>NC_081767.1:26140832-26777082 GCF_963082965.1 Carassius carassius | reverse complement strand
GAGTAGTTTTCTCTTGCCACCGTAGCATCTCGTACATATTTTTACATTGCAAAAACCCTCTTATACACACAAACACAGTGAATACAAACATCAGCAAAGGGGTTATTTTTTTCATATCTTTTGCTTCAATTCCCATTAATAAATTGTAGGGCAGAATATGTTCAGGGCTCAGCTGGCAAAATTTGCTTGTTTAATGAATTAGTCTGATTTGAATCAGCTCTGGCGTGTTCAGAGACACCACACTTTCTGACCTTTGTAAACAAACTACACGACATTAGCTGAGCATGCAGAAAAACAGCTGGTGCTCTATTCTATGGCAAGCGAGAGGGCTGGAAGGTAATCATGTCCATTGAGACAACAGAACTAGTGTTTATGGAACAAAAGTGTAAGTATTATTCTGTTTGACGTGATCTCGGCGATGAGGCGCACTCGAAGCAGATCTCCACTAGCGTCATCCTGACTCAGAGTTCGAAGCTTGGCTCTAGCTTGCAGTCTAGCAGAAACCAGCTCCAAACCAGAGATCCGGAGTAGATAAAGCTTTAACTCCAAATGTTCAACTTGCCTCATTCCTCCCCTTTGAACAAACTCCCCAAACTGAGAGCCAGAACTGGGTGAGGTTTATGTAACTCACTGATGAAAAATATTATTATATTAACTACAGATTAAAGTTCAACTTTCAGTGGCTCCCTGCTGAAACTTAATGCACAACTCAAGGTCAACGTTTCAAGCTAAAAATTGTTTTTAGGCATGTTTTTAGATTGTGGCTTTTTCACTGTTCATGCTACTTATGAAGGCCAAATAGATTAAAACCAAGCTAAAAAGAGATTCAATATATTTACAAGCATTACAAAATACTAAATTGACTGCCAAAAAGGTCATAGCTAATGTTGTTTGAAAAGAGGGTGGAAACCCCTTAAGAAATTCAGACCTGTATCCAGGAGTTGTTTCCAAATGTGAAATTTGAGTCCATTCTTGGGTGGATCAAAATAATGTTAGATTTGTGGGCAAAAGGTTTTATATTAAGACAAACCTATCTTTAAATGCAAAGCTAGAATGTGCCAGCATATGAATGATTCTATTAAAGTCAACAAAGTAAAAAAAGTAATACAATTAAATGTAATTAAATTAAACGAGTGATTAAGAAAATAAACTTTTTTTTAAATAAAAAAAACTTAGTAACATACTGTAGCAACAGACCACTATCTTTAAATACAAAGCTAGATAAAGCAAGTATCTCATTCTATGAAAAACACAGTGCCTTTAACTTTAGAAGGTGATTTTATAGTAAATGTCTGTAGGGTCTTAAACATTCTACAACTCAAGAATGACTAAAGCCAAATTAATTTTAAAAATATGTTTGGATATTCTGAATGGGGTAAAATAAAATAAAATACAATTCTAGAACTTAATCTAGTGTAATTAAGACAAATATACATTTAAAGAAATGCTTAAAAAAAATGTAAGTATTAAAAAAAAAAAAACCTTTTAAATCACTGGCTATATGGATATTAGGTCCAATTTTAGACTAGACCAATTAAAATCAATAAAAGATTATACGTATATAGTAACTAGATCTGTTTAAAATCAATGAGTTTTTTACTACTCCCCTACCCCTGGACTCCAGAAATTTAGAAACACTAAAACCACACAAACATGACTAAACGGACATTTCACCAAAATACTGGAAGTGAAGATTAAGGTTTGTCGATTAGTCGTCAACTGAAAGTGGATTCACAGAAATACACACGCTGCCTGGAATCAGCCTGTACCTTCCATGCGAAATATTACCCTGTCATTACTTCATGTGGGTGCCACGGCATTTTGGCATTGTTTACACCCATGAGCAACAGCTTTGCGGATTAGCATGCGCAAGTGACAGCATGTGTTGAAAAGGACAGCTTCTGCTTCGGTGACAACCAATACCCCACTCACTTTATCTCTTCTGTCCTTCTTATCTTATCGTGCCTCGTTCTCCCATACTCCCACCCAAACAACATACACTATTAAGTTTAAAGAGAACTGTCCAAACCACATTTTTCATAAAATGTGATTGCTGCAGTTATGAGCCATGAAAGCTCAAAGAAGAATAAGACCGGGAAAAGTTCATGCTGTAATTACAAGGCACAAGATTTGTATAAAATGCCTGAAGAATAAAGGATTTTTTGGAAGTGCAGAGACCAACTTAAAGGGTTACTCAACCCCAAAATGAAAATTTTGTCATTAATCACTTACCCCAGTGTCGTTCCAAACCTGTAAAAGCTTCGTTCGTCTTGGGAACACAATTTAAGATATTTTGGATGAAAAACTAAGAGGCTTGTGACTGTCCCATAGACTGCCAAGTAAATTCCACTGTCAAGGTCCAGAAAAGTATGAAAGACATCATCAGAATAGTCCATCTGCCATCAGTGGTTCAACCATAACGTTATGAAGTGACGAGAATACTTTTTGTACGCAAAGAAAACAAAAATAACGACTGGAGAATGGTATTATGAAACTTGATAAAACTCAAAACACACACCAAAATGTTTCCAAGAGTGAAACGTCTAGTTGTTAAACATGATAGGGTTGTGACTACGAGACATGACATCCGTACTTAATACTGTGTAGCATAACAGACCTGAGTGGATTTGAACTGAGCGTCCATCTCTTGGGTCTCAGTGACTGAGTAAACCTGATAGAATTACAGACTTCCTAAATTTGCGGTGATCGGAGTTGAGAGAGGGCCAAAGAAAACTAAACAGATTAAAATCTTTAGCAGAAAATCCCACTATTTTTAATCTATGACAGGTGGACCATAAATACAGAATGCAGTGTTTGTAGACAAGAATGTACTCAGCTTCCATCTCTAGCCTTAATTCAATCTTTGTACTGTGCTGGTTAAAACAAAGTAAGTCAAGTAGCAACGTCACACAATGATATTTTTTCCACTATTGCAAAACATCAGCCTTGGGCTAAACTCTGGTTCTCTCACTTCTGCTTTTAATTCTGTTTTAAACTACACTGAATGGGTTTCAACAGGAAATGTAAGATCTTGCTTCTGTTGAGAGACCTACAGTTCATCTTCAGGCTAACATGCTGTCTACATCGAGATCGTCATAATCAATGTTCCATGCTTGGAGCACAAACAGCTCCATTGATTATAGTGAGACTGTTCTGTTTTTGTTGCTTGCTTGCAGTGAAAAACAGCATAATAAAGTGCAAATGAACAGAAATGAGAGGAAGCTATGACAAACATCTATAATATAGTCAATCTGCCCTGTTTTTCCTCCAGAAGTTCATGGAAATGAAAAATGATTTTACACAAGGTGATAAAAGAAACAAACTACTCCACTGCCAGGGAAAAAAATGAATCACTTGCACTGACTTGCAGTGAACGTGCTACAGTAGCATTGTCACGACTGCATAAAGGACAGGAAGCAAGTTGCAAGTAAATGATCCTTTATTAGAGAAGTATGGCCAGGCTGGGTTTATGGTGGGTGACGCAGGGACCTCGATGGCAGCACAGACTGGTGAGAAGGTGATTGAGTGCGCAGGTGGGTGATGATGAGGGATCCGTGAGATGACTGGTAATCCAACAATGACCGAACAGGAACAAGACACAAGGAGTAGCTGAGCAGATGGGACACAGACAAGAATCACGGAGGACCTCAAACAACGATCTGACAAACAAGAGACGAGGGCGGGGCAGGCGGATTAATCGAAGAATGAAATGGTGGCGATCGGCTTTAGCCTTGGTGCGCACCCCCACTTGGAGTAGAGTCTCGCGGGCTCTAGTCCAAGTGCATTGACACCTCTGGACAAAGGCGTGAACGGAGGGGACCTCGACTTCGGATTCCAGACTGGGAAAAATTGGTGGCTGGTATCCTACACTACACTCAAACGGAGATAGGCCCGTAGCTGATATGGGTAATGTATTGTGGGCGTACTCCACCATCGACAGTTGTTGGCTCCAGGAGGAAGGATTCTTGGAGACCACACATCGCAACACCCTCTCCAAATCTTGGTTGGCTCTCTCGGTTTGACCATTGCTCTGGGGATGAAACCCTGAGGACAGACTTACAGTCGCTCCCAGTAATCTACAGAATTCACGCCAAAATTTGGACACAAATTGGGGTCCCCTGTCGGAGACCACTTCTGTCGGGAGGCCATGTAAACGAAAGACGTGATCTACGACGGTCAACGCTGTCTCCTTGGCTGAGGGTAATTTGGGCAAGGGAATAACCGGTCCACCATGGTCAAAACTACAGTGTTGCCCTGGGAGAGCGGTAATAAAATCTAGTGCGATATGGGACCAGGGTCTCGAAGGGACCGGCAGCGGTTGAAGTAACCCATCAGGGGGTCGATTGGAAGTCTTTCCAGTGGCACAAACCGAGCAAGCCAAAACAAAACTGTGAATGTCGCGAGCCATAAGTGGCCACCAGAATCGTTGCTTGACCAAAAATTTAGTAGGGTTAACTCCTGGATGACAAGCCACATTAGAACAATGCCCCCACTGAATGACGTTGGACCGTAATCCCTCCTGCACAAATAATCGATTCGGTGGGCACCCGGGCGGAGGCGTTACCCCTTCTAAGGCCGTCTTGACCTTCGATTGGACCTCCCATGTGAGTGTGGAGACCACTAATGTCTCAGGTAAAATACACTCGGGAGTAGACGGGCGGTAGGAATGGTCAAAAATGCGCGACAAAGAATCGGGTTTGATGTTCTTGGAACCCGGGCGGTACAAGAGAGTAAAATCAAAACGTCCGAAAAAAAGTGCCCACCGAGCCTGCCTGGAGTTCAACCTTTTGGCAGTACTAATGTATTCTAAATTCTTGTGGTCGGTCCATACTATAAAAGGAACCCCCGAGCCTTCTAACCAGTGGCACCATTCCACCAATGCTATCTTGACTGCCAACAATTCCCGGTTACCAATATCATAATTGCATTCGGCAGGGGATAATCGATATGAAAAAAACGCGCACGGGTGCATCTTGTCATCTGAGGGAGAACGTTGGGATAACACCGCACCTACCCCCACCTCCGACGCATTGACCTCCACCACAAACTGACGTGATGGATCAGGGGTGATTAAGATAGGAGCTGAAACGAAGCAGCCCTTCAGTTTGGTAAACACAGCCTCGGCTGTGTCTGACCACCTGAACATAGTTTTGCAGAAGCTGTAATTGCTGTGTGAGCTCGGACACCTGCGCCACCAAACCCTGAACAGCGCGACCAGTGTCGTTAAGATTCCATTCCGGGGAGTTCATCCTTCGAGCACTGGCGCTGAGGTACTCTTCCAACGCCGATGATGGATTACTCGCTGCTTCCATGGGTGGTCAGATCGTTCTGTCACGATTGCATAAAGGACAGGAAGCAAGTTGCAAGTAAATGATCCTTTATTAGAGAAGTATGGCCAGGCTGGGTTGATGGTGGGTGACGCAGGGACCTCGATGGCAGCACAGACTGGTGAGAAGGTGATTGAGTGTGCGGGTGGGTGATGATGAGGGATCCATGAGATGACTGGTAATCCAACAACGACCGAACAGGAACAAGACACAAGGAGTAGCTGAGCAGATGGGACACAGACAAGAATCACGGAGGACCTCAAACAACGATCTGACAAACAAGAGACGAAAGACAGGGCATTAAGTAGGCTGGTGGAATGAGCTGCAGCTGCCTCTGATCAGATGATCAGCGGTAACAACCACATGAAACAATCAACATGACGTAACAAGAGACCAGCAGGAAACAGTGCATTCATGAACTGTGACAAGCATAAATTCAGATAGTTCAGCTACGATCAAATCTCACGTCAGGTCTCAGTTCATGTATGCAAGTTTTTGAGTTATGCTGCGTTTCCACCGAAATTACCCGGAACATTTGTACCAGGAACTTTTTTTCCCAGGAACTTCCCCCCCCCAGACCTGTTGCTTTCTGCGTTTCCACCGCGGTGTAAAGTACCGGGAAGATTAGGCAAATAGACTTGTGACGTAGGTCTGCGCGCGTTTCTCAATACAAAGTGCGCTGATTTTGAACGTGCATTCTCGGTAGTGCGGACTTTATGCATTCGTCTCGGGAGTGTGATGTCCGCGACGACGCAAGTCCAGTAAATCTGCAAACAGCAGCGTACTTGATAACTTCAGTCAGCTGACCATGGCTACTGCTATTTTCCTCTCTGTATATTTACAATAAAACGAAATAGGATATCAAATACCACTGCCTCCTTTCGTTTTCATTTAAACATAATAACAGCTGCAGAAATGTATTTAGTTCAGGGATATGTGTATATATACAGCCATTACAATGAAACAAAATATTATATAGATTTGCCTTTTTTATTTTCATTTTAACATATAGATAAATTGAATACAGACCAAAGATAACCTGTTAGATTTACCCAAAACGAATTATATTTTATGTTTAACCACTAAAGAGACATCAGAGCCAGCGGCACACATCAGAAGGTCTAGCCGAGGAGACGCTGCTTCTCGGCGGATAGATGATCACTGAGCTCCCGCTGATCGCGTGGAGTTCACCGTCTCTGAGATCGGCGAAACACATTTTTAAATAGGCGCTGTCTTTATAAATAAACCACAGATTTGAGTTTTAAACAACTACATTCTTGCCTGAAATACTTTTAAAATTACATTTCATGACACAATAAAACAGTAATATTTTGAACATGATCCGAATAAATGGTGGTTGAACTCAATCAATGCTGCGTGAACTCAGCTCGCTTTGGCTTCTGCAATTTTCCTCTCAGTATATTTACAATAAAACGAAATAGGATATCAAATACCACTGCCTCCTTTCGTTTTCATTTAAACATAATAACAGCTGCATAAATGTACTTAGTTCAGGGATATACAGCCATTACAATGAAACGAAATATTATATAGATGTGCCTTTTTTATTTTCATTTTAACATATAGATAAATTGAATACAGACCAAAGAAAACCTGTTAGATTTACCCCGCAGCTGAATTATATTTTATGTTTAACCACTAAAGAGACATCAGAGCCAGCGGCACACATCAGAAGGTCTAGCCGAGGAGAGGCTGCTCTCGGCGGATACATGTGGACTGAGCTCTTGCTGGTCGCGTGGAGCTCACCGTCTCCGAGATCGGCGAAACACATTTTTAAATAGACGCTGTCTTTACAAATAAACCACAGATTTGAGTTTTAAACAACTACATTCTCGCCTGAAATACTTTTAAAATTACATTTCATGACACAATAACAGTAATATTTAGAAAATGTTGATCCGAATAAATGGTGGTTGAACTCAACCAATGCTGCGTGAACTCAACCAATCAGGATGTTTAGCGGCCAAGTCCCGCCCCCAAAAGTTCAGGAACTTTGAAAAAGTACCACCTCGCCAGCGGGGACTTTCTGAGGGACACATTTTTTTACCCGGAACTTTATTTAGTTCCTGGTTCCTGCGGTGGAAACACACCGAGTACCAGGCCAAAGTCCCTAGTTCCTGGGTAAAGTTCCTGCGGTGGAAACGGGGCATTAGACTATATTTGCGTGCAGCATAGTAAATAATCCTGACCGTCAACTAAAGCTCATTAGTTGATCATTAACCAGTAAGATTAGAATGTTTTTTTTCAGTTCTTTAGATTTATATGCACAAATAGCAGCATAAACAATAGACCATGAGGATTCACACATTGTCCCATCACACACTATTGAGATTATAATGTTTCACTGAAGTGTGCAGCTTGAATATGCCCATACAACAGAAAACAAAGCAGTGAGACTGTTCTTCAAGTTTTTTTATTTTTGAAACAAAGAGAGCAATGAGATATAATTCACCCCAAAAAGATGTGATGTGACCTCAGGATTTGAGATTTGGATTTCCTCAGAAAAAAGAATGAAGCGCTTTATTCAGCAGAGATCATAAACATTTATTTATATACTTGTACTAGTTTTCACATAATGTGTAAACATTTTACTAGATAGACTTTTTCCAAACTATAATTCCTGACTAAATGTATAATCAAGTGAAACATTATGAAGTTTCAATAACAATATACACTACTATACCATTCAAAAGCTTGATGTAAATAATATAAATGTAACAAACAAATGTGAATGTAACAAATGTAACAAACAATGCGGTTCTTTCAATTTATCCCCCAAAAAACTGAAAAAATATTCTCAGCTCTTTTCAATAATAATAATAATAATAATGATAATAATTTTTTTGTAGAAAATCAGATTGTTAAAAGGATTTCTGAAGGATTGTGTGACTGGAGCAATTATGCAAAAAAAAAAAAAAAAAAAAGTTTGAAAGTCAGCTTTGATTGTTCCTAATAAACTGTTTAACTGCACTCACAGGTGAATATTAAATTATGTTGTGGGATAATTAAATCTATTATAAATAAACTACACACATAAAATTATATACATTTATTTTGTCCCTATTCTCGTAATGAGTACTGGGTGTTTTTTGGGCATTCCCTTTAAGAGCCAGTTGCGCTCGTGCCATGACGGATTTGCTATTTACACGGCAGAATTTGACAAGCGCAAAGACAGTACGCGTCTCCGAAATGAAACAAATAGATAGCCTAATTCTGATACATGCAATGACTATCCATTATGACATGTAGGCATTTATATATATATATATATATATATATATATATATATATATATATATATAAATATATTTCTAATTAGCCTACAAAAAAATCTTATGCATTTATCCTTTAATAATTCTTATCCTTAATTTTTTTATATGTGGCATGTTTGTGTGCTGCTGTGCATCCCTGTGTTTAATAAGTAGTGTGTATGCACGTTGCGGACCCGCCTATACTAACACGCTCTTTAAATAACAACGAAAAAACATTGCACCAGACTTTAGACCAGGTTTGACTTGGTCTATGGCGCAGTCTATATTCAGCTCCTTAAAATAGCAATGCGCCAGCAGTGTGCCTGAACACACCTCTTTTTTAGACCAGCATGCCCATGGGCGCAAAAATGGGCGCAAATGCATTTGATAATTAAACGACATGGCGCTGGACAGGAAAATGCGAACTGCACCGGACTGAAACTAGCAAACACACTTGCGCTGTGCCTTGTGTCGCATTGCGCAGGGTGTATGATAGGGCCCAAAGTGTCTTAGAAAATTTTAACCAATATATTGTTTTCTGTGAGTGAGTAAACAAGATGATTTTCACATAATTTAGAAAGAAAAATTCTAGGCTACAAGCTCCAATTCTCAAAAAAGTCTCGGGAACCAATGTTCTGTATGTGTTTTATGGCCTTATTCAAGTGATTTAACATTTTTATTTTTTCACTAACCCCGCATACATATTTTTTTAAACACACATCATGTACAATTGTACATACATGCTGCTTACATATTATTATAGCCCAGTTTGTGCTGATTAATGTGATATTAGACTTTAGCCATTAGATGTTTATAAGTAACTGAAAACAGCACAAATGTCAGGGCATGACAAAACTTCTCCAGGCCCCAAATATACCCTTAGACCTCAGAGGGTTAAATAAATTCATTTTTTTAGATAATGTTAGTATGCTGTTTATAATGAATGCAACTAAAGCCTAATTTGTGTTTTATCGTTCAATATATAATTTTATAGCTATTTATTTTTAATTGCTACAGAATTGGCGGCATATGAATGTTTCAAAAATCACATGTGAACAATGTCATAATTTGATTTGTGCGCTCGTTTCTATGTTTGATTGATAAATGAAGCCCCTTGTGTTTCCGGTAAATGCTCATGTTCTCCTCACTGCAGGTGGGTCTGTGACAAATACACAATATAACCTCACAATATAACACAATATAACTTTGATATTATGTTCACTGGGAAAATGCTAAGAGAAAGTGGAAAGTGCGAAATTACAGCTGTGTATCTAATGGCTACCCTCTACAAAACAGATAAAAAAAAAAAACATGTCTGCAAAAAAACATGTCTGCATAGAAAGCATGAGATTTACTGGCATTGAGAAAGCATGGACTTTGTTGCTGGGGCATGTGAAATACAATCAGTCCCTTGTCAGCTAGTGAGCTGACTTCATCAGCAGTTTTTCAAACTACAAAACACAAAAACCTCCACGACCTTGACAAAACACATTTAACCACAGAATCCTCACTGCTATGTTGATTAACAAGTTGTTTTATTTTATCTTCTTTTGTATTAAAGTACTTCACATTCATATATAGTGATGCAGTTATTTGATCAGACATCCTATTTTTCTAGGGAAACTATTTTCAAGAGTTGAGACCCCTTCCACATAGTTGAAATTTGTCTTGATTAGGATTAGGGATATTGATTAGGGATAGTTCATCCAGAAAATAAAATAATGTTATCATTTACTCATTTTTTCATTCCAACCCCAAATGACTTCATTTCTTCTCTGGAACACAAAGGATACATTTGGAATAATATTGCTCTTTTCCATGCAGTTCCAATGAATTGGCAAATGGAAATTCCAAAGTACAAGTAAATGACATAAAAGTGGTTCACATAACTTGTGCGCTACATTCCAATGCTTATGAAGACATATGATAGCTCTGAGCGAGGAACAGACAAATAGGTTATTCACCAATAATTTTCACAAAAAAAATTTGAAAACTTAATAAGTCCAAATTGTAAATTAATTATTCAGACCATTTTGTGAAGAGAAACAATGATTCATTCAACAGATGACTCCAAAAATGATTTAACACAAATTTGATACAGAACGCTGTCAAATGGCTTTAGTCTTGAAAAATAGTAGATTTTTCACATTTGACACTTTAAAAGTGCTTTTTTATATATTTTGGAGTCCAATACATATTTAATGTCATTATACTGCAAAGAGATATTCTTCAAAAAGAAGACAAAGTCAGGTTTGGAATGACATGATGGCAAAATGTTCTCTTTTTTGGTTGACCTATCTCTTATAAAAAAGCTTTTAAATACGAGACTGTTTTGGGGAAAATTGGAAGCCTGTCCATCCCTAGTTGAAGTAATTGGAAGTAATTGCTGATATTCCCATGAGGTCATTTGTTGAAAGTGCATAATGGGGTTCGGCCAAGTAATAAGTAAACCACAAATATGACAGCCACAGCTTTAGCTGTTGGTGATACGCTTATAAGGTTTGATTAAGTTTGATTAAAAATCCCAAGCTACTTTTTATTACTGATGCTCTAGAAGACAATATATATATATATATATATACATATATATATATATATATATATATATATATATATATATATATATATATATATATATAGGCACATGAACACTGAATACATATATGCCCTTCACATAATTCAACAACAGCAGACAGGTGCTGATTTGAAAATGATCCCTTGTCAGTTACATAAAGGCAGGAATGTCCGGTTAGATTAAGGGTAATATTCATATCACTTTTGGCCTCATGAGTTGCCAGGTGGGTTTGGTGAAATAATTTCAGTGTGGGAAAGCAGCCTAGTGCACACTGTAAAAAATGACTGTGATTTTAACGGTAAAAAACTGTGAAAATGCTGTTTACTGGTTAACGGTAATTTCCTGTAAACTTTACAGGGGAAAACCGTAAACTTACGTTCCCAGAATTCTCTGCGTTGCATTTCAAATTTTGTTTGAATTTGATGTTTTTTCTTTGAAATAACTATGTTTCTTCTAAATGTTTTCTCATCTGTTATGTTTATTAGGTTTGTATGTTACATAAAATGTTGTTAAATTAATGTTTATTGCATATTTCAGTTTAATGAGTCTCACCATGATGGTGTTTAGTGCTTGTGTGAATGACACAGTGCACCTTCTATGTATCTTATTATTTAAAAGCTGCTTGTGATGGGCTTTGTTTCACCACATGACTCTCTCATCGCCACCTGCTTTTGGTGGTTACCAATGTAATACAAAGGTACAAAACAGATTTCAGTGCTTCAATAAGTTCGTATATTAATATTATATCAGTTAAATTATGGTATTAAACTGTAAATATAAAGTAGAACCGTGTTAAACCTACAACAGTGTAACTGTATTTTTTACACCTACAACAGTGTAACTTTATTTTTTATGGTATAAAACCGTTAAACCAAAAACGGTTTTACCGTATTTTTTACGGTATAATTCTGGCAACCACAGCTGCCGGTTTTTTACCGTATATTTTACGGAATATTTTTAACAGTGCAGGCATATCTATGAGAGCAGGAATACAAATTCAGTCTCAAATCACACACTCAGGATAATTGAAGTTTGTTCAGTAAGAGAGTAAACGATCACTGTGTGGAAGCCTGCTTTATCCATCTTTCAGATCTCATCAGGGTAGAACTTGTTCTCAATGTTTCATTATTCTTTCTCCACAGACCTCATTAAAAATGTTTTATCAGCAAAATCAGTTATAATGACCTGTACCTCTTACATTGACCTTTCTGAATTTGTGTTCCGTAGTAAACTATAATTAGCACTTTGGCAGATATCTCATACACTACGTCATGGAGCCCATAAATTGCCCATATCCCCACAACCTGGGCATATACTGTACTAGCAATGGAAAATTAACATAATGTCAAATTGATTATAAATTAATAAACGTTTTAAATTGAGAGCCCTAAAAACTTTGCATGTGTATACATAAACCAACAAATTAAAAGAGAACAAAACAGCTTGAGCAATATCACACTGCGACAGTGCGACCTCTTGCAGACAGCCGAAGGATATTTTTTACACAACAGCTCAATATAGAAGTTTACATTGAGGGCCTTACATTTGTAGATACAACAGTGCCTGTCTATGTCAATGGAAACAGATCTAAAGAAGCTTTGTGTGTCTCTCTCCACGCAACGCTTTTTGTTCCTGAATCAATAGTGTTTTTGAATGAATCGGTTGAATGAACCTTTTAAAAACTCACTTGTTTCTAAATGAATCAGCCATTTGAATCAGTTGGTTGAATGATTGATTCAATAATTTACCCATAACACTTATTGCACAGCTCTGAAAGAATCAACATCTGTGTCCTAATTAAGGAGCTATACATGTTCGAAAGTATCAGCTTAATAAATTGGTTGAATTAACAATTAAATTAATATAAAGTCATTTATTATTGTGGCATTAATGCCACAACCACAATATGAATCCCGAAGAAATGAATTTCAGCTCAGAGTCAGAGAATTTGTCATCTTATAATTAAAGTAATTCTGAAATAACATGAATGCAGCACTTTCTTAATGACATGACTTTCATATAGGGCCTCAAAAAAACAAAAGAAGAGAACTAATGAACTTTTACAAATGCATAATAGCGGGCGGTTTAGGCATCCACTTCTGGTACGATGACGCATAATCAAGCTGTAAATTAATCAGCATTTGCTGGACATATCGGAGCACATGGAGTCCTTCAGGAAACTTTGTTAACTCTGGATATTTAAGTGATGATGTCAGTTTGCTAAGTGTTAGCGAGAGATTCTCAATGGTTTCTCGTCATGTAGTATTTGTGACCGCAGACATGGAATGCTCCGTGCTGTGTTTCTGTTCCTTTGGGAGGGGTTAACTAGTGACTTCAGAATTAAATAAAGCTTCAGAGCCACAGTAAAAGCTTAGCTGAATATGAAGTATATAATATTAATCATGAATAGAGACCTATAAATGGCTTAAAGCTTCTGGCCAGTGTTTTAATTGAAATCTGTGTTGGTTGAATCTGACCACAAATAAATCATCTCTTTTCATTCAACTGTAAATTAAGCAATTACAAGAAAAAGAGGACAAACTTAATAGCCCCTCATGCTGCTGAAATGGAGTTTAAATGTTTCTGAAGCTCTCCCACTGCCACTGAATGACTAACATTAGACTACCAAATGACAAAGCAATGAAGTGAATGAACCAATCAAGCATATCGTCATTGTCTCTTATCAAAATAATGGAAATCAGTCTCTCTGACTCATACCATTCCATACCATTTGGCCAAAAGACAAAAGTTCACTCACACACTAACTTCACTTTATGTGTTAAATATTATATTTAATCAAGGCCACACCTGATAACAGCACAGAGAAACCTCTTATCACATGTATTAAATCACATCTCACACACACTGAACTGAGCAGCAGGAGAGGAACTGCCTGCAGCGGGTTTATTTTTAGAGCCAGCACTATGTGGTCAAACAAACAAGGATCAATCTAAGTATGGCGGATGTTAACCAACGTCAGCAAATACCAGCGCTGGCTACAAATCAGTCACTATATTAGAAAGCCATCTGATCAAAACTAGGGTCCCAGATTGACAATATTAATAATATATTAATTAATTAATATGTCCTATAAATTAATGAAGACAAGTTTGATTTGCCTTATTTAAAGGAGTAGTTCAAATAAAATTTCCCGATAATTTACTCACCCCCATGTAATCCAGGATGTTTATGCCTTTTTTTTATCCAGTAGAAAATAAATTAAGGATTTTGAGGAAAACATCCCAGGGTTTTTTTCTTCTTCTCCATATAATCAGGGAAGTCGTGGCCTAGTGGTTAGAGAGTATGACTCCTAACCATTAGGTTGTGGGTCGAGTCCTGGGCCAGCAATACCACGACTTAGGTGCCCTTGAGCAAGGCACCGAACGCCCAACTGCTCCCCGGGCGCCGCAGCATAAATGGCTGCCCACTGCTCTGGGTGTTCACAGTGTATGTGTGTGTGCGTGTTCACTGCTGTGTGTGTGCACTTTGGATGGGTTAAATGCAGAGCACGAATTCTGAGTATGGGTCACCATACTTGGCTTTATGTCACGTCACTTTCATATCATGGACTTCAACAGTCACCAAACAGTTGAAGGTCCAAACTACAGTTTCAGAGGATCTACATGGTACCAGATGAGGAAAAGGGGTGTTTTATCTAGCAAAAGGATTGATCATTTTCTAAAAAAACATAAAAATGTACAGTACAGACCAAAAGTTTGGACACACCTTCTCATTCAAAGAGTTTTCTTTATTTTCATGACTATGAAAATTGTAGAGTCATACTGAAGGCATCAAGGGCTATTTGACCAAGAAGGAGAGTGATGGGGTGCTGCGCCAGATGACCTGGCCTCCACAGTCACCGGACCTGAACCCAATCGAGATGGTTAAGGGGTGAGCTGGACCACAGACTGAAGACAAAAGGGCCAACAAGTGCTAAGCATCTATCGGGGAACTCCTTCAAGACTGTTGGAAGACCATTTCAGGTGACTACCTCTTGAAGCTCATCAAGAGAATGCCAAGAGTGTGCATTTCTTGTTATGTATATAATTCCACATGTGTTAATTCATAGTTTTGATGCCTTCAGTGTGAATCTACAATTTTCATAGTCATGAAAATAAAGAAAACTCTTTGAATGAGAAGGTGTGTCCAAACTTTTGGTCTGAACTGTATGCTTTATAAATACAAATGCTAGTCGTGCACTAGCATGACTTCACACATTATGCCATCACATTGGAAAGGTCATGTGTGTCTTAGGCGGACGCTCCGACCCAGCATTTACAAAGCTAACGTGCAAAGAAAATCAAAAGCCCTTTACAAAATAATGGTAAAACAACGATTTCGGTTGATTTTGAAGTTGGAAGAGAACTCTACCTTACCTAATTCTACCTTTTTTAACCGGAGTACACAGGTGAAAATAATACGTAAAACGTGAAAACCTTCATGCGCAAGCAGAGTTACAGCAAGATGAGCATTTGTGGTTAAAAGTATATAACATTTTATTGTTTTAAGAAAATTACCGATGGTTTGGCTAGATAAGACCCTTATTTCTCGGATGGGATCATGTTGAGCGCTTTGAAGCTGCACTGAAACTGCAATTTGGACCTTCAACCATTTGGTAAACTGTTGAAGTCCACTATATGGACAAAAATCCTGGGATGTTTTCCTCAAAAAACGTAATTTCTTTTCATCTGAAGAAAGAAAGACATGAACATCTTGGATGACATGGAAATTAGTAAATTATATAGAAATTTTAATTGGAAAGTGAAATACTCCTTTAATAGGCTATTGTTAATCTGGGACAACAGTTTTGGTCAGATGGCACAATTTTAAAATAAATGAAAAATAACACTTAAAATATAAAACTATACAAATACTGTATATATTATAAATCTATATACAATTGTCAAAGCCTTTGTAGATTACTATTACATAATAATAATATTAATAATAATAATAAAAATGAAAAAAGTTAATTATAAAAATAATGGTTAATGACAATAAATATATAAATAAATAAACTACAATAACATTGTTTAAAATTATACAAAAACAGATGGTTTCAAAAGATTAAACCCTATAAGTTTATCCCAAACCTGTGTAGTGGAGGCTTGTGCTTTATAGATCATAGCTCAAAAATAATATTTATAAATATATATTTCAAAAAGTATCCATAAACTTTATATTTTGCCATGCATTACAGACACCATATCCTTTTTTTCCAGGATAATCCTTGCCAGCAGTGAAAGAGCTTGCTTAAAATTCAATTTTGTATGTCGAAATGAGGATGGCAGAAAGCCTAGTCAATGCTGTGAGTAGTGACCAAAGACTTAATTAAGATGTATATCACACAGTCTGACATAAAGACATCAGGTGGCAAACAGTCTGCCATAGCTTTTTATCCAAGATCTCACTGGGGTGAACAAATCTGACAACCAACAGTAAAAAAATAAATAAATAAAACAGACTTAAAGGGATACTCCACCCCAAAATGAAAATTTTGTCAAAAAGCTTGGAAAAGCTCAGTTGTCTTCAGAACACAATTTAAGATATTTTGGATGAAAACCAGGAGTCTTTCGACTGTCCCATAGACTGTTACACTGTCAAGGTACAGAAAAGTATGAAAAGCATTGTCAGAATAGTCCATCTGCCATAAGTGGTTCAACCGTAACGTTATGAAGCAATGAGAATACTTTTTGTACGTGAATAAAACAAATATAACAACTTTATTTAAAAATTCCTTTGTGAACAGGTTGAACAATAGGTTAAAACACTGAGGGCAGATAAACTATTCTGACAATGCTTTTCATACTTTTCTGGACCTTGACAGTGTATTTTACTTGGCATATGGGACAGTCTCAAGCCTCCCAGTTTTCATCCAAAATATCTTAAATTGTGTTCCAAAGATGAACAAAGCTTTTACAGGTTTGGAACGACATTGGGGTAAGTGATTAATGACAAAATTGAAGTGGCATAAATGCATTGGCATAAATCCTAATGCTGAATGTAAAATCAAACAAGCTTGTTGTTTTCTTCTGTGTAATGCATCCTATGGCCAAAATCCACCATGTCAAAGGCAGCGTATAAGAAACCAATTTTAAACAACCATATAATGCAAGAATTACAGCTGACAGGCACCATGCCTCTTGCACAAACAAGACCCTCAGTTTTAGATAGTTCAGTCAGTGAGTGCAGTCTTGCATTTTTATTCTGAAATGACGATCACAGAATCCCCTTCACATGTGCTCAATACAAAATAAAGCACCTGCTGTGAGGTTCAAAAGTAAATAGCCTGTAATACGTAGGCATACCTGCCTTAAAAGCATATCACTTCAGAGATGGAGATGAAGTCTCATAAATGGTTCATCATTAGCATACACACAACACATTTTTCCAATCTACAGTGCAAGTCTACCATAGGGAATTGCTGCGCTTGGCAGGAAAATTAATATAAAAGGGAGCCAGGCGGGAGCGTTTCGAGGGGAGCATCTCAGGACAGATGGGCTGGTTGCATGAGTTCTGAAAAAAAGCCAGAGGGAATGGCAGGGGCACCGCTTTATTGTTTGCTGAGTACTTTTGACATGTGGACCCTTTAGCGTGTCATGCTATTTTTTGTGTAAACATCTATCTATGTACTCAGAGGAGAGACTCAAAAGTCTCTGGAGAGGCAAGTGAGGGGAATACTCTGACAAGAATCCCAAAAAACAACTGTCAAATTTCACATTTTTTTACTCTACCAGGTATTCTCATATGTACTTCAAAAGCTTGAGGTCGTTAAGATTTTTTTAAGTTTTTACAAGTGTCTTTTTAAGTCTATTATGCTTTATTTACTGTCATTTTTGATCAATTTAATGCATCCTTGCTGAATAAAAGCATTGATATAAAAAAAATATATAAAAATATTCCTGGCACATTATATTGCAGTACAAATTTTTATCCATCAATATTGACTGTGGTAAAATTAACAATAAAAAAACACTGCTAATGAACCAATTTCTAAACTGATCTGATGTTAATACAAACAATTACACTGGTTTGTGTTTTGGATGGAAAGGCTGGATATGCTGCAGTGCAGTGCAATGTTCAATCATTGGACAACTAATTCATTCTCATTAGCATTCATTTGAGCATTTAAATGATCATTTAATCATTTGATCTAGCTAGCTATTTGAAATGACAGTGATGTATTCCTTAGATCACACTGGGATTGGACAACTAAAATATTTCTTGCCACATATCTGACAACCCAATATTTGTTAAATACAAACTAATTCTGCCACCAACCCTTGAAACATTTCACTTCACTCCATAGAAAGCTGACAGAAACAACAAAGATCTCAATGCATGTACTGTAGTTTTTATTCTGATAAGACACAAGACCAGATGTTCCTATAAAGACAAGGACAGTCACACAAATCAATGCTGAACTACTGAACTCAATCATCATGTGGATAACTGTGATGTTGCCAACACAAACTGATCTTCACTGATTTAACTTTGCCTTTCAAGAGGAGGCCCAGAATAAAAACTAGCCCATAAAAGGAGATTCACACATTAGGCGCTTCATCTTTCTTGTATTTTCAAAACCCCTACTTCTTCTTTCAAATAAGTTTCCTTAAAAAGGTTTCATATAGGTCATTTGAAAAACAAGGTGATTTCTAAATGAGTCAGATCTTCCTTTAAAATGACATATCATTCAGTTTCATCACATTTTGAGATCAATCATGATTCAGTGGAGAATCAATCAACCGTCTTGCATTTTCTTGGCAGATGTGGTTTAAAACAATGCTAACTTTTTTTTTTTTTTGATAGATCTTGTGCAACCACAGAATTTGATGTTTCTTTTTTCATGGATTGTAACAATGGCTAACCTCCCTGGAAAAATAAGAAACAAACGTTTGTCACCTCCTTTGAATGCCTGTAGGAGTGGGAGGATAGTGTATATGAGTCACTGATGAAATGCTTCAACCTTCTACAATTAACTAACACTGCTCTTTAATTCCCTTATTAATCACACTCTTAACTTACAACGTTAAAAAATAATTCCTGAGCTTATTTGACCATTGTCCACACTATCTTACCTGTGGAATTAAAGCAAGAGTTCAGGCAAAAATAAAAATGGTCTGTTTGGAATGGTTTTGGAATGGTTGTACCAAATATGTACGTCTTTATTTCTTCTTTGGAACACAAAAAGATGACATTTTGATAAATAATTTGAATCTATAATCTTCCTTTCCAGTGAAGTGTTATCTACTGTGAGATCGTTGCAGGAGCTGAATCAGTCCTATTTATATAAATCTGTTTACAAATCCAACATTTTTCTCATAACCTCATGAACCTATAAAGTAAAAGACAACATTTTCATTTTTATTTTCATGCTACTCTGCCTGTAAGCTTTTAATACAAACCCTCTTTTCACATAAAATATAAATTACAGCACTTTGCTGTACTCAAGGTAAGAGTTTGGGTTTGCTGTCAGCTTCAATATAGTTTCTAACAGCTATATCCTTCAATAAATGCTAGTTCGCAAAGCCTGCATTACATTTTGACAGATTCAAGTGACAATCCACTCAAAAACAAAGTTTTGATATCTGATATCTGAAGTATGTTTTCATAGTGCATCAAACTCTTTTTTTTTCTCAAAAGATGAAGGAGAATTTCGTAAGAGTTCATCATTATAACTCCTTTAAAGTCAAGCAAAGCTTGTAAATGTGCGCCTGAGCTGAAGTGGAGAGGAAAAGTTCAACATTTTATGACACACCATCCAATACGTTGTTTTCCAGATGGTCACTCTCTTTTTGACAGGCTCATTAAAGAATGCGGTCTAGTTCATGTGAAGCTACTTTGAGTGGATTTTCAGTTTCTGTTTGATTCGACTATGTCACTATCCTTTCCAGATTGAAACGACTACCAGCTTCAACCCCATCATTCCATTCGTATAAAGGCTTACCCAGGCAGCTCAGCGTTTACCCATTGGCTGCCCTACTTTCAGCTTCGGCTAGTGCATGGACTAAATTGGATGGAAACGTTTTTACTTGTTTGTGCAGGCGGGGAACTCATTCACCACAAGGCTTTTGGTTGGTCAGGCAGACACATGGGAAGATTGCTTCTTTCTTATGCTGCAGACGCTTACAACCTACGTCCTAAGGGAAATGCACAAGACACAGTTGGGAGCATACTTTCTGAAGACAAATAGAAAATGGCAGGCTAGTTTTTTTTTCTGGATATAGTAGAAACCTATTTATAGCTTCAGATGGCAAAGATAGAGTGAGTAACTTTAGATTGTACCTTTCTGAAAA
The DNA here is from genome assembly GCF_963082965.1 of Carassius carassius. Lineage (NCBI taxonomy): Eukaryota > Metazoa > Chordata > Actinopteri > Cypriniformes > Cyprinidae > Carassius > Carassius carassius. Next base: position 26,756,612 of record NC_081767.1, on the reverse strand, counting down.
ACTGCAGCTATAACCATATGAGGGCTGTATTTTCATGTGGAGATAAGGGCTAATCTCAGAAGAGCAGTGAGTTAGCTTAATCAACATGATCAACAGCACTTCATTTTGCCATGGTACACCTAGGGGTATGTGTAAACCGTAATTAATTGCAATCCAGTGACTCTCAAGCGGGTCTGATTTTACAAGTTTGTGCATCTTTGATGCCGGATATTAACTTTTGCAGCACTATGTAGCATGCTGGCTAACATGCCTGGGCTTGCAGTCATTTTATTTTGTTTGCACCCTTGTTAGGTCCTTCAGGGTTGCCAACTCTCACGCATTTGGCATTAGACACGCTTTTAGGCTCTGTCTCAATCTCTCATGCTGTCCATGAAAATCTCACTCCAAATTAGCTATATTAAACAAAGTCTCAGCTTTCAAATATTGTAAGCTTTAATACTAAATTCTAACAATAAATACCATTTTGGCAAACTTAATGTGGTGTAACTCATAAAATGTAGCACATCAGTAAAAGCCAAAGCTATTGAAAAGCAGAGTTGCGACCAGCTTTGATCTCGCTGGCGTCGCCGCCACGTGGTCATGTGATTCATAGAGCTCTGCAAACAAACCAGCATTAACAATACATTTGGATGGGTTTAAGTACGATAGATGATAGAGTCATTATACAGGTATTTGCAGCAATTTTTGGTAAACATTACAGCATGCATTGATTATTACGTCGATGACATTTGCAATATCATTTTATTTTGAAGAGTGATGGACAGGCAACATTAAGATGGTTTTCTTAACCCTCAGGCATTGCTTGCGTATAGTGTGACCATGCAGCTTAACTATTTTTCAGCTAAATAAGTTTTGTAAATTTTAAGGTTAAAATAGAGAAAAGGTTTTTAATTTCCAATGCAAAGAGGCAAATTAGAGTAATTTTGTGGTCAGAAAAAAAATAACATTTTCATTTGCATTGCCATGCCGTGGTTTCTCACTGGGTACCTGTATGGCTCTTTACTAAATACATCTAGAATATTTCATGTCATACCTGCTTTTTTAAGTCTTCATTTGAATTCATATTAAGACAAGATTAAACACTAGATTTTTAAATAGGAAATGTAAAAAGTAAATTTAGGCATACATCCTTTTTTTCATGATACTCGCATAATTACACACAATGAATGCAAGGAAATGGTGCTAAAAAGGCATTCATCTGCATTCAACAAAAGATTATTATCCCCTTATTTTTTACAGTACATACACATTAATTGATACTGAATCGAGATCAACCCCCCAAAAAAATCTCACTCCAAGCTGAATTTGTTGGTAAAAAAAAAGTTGGCAACCCTGTGTTCTTCCTCAAAGGCGGCAGTGTAAACTTAATTCACAGAGTAACACACCTATATTAAACCTATAATAAATATAAAATAACTGAAGAAATTATAACCATTAGTAATACTTTCAAACAACTAGTTAACAGTAAATCAGCATTAGCATCAGCCTTCAGGCATGATGACCATGTGCATGTGATCAATGGTCACAACATGATTTAGAGCCATCTGCTTGTGGAGCACTTCCTATAATTAGATCAAGTCATCTGAAACAAAAAACATTTTCCAAACTTCTCTTAAATGTTTGTAACAGCTAACAGGGACTTCTTTAAAGATTTCATGAAAGACAGAACTATAAGAGGAAAGTCCTAAAAAGGGGAACCTCTTTGGAAAACAGAAGAGAACAGAGTGAGTGACCACAGACAGATGACAGGATGGGTCGTGACACAGTTAGGCAATTTTGTGCTGTAATACAACAACAAATAACCAATATACCATAAAATCAAGTTGTTAAAGTTGGTTATTTGGGCTAGCCAATTTACTTAAATTTTAAAATATATAATTTAGAAACATCACAATATGCTGAACTTTCAGAAGCCATTACTCCATACTATAGTGTCACGAAATCCTTAAGAAATCATTGTAATATGCCAGACCGTTCTCATCCCAAGGCGTCATATACTGACCCTTTTGACATTTCGTCAACATCCTACGCACATGGCACCCTCTAGCGTCAATATTAGAAGCAGATAAAAATGGGCCAGAAGGCGCCTCCTAGCGGTCTAACCCTAACCCTAACCCTAACCTTAACCTTAACCCATAATCTGTGTCTCATATTGACGCTAGAGGGTGCCATATGCGTAGGATGTTGACGAAATGTAAAGAGGGTCAGTATATGACGCCTTGGGATGAGAATGCGTTAAATATGCAGTCATAATCAGTATTGATAAATTTTAAGCATCCTTGCTGAATTATATATATATGTATATGGCCGGGGTGTAACGATACGCGTATTCGTATTGAACCGTTCGGTACGAGGCTTTCGGTTCGGTACGCGGTACGCATTATGGACCGAACGGTTCGTTGGACTAATTAATTATGTTTGGAAAATAAAAAGAATTGTGAAATATAATGATATCCGTTCAACAAGGTAGCCCAATAACCCAAACGACGTAACGGGCAATGCCCCTGACACCCCCGAAGAAGAAAAAAACACCAACTTATAAGTTTATGTTAGGCTACTCAGTCAGGCGCTCGCTCACTCAGTACGCGCTGAAGGCTCGTTGCAAAATGGCCAATGCGTTTAACAGACCAGAAATAGAAGATCCTCCAATAACCAACAGGTCTGTTGTTTGGGTGCACTTTGGATTCCCTGTAAGTGAGCGAGCGCCTTGGGCCTTTCACACAGGACGCGGTATGCGCGGCGCTGCGCTATAAAACCCATTCATCTCAATGGCTTGCTCCGCGCAAGGACGTTTTGTTGCTGCGTCGACCAAAAGCGCAAGCGCAGCGGTGCGCATCATTTGCGTGCTTGCGCGCACGCCGCGGTCAAAGTTTAAAATAGTTCAACTTTTGCCGCTGCGCTCTGTGACGATTACCATCGCGACCAATAGGATCCAAAACAAGCACGGAAATCAAAATGAATGAACGGCTAGTACAGTACTGTGTGTGTCAGAATTTCCTGAGCTGTACGATACAAGTTTGAGGTAGTATAGGGACATCGTCAGGAAAGCTGTGTCATGTAGACATATCTCCATTCAAGGAACAACAGACTATGATAGAGCTCCCGCTAAAAGTTTTTAAAACTCCGCCTACGCCATAGCGCAGCGCAGCGCAAATCGCGTTGTATCTGAAGGGCAACGCTGAACCCAGCGGCAAGCGCCGCGCATACCGCGTCCTGTGTGAAAGGCCCACTCTGTAGTGGAAAACGTAGGTTTTAAGAACATGCTTAATGTAATTGAGCCCCGTTACAATATTCCTTCACGAGCCCATTTCAGACAGACCGTAATTCCTGCTTTGTTCCAAAAAACATAAGCCCTATAGAGAACCAATTGAGTAAAAACACACTCAATATAAAGAGTTATAGAGTTCCATATAAAATGTTACATCTTTGTATTTGTTCATAACTACTACAATAATATAACATTTTCATTTTTTTATAAGGAGCTGTTTTTGTTTTACAGTATGCTTTACAGTATGCTGCTAAGAAAACACTATAGAAGATGGGTAAAGAATAGCTCCATCATTGTTCAATGTAAAAAAAAAAACATACTTTGTTAGTTTTAATAAATAAAACATTTTTTAAAAATCAAGGAAATTTATCTGCCAATTTTTTCTTTTTGCTGTATCTAAAACGTACCGAACCGAACCGTGACACCAGTGTATTGTATTGAACCGAACCGTGAATTTTGTGAACCGTTACACCCCTAATATATATCAGTGTTGTGCCTGAACGCGTTCATTGAACGATAGTTCATGAACTCGTTCATATTTTGGGCGAACGTGAACTGAACGTGCTGTATTACTGCCTGATGAACGTTACTGTGAACTCGTTCATTCTGGTGTCTGTGAACGGCACGCTCTCTCAGGTTAACTTCGTTCAATAGGGTGCCAGATTTCTATAGAGCCTTCAAGGCGAAAACCCGGCTAAAACACACCGTAAACGGGTCTTAATATGTAGCGGGAAAAAACCCAATCTGGCAACACCAGCCACCAGTGTCGCACCGCCGTCCGCCGCATGCGTGACGCGTCATCAAAAAAAAACAGCAAACGACAGCAGCATGCAGCAAGAAGGCGTATGATCATTTAAAAGAATTTTATGATGTTTATGACAAGGTCGGGGAGAATGGGAGACAAAGCATTAAAGCAACAATGGGGAAATGCTGTCCCCTCAATGCTAATGTAAACCCTGGTTGGATAAGGATTCAAAATTGGATATGAAGATGACATCTGACGCATAGCTTCATTGTTAAAACTGATAAAATAATTGCTGTCTGTGATTCTATATGGGCTGTGGCAATAATTTTGAAAAATAATAGCTCGCAGCAACATATGGAAAAAAAGAACTATGAACTAGTTCATTTTTGGAACTGTGAACTTTAGTTCAAAATTTTTGTAGTTTGAACTATGAACTGAACTAGTTCATTTTAAAATTTGTGAATTGAACTTTGAACTAGTTCATGTAGAAAGTGAACTTTCCCAACACTGATATATATATATATATATATATATATATATATATATAATATTTCATGTCATATCTGCTTTTTTTAAGTCTTCATTTGAATTCATATTAAGACAAGATTAAACACTAGATTTTTAAATAGGAAATGTAAAAAGTAAATTTAGGCATACATCCTTTTTTAATGATACTCGTATAATTACACACAATGAATGCAAGGAAATGGTGCTAAAAAGGCATTAGGGGGGATTAGGCTCTTTCTAAACTTAACTTTCTGCTGTATAACTTGTGGCAATTTGCGCCATTAATTGAACGCATCTGTGTCCATCCTCTCCAGTAAGTGACCCTTATTCTGAAAGTAGCATGTGTTTGTAATAAAATTTCATGAAACCAGAAAGAAAAAAAACCATGCAAACACAAACCTTGAAATAATATAAACCATATGCCAACTGCATAGGATGAAGCTGTAGCAATTGGTCACACAGGATGACAGTCTGATGCTTTTCCAAAACAAAAGTAAAAGAATTCTCTACACCTTAATTTGGACTATGGTTTCTGTTGTTTTGATTTGGTATGCACATTTATATATGTGATCTTGCACAAGTGGTGGTTTCCCACGCACAAATCTTTCATATACATGCACACAAACGAAAGACACACCATGGTAGCTTGACATAAAAAGTGTTTTTTTGTGAATCATTCCACTTAAAAAAGCCCTGAATTTCCTCAGGCTTTTGTGTGCTGGTTGTCTGTAGTACCTCTTCATCTAAGCACCACTACATTCACTGTTTGCAGTTTTCTTTTTCTCTCTGTATTCTTTATGTCTTTTTCTTTTATAGAATCACCAATCTATTCACTAACAGAGAAGAAATCTCCGCAGGATGTGAAAAGCAATTTCATCTTCATGAGAAGTAGAGAACAGCCAGTGTCACAGCAAAGAGGTGTGAGTAGGTACAAGTCTGCTGCATAGTTCCTGTCTGAATATGTTGTCTTGTTGTGGGTGTTGAGTGTCACAGAGTATTCAAAATAAAAACTCTTTATTAAAAACTGAGAGCACATCTTTTGGGTCAAATACAGACGATTTTAAAGTATTATATTAGGTACACTAAAAAATAAAGGTTCTTTATTGGCATGAGTAATTTCATGAATAACCTTTAACATCAATGGAAACTTTCCAATGCACAAGAGGATCTTTATATTGGAAAAAGTACTTCAGATTATTAAAATATTCTTCACACAAAGAAAGGTTCTTTGAAGAACTGCTCATAGAAAGGTTTTTTGGGGAACATAAAATGGTGCTTCTATTGCACCACTGCAAAAAAAACTACATTTTTTAATTGTAAGAGTGTATATGTGAATTATAAACGCAACTCTTTTGTTTTTGCCCTCATTTTTCATGAGCTGAACTCAAAGATCTAAGACTTTTTCTATGTACACAAAAGAGCTATTTCTCTCAAATATTGTTCACAAATCTGTCTAAATCATTGTTAGTGAGCACTTATAAAAGGCCACCTACTGTATTCGGGGTGGGGGGGGGGGAGGGCAGTGTTTCAGGTATCACTGGATTGAAGCCTGTATATTTTACAATGCATAATAAAGTTGTATAATACACCAATCTACTGTACATCAAACTTTGCTTTCTGGGAATATCATTTTACTGTTTTTCACCATAAATTATGTTAATTCATGGTTATTACTTGCAAAAAAAAAACAAAAAAACAATGACAGTATTTTACAGTAAAATGAAAATATTATAAAATTAAATATAATGTGTTACAATTTTGCAATGTATGTAGTAAGCTAATGTAATAAGGTAAGGTAAGGGAAGGTAAGGTAATTGCACTTAAAATGGACATCTATGTGGCAAGGCATTGCATTGCATTTCAAATGTGGGAAGTCGTGGCCTAATGGTTAGAGAGTCGGACTCCCAATCGAAAGGTTGTGAGTTCGAGTCCTGGGCCGGCAGGAATTGTGGGTGGGGGGAGTGCATGTACAGTTCTCTCTCCACCTTCAATACCACGACTTAGGTGCCCTTGAGCAAGGCATCGAACCCCCAACTGCTCCCTGGGCGCCGCAGCATAAATATGGAGGTAAACCAGTAGCAAAACTCGAGAGGTTGAAGATCTGATTGTGAGAACTTGTCATATTAATATTTGTAAGTTAAAATTTACACTCACAGCTCTGATGTGAAAAGCTGAATCTTTCAATTTGCACACACAGACAATGATCAAAACACCCGTGTTTTGAATTGGAAGTTTTAGATTAATAGTCACAAATGTGTAGAATGACATTCACACAAAGAAAATGACATACACACATGTTTACGACATATTTACTTTTGCACTTTACTTCAGTTTCGGTGGACAACGTCAAGTCGGCACTTACAACCTCTCAGATCTGGAAGTACAAGTTCAAATCCTAGCGCTCTGACTTTTGCTACTCTTTTTGCGGTATTCTGTTGCAAAACTCACTTGTGCACTTGTATATGCAGATGTGAGAGAGCAGAGCTGGGGGCGGGACTTTGGTGCGAATGAAGACATTTTATTGGTCGATGCCCGACCAATGAACAACGCCAACTGTTTTCACTGAATATCCTTAGCTTTGACAGGATTTTAAGACACTGCATTAATTTTGCCATTCAGGTATTATCTAGTAAACAAATAATGCAACATATTTTATATGTATATCCCACTGCATATTGCAGAGTAAACTCGCTGTACCAGAGCATGCTTTGATCTCACCGCGGTCACGTGGTTCATGGAGCTATCAATAGTACTAAACTAAACGTTTTGTCAATATATGTCAATAACAATTGAAATGTATTAATTGGGACAGACAGCAATTTCATTATATTTGCAGCGATTTCCAGTAATTTGTAACACATTAAGTGCATAGATTATGCATGGATAACTACGTTGACTAATGACTGTGTGTTACAATAGCATTTTATACTGGAAAATGGAACAGCATTATGTTCTCATACTCCTCCTTGGCAGTTAAATGTGACTAAACAATTAAGTGTAACTTTTAACCAATAAAATAACTGTACTACATGTTAACTCAGTCCTGTTTAGTTCATTTGAAGAGATCATAGTACTAAATAATATGTGCAATAATTATGATCCATGAATGACCATTTGGAATATAACATTTTCTAATATGGTTATTATTTATACTACAATAACTGTAGTATTTAGGTTTAAATTGCAGTGCAAATAGGCACGCTTTAAATTAGAGGCAATTGGTGGCCAGAAAGATAATATTCATATGCAATTCCATTGCTTAAACACTAGATGGCCTTGTTGATGTTTAATAAATACATGTATTTAGCTCTACTAGTCGCTCAAAACAGTATTTCTGGTCATTATTGACCAATAATGACAAGTGCTTATTTTTTAGGTTTTGCTGTTTAATGTACATTTAGACATTATTAAACACTCGATTTTTATTAAAAAATAATAATAATAATAATGTTGCATTTAAAAAGGTTCATTACTGACAAGCAAATTAGGAAGTTAACCCAATGAAGATGTTAAAATTATTTTTACAAAACATAAAAATAATAAAAACAGCATTATATTGCAACTCTGGTAGAGTGATATGCAGTGGGATATACATATAAAATATGTTGCATTATTTGTTTACCAGATAATACCTGAATGGCAAAATGAATGCAGTATCTTAAAATCCTGTCAAAGCTAAGGATATTCAGAGAAAACAGTTGGCGTTGTTCATTGGTCGGGCATCGACCAATAAAATGTCTTCATTCGCACCAAAGCCCCGCCCCCAGCTCTGCTCTCTCACATCTGCATATACAAGTGCACAAGTGAGTTTTGCAACAGAATACCGCAAAAAGAGTAGCAAAAGTCAGAGCGCTAGGATTTGAACTTGTACTTCCAGATCTGAGAGGTTGTAAGTGCCGACTTGACGTTGTGCAGCGAAACTGAAGTAAAGTGCAAAAGTAAATATGTCATAAACATGTGTGTATGTCATTTTCTTTGTGTGAATGTCATTCTACACATTTGTGACTATTAATCTACAACTTCCAATTCAAAACACGGGTGTTTTGATCATTGTCTGTGTGTGCAAATTGAAAGATTCAACTTTTCACATCCGAGCTGTGAGTGTAAATTTTAACTTACAAATACAAATATTAATATGACAAGTTCTCACAATCAGATCTTCAACCTCTCGAGTTTTGCTACTGATTTACCTTTATACATAAATGGCTGCCCACTGCTCCGGGTGTGTGCTCACAGTGTGTGTGTGTTCACTGCTCTGTGTGTGTGCACTTCGGATGGGTTAAATGCAGAGCACAAATTCTGAGTATGGGTCACCATACTTGGCTGAATGTTACTTCACTTCACAAATAGCGGTTCAATTGAAATTACACATTTTTATTTTAAAGAATTAATGTAAGCACAACGACCCAATGCTTTGCCCCATAGACTACTATTGTAAGTTAATTGCAAACAAGGTTTTTGTTCGTTTTCACCAACCAAGGGGCGAGTTAATGAGTTGTCTGTGATAATCGACAGTGTGACCCAGATGCAATCAAAAGAGCTTAACCTGAATAATACCCGGAACATTTCTTTAATATATGATAAGAATTATACCAAATGGAATACAGCAGTAGAAGCTTTTTGGAACTACTGAACAAAATGACAAACTAGTAAGCTGAAACCATTAGTGGTATCGATTGCTATTGAAGGAAGCTTTCTGACCTCTGTCTGACCTTGGGCTTGTGAAAATGTGTTCATTATTTTGCGCCAAAAACTGATCTTTGTCATTACTGTCTGCTGCTTAGTGTCTGCTGATAGCGTTCACCACCGCATCTCTAGTGTATTTTCCCTTTGGAATGTTGTAATGGTAAATTGTGAACATTAATCTGAGCATTACACTGATACATATCTGGTCTTTCCTCCTTTGTTTGTCCTGGATCTTTGTTGTGAGGATTGGTAGTAATCTCTATCTAATCTGTGGGGAAATATGGTAGATATGTTTACTGTTTGTTCATGGACAATATCTGCAAATAAGTTATTTAATATTTATTATTTATTATTAACTGACCTTCAACTTTGACATTTCTTTTCTTGGTTTTATTGTCATATAGCTTCCTGTGTTTAGTTACTCCTGAGTGACTTTCAGTGAAACATTAATGATTAAGTAAAACTATTTTCTTTTTGAATGATTTCAAACTTTTGATGAGAATATATATATATATTTTTTTTACGATCTCAGGCACAGTTATATGACCTTGACCTTTTTGCCTCGTAAAATAGCAGAAATTGAAAACATTTTTATCAAAATGTATATTTGAGCCATTTAGGTCAATATGCATTTTTTTTATAATACATTATTTAATTGAAATATATAATCATGTCATATCATTGACCCATAAACTCCTACACATTGTATGTTGTCTCTGAGTGTGTGCTTTTGTGTGAATGTGGGTGCCTGCCCTCAGTCCTGCCACGCATCCATATGTGTGTCTGTTTATTTACAAGGGCTGCAATACGTGCACATGCATATGTGTGTGGGTGAATCCGCACATACTCGTGCTCGAGTGAGAAACAGTGTGTAATGCTCAGCTCATTATGTTTCATAGTTCAGTAAATTTTGATGAAGAGAGGAGTGTTCCCTCTCTCAGGACTTGCCACATCAGCCATGCTGAGAGCCATCTGTGCAACTGGGCTGCATTCTCATGCACATCTCATGCCTACAGGAGATCAGCGTCTGTACTTTTAAAGCTCTAATGTATCTACTGTCATATACATATACAAAATGTCAAACTTATATTAAAAACTTATATTTTTAAATTGGCTTAAACATTTTCATACCAACCCAACCCTATGACCTCTTTAAAATACAGCATTGTGCAATATTGAAATGTACAAGTTTGCACAAGTCAGTAACTTTCAACTTGCTCTTGCTTTGAGTAAAATTGTTCCTTATAGACTCAGGTTAGGCAGGTATCTCTCCCCATGAGGTGTCTCTGTATTGTTACCTTTGCGTTTTATCTGTATTGTCTTTCCTGTTGGATTCTTGCACTGCAGAATGCAATTTTCTTAGTGATGTTATCATCTACAATTTCAGCAAAGTCTGTGGGCAGAGAATCTGACGGCCAAGAGCCTTCAGAAGAACCTGACAAAAATGAACACAACACTGCCTGCATTCTTCTAAGACAAGAGCTAATTTTTCTGAGAGATCGATTCAATGCCAAGGCTTGATGGATTACTGAATTGAGTAATTAAGATCAGAACAATTGATAGTTTTAGAATTCTGACAACAATTGTGTTGCTCTACCATTTCTCAATGATTCCTGATTGATAAAACAGACATGGATTTAAAGAATTAAAAACAACAATCTGTGAAACCATGATACCGTAGTTATCTCATCCTCAAGCATTAACCTTAATTGTTGTAATGCCTCCAACAAACCTGCTGCAGAAGAAATCCCTGACACCCAAAGCTTCAGACAGTAAAGAACCTGCTGTGTCCTGGAGCAGCTTGGTACAACTAGACCTGTGTCATGCTTGGACTCCCTTAACACACACACACAAACACACAAACATAAACTTAAACACTGCTCAGTGTCTGGCACTGAACACACACAGGCACACTACAGATCTGGTCTAACTCAGTGCAGGCCACCTCTGCAGTTGAACCAACTGCCTCCACATCTACACCACTGCAGAAAGCTTGCCAATTGCATTATGGAACGCATTTAATGCAATTATACATATATAAGGAAATTAAGAGGTTGTGTAACAGTTGCATGTCTAAAATTTACACTTACTCTAACTGAAACACAATTTACAGCGGAAGAAGGCTTTCTGTTTCTCTAAATGAACCCCTAGGTCAATTAAAACAGCTCTCCAGAGAAGAACAAAGGGTGGGCTATTATCTGGCAGCCCATGTTGATACCACCCTTGAGGAAGAAATGTACCTTACTATGGAGGAGATGTAATCTCCATGTAATTGGTTTGTTGAAATGCTAACCTCTTAATTTATGCAAAATGAGGCATTTCTGACAGAGGTGAGAAAACTGAAGCCTGTCCAGTATAAATTAAAACTAATCTGAGATTCCTTCGTTTCATGTCTATTATATCTATCCAGTAACGTATGTTGTGTGTGTGTAAATACTGACACACACACACACACACACACATATATATATATATATATATATATGTGTGTGTGTGTGTGTGTGTCAGTATTTACACACACACAACATACGTTACATATATATATATATATATATATATGTGTGTGTGTGTGTGTGTATTTATGTATGTTTAATATACACACAGTATACTCGTTAAGTGATATATAAAGCATATCCCAAGTGCGCGATTGTTTATTTCATTGCAAATTGTTAACTATATCATCGCTTAGCTCTTCATATAAAATTGGATATATATTAGTGGATAAATAACTATATCACTGTAAAAAAATGCTTGTGCTGCCTTAAAATGTTAAGTTTAGCTACCTTGAAATGTTATGTTCATTGAATTGACAACTATTATTTGAGTTGACTTAACATTTTAGGGCAACACTACAATTTTTTGTTTGTTTGTTTCAACAAGCTAAAACAATTACTCACTTAGGGTAATATTATAAACATTCACGTCAAGATTTTCAGATTTTTGCTCTGAAAAGTTTGAAAAGCGCTAAAGAAATTTTACTTGATATGTGGTATGTACTATGTCTTATATAGTATATACATTATGGTATATTTATATAAAAACAATAAACACAAAATATACTACGATTAGTGAATATATCTTTGCAAGTTTCACCAGTCCATATGCAATCCTAAAATGTCCCTCTGCCAGGTAGCTGTATTAAATGAATGACATCATCACTCTCTTTGGTCCTGCAATACTGTTAAGTCCACATTGTTGCACAAGCATTATTGGAAGTTATACATTGAATAGTCCCTTTATCCCAGGGTCTTTCATTTGGATTATGTCATCCTGCACTACAGCCTGGAAACATTCTGGATGACACATTCATAACTTAAGTAGCATAACTGTACAAATGATACATTAAAAAGAACAAGATGGCACTGTGAGCTAATTACCCATGGAAAATGCAGCTGAGCTCAGTATTAAAAATGAACCGCTCTCTAACATGCAGTTACATTATACACAGTGCACAGCACACACAGCCAAATACACATCTTAATATGTCCATGCACACGTAAATCAAAGCACATCCCTGATACATCTCTGAAAGTGTTTGGGCCAAACATCATAATTACTGTGTTTACATGCACATTATTTGGTGATTATTACATTCTAGCGTCCATAAAATACACTTAAGCATGATTTTGCCATTTATTATGCTCCATTTTTTTAAATTCCAAACTCAGTCAACTCAAACATGTCCTTAACAACAAAAACACGAGTATATTGTAATATCAGCATATTTTATTTTTTTGTGAATGTAAATGCAGCCAATGGCCTTACTTAATGCTTACATAAACGTAATATACTGTATGACCGAATTCTGATTAATGCTGTAAACGCAGTCATTGTAATAATATATGCACAGATGGTGTCAGTTTCTGGGCAGTGGGCCTAAAAGTTAATGTCACTGTATAAACAATATCTGGTTGCGTTTTTCCCTCAGTACACGCACCATATTACCATAATCAAAATCTGACCGGAACGTGGGGCATAAAAACATAACCAAGCTTTAAGTGTTTCCCCTAAAAAAGAAAAACAATCAATTGATCTGTTTTAAACGACTGTTGAACTGCTTTTCAAGTGCTGAACTTACCATTGGCATTTTTCCCACATGTGAGGTGCTGATAGGGCAATAGGAGGCCGTACAACTCCGAATCATTGCTCAGAGCCTGCTCAAAGGATTCTAGTGTAAATTTGGGGATCCCATTATCCTTCTCCACCACCGAGCTATTCAACACCCGGGTGAAGACCTCTCGGAAGAGGCTCTCCATACAGGCGGTCAGGTATATGGCCGAATGCTCGTGGATGCGTACTGCGAACCTGCTGTCTACCATCCACCTGAAGAACTTCCCCACGGAGAAGACCAAGCCACATCTCTCCGATTTCCCCCGGCTGAATTTATCCTCGGTGCTCATGTTGTACATGGACAGCGCGCTGAGAGCCGCGGCGATGCAGTTGACCGAAATGGTCCACGATAGAATCATCTTGATGGCACTTTGGACTTCGTATTTGGTGCATTTGCTGTAGCGCAAACTCAGTCGTTGCGCTTCCCTGGCGATCCTCACCAGAGCGCGGCTCACGAGCGTGGAGAGGCGCGCCAGCAGATCCGCGGAAACGGTCCCGAACCTCAATTCTTCCTCCTTGTTGAGCGCGTTCTCCACCTCCCCGAGGCTCCAGGGCACATCCTCAAGCTCGGGAAGTTTCGCACTGTGTCCGGAACACTCCAGGGTCTCGCCGTCTTCAGCCAGGACAGTGTTGACGGTGTCTATGCTGTTGTGTCGACTACGCATGGAGTCGGTCAGATGCAAGCAGTGCCCTCCATGCGCATAGGAGATGTGCGCCTCGGAGCAGCACAGAGACAAGCTGGATGACCTGAAGGAGTCCGCGGCTCCACCGTAACCCGAATCCAGCGTCAAATCCTCCAGGGTCCTCACTACGGATTTACCCCTTTTTGCCATAACTGCACTTCATATTGTCCATAAGGCTGAAAGCAAGGGGGAACCTTCCTTTGCAAACAAACTCCACTACTTGTCTGCTTTATTCTGTCCACAGTAATGTTATTGAAAAGGAACAGGCGAGTTCCCAAATTGTTGCGTTCACTGTTGAAAATGCGCCCACAACTTTGAAGGAGTAGTGGTGTTGTTATGGCACACACACTAGTGTGTTTGAAGGCTGCGAAGCATCAGTTGGAGGAGGAGCCACATACAGTACCGCATCCAATACGCTGACAGGGCCATTGCTGCGTATTCGGTTGGGTTTGAATTCGCACGGTGCTGCATGATAGATCTGTGTACTTCTGTTCATTTGGAGATCCCCTCCAAAAAGGTTATGAAGAGATATTAGACCGTGAAAAAATTAAACTACCATTATGACACGAAATTAGGCTATATAAAGTATTAACCAAAATATTTCTTTGTGTTATGACATAAAGGTCATTGAACATTATTTATGTATGTATTTAGATATAGATTTACATACTAAATAAAGAAATTTCGTAGTCTGAGAATTTATGATAGATAGATAGATAGATAGATAGATAGATAGATAGATAGATAGATAGATAGATGATTTTATATTTTTGCTTTTAAAATTAACATTTGAAGTTAAGTAAATTTACTACCGAACTGCTTATTAAACCCACTTTTCCCAGAAATTTTGATTACTCCATTTACTAAGACTTCCATCTGTAAATAAAATGTAATTGGTCTCCAGAGTGAAAGCAGAGCTTTAGATCTAGTGGTCTTAAGTGGCCAAAACAAACAGATAAGACTTTATACAACTAGTAGTCAGCATGCATGAAACTGCTCCGATCCAGTAGACCAAGCAGGGCAGCATGTTTGAGGACAAGAAGCAAGGGATCAAATGAACACCTGTCCTCTTCTGTATTCTCCTTTTCATATGGGGCTCAGAGTAACGAGATTCCTGTTCATTAATAATGAAGAGTATGCATAATATATCAGTCATCTTGAATGGAGGCTTCTTAACTTCACTCCCGGTCTGAAAAATGTCATATGTTTTCAATGTAAAACTAAGTATAAAAATGAGACATCAATCACTTGTTTTACTAGTAGCTTTGACCAATGCAGTAAGTATACAGAATAATAAAAACTCTAAAGAAATAGACATAACTCAAAATGGCATTAAGACATTTATGTTTAAAGACTTAAAGAGATTGCAATAGCATCAGTGACTAATATAAGAAAGCAAACAAGATGCTTTTAGAGCTGTACTACACTTGAGCATTTCAATGTATTCAAACCTGCTTTAATAAAGAGGGGACCATATTTTACTCAACACTGACCTCTTTGGATAACAAAAAATTAAGAGAATAAGGAACTTTACATTTTGAAAGCATAACTCGTTTTTCCTAATTAAACGCACTGAACCAATAATTAATAATATTTGAATACAAATTATTAATTTGTATCTCATATTTATTATTTTAAGAAGTATCAGATCAAGAAACTCTTTGAGAAACGCACTTGAATTTAGCATTGTGTCGTGGTAGACTGCCATCTAGCGTTCAACTAAAGCAATCACCATGTCTTCACTCAAACGACAATAATAGTCTGAACTCAGTTAGTGATATTACAAATTATGAAATTATAAACCTGAAATCTGTCAATGATTTCATAGGGGATGAAAGATATAGGTTATATCAAGTTAACTGACATTAAGGTCTTTCCAGAGTGGTTTCCATGATTAACAAAATGACCAACTCTGATCTCAAATTAGCAGTAGAAGAGAGGCTTGATCTTTAAATGATAAATTGCTTAAATTACTTAATTGTATGTTAATGTTCTCTTTATAAATCGAAGTGCAGACCTAGTCAATAAACTAATTATGTGTTGGATCAATGTAGTAGTTCCCTTTGTGAAATTCTGTATTTCTCAACATATTGATCTTTCATCATATGCTATTTACTGCTTAATTCTATGGGGTAAGTTGTCACAATAGAACCTGCCATTATTATCTATTACATGCTTTGCAGCCAATTGTCAACAGTAAATAAATAAACAAATGAATACCTAAAATGAGGGTGTTGCACTAGGTGTTTGAAACCAAAAACAAAAACGAAGTTATTGAAACAGTTACAGGTATGTTACTGGACTTTTGACTCAGAATTTTATTAGTAAGCCTTTGTGACAACTATCCCCCAGTCATCAATATTAGCTTATTATGTATCATATAACAATTACATAATTTATTAATAGACTGCTACTAGTTACCTTAAATTCGAAGTGATGTTATGACCATAATAATTGATATACTTAAAGTGACGTCCTATCGTTAGTGCACAAAAATTTACCCTAATCTGTTGCCTTTGCCTTGTGCCTTTGTTCATGTGCCTATCCGGCTACTCACGCCCTGTCCAATCAGAGTCGAGCAGTAACATCGGCACAAAAAGCTTTTTCTTTGCATTTATCTAAATGTATTATTATCCTAAGCGACCTTTACACGTCATGGTCAAAGATAAAAATCGGCTTCATCTGTGATGTTACCATAGACAGTAAAAGAAATGTGCGAGTCTGCGCGAGCACGCCGCAGAAACGTGATGGACTATTACGTGTGCTGCATGGATCTGACCAATCAGCTACATAGGTGCCAGTTTGCGTCAGTGGGTAGGCCGAGTCAACTAATGGCTGAGGGTTCACGGGGTGAATTGAAATTGACATTCAACTAAAGGACAACAATCGTGTGGATATTCATCGCCAATGACGCTTGTACCGATATATGAACAGAGAGCGTGTACTTAAATATGGATATATTCTGAGAACGCGTATGTTTAACGTTTTAGGAAGGAGTAAGACGGTTGTTGTTTTTTTCTGTCTTCGCGAGTTCATGTTGACGCTCGCGTGCTTTCTTTGTTGAGGTTTTCCTTTGCGTGTTTTTGTTTGAAATATCAATCCGTCAGTTTTACACTTAGTGGCGCGTTTCTGTCTAGACGTACAGTCTAAACACACTGCGTTTTCTGATGCACGCGCACCTTGTCAGTCAGTCACAGGGTGTGTAAAGCAACTATAGGAATATTCGCTCAGTATTTCAGCCAACATGGGAAAAGTTTTTCTTGAGCAAGGCTGAAAAAGACGCAATCAGATCAGACTTTACACCTGAATTGAGAAGGCAAATTTGGGAGTTGCTGGAGCAGACGTGATTTCAGAAGGGGCTGTGGAATATAAGGAGTAATGGTGGTCAACACGATCCATTGGTTCAGGAAGGGCTTAAGGCTCCATGATAACCCATCTCTGCGGGACTCTATAATAGATGCCGATACTCTGAGATGCGTTTACATACTGGACCCCTGGTTTGCAGGATCGTCCAACGTGGGAATCAACAGATGGAGGTGAGTTTCCTTTGTGTGCAGAGAACAGAGAACATCAGATCCTGTGTCAAGCCAAGCTGTCTTTAAGTTACACTGCTGTTCAGAAGTTTGGGATCAGTAAGATTCTTAATTTGTGTTTAAAAAAAGTATTTTCTGTTAATCAAGGGTGTATTTATTTGACAAAAAATACAGGAAAAAAACAGTAATATTTTAAAATAGTATTACCATTTAAAATTATGATTTTAATGTACTTTAAAATATAATTTATTTCTGTGATGCAAAGCTGATTTTGTTTCATAATTACTCTAATCTTCAGTGTCACATGGTCCTTCAGAAATCTTTCTAATATGTCTTAGAAACAGATTATTTGATGAATAAAGTTTAAAAGTACAGCATTTATGTAAAATAGAAATCTTTTCTAACAATATAAGTTAAGTCTTTATTATAATTTTTTTATCAATTCAACACATCCTTGCTGAATAAAAGCATTCAATAAAAAATAAATAAATTAAATAAATAATAATAATTACTGACCCCAAACATATGAACAGTAGTTTATATTGTTACAAAATTTATCTATTTTAGAATCTATTAAATTAGACACTAGTCATTTCATTTGCTACTAGTCCATAGCTTGAATTTGTTTTGTAAAATGGGGGGGAATTCCCTCTTTTGGTGGCTCTTCTGGGGGTATTTTTTTAGTTGGAGGGGGGAGTTAGGGTATTTTTTTAGACACATTTTTAAACTACAATTATCCAACCTAAATGTTTCGTCACAGTGTATTTGTATTTTACAATTTATAATGTTGGTGATTCATATTTGTATTGTGAGGAAGATTCTTAAAAAGAACTTTGATTTCAAACTCCGAATTGAATTTATTTTAACTAAAAATGACAAGTAAACAGTCAGTAATAAAATAATAATATATAAATAACAAGCAGTGGCACAAACAAATACAATACCAAGATACTACTAAAACGAACTGTGCTTTAAGTTTTTCAGGTAGGTGTAACAGTAATATTCAGTTACAGAAATACCACAGAATTGGAATAATGACTGACAATGTTTAGTATAAATCGACTGTTTGCGTGAATACTCATCAAGACGGGCGTTTTAACTATAGTCTAATTTAACACCGTTTAAATTAGTAGTATTTTAGCAATTAAATTCTATGTCTATGTACTTTAGATGATAACTGTTCACTTCAGACCAATATGTACTGTAGTTCTTGCTGGTACCTTTTCCAGTATTACTAGTAATTACTCATTAGGTACTATTATTTATTCTCATGTACTGTAAACTGGTAACCATGTCTTGTACAAAAGTTATTAGAATAAGCACTAGCAAAACTGAAATAGTTACTAGTAGTGAGTGACTAAGAATAAGTACTAGTACAGTTTCTAGTGAAATCTGAATATGTACCATCAAAAACTGGAATGCATACTAGTGAAGTGAATAACCTTAGACAGTTTGTTACCAGCAGTAACAGTGGAAATAGTCACCTGGTGCCAATATTTATATCATCTATTCAATTAGCACTAGCAATTTCACTCATAACTATTGTATGAATACTACTAGCTCAGTATGAAGCGGAGTTTCTGTAAGCTGTACCATGCTTCCTAAAATATATAGCTTAAGAAGCTATTTCCAGTTTGTTTGTTTATTTATTTGCTGTTAGCTTATTTATCAATACAAATTTTGACTTGGTGGCCATGAGTAGCCCTTTCTTAAGCAGCTATTATAAAGACCATTTAGTTAAGTTTAATTTGGGATTGGTTTACCATTAAGGACTGTTACAATGCCAAAAGAGTAAATACAAGTGGCATTCTTTTGGTTTACTGTTAGTGCTGGGTGGTTATATCTTTATAAGAGGGCACTTTGTGGTGCGATATCCTTCTGAGATGCTTGAGCGGTCACCCTCATAGCAGAGTTATGATATAACGTACAGCTCAGCCACCTCTCCTCTCCCTCCGGTGCGGGACGTGAGGAAGTAGGTCAGTGTGTCAGATGCGATTACCTCATTCCCCTTTCAGCACTGACTTACAGTACTTTTCCACCTCCTTCAAACAGCCTCTCGCCTATGGTATGTCACCACTCCTTTTCATGGTTGTTAAAAGGCTTCTTTTGAGAGGTCACGTGTATAATTTGTCCCCTGAATTTCATTTTCATCTTGATCTAGGATGTGCTGTAGCGGATCAGACGTCTTTAGGAAGGGTCGCAGACAAGCTCAACTAGATGCTGATGATACACCGTCCTACAAGAGGGAACTCTTAACTCTCACTCAGACAGGATTAGATTCTTGTATTATATCCTTATTATGTTATATATTCAGTGCAACTAAAAATAAAATCATGCATACTATTTTACAGTGTGAGGATTTAACTGGCTTGTTTAACCAAACAGTGACCATGAAGTTTGATAAGATCTATAATAATCTAATAAATAACCTAAATGACTAAACTGATTACCACATTTAGCCCCATGCAGCCTAATAAGATGGTTACAATGGCCGACTTGATATGTTAAAAGGAGGGTGATGCTTGAAATCATTGTTTTTCCATTGTTAACCATGGTGACCTGCAAAGAAACGCGTGCAGCCATCATTGCGTTGCATAAAAATGGCTTCACAGGCAAGGATATTGTGGCTACTAAGATTGCACCTAAATCAACAATTTATAGGATCATCAAGAACTTCAAGGAAAGAGGTTCAATTCTTGTAAAGAAGGCTTCAGGGCGTCCAAGAAAGTCCAGCAAGTGCCAGGATCGTCTCCTAAAGAGGATTCAGCTGCGGGATCGGAGTGCCACCAGTGCAGAGTAGGGCTGTCAAAATTGCTTAAAAATGACGTTCGAATATTCCCTCTAAAAAAAAACACGAATATTCGAACATCTGGTGGCGCATGTTGTCAATGACGCGCATTACGTCAATAACAGGACAAAATAATACAAAGAGACATAACTACTTGTATAGGTAGTCTATTTAAGTTTAAACATATTTGACAACGTATTACCTACACAAAAACAAGGAAATCAACTAATGGCCAAGACTGCAGACCTCACGCTCTCTCACCCTCTCAGCGCATAATAACGATGCGTAGCCTCGGGGACGCGTATGCGTACAGATGCATTGACTATGAAACGGCCCTAATGGTTTAAATGAACAAACTAATTTTTCAGTGCTGATCAATAGTTTTGTGCAAGCAATTTAAGGTCGCGAATTCTGTCCCAAATATAGCAGGCTTCATTCAGTGATTGAAACAAATATTATTATTATATGTTTAGCTGGAGTTCCACACATTATGCCATGCTCATTTGGGTGCACATTTTTGAGATGTGACCTCATGGCTGAATGGTATGCTAACTGTATCTTGAATAGCTTGCATACAACTTTATCTCACGGGTCAACAATTTTACCTCGCTTTCTCTGCTGCGGTCGAGTTGGGCTCTGCACTTGCTGTCATCTTCCATGAAGACGAGTCAACTTTCAGCAGTGATGCTGTGCCAGACAGTGCGACTCCTGTGACCTGTCCCTGAACCCTCAGGCGCTAGCGCGCCCACTCGCAAAGCGTGTTATATATATTATTAATTTTAATTTTCACCTTCGAAATTCGTTTTTTAAAAACTATTCGAATATATATTCGAATTTAGAATATTCGTTGACAGCCCTAGTGCAGAGCTTGCTCAGGAATGGCAGCAGGCAGGTGTGAGCGCATCTGCACGCACAGTGAGGCGAAGACTTTTGGAAGATGGCCTGGTGTCAAGAAGGGCAGTAAAGAAGCCACTTCTCTCCAAAAAAAACATCAGGGACAGATTGATCTTCTGCAGAAAGTATAGTGAATGGACTGCTGAGGACTGGGGCAAAGTCATATTCTCCGATGAAGCCCCTTTCCGATTGTTTGGGGCATCTGGAAAAAGGCTTGTCCGGAGAAGAAAAGGTGAGCGCTACCATCAGTCCTGTGTCATGCCAACAGCAAAGCATCCTGACACCATTCATGTGTGGGGTTGCTTCTCATCCAAGGGAGTGGACTCACTCACAATTCTGCCCAAAAACACAGCCATGAATAAAGAATGGTACCAAAACACCCTCCAACAGCAACTTCTTCTAACAATCCAACAACAGTTTGGTGAAGAACAATGCATTTTCCAGCACGATGGAGCACCGTGCCATAAGGCAAAAGTGATAACTAAGTGGCTCAGAGACCAGAATGTTGAAATTTTGGGTCCATGGCCTGGAAACTCCCCAGATCTTAATCCCATTGAGAACTTGTGGTCAATCCTCAAGAGGCGGGTGGACAAACAAAAACCCACTAATTCTGACAAACTCGCAAGAAGTGATTATGAAAGAATGGGTTGCTATCAGTCAGGATTTGGCCCAGAAGTTGATTGAGAGCATGCCCAGTCGAATTGCAGAGGTCCTGAAAAAGAAGGGCCAACACTGCAAATACTGACTCTGCATTAATGTCATGTAATTGAAACGTATGAAGTGCTTGTAATTATATTTCAGTACACCACAGAAACAACTGAAACAAAGATCTAAACGCAGTTTAGCAGCAAACTTTTTGAAAACTAATATTTATGTAATTCTCAAAACTTTTGGCCACGACTGTATTTATTTTAGTTTTTAAGTAAAAAATATTTTAATTAATTTTCTTTAGCTTACAAATCTAGGTGTTATCATAGATTTAATAAAGTTTTGAAAGCAAAATTTGGGCAAGGGCTTTTGAATATTGCTGTGGACCAATGAGTTTCATTCTTCACAAAAAGAATGTATTATGAAGAATGCTGGAGACCTAACCGTTGCCGTTAGACATTGAATTCTACAGTATTTTTATTTATTTCTTTGTTTTTTCTGTACTATGAAAATCCATTGCTGCCATAAACATTCTTCAGAATATCATCTTTTGTGCTCAACAGAAGAAAGAATCTAAATTATGACATTTTTGGAAGAACTATCCTTTTAAGTAACACAGGTTTAGCATACTGTTAAGCAACTTTAACTGCTTTTAAACACAACTGTGTTTTTACTTACTTTTAAAGAAATATTAGGCAGTACACTGTCAGTAAACTAGTTTTCCATTCCATTCTGAACACTGCCCATGAAATACTGAATATAACCGATATGTTTTTCGACCCCATTTGTCTGTTAGTGCCCTCTGCTGGACTAGTCAGAAAAACCTCACTCTTGTTCCCTCAAGAGATTAAAATAAACAACTATGTCTATCTAAACTACTGTTTCATTTACTAGTCATTTATTCAAATTTGATTTCTCTTTGTATTACAGGTTTTTGCTGCAATGTCTTGAGGACTTGGACGCCAGCCTTCGCAAACTTAACTCTCGTCTCTTTGTCATCAGGGGACAGCCCACAGATGTCTTTCCAAGACTTTTCAAGGTCAGCCGCCTTAGCCTATTCAACTGTTTTGTGCAAAACGCTCTGTCAGTACATGCTGTTCTGTCTTTGCCTCTTATTTGACACTGCATCTCTTTATTTCATTTTTTCTCCCTAGGAGTGGAAAATCACCCGGCTGTCATATGAGTACGACTCTGAGCCCTTCGGGAAGGATCGTGATGCAGCCATTAAGAAGCTGGCCACTGAAGCCGGGGTGGAAGCCTTCGTCAGGATCTCCCACACACTCTATGATCTGGACAAGTGAGTGTATCTGTAATCATTGCCATATGCCCATATGACTGCCACGTAGCTGCCAACAGTCCTGTGGGAAGCTGTTGCCCATCATGCCTGATAGTTAACTCTCTATTGAGAATGTTATGCAGAAAGATACAGCGATTTTTAATCCGTCATATGAATAGCAAAAAGAAATCACATTTCAAATACTAAATATTATGTTACACAGTTGTGTGTTCAAAAGCATATTAGCATTTGCTGTGGGAATCATGTTAGTTCTTGTTACTGGCTTTGAATTTTATATTGTGTACGTATTCTAATTATCCCATCTGTTCCTCTAGGATCATAGAGTTAAATGGAGGACAGTCTCCTCTTACCTACAAACGATTTCAGACGCTCATCAGCAGAATGGATCCTGTGGAAACACCAGCAGAGACTATCACGGATGAAGTCATGGGCAAATGCGCCACACCAGTCAACGATGACCATGATGACAAGTTTGGCGTTCCCTCGCTGGAGGAGCTTGGTGAGATGTCGTGTTCCCTCCCTTTGCATGTGTGTGCAGGTGTCTGTTGGAAATGAGATTTTGAACAAGTATTTGTGTCTTCAGGTTTTGAAACGGATGGACTGTCCTCAGCTGTGTGGCCTGGTGGAGAAACTGAAGCTCTGACTCGACTAGAGAGACACCTGGAGAGGAAGGTAGACATGTGCTCTAATACAGTTTTGCAGTTATGCTGTTATTGTATTACGCCATATAATAACCTTGCACTCAACAGGGCTATTATAGTAAGCTAAAACTATAAACCATCAAATTTGCATTACTTTTAATGAAATAAATGTTAACTGAAATAAAATATTAAAACTTTAAAGCTAGTTTCCACGACAACATTCTCATTGTCATTTAGTTTAACTTGATGTACTAAAATAGCGTAAACTAAAACGGAAATAAAAATGAATAAAAACTAGATATAGTTGAAAACAACAACAAAAATACAATTATTAACGTCAACTAAAATTTACTTGAAAGCATAAATTATAAAGAATTAAATATAATTCAAAATATGAACAAAAACTCTATGCATTAAATATAATTTATGGATTAAACTGATTGAAAGTGACAAAGATGTTTGTAATGTTATAAATACATTTCAAATAAATGCTGTTCTTTTGAACTTTATATTAATCAAAGAATCCTGAAAATAAAATATCATGGATTCTACTAAAATGTTCAGCAGCAGAAATATTTTTAACATTGATAATAAAAAGAAATGTTTCATGAGCATCAAATCAGCATATTAGAATGATTTCTGAAGGATCATGTGACACTGAAGACTGAAGTAATGATGCCGAAAATTCGTCTTTGCCATCACAGGAATAAATTACATTTTAAAGTATATGATCAAATATAAAACCGTTCTTTTAAATTGTAATAATATTTCACAATAGTACTGTTTTCACTGTATTTTTCATAAAATAAATCAGCCTTGGTGAGCATAAAAGACTTCTTTTAAACAACAAAACAAATATGGATCACTCCAAACTTTTGACCATTAATATACTTTGTATATATTATCTCTTTTCATTTTCAGGCTTGGGTGGCTAATTTTGAGCGTCCCAGAATGAATGCTAATTCCTTGCTGGCCAGCCCCACAGGCCTGAGCCCTTACCTCCGGTTTGGCTGCCTCTCCTGCAGACTTTTCTATTTCAAACTCACAGACCTCTACAGAAAGGTAAAGAGAAGAGCACTGTCTCACTCTGACTTTTAAGGTACTTTTCATCACTGATAACTGTTCGTAAGATCTTCTTCAGTGGCTGGCTGACAAGTTATTCTCATCCTTTTTTTTTCTGGCTTTTCAAATGCAGGTCAAGAAAAATAGTGTCCCACCACTGTCCCTTTATGGTCAGCTGCTCTGGCGTGAGTTCTTCTACACGGCTGCCACTAACAACCCACACTTTGACAAAATGGAGTTCAATCCCATCTGCGTAAAGATCCCGTGGGACAGGAACCCCGAAGCTCTGGCGAAGTGGGCAGAGGGCCGGACTGGTTTCCCGTGGATTGATGCCATAATGACCCAGTTGAGGCAGGAGGGCTGGATCCACCATCTGGCCAGGCACGCTGTTGCTTGCTTCCTTACACGTGGAGACCTGTGGATCAGCTGGGAAGAGGGCATGAAGGTACTGCAATCATTGTTCTGGATTTCAATTTAAAAAAAACTGTTGCTTTATGTGATAAAATCTATATTGATATTGTTTGATTTTTTTTTTTTTAAAGGTGTTTGAGGAGCTGTTGCTGGATGCAGACTGGAGCGTCAATGCTGGAAGCTGGATGTGGCTTTCGTGCAGCTCATTCTTCCAGCAGTTCTTTCACTGTTACTGTCCGGTGGGCTTTGGTCGACGTACCGACCCAAATGGAGACTATATAAGGTGCTACTCTTGACTCTTGCTTATATCCACAAACATTCAGTTGAATAAAAATGACCAGTTTGGTTCAATTTTGAGACCACTCTCTTTGAATGCTGATTTTTTATTTTTACAGACGATATTTGCCCATATTAAGGGGCTTCCCTGCCAAATTTATCTATGACCCTTGGAATGCCCCAGAAAGTGTTCAGAAAATCGCAAAGTGCATAATTGGAGTGCACTACCCTAAACCCATGGTTAATCATGCTGAGGCCAGCAGGATAAACATCGAGCGAATGAAGCAGATTTACCAGCAGCTGTCCTGCTACCGGGGCCTCGGTAAGAAAATGAAGAGCTTTTTCAAAACCTCAACTCTTAAAAATCTAACTTTTTTAAATTTTTAACTTTCTTGTAATGCTTTTCAGGGCTCCTTGCAACTGTTCCATCCAACGCAACCAACAGTGGAGATGGAGCAGGTCCTTCCTCAGGAGACAACACACAGGAGAGCACTCACATTACCGGTATACCGACAAGCACATTTTCATACATCTTAAATTTCCTCTCTGGAAATGTCTGATAATGGGGGTTTTGCTGTAATCTAGGGGTTTCCAAATTTGTTCATCAACCGGTCCCCTTACATGTAAAATATATACTTGAAGTAAATCATTTAAAGACACATTTATGATTCTCCTGTTATTGGTCACATAACCAGTAAGAAAATGGGGAAAAATGCACTTGATTTATACAGATTTAAATACATTACAAGTTACAATACTAATATTTATGTCTTAAAAATTGTTGATATTCCGTTAAACCTAAGTTGAGCTTTAAACATTTCATATGCTCTGTTTTATTTTTGGCTGAAATGCTGTTAACTTCTGTACAAAGTCTAAATAACCTGTGTGTAAAGAACCCACGTTTTTGTGAAACCCTGGTCTAATTAATCCAATTTTAGTTATATTGTGGAGATTTATTCATCATGTGTAATAGCAGTTTGGATCAATTGAGTTATACTTGTGTTGGAATATTTACCCTTTCTTTACCAGCAGTGCAGCCATCACCAGCAAGTTCTCAACCAAAGTTCTCACCGTTTACAGTGTCATGTGGTCAACTGTATGTCAACAGTGTACAGCCACAACCAGGTGTGTACTGACTCTGATGCATGGGTTTTGAAATATAATAAATGTTGCTTACATGTGAAACAGACCTTAGGCTGCTTTATTAAGATGTCTGTCTTTCCGATCTAGGTTACTCAAGTGTTGGTTTGGTTGGACAAGCTCACACACAGTCACAGAGAGGTGAGTTCTTTTATCCATGTTCTGTAGAATATTCTGAACTGAAGCGGTCTCACTGTGGCCTAAAATGTTTTCATTCAATTATAGTTTGTTCTATGTTGAGATTTGCTTATAACAAGTCAATGTCAGACTAGTTTAAACATACCCGATCTTGCAATGAAAAGAAGGGTTTACCTTATGTTTGTGGAGGATTATATTTTGCTGAAAGCATAGACTTTTTAAAATCAGGGCTATTCATCTGTGGACAATTACGCTACCATTCAAACATTTGGGGTGGTAAGATTTGTTTGAAATGTTTGTGAAAGATAATATTCTGAAATATAATTACATATAATATAAATATAATTTCTGTTGTGATATATTGTAAAATGTAATTTATTCATATAATAGAAAAATAAATCTTTTGTAACATTATGAAATGTCTTTGTCTCTTTTGATCAAATTAATGTGTCCTTGCTGAAGAAATGTATTAATTTCTTTAAAAATTAAACATTGTACTAACTTTAAACTTTTGAATGGTACTGTGGAATTTCATGCCACTCAAACAATAATTTTGTAAAAAATTACAACCTCACAGGCTGTTTTTGTGTTTAGGGAGAGGGACAAGTGCTTTTTTGAAGCGGCATAGTGAAGAACGAGCTTCAGATGGTTTGTCGAAGATTCAGAGGCATGACAGTAACTAGCTGCTTTAGAAGCAAGGATATACACCCACCCCTCTTCAGACTGGTGTTTGGACCTGTCCTGAACCATGGCTCAAAGGACAATGTCTCCACATGACATATCAACTCCTCCATGCTTTGCTTTGCTTTGCCCTTTATACTTTACCATGGTCTCATTCTGCTTGTAGAGCTTAAGTTAACATTGAGGTCAAATGTGGCCCAGGGCCAGGGGACTGTCAACTAAGCTGTTTGACATTGTATAATGTATGCAGTTACAGAATTTAAGATGTCTCCATTTTTGCAAGCTGTATGTTGATTAGTTGTGGAGGAAAAGGTTTTATAGTATTCACGCAATCCAAATGTCAAACATTGTTTTCTCTTTGAAAGTATGTGTATCTATCATACCATTTGATGTCCATTTGTGCAGTGTTGTTGCAATAACTGTGTTTTACACAATCCTGTGTAATATTAAGAGGAATTTATTTGGAAATTCATATCTTGATAGCGATCATCAGGAGCATAGCGGCCACTATTTGAGAATCTTTAAACTAGTCGCTCTTTGATAAGTCAAAGGATTTGATTGATCTAAATGTTAAATTCTAATTTATAAATTGACACGTTAAAATGTATTTGAAGTCCACAGCGAAAATCTGTATATTTAGTCAGATTTTTGCTTTTTATAATGGAGTAACTATCATTGAGGTTTGTGGCTCTTCAGCACAAATTGATTTGTTTCAAGACAATTACTGGGAAGCAAACCTACTGTGTATATAAGTGTATACTGGAAGTAATTCAGTCTGCAAAACAATGTACATAACTTTTTCTCTTGCTTATTTACAGACTTGCTGTTATATTTTTTTATATGATACAATACCTTTTTTTTAATGTTGTAATGTCTTTATAAATCACCATTAAAACATGATAGACCTGTTACAATGCTACAGTGATTATGAGATAATTTGAACCATGTTCATCAGTATCATTGAAATTGATTTTCTTAACATTTAATATCAGTGTTGGTTATTAACAGACCATATGTAATCTATTTTACACGATCAGATTACTATTATGTTTGTATGAATTACATATTGGACGCATGACCTTTCCGATGACATCAATAAATTACTTGTTAATCTGTTTGGAATTTTTTAATTGTGACCCTAAATTTTAAAAGGTGCATACATAGTAAAGACACAAGGGAAATATCTCTGAGTAATACAGTTCTTGCCTTCCAAACATTAATATGACAAACTGAAAAGTTTGGAGTTGGTAAGATTTTAGAATATTTTAGAACGTCTCACCAAGGCATTTCATTTGATCAAAAACCCAGTGAAAGCAGAATTATTTTGAAATATTGCTATACTTTAAAATAATTATCTATTATAAATATTAATTTTCAGCAGCCATTACTTCAGACTCGCCACTGAAGACACTAGTTTACTAGCCTGACTAGTTTACTTCTGTTTAAGGAAAGGTATAATAAAAAAGGTGCAGTGCGACTAATGATAACTGATTCTTTAACACGTAAACAATATTAATTACAGACAGCCACTCCCATTTGACGTCACACGGTGACTCAAGCAGATGTTTAAAAGCTCCATTATCTAGCTGGGGGTGCGAACATAGACAGGGTTGCGAACACCTCTTCCAAAGCCCGATGGACGATAAACTGCTCTTACCGAAAGTCGTAATGATGAACATCGAGGGGGAGGAGATGTGCAAACCAATCCGGCTCATCGCGGCTGCCTGCAGTGACATGGGCATAGGAAAGAACGGACAGCTTCCCTGGAGCCTTCCGTAAGATACAGTTCCTATCATCATTCGGTCAAGCTGGAATCGCTGTATTTAATAAGTTATGTTAGATACGAATGAATAATTTGAATCCGTAATCAGATGAATTCATGAACGACGTGAGGTGACACAATTCCTTTATTAGCATTCGAGGCATAAAGTTAGGCTATATAGCAATTACTAGTTAAAAAACATCAAATCGGTGTTTGTCTGATTACAAAGGTGTTGACCTTCTGGACGGTGTGCAACAATTTCTACATGGTATAAATTAGAAGTTATTGTAAGATTGTTTCTCATAAAGTTAAAGTTTTTGTCTGTGTCTGTTTATGCACACATACACAGCTTTCATAAAATAATTTTAACTTTTTTATTTTGAGATTTCATTTTGAAATCTGGATCTCTCTCTCTCTCTCTCTCTCTCTCTCTCTCTCTCTGAATATGTCACTGACCTTTGGAACTCAAACTGAATGTCAGCAGTTTTTTTAATTATATTGAAACTTCGAGCCCCCCCAGTGTCCGTCCCATTTGAGATAAGCGATAACAGCATGTGCAAACAGGGGCTATAGACTAGCCTATTGGGAATTGTCTTTGTCGTTCTGGTATATAATATTATGTTGGTATGAGCCTTAGCCATGCTTATTAAATTGGATCAATGCATACAGTGTGATGCGGGATAATCTTGGTTCAATTCTGATTTGGGCACACGGCCCTGCTTTTTTTTAAAGCTATGAACACATCAAATATATTTGTCATGCAGCTCAAATTGCATTTTGCACACTATGCAGTTATCAAAGTTGAATTTATGTATATCGAATTGCACACAAAATATCTAATGTGCTCATGTTGTTTGCAGAAAAGAATTTCAGTTCTTTATGGATACAATTACAGCTGTGTCAGCACCTGGTAAGTGGCTTTAAATACTATGTTTGGTTTGATTTATATTTTAGTTAATGTAATTTTAACAGTATAATGAAAAAACATAACTTTTTTTTCTCTCTCTCTGGTGCACATCAGGGAAGAAGAATCTGGTCGTCTGGGGGCGAATCTCCTTGTCCTCCTGTCCTGAGACGGTCTTCCCTTTGGCCAACTGCATCAATTTGGTATTGAGCAGGAAGCTGACGTAAGTATGTTAATTTATAAACACTTTTATGCAACTGTACTTCCATTCAAAAGTTTGGGATCAGTAAGTTTTTTTTTTTTTTTTTTTTTTAAGAAATCAATGCTTTTATTCAGCAAAGATGCATTACATTGATCAAAAGTAAAGACATTTATATGTTACACAATATTTATATTTCATATAAATATCGTAATGTTGTATGCTTTGGAACTTTATATTCATCAAAGAATCTTTAAACATTGTATCACAGTTTCTACAAAGATGTAAAGCGGCATAATTGTTTTTTTTATATAATAATAAAAAAAAAACAGCATATTTAAAATTTCAACTTTGCATCACAAGAATAATTTTTTTTTTAAATTACAATATTTCACAATATTATAGTTTTAGTATTTAATCAAATAAATGCTGGCTTGGTGAACATAAGAGACTTCTTTCAACAACAACCAAAAAAAAAAATATATATATATACAGTATATATACTGACCCCAAACTTTTGAAAAATAGCTTATATTACAATTTCTGTATTAATTTACTATATTCTGCATTACTGCAGTGCAGTGCCTCCACGTGCCCACTATCTGTGTAAGGATTTCGGATCAGTAATTCACCTGGCTTCTGAGCCCCCCTTATGTCACATTGTGGAGACCATCTGGGTTTTAGGAGGCACAGAGGTCTATAAGGTGAGAAGCCTGATCTGTGCAACATGTAATAATAATAAGTGTAAATATATACAGTAATTCAGTTAATATTGTAACTGTGCTATTTAGGAAAGTCTTGCGCATCCATGGTGTGATCTCATCTATCTCACTGACATCATGGCCGAATTTGACTGTGATGTCTTTTTCCCAAAATTTGACCGCAATGTTTTCAGAAAACAAAAGGGGTAAGATTATCCCCTCATTTATTAGAGTTACAAATATAATATGGCATCATTTTACAATTAGGTCCAATTTGTTAACATTCGTTTGTGCATTGTCTAACATTAACAATGAGCAATACATTTGTTACAGTATTTGTTAATCTTTGATCGTTTGTTCATTGTTAGTTCATGTAAACTCAGGTCCATTAAATTAAATGAACATACACAACTTTTGATTTCAATAATGTAGTAAATGCTGAAATTAATATTTAATAAGATTAAAAAATGCTTTAGATATATGATTAATTGTGAGTTCATGTTAACAAATGGAACCTTATTGTAAAGTGTTGCTGATCATACTTGCCTCATATTATGCATTGTAATTTGTCTGATTGTTGATTTTCTTTAAACAAGCTTTCCAGGAGTACCAGATGAAATTCAGGAAGAAAATGGTATTAAATTTCAATTTCAAATCTTCAAGAAAGAAGCTTAAAACTGAAGCTGGGAAGAGACCAGACTGACAAACTACGGAGCCCCAAAGGGGACAAGGTACAAATGGAGGAAAAATGCACTTGCATTGTCTCTCAGAAGTATTGCTTTCCCCCGAGAAGCTTTACGTTCTTACGCAGAACAGTTGCATTCCCTCACAATAGTATTAAGAGACATTTTGCATTTTCTTGCAAAAGTATAGCATTCTCTCCCCAAAGTGTTGCATTCCTTTTTATGCTCTTTGCGTTCCCTTGAGAAACTTTGTGTATTCTCGCAAAAGTGTTCGATTCTACCAAAAAATATATAATAATTACATTCTCTCACTAATATATTGTTATTGTGTTGAAAAACTATAGTTATTGTAAAACTATACTAGTTGTATTGGTTTTAACAATAATGTCAGCTTCGTAGACTTAAAAAATATTTCACAGAAGAACACTTTATCGCAAAGGCTTTGTTAAGAGCTACAGTATGTCACTGGTGGACTTCATAACCATCAAATCATAAGCATTTCAAAGCAACAAGTTCTTCATTTAAACCATATGAAGATCATTTACCTAATATCAACTTTTTTCATTACATAAGAAATCACACCACACATGATCTGAAACCGCAGATGCACTCAGTGCTGCCAGTGATGAGCACTTCTCTCACGATTACACATGAAACAGTTTGTGACCACTCACCAGATCCACTGTTACTCATCTCACTGTCACCATAGTGACACGAGTGTGATGAGTCAAAGCAGATCAGGGAGATGGGACACAGTAGGAGTTTTATATATATGGTTTATGTATACATACCATCTGCTGTGTGAACCTTTCTGAGGTTAGTAGGCTATTAGTTTTTCTGTCATGTACGTTTTGTAGGCAGTGTATTTAACTTCTTATATTTGTGATATTCTATAAACTTGTTTTTTTGTGAAATTAAATATTTGGTGCTATAATAAAGTTTGTTTCTAATCCAAATTAAAAGTGTGCAGTGTGTAGTTGACTACATTTAATGGCATGTTACTATATATATATATACATATATATATATATATATATATATATATATATATATATATATATATATATACACACATACATATACACACACATACATATGTATGAATGTATGTGTATATATATAGAGAGAGAGAGAGAGAGAGATAGACATTTATTTTTTTGAGTAATTGTCCAGTATACATTGTGACAGTGAATAACTTTCCCCACTAGATGGAGTCTGCAGCTAGGATATAGTCCAGCTGTAATGCTGCAGTCAACCTTTAGGGAAATTTTTGAGGTATTTAACTGGCCTTCCCAAACATGAGTTTGTCCCACAAGTCTTTTCACATAAGATCCTTTTTAAAAAATTCTCAAAGCATGCTGGATAAAATTTTCAAAAACATGAAAATCAAAGGTGAGATGTTAACTGTTATAATGATGATATAAACGTAAAAAGTTTGGGGTCAGTGATTTTGTGATGCTTTTATTCAGCAAACATGCATTAAATGATCAAAAGTGACAGTCAAAACTTACACTGATACAAAAAAAAATTTTTTTTAATAAAAAGCAGCACTGTTTTCAACATTGATAATAAAAATAATAACAAAAAAAATAATTTTGAGCACCAAATTAGCATGTTTACTGTTATAATATAACACTGAAAACTGGAGTAATAATAATAATAAAAAAAAGATTCTAAAATTCAGCTTTGCCATTAAAAAAAGTGAACAGTTGTTTTAAATAGTAATAATATTTCACAGTGTTACTGTTTTACTTTGTTTTTGATCAAATAAATGACACAATGGTGAGTATAAGACACTTCTTTCAAAAAATGTAAGTACAATAGAGTAATAGTGAAACCATCAAATTATTTTCTTTAGGTTAGATTTACACTTTATATTAAAATAGTAATTATCCTAAATATACAAGATTAAGCTTTTTTTTTTTAAAAATATGACCTAAATGGCTACACCAATATCATCCCATGCTAGTTTAGGATGAACATAATTAATAGAAAATTAATATTACTGAACTGTTATATCTATTAGTGGTTTTATTTGGTGGTATTACTGGTTTTTAAATCTAAAATGTCCACACTGACGTCAATAAAAACCAACCCGTATTCACATACAGCACATTCTGATTAGAAGATCTGAGAGCAGATTGCACAGAGGACAGCGGAGCGCTTCAGCATGACCTCAGACATGGAATATTTACCACCTTAATATTCCAGCATGCAAAGGAAATTATAGACTTTAATTGCATGTGTCATCTATTTTCATAATATTCGTGAGTTATGCCCTATGAAATCAATGTATAACATTTGCTAATAATACCCACTGTCACATTTCAAATGAAAAAGAGCTATTTATATCTTCACTTATTAACCTCCTATGAGATCGGGTATAACTCAAACTGTTATTTGCAGGATAAAGCAGCCATCCGGTCGGAGTCATACACTAGGAGTGGACAAAGAATGGAGAACAAAAAAAGAATGGCAGAGGCAAGAATTTAGGGACATAGAATAATCAAAACAGCTATAAATATAAGTGAAACCTGCCTTAAAAGGCATTGCATAAATTCATTTAATTATCAGGTCTAAACAAGCTCAAAAACATCCATTATTTTGAAGCTATGAGAAATGTAATAGTCACCATTAAAGAAATCATAAAGTCCACTGCATAAACAGCAAATGCCACAAGGCAATATGTAATGTAACTTCATTAGAGATACCAGTGAAGTCTTTAGTCTAAACATTAAAAAGCACAAAATTATCTCAAAATGCTGCCCAGAGGGCAAAATACTGGGAGATGCTTGCAAATGAGATTCTGACGGCAGCACACGAGTAAACATTCAACGATCTGAATATTTATCTGCATAATGCATACCTCCTAGAGGTATTTTATATTGCTCATTATTAGAGACTTTGAAGAATTTCAAAAGCTACATAAATTACTAGGCACAACACATCTGTATGTGGCAATACAACAATGACTCAGTGCCACAAACAGCAAAAATGTACATTTATAATTTTTAGGGGAGAGAAATTACTTAAAATGACATTTTCTTTGAGCACAGTATGGGTTGACAATGTTGTGTTTTGTAAGAATCACCTTCCACAACATTAACAAAACATTCCACAATTTACTCCTTTCAGCAAATGAATTAAATAAATAGATGTATTCATACAGAAAACAGGCAAAGGAAACTGTTGTTAATATACTGTTTATAGCACATACCATTTAAATCATGGAAGCCTGTTTCTACCATGCAATTTAAAAAAAAATTTAATTGCAACTTTTTATATCCGAATTCAAAGTTCTTGGATATAAATTAAGAATTGCGAGAAATAAAACAGAATTCTGTTATGAACTTCTGATAAAATACAAACTGAGATGTTTACTCAATTGTGAGATATAAACTAGGAACTGCAATATATAAAGTCAGAATTGTGTTACAAACAATTCTGACTTTATTTCTTGCAATTTCCAAGATTGTGTCTCACAATTTGACTTTTTGCTCAGAATTGGATATAAACTCACAATTCAGAAGAAAAAAAATCTAAATCGCTAGATACAAACTCAGAATTATGACAATTAAGAATTGTGTGTTACAAATGTGCAATTCTGAGAAGAAAAAAAAGTCAGAATTGCGTAATGTTAACTCAAAATTGTCAGATGTAATCTCGGAATTGTGAGAAATGAAGTCAAAATTTAGATAGAAAGTCATTAAAACTGGCTTCCATACTTAATCTTCTGTTTGAAGTGGAGCTACTGGATTAAAAAATGGCCTCTCTCGCCTAAGATGCAACTTCCCGTAGCTCATCTCAAACTCTTTCTTGGTGCCGTCGAGGACTTCCAGGCTACCTGACCGTACATCATAATCAAACGAGCGCAGTTTCTGAATGCGATATTGAATGATCTGCGTTGTCAGTTCTAACACTGTGGGAGTCTCCATGATCTGCTCCATACTTACTCCAGCGGTGAGGAGGCCTCTGAAGCGGTCAGCTAGTATAGGCACAGAATAGTATAACAAGGCTGGACACTGAAGTACGATCTGCCTGAGCTCTGCTTCTGTGCATCCCAAAGTCTCCTGCGAGTAGTTGAGGGTGAGTCTCATACTTTCAGGGTTCAGCTCAGTAACATATCCCTTCAGTTTGGAAAGCAGCCGCAAGAGCTCATCGCCAGTAAATCCCACATTGAGTAGGAATGCCAAGTTATCGTGCAGGGCCTCGGGAAGCTTTAGAAGCACGTAGGGATTTTGAGTAAGCAGCTTCTGCAACCAGGTCTTCATGTTGTCCTCCTTCCCACCCAAGTCCAAATAGGTCTTCTGCAGGGTCTGGATCATCTCCATGTTTAGCTTCATGGGTCGGCTGAAGCTCTGAGGGGCACTGGCCATGAGCTTGCTAATAACACGTTTATTGAGATGTAACGTCTGGAAATACGCAATGTTAGCTTTCTGGTTGTCGTGATCGGAGGACGAGGAGAAAAACGAGCTGGGGAATTTTTCAATGATTCCTACTAAATCCTTCTGGCTGGTGCACACTGACATCCACAGCTTTTTCTGAGCCTCCATTTGATGGGGTTTGCAGAGGATGGCCTCAGGATGGAGCTCCAAAACGCGGGCGATAACAGGCCCACTAGCCCCCATGTCCTTCAGCAGGGCGGCGGTCTCGTTCACATACACTCGTTCACGGCGCAACACCCAACCCTTCAGCTTCCGGACTTTACTAATGTCTACACACAAGTCGTAAAGGGCGCTTACAGCATGCGGGTTCTCTTCTTGAACAATCGAGGAGCAGGGCCTCATGAAAAGCAAAGGAGTCACTTGAGCCCTCTGGCAGTAGAGACACAGCGAAGTTGTAACTAATCGCAACATGTTTGCAGGTCTGTTGGTTGTTTTTGCATTACATGCAAGTTACATGCCTGAAACAATCGGAAAAACATATCAGAAAATCTACTTCAAGTCTCAAACTGTTTAAATTCAAAACTTCCTCATTCCCACCTACTAACGCAAATCTGATATCACATGCAGTCTTCCGAGTGAACAGAATGAGCATTCAGACTCTACAAACCATCTACTTACAGGATAAAGAACTGTCACCAGAGAACAACTAGCTGTTTAATAGCTAACATCCGCAAAATGCCAATATCACAAAAGCTATTTTACATCTACACCTAAGATAATTTAGGCTACTTTTGGTAACTAGATTTTAGCTTTGGGGAAAGCAGCTAAATTTCACAACAACAAGTGTTAGGTACACAAACTGATAAAAAGTACAAAAAAGTAAAACAGTTCCTTTATAATGAGATAATGACATATTTTTCTTGGGATTGCAAAGAAAAACACTAGATACCTTTATGGTCAAGGATGTCCCATAGTTTTTAAATGACATTTACGACCATTTAACCTTCATGCTCTTTTTGGTTTCTTTCATCCCACATAAATAAATTTTTTGACTTTTGTGACTTTTTTGAGGCAATAATCTATATACTGGTGTTCTCTTATTAGAGAGAAAAGAAAAGAAGATACACTATACGCATTAAGAATTTACAGTAAATTGGCTGAAGAAACAGAACAAAATATGAATGACACCTTGCATCGAGGGGCACAAAAATATTTTTGTTAAAATAAAATGCATTCTAAAATTAGAATAACACAGATAAATATGATAAGTTAAGATTTTGCTTGAGTACATCAGTATCTATCGACAAATCTATATATTTACACGCACACACACACACACACACACTCTCTCTCTCTCTCTTCTCTCTTATGAAACATAAGTCATGACATCGAGGTAACTAAAAGAAACAAACAGCATTGTCTACATGCGGCTTGCATGTATTAGTAGGCAATAATATCATTATCTAAAAACGTGTTCATAATAAAAACTGATCAGTACCTTAGCAGGTCCAATCTGGTCACATCTGGACTTGGAACTGGGGGCGACCATACGGGAGACGTGGGCTTCTCTTATTCTGGTTGTAACGCCCCACATGTGGTCTGAGTACAACAGCGCCACCCTTAGCATGGGAGGAATACTGAAACCAATCAATAATAATAATAAAAAACCATTTTGATTTACAGCAAAGGAAAATATGAATAAACCACCCACCTAAAAGACAAACTAATCAAAACTGGCACTAATAAAAAGATCAACAATTATGAAAGACAGCCAAGCTTTTTCTAATTAGCAGATCAATTAATTTTAAGCAGCAGTTCAGGACTGTTGTGTTTTTCGCTTAAAATTGCATCAGGTACTGTGGGTTCTATAATCAGAACAGAGAGATATTAGTCTGAATGGCAGTGGAGAGTGAGTCACAGTTGGAGCTTAATCACAATGCTGGATCATTCCTGCCTACTAAAACTGTTCACTCAGCCCACCCTTGAAGTCTCCACAATCTGGCGACTTACAAAAAGCTTTGCATTCAGAGGGCCCCCACAGACTATAAAGTACCTGTAGGCTGACAAGGTACAGTTTAAGACAACAGATTTTCAATATTTAAAGACTACTTTAGAGTTGTTAAAAGCTCTGTCTCTCAAAATGAAAAGTTTTTAACAAACCCTACTTTTAAACATTTCGCTGTCCCGCAGCTGCTTAAAGTTACTCAAATTTTGCTTTAGAAAGAAAGAAAGAATTTGTAGGTATGATAGAATAATAAAAGAAATTTACAATATGCAAATATTATTTTTATTAATATACATTAGTATTTTTTATGTATATATTAGTATTTTTCTCACACATATAAGCACACATATATATATATATATATATATATATATATATATATATATATATATATATATATATATATATATATATATATATATATATATATATATATATATATATATACACACACACACACACACAGGTAAGACTCTAAAATAATTATAACATAAATTTTGCTCAAATCTACTGATATTATTTATTTATTAGGTGAGTAGTGATCAATTACACTTGAACTATGAATTTCTTTTCCAGATATTGCAGTATGTTGCTGTAGTACAAGAGTGAACATTCGTGTTAATGTTTTTCCCTGCATGCAAACTATCAGGTTTTTGCAGAGCATTGCTGAAATGGTTGACTGAAGCTGCGACTCACTGCAAAAAAAAAAAATATGTGTCCCTTATTTGAGTTTCACTTGAGAATGACCTAACATAGACTGATGTTTCTCATACTCAGACAACCACAAGATAACCAAAAGAGGAAGCACACAAGAGATAGAACTCGATATAGAGATAGAGACTAGAGATAAATCTTTAGTGATTCATGAGATAAAACTTTTGTCAACAGCACACAAGATTACATGAACAACCTTTAATGGAAAGATAAATGAGAATCTTGTGCTCTGGGTAATAAGGGAGGATATACGTAGGCATGAGGAAAGCAAAGCAAGAAAAATTGCACCTGAGAAACTGAAGGAAAAAAACCCTGCACCTAATAAGGACAACATCCCAACGTGGGTGGATCTTATTGCCAAACTTCAGAAACAGGTTACTCAAATTTCTGATTATGTGGAAGGTAACAGGCTGAAAGCAGTCTCACGGATGGACAGAGTAGAACAGGATGGTCCAGACAGTGAACACTGTGATACTTCTCTCTCTGCTGCTAGTGAGCACTTTTGCAGAAGAAGACCCAGAGCCCATTTTTAGAGCTCTTGGTGGGGAACTGGACATGGGTTATTGCTTTGGCAATGACATTGCTGTGTACAAACTGAATGCTGATGGAAGGGAGCTATTGGGTCAGTTCTCGAGACCTTCAGTTTTACCACCTGATGCCTTTAAGGGTCGGATCAGTTTCTCCACTGAAGTTGAAGGACTGCTGGGTCTGAAGCTCACAAATCTTCAGTTCTCTGATTCTGGCATTTACATCAAAGAGTGCTGGAGTGATAGCTCAATGGAAAATTATCGCAAACACTATCTCTATGTTTGTGACATGGAGTTCGACTTTAAGGAAATTTCACTGACACCCGGCACTGGTGCAGATCTGGTATGTAATATGGGTTCCACAAAACATTCTGCAATAAAATGGTACAGAGATGTGGACAATGTATCTTTGTTCATGAATACTAAGATTTCTTTGGAGCCATTACAAGCTGAGTTTAAAAGCCTCATTCAGGTTCATGGTGAAGGCTCATTTTTACATGTTTCAGATGAGTTTATTCAAGACAGACCTAGTTTTTTCTGTCTGATCATGGAAGGAGAGCAATGCAAGAGCTTCCAAACCCTAGGACTACCAGAGGATCCTGAAATGAAGACTGTTTATCATTCTGTAGGAGATACCATAGTCCTAACATGTTCAGTAGACCACCTCAGACAGAACCACTGGGAAACACCTTTTGGACAAGTTAACTCATCGGCACCAGTAGGAACAACCAAAAATCAGATGTTCGTGTCAACAAGCAATAATTCTGAAGTCTTTTCCCTAGTCATTCGATCTCTCACTTCAAATCATTCTGGGAGTTATAAATGTTTCTCTACCTTCCTTGTTGAAGATTATGTTGTGAATGTGTGCCCTTTGCTTGAATCAACCAATATTTCATTTTTTGCAGAAAATAAGGAGGTGGTCCTCCAATGTAACTTCATGTCTTCATCAGAATTAAGCGATAAAGTAGAGTACGCCAGCATTCTTTGGTATAGAAAGAATGGTGGGAAGGACATCCAAATAATGGACTCAGGGGATCCTTCTTTAACCCCTCCTAATGATTTACAAGGTCGCATACATTTCTCAAAGATAGATTCCTCTCTCATCATCACTGATCCAAAAAAGGAGGACAGTGGGATGTACTGGTGTGTGGTGCTAGTGGATAATGAGGAGACTGATGAGGATGATGATGAGGGTGAGGGTGATTATGACGTTGATGATGGTGGTAAAGAAGATCACATGGATTCATGGATAATGGAGGAAGAATACATGGATGTGTGTCTCTTTAGGCAGGTCACCAATCTAAAGTTTCAACCTAAAACAGAAAGAAAGTGGAATTATACAGATCAGCCTGAACCTGAACCTGAACCTGAACCTGAATCTGAATCTGAGACTAACCTGACAATGTATGCTGTGTGTGCAGTGATTGTATGCATATCGTTACTGGCTGTGATCTGTATTTTGGTGTTTCTAAAAATAAGAGCTAAGAAAAGATCTGCCACTATTCCAGGAGGAGGTCTTAAACCATATGAAGAGGAAGGAATAGCACTTAATACGACAAGGACATAGAGTATAAGGTCACTCCTTTTTGAGCTTCCATTGTTTTTACACAATAATGTTCATGAAAAGTGTAAATGTGAAAATTAAGAAGAAACTAGGTAAAGGTAAAGGTATAGTTCATAAACAATTCACCAGAAATCCTTTCATCATTTACTTACTCGCGTGTAATTCTAAACCTGAATGACATACTTTCTTCCGTGAGACACAAAAGAAGATATTGTGAGATACGTCTCAGTTTTTTGTTGTTTGTTTATTTTTTTGCTAACAATCAAAATCACTGGCCACCAAAACTGCTCGGTAACCAACATTCTTCAAGATATCTTCTCTTGTGGGGAAATGATGATGATTTTTCAGTGAACTATCCCTTTAGAGTTCAATTTCACCTTCATACCTGAAAGAGGAAAAACATTTGTAAGACTTACTCAAAAGGCTTAATCTAGTATTGCAAAAGGGTGTTCAGTATCACAATTACACATCTGACAATTGTTGTTTTTGTAAATGTTGAAATGAAGACAAGACCAGCTGGTTTGTTTCCCTGTCAAATCTTGAGTACAATCTAAGCAAATGGTGCTTTAAACATAAACACACCATAAAGCCTGTATAAAAGTTGATTTTGCATGAAGACAAACATATTGGTCTTAAACGGATAGTTCAAACTAAAATTAAAAATCATTCACTCACCCTCATGTATTTCCAAACCTGTATGAATTACTTCTGTGGAAAAAATAATGTCATACAGGTTCGGAAGGAGTAAATAATGACAGTAAATTTGGGTGATCTATCCTATTTGCTACATGATTTATAGAGGACGGTGTACATATGATACTTCTACATGCATTTCTCTTAGTTGTTTTCTGCATTTATGATTCAAAATTGCACCATGTCTTGTAAAAACATGTCCATTAATCATGTATCCCATAATTTCAACTGGAAAGAGGCATTAAGCACTACTGAACTGCTACCATTACAACATCATCTCTCCCATGACAGAGATCTTGGTAATGATAAACAACAGATGTGCAAAAAACACACGTAAACATTTTCATTCTTCTTCTGTCCGGGGATGTGTAGAACACTTCCTGTTCTAATTTCTCTTTGGCTTCCATTAACATGTCAACAGAGTTTTAATCTACTGCTGAATCTAATATCAGCTGGCTGCATAAACACAGTTAGTTACTGAGAGAAAGGCTGACGGTGTCTAGACAGCTCTGTGTGGATTTGATGGACATGGTTATGTCATGTAAAGCTGTGCTGTTGGTCCTGTGTGGAAACACAGATTAGAAAAACGGCTCTGTTTATGTGCATTCCAGATATGACCAGTGTGTTTTGCTGTGGTTGGGCAGACAGCCAAAGTACTATCTTTGTTAAATAGGTATTAAAATTATTCGAGTTACAATGGGTTGGAATTGTTTGAAAGCTTTAATCCATATTTGTGTTTTTATTACAGCACAGGTGCGTTTTCAGTGTATCCACTGGATAGAAATGATCCAGTGCTTTGTTAATGGATTTTTCTTTTTATAATAACAGCTTGATTGCATTCAAAAATGCTGTCAAATGTTTGTTTGTTTTTTTAAGTGCTTATGGAACATGAAACAATCTTGATAATTAACTGTACATTTCATAGCAACATAAATAACAGAACATGCTGAGTGAGACACAAAGACACATTTAAAGAGGTTTTGATGGTTACCACTAAATAAAAACAGTGCTTATTTTTGAAAACAACTGTTTAGACTGCCTTTCCGTGATTGAAGCCACTTTGACAGATCTAATCCCTACTTTACTCCAGTTTACTGTTTTCTTTTATTTTGATATGTGTCAATGATTCACTAAGTGCCTATATGAGTCATCCAGCAATGAAGACCAGTTCGACCGGCAGGTTTTTAGATGGGACATGTCTGCTTTTACTTGTCAAAGTAGTCTGTCAACCTTTTTTACTGTCATTATGCATTATGCCAAAAGGCAAGAGTTGTATTTCATGGGTGTCATTTGTGCTCCAACACACGTTTGTATTTGACTTGAAACCTGCACACTTCTGTCCTTTATTTCTAACATTTTGAAACATCATTTCTCTCAGACTGTCTAGCTTATTTTATATATTAATATGTCCCAGGTAATCTGGGTTCTGCATGGCCTTCTCTTATTTAATCCCATTTAAAGACATCATGCATTGAAAGACATTACCTATAGCATGAAAGACATTGCCCCTCAAATATAATAGTTGCTGCACCCCTACTGATAAAATAGCTGCAATTTTCATCCAAAAGATTTTATCAGGGCTGTAGTGAAGTGTATTTCCACTGGGGGGGGGGGGGGGGGGGGGTCCTTTTTGTAAAGAAAATTTAACATTGAGTTTGTGGTGATCTAACTGGCCACTAACCCTTACAGGAATTACCTTTTATTGATTTAAATTAAAATGCATGCATGAAAGAATGCAGTTTTCTTTTCAGAAGGGGAAACAAAATGTTCACCGACCTATGAACCCTCTTTTTTCTTTTTCATAAAACATTAAACATGACACATAATATGACTTATTCCAAAAATATCAGTTCGTAGAGTCAAGCCACGTTATAACTCAAAAAAATTTATCATGAGGCAATGTGACTTTGCCGTACAGCAACACTAAATAAAAAAATAATGTTAATAAACTCAACCAACCAAGAGTATTTGTCCAGACAGGATATGCCCCCTGAAATAGCCCTGGGACAGCCTAACCACAATAAAAATACACACACACACACAAACACTGTGAGCTAGGAGTGACTTCTAGAGCAAAAAAAAAACAATAGTAGCATATGAGAGGATCATCAGGAATGTCTATAAATTAAAACTGATTCTAACAGGAAAGTGATGAGTGCTGGGCTTCTATGTGAGACAATTGATCAGTCACTGTGTTAAGAGCAGGATTATTAAACAGTTTAACGTCTTAATTGAACAGACTCCTCTGAGAAGTGATTTGGAGCCTGCCATCTGGGTCTGTCAGCTCTCCCTTTGGTGGCGGGACAGTAAAGACTGCCTAGTGAGATGTTGTAATGGGCTAACTTTTCAACAAAATCTATCGTTATACTTTTAAGCTTGTGGTTTTGCCTGTGTTCATAGGCCCTGTGTGTTTTTAATAAAAATTTGTGCTTTGTAATTGTGAAATATGTTAAGTAAGTTATTTGTTACCATATTCATGAACCTTGTGAGGAGTTACTTAAGAGTTCACACACTAGGTCAAGCATGGGGCTGATATTGCAAAAGAAAAATTAGGAAAATGATATGGAAATTAATTATCATTAAAGCATAGGCCTTCAAGT
Source organism: Carassius carassius (assembly GCF_963082965.1). NCBI lineage: Eukaryota > Metazoa > Chordata > Actinopteri > Cypriniformes > Cyprinidae > Carassius > Carassius carassius. The sequence continues at coordinate 26,712,367 of NC_081767.1, read as the reverse complement.
AGTCCACAAAAATCATTCGCTTCCATTTTTAAGTCTTTTATGATAACAATTCTGTGGGAACAGATCACATATACTGTTATTACACAATTATTAAGTTATTAAGTTATGTAATATCACTGAAAATCTTTACATTTGCCATAACTTTCTCTTGGATTGTTCATGTACATACAGTAGACCTATAAGAGAACCAGCAATGTCCAATTAGTGAACAGATTTATTGGAGTGGAATCCTTTCAATAAATTGTTTTGTTTTCTCATTCACAGAAAGCATCGTTCTGAAACAGATCCTCTAATGTAAACCCGACCATTACGCCGTTCAAGGGGTTAAGAAAAAGCCATCCCAAATCGTGTATTTGTGGCCATTTAAACAAACAAGCGAACAGAGTGTGCATTTGCGTGAAAACACCGTCTGGAAAAAGTATCTTGTTGGAGATTACACTCTTAAGCCGCGTTCTTGCAATAACCACCTTGTGTTATGTGGTGTGCATGTAGCTAATAATAAATAATGCCGATGTTCATCACAAAAAGGTGTTATATGACTTTAGGAGAACTGTATCTATAAGTCATGTGCACTAAGATCCCGCTGCGCGGATCAACATTCATTGTCGTTGAATGAATGAATTTTCTGCATAAACGATTGCTTTTATAAACTTCTATACAAGCGAATTTTTGATGAACGCTTTGTGAATAAGTGTCTAAACTGCTCAATGAAAGAAAGAAAGTAGCAACTGGTTTTTGCGTCAGGTACAAACAACCAGAAACCCCTCGTCATCCCCGATGCCCGTTTTCAGTCGTAGTCTCTGATTAAAGGCAGAACGCAAACCATTGACAGAGGAAGAGAAAACCCCACTGGTTATCCACGCACGATGCCCACCCCCTGCTTTTACAGAAAGCCAACATTATCCATCTGTCACTTAATACAGACTATCAGCACACGCATCGTTTGGCTGATATAGATGGACTGACTCGAGAAACACAGGACTATCTGGATCAACTTTACTGGATCGAGTCCATGCTTGTTTTATTGGGGGAATATTTCAGCACGTCGTGAGTGGTAAGAGATGCTTGGTTCGTCCTCTTGTCTGTCTGCTCTCATCTGTTTCATTAATGTTGTGTTGATTAAAAAAAAAAAGCTGTACTGATCATACTAACTTCCAAGCTGCAAATGCATTTGACACAGCTTCTCGAAGCTAAGGCAAGAAGTTGTGTCAGCGGAGGCTGTGTGACAAGGGATGCTCTTAACAGATGTGGCTAGATTCAGTCCTATAAACAAGATAGATGTAAACTGCGAACATCAGTGACATGAAAACTAATTTCTAGGAACCAGTAAAATGCTTGTAAAATCTTTTATGAGTTGTTTGTGTAATTCATTAGGCAGTCTTGTGGAAAGAGTTGTGGTTCGATTTATCAATGTAAAAAGAAAATATTCAATGCATTTTTAAAACCATGATTTAAAACATAGGTTAGGCTACATTTAGCAGAAGCTTTTATCCAAAACGACTTACAGTGTATTTAGGCTATACATGTTTTTATTTATTTTTTATTTATTTACATTTTTTTATCAGTATGTAATACTGTAATACATACCGTGTATACTGTAATACATATCATGTATTGCACCTTGTTCCAGCTAGGCATGCTCTGGTAAAATATTTATAAAACATCAAACATCACACCAGACTAAACTGCATTGCCCGTCTCCAAACCTGGTCATGCTTGTCTTTTGAGTTAATTGGTTAAGAAGGGTTTCAGGCACTTTTCATGGCCAGGCTATGAGACCATCTTAATGAGACCAGCAAACCAACTGAATACAATCTTAAACAAGCAAAAACGAGCTTAAGACCAGCAAACCATTGTTAAGCAATTTGTACTCTTGCAAATTCTCCATGAAAGCTATGGGGTAATGCACTATAGACATTTTGATGGTTATTTATTGAGCGATGCTGTATTTATGGTTTTTTAGATATTATGGATTGGTCGCTCACATTAGTGTTTTGCCTGTAGCTATATTGGCCATAGACACACATTAACCTTGAATAGCAGCCTGCTGTGCCTGTAGGCATGTAGACACATGAAGAGTTTAGTCATGTAATATTAAATAACTTATCATATAGAATTCTGCATATTTTTCTAATCTTGTATTGACAACTTAATTAATCCATTTAATAATAACAAATAATAAAAAAATAATAATAATAAAAAAAAGAGTTCAGAGTGGTCAAATATCTGCTATAGATGTACCAGTGCAGATTGAGACCTTGGCAACACTTTTGATTTGCCAAGAATGAAACTTTTTTTTAATTGCAGTGAGTTTAAATTGTTGTATGCATAACTGTTCGGATATTTAATGAATTCTCAAACTACTCTGAAATTTATTAGGTGAGGTAAATTAGAAACTATTTGAATCCTTTGATGTCATCTTTGGAGACATTAACATGTCTGTAATGAGTTTTTAAATACAGATGAATATATATTAACACAGCAAGGTCAAAATACCTAGGCATTTACTTAGGATAAATGTGACACAGAGAAATAGATATCAGTTTTCTTCCAGTAGCTGATGGCTCAGTGCTGCTTGATTGTGTTGGTCGATGTGGCTGGAGTGATTTTGTCAAATGGCAGAAAAAGCTCTCAGTGTGCACACTGATGGAAATAAATCCCCTATTCCCAATGTGGTAATCAGTTTGTTGAATGAAAAAGCAGAATCATAAGAGACTTTATTGTAAGAGACAACCCTGAAAATCCTGTAAATGGTTTAAAAAGAGATGTAGCCAATGAGGATTTCAAGATAGCAGTGATTGAAAAGCGAAAGACAGTCTTTACTGCAGTATAGACGCTAAAGTATACTGTATGCCAGATTAGATTTTTTTGATTTTTGATTTCAAGAGCTATCATAATGTGTATTTGGTCTGTTTTTTGGAAATTAAAGTCTAGTTATTTATAAAATACAAGAGAGCTGACACATCCAGAGATTCACAAAAATACAACCAGCTGGTCACATGCAGATTTCAATATATTGATTGTCACAGACACCAAACAATTTTGATCAATCCTGATAGTGCTTGACTGTTTAGTAACAGCTCTTTTATGCTACTTGCTGTATAAAACTGTCATTATATACAGAACTGCAGTGGTGACTAGTTCATCTCAGGTGCTAATAAAAAGCACAGGGGAAACCACCAAATTGAATGCTAAATTAGCAGGGCAGCAAGAGCTTTTTCATGCACATTTTAAGTAACCCAAGGCAAGCAACATGCTGTTCATTGATAAGGAATGTGTAGAGTGCTTGATTGCCATTTGTAAATGTATGCTCTAACAATGTAGTTGAAATGCTGACAGCATCAAAAACTGCCATGCTACATTTTTCTGACAAGTTACTTTATATTAGCTGCAGAAGTGAATATGTAATATGGCATTTCTGCTTCTTACATTTTGTCTTACAAAATCGCTGATATCATAGACCATATTCATTCAGAGACTAAAAGAGATAGAAAATTGTACTTGGAGGCCATCACTGCCAATCTTGTGCCACCTTGATGAAATGGATATTAAGGATTTGCTCAAGAGAAACATGTGGCAACATTCATCACAGCTAAAATAGGCACTGCATTATTTAAGATACTAATTTTCATCATTTGAAGAGAAATGAGATTGTGATAAGAGGCAGAGAATTTCTTGCAGATATTGCATGTCTAATAGCAACACCTCAAACAGTGTAAACTGAAAACTGCAGCAACACATTGATTTTGGAGCAGGTTCGGGCAATTTGAAATGTTGGAAAAGGAAAGGCCAACTAGCATGGGTTGTCATCTGTAACTACTAATACTTAGATGCCATGAGTTTTGAGCTGAATTCTGGGCATTCAAAAGTAGATGAATTCACATTACTGTTTTAAAGCACATGCAAATGGAAAGAGATGAATGCTTCCAACTCATTAGTCTTTCATAGCCAGATGTTTGACAAAAAGGCAAAAGGGCTGGTCCACATCACAGCTTATTCTGGCTTGCATAAACAGGAACATTGTTATTATAGTATAAGTGAGATATAGTCAGTTTACATAATTCATAATATGCAAACTTTGGTAAACTATTTACATTTTTCATCATCAGAGCTGCTTGTTGTATCAGCTTGGTATTTTGTAAACAAATTTGTGTTTCATGGTAGACTAATAAATCAGATTGGAGCTTAACAGATCAAGAGAGAGCAGCAGCGAATGGATTGATCTGTGAGTCCAGACGACAGAAATGACCACCTTGTTACTGTGGTTTGGTTTACGGTTTTGCAATTATTTAAATGTGGAAATAATGTGTTAATCGTGCCAAGTAGCCTATTCTGTGATTGTGAGAATGATCAAATGTGAAAAATATGTAATACAGTCCCAACTCCTTACTTTAGCTCCTACAATGATGATGCATCTCACATCTGCCTATTTGTAATGAAACTCCATAAACAACTCTGTGTAATGATCTCTCAAATGCAAAGCAGACACACTGTTTACAATCTGGCAATTTCTCTTTTTTAAATGTTTTAAAGTCTAAAAAAAACTATTCTAACTGACAAAGAAAAGTGCAATCCTTCCTTTTTTGATTCATAGGTTGCTATAGTAAATAAGAGTTCATGCTTGTCTTCCTGACAGAGTGAAGAATGTGATGGTGACGGAGTAGTATGGAGTGCTCGTGGAAGACTCTACTTCTGCTCGTGTGCACGTCTTTGGGGGTGCAGTACACTGCCATCCGTTCCCTCCACGACTCCTTCAGTGGCCCATGCCAAGACTCCGCCCACTGCCAAGGACGCCAGGGTAAAGGTGAGTCACTGTCCTGTAACATGAAGCATTAGATTTGCACAATGACATTTAAAATCGTTTGAGCATTCTGCTGGTCAGTGCTGTAACTGGTAAAAATTAAAATGAAAATAAAATGAATTTTGGATCATGTGTGTGTTTTTTTTATTGTATCAGATTTACAATAACCCACTTATGGATTGTATTTACATTTATTCTAGATTAACAAATAAACAAGGTTTTCCTGTTATCTGTGTCTGGGTCATTTCTATTATGCCGTACAGTTTCATGTTCCCATAATACCATATATTTATTAAAGCTGGAATTAAACAGATAAAATGACAGATCTTTGCAAGAGAGAGGTATGTTGTTTCATTCGAATATTGAGTTGTGACATTTTTATTAAAAAGTACAAGATGAAAACAAATTTGTTTACATGCATAGATGAATTGTTCACTATGAGATCAATAATATGCATTCAAAAACATACAGTGAACTTTCATTTAATGCTGAAGTATACTGGATAAAATAAATAGAGCAGCAAATAAAAAAATCTAATTAAATTACTTCTAACACAGAAACAGTCTTTTTATTTTCTTTCCTTTGTGTAAATAGAATTAACGAAATGAAGTATTTGAGCTTGACCAGATCATGTATCTCAAAACCCTGTTGTAGAAATACTTAAATACAGACATAAAGTTACAGAACTTAAAAACTGCATAACAGCAATGACCTATCTATTCATGTGTAATCAATATTACTGTATAAACAAAATGCCAGAATGCATTTTAGACACAGTTTAAGCCCTCCATTAAATTATAGTTTGCATAGAGATTTGAATTCAATTATAATTCATGTTTGATTATGCACATAGCTTTAGCTGGTTTGACAAGATCATTATTAAGGATTCAAATGACATTCTCTCTATAGGCTTATCTCTCTCGGGTCATCACTTCTGTAATGAGTAAGTTTGTAAGGAAAGAAATTAGCAGAGAACTGTTAGAAATGCAACCTGGAAATTCCCCCCTCATCCGCTGTAAGAAGCAAGAGATGGAATGTCAATAATTAATTCTACAATTATCTCATCATTAATCTGCTGTAATATGTCCTCACAGACCAGCTGTTTGCACTTCGAGCAAGCGTCGACTCGCACAACCTAATGTGCCACGCACAATCAGTCTCTCATCAGCCATAATTACAAGCATTATCATTCTTCCACCCTCTTGCTATATATAGTAATTGTTCATTCTGAGCAAAAGTCGTTTTTCGTATGTGGAGAAATGCCGTTGTTCATATTTGAATTTTATAATTTTTTTTTCAAATATTGCTTCAAAATGGTGAAATAATTACCACCACAGACGGAGGGAATCCAAGTCTTCAAAACAACATTATTACTTCTGTACGTTTCCTCTCTGTGGATATAATTGGTTTTTGAATTGCACTGGACTTTATTATGTTTTTGTTAAGATTATACTGTGCTTTTCCCTAAATTAAAGCTCCAGGTATTTTCTTACCCAGATAAATGATTGATTAAAGACGAAGCTGAACTAATTGGGTCTTTTGTACCTTATAATGTCCTCTGAGGTTTCAGAGCACCATATTATCTCACTTTCTCTTTTTCTCTTCCCCAGAGCAGAGATGGAAATCTCTCTGCTATGACAGCCATGTCCCTGATGAGACTAGTGCTGTCACCGCTCGAAAGCACATCCTTCTGTTTGCACAAACCCGGAGTGGCTCCTCATTTACTGGACAACTTTTCAATCAACATCCTGGCATATTTTATGTTTTTGAGCCTCTTTTTCACGTTCAGCAGGCCTTCACCAATTCTAGTAGCCGTCTACAAAGGGCTTTAGATGGCAGAGCTCTTCTGGGAGCCTACCGAGACCTCCTACTCAATCTCTACAACTGTGAGTTCAGCTTCCTGGAGAGCTATATTCGCCCCGAACCACAGGATCACATGACCGGGGCCTATTTCCGCCGCAGCTCCAGTCACGCCCTGTGCACGCCACCTGTATGCCAGGAAGGTGGCGAGGAGGTTCTAGCAGGCCAACCGGATGAAGTCTGGTGTCCAAAAAAGTGCCAGGCCTTGAACCTCACACTAGCCTCTCAGGCTTGCCAAGCACGAAGTCACGTGGCCATAAAAACAGTTCGTATCCCAGAGATAGGTGACCTACGTACGCTTTCAGAAGACCCCCGTTTAGATTTGAGAATTGTCCATTTGGTGAGAGACCCCCGAGCCATTCTCACCTCCCGCATGACTGCTTTTGCCAGTAAATTCAGGGCCTGGAAGATCTGGAATGCCACTGGCCGCCAACCACGGTACGTGGACCTGACACAGATAACAAGAACATGCAGAGATATTGAGTATTCTGTGGAGACCAGCCTCCAAAAACCCACATGGCTGAGGGGGAGGTATCTTTTGGTACGCTATGAAGACTTGGCCTTGAATCCTGAGGAAAAGTCCAAGGAGATATACAGATTTCTGGGGCTGGACCTGCATCAAAGAGTGCTCACATGGATTGTTCATAACACCAATGGCACTGTCCCATCTTCTTCAGAATGGAACTACAAGTACTCCACTAAAAGAGACTCTAAAGCCACAGCTCAGAGCTGGAGAGTACATCTGAACTTTGACATTGTGCAGACAGTTCAATCTCTTTGTAACAGAACTCTTGCTCTGCTAGGCTATAAGCTTGTCCAGTCTGTAGATGAACTGAGGAATATAACAAAAAGTTTAATGGAGCCTAGGACGTAGTAAAGTTCATTTTTATGCGAACTACTCATTCATTTAGAAGACACTTTTATCCAAAGTGACTTACTTTGCTTTCAGTGTATACACTGAATCAAACAGGACTCGCAGGTTCCAACAAAGTACATTTGGTTACGTAATATTGTGTTACTTTAAATTTTTTTCCGTTTGTTTTGACAATTTGGATACTAATTGTCAATGTCATGTAAATGCAACATTTTAGATCCTACTTTGGAGAGAACTTAGCTCATGAATAATAATTACGGATATAATGCTTAGTACCTTTCTTTAAAGGGATAGGTTACCAAAAAAAATTTAAATTCTGTAATCATTCACTTACCATTTTGTCGTTCCAAACCTGCATTATACTATTTCCTCTGTGGAACTTAAGGGTGCTTTCACACTTGGTTCACTTGCCTGGTCCGCACCCGAGTTTGATTGCTCCCCCCTCCCCCCACTGGACTGCGTTCATATTGTGTTATTACACAGTTCGTTTGCATCATCAAGCCAGCAGCTGTTTACCTCGTTGCTTAGTAACGGCGGCACAGGAGAAGGCGGCAAATGCATAACATTGCTCTCTACACTTTTATATATTTACATTTTTGAATCATTAGTTTTGTTTACAAAGCTTCAGTTACATAACGACACTTACGTCTGTCTTACGAATGTACTGCAAATGATCTGAAGAACACTGAAGATTAACAGAGATGAGACATACAGCTTTCTATTTGCAGCATGCCAGTCACGCTTGTCAGGAAAGTGAGTGAAACACACAAACACACATTTTCATCGGATAAAACGTCATTAATAGCGGTTCACTTCCGTGATTTAGTACGATTGCGTTCACACCAGCAGCAACTGTACCAGAGTTCACATGAACCATACCCCACACCACCCTTTTTAAGCGGACTCTGGTACGGTTCATGGGTGCGCACCTGAGTTCGGAAGACAGCGTTCACATTATCCAAACGAACTGAACTCTGACGTCAATCGAACCCGGGTGCGCACCAAAAGTGCTAGTGTAAAAGTACCCTAAAATATATATATTTTGAAAATGAGTCAAAGGTAACCAAAATGGTCTGATTACTAAAATTCTTAAAAATAAATTATTTTGTGTTCTGCGGAAGAAAGTAAGTCCGGTTTGGAACAGTGTGAGGGTGAAAAAAATATGATAGAATCAGTTCTTAAAATCCATAAGCCAGGCATTTAGAATAGTATGATGCTAAATAAGCACACAGGCCCACAATATTTAGCCTGTAAATGTGCATTTATGTGACCCCTATCTGTGGATAACAGATATGAAACTACACAAATAAAAATCCTCATTTAATTAATATGCTATCTCTTGTTCACAGGGCCCCCTTGAGGTTGAGCATTTGGCTGCAGCCCATGTGATCCCTTGGGTAAAAGTGGCCCTACTAATTACTGTTTTAATTCATATCCTGGACAAAATTACTAAACCCATGAACACAGCACATTTTGGAAGTCTGAGCTCAAATATCTGCCGATATGTAATCACAATTGCATTTCATTGCATACATGTGTTGCATACTTATCTCTGCATAGAAATTCAGCGATTATGAGTCTTGGGTATATTGAATTGTGTCAGTCTTTAGCCTTAAAATACTCATCCATCCTGTCATTTACATTAAGAAATGTATTACTTCTCTGTAAAACATGCCCTTAAACCTTAACGCTAACACATATTGGAAATATGCTGTGTAAACAGTTCTTCATCTCAGGTATATGATGACAATTCTTCAGCCGCACTGCCAGTTAATAAATATGCAGAGAAAAGAGGACAACTGTATGGTTGAATAAATTATTCGTCTTCATATTGTTTCAGTCTTTCGGAATCGGTGGTTCACAATGATATAATGAGTTTTATTCATTCAATTATTTATTTATGGCAAATTATTTATTTATGGAAAAAGGTACAGAATTATGTGAGACACTGTGCAACTGGTATTTTGTAGCAGTGTTAATGATGGGTTCTGAGTGCTTATTTGTCTATATGAAAGCTTTCTATTTTACACATGAACACGCTGACCTGTGTTATTAATATTTAAGCGTGAGTGGTGGCAAATGGAAAGAATCTGATGCACTAGGTTTGATATAGGTGTTTGTTGCTGCTGTATGGTATTCTCTATAGTCTTCTATTCTCATCAGTTTTCCCACTTTCTTTTAAAACTTGACATTTGTGGTGTTCTGCTGAGGCTGGAGCATTTGGTGAAGTGCTGATCATCTTCTCAATGTCAGCAGTCCAGTTTTAGCTTGAAAATCGAAAAAGTGACTACCAAGGGACATGGCCATAATTCAGACTTTCTTCTTGTCGGTTCCTTTTGTTTTTAAAGAAAGGATGCCTGACGTTAACATATTTAATGGATGTTAAGCTTTGGATTGATGAGTAGCCTGCCATTTCCTCAGATATTGTATATTGTAAGCACATAAATACAAATTCATCAAAAATATTTTATTGATTTCGGAAAGATATATAGTGAAAGCAGCTGCATTTAGCATAACAGATACTGCCATACAACATAACTGCTATGGATATAGGAGGTATTGCGCAATGAAGTATGAATTGTGATCCATAAATGAACTCATTCATTAAAATGATTAAGACTTCATGAAAACACAAGACAGCTCAAGTGGGTTTAGTTTATTATTAACTCAGCTCTCTTGGTTCTTCTAATGCTTTGGGACTACAAACAAGCTGCTTTTCAGAGACACTGTTATGAACGGAAAGAACCAGCATCATGCTGCTGAACAATGCCATTTATTAGCTAGTATTAGTTGCTATTTTTAGTTTGTTACTCTCCAGCGTAGTCTACTTTTGTAAGTGGCAGAAAAAAATATTTGATTGTCTCATTTCATGAGAAATGTTATTACTTCCAGTTTTGGAAAGAAAAAACAAGTCTGGTTCAAGAGAGGCATTATGAGTAAATGGTTGCAAAACACCTTACCACACGGATACTGTGAGATGAGTCCCTATCTTCTAAAGAAAGCCCAAGTAAATGTAACCACTGGGTTCTATGCCAGGACACACCTTCTACCCAGAATCCTAGGGGTTAAAAGCGCCCTGAACGAGTAATCCTCCCTCATTTACAATCACTCTCTGCCCTGCAGCTGCTGACTGCAGGGTTATTTCTCAGAGGCCCTGAGAATATATCCATAGAAGAAACTCAATAGAAACGGGATTTAAGATGGAGGGAGAAGAGAAGCCATCTCTCTTTGAACTTAATCTGCAAAGGCAACACAAACTGGCAATAAAGCAGAGTTTATGACACCCTCTGAGAACTGTTTCATTGGCTTTTCCATCGCACCCTGACATACAAAGACACCAGCCGCCTGAGTCAGCCACACAGTTAATCGCCGATCTCTTCACAGCCAATATCAGCCCCCTCTGTCCCTCTTAACCCCGCTGACAAATTTAGACCTCCGAGGATGGTGGTAACTGATGTTCAGAGCAAATCCACAATGTGTGGGGGTGTAAAGTGTGCTTTCTTACATGTGAGTAATGTAGTAGCATGAAGAGATGGTAAAGTGAAGTGGCCACCGGTAAAGAGTCTAACATATGCTCAGTTGCCAAGAGAGAAACAAAAGAGGACAAAAATCAACCTGCTCTCTACGAATGACCCCTTTTATCACATATCACATAAAGGCCAGGCACAGACTTGTGGGAAATAAAAATGAGTCTTCTGCAGAAATCAAGAATACGAGAGGGTGCAGGAAATGTGATGGAGATAAATATTGTTTCTTTTAAACAGGTCTACTGTCACTGCTCAAAATATAAGTTACTATATTTAAATTTTCCTTTACATCTACATCTTTCCTTATCACTAGGACTGCTAAAAGATATGCTTTTTGTATTTTATTTTTTTACAGTAGCGTGATTTAATAGTTTACAGAATGTGTTTTTGTTTTTTTGTTTTTTAACGTTGTCGACTCTTATATCAAATATTGATCATCATTTTAAAATCATTTTTAGTCAGGTCCAAAGGTGTGAAACCAACAATGAAAATATTTATAGTTTGTATTTTTTTTCTAATTTAATACAATATTCTTTATTACAGAATCTCTTCTTAGCATTTTGAATAAATTTAACTGAACTGAACTCTCTAATTTGAAAAAAACACACACAAAAAAAAACTAAATTTCAATGTGGTTTAAGGCTTTTGGACCCCAATGCAGTCTTCAAATATATAAATAAATGGCAACAAGGTTTTACTGAAATAAGCGATGAAGCATAAACTGATCCTTAAAAATTTACATAAATCCTGTATTTTCTGTCCCCCTCCATCGTACCAGTCTGAAAATGCATCTCCATCCATCTCACTCTCAGATTTTCAATATCTACAGTAAAACGTAAGATGAATCACTCTCCAAGCTAACTGTGTTTAACACTGTGATTCACCAAGACTGATTTGACAAGTACTGTGCAGGCAATAATCTATACGAGTAGGGTACAAATAAAAATCTGTATAATTTATGAACGGCCAAGACATAATCTTTAAACAGTTTCTCTGTATAATGACGTTGCTTTGAGAGAAAAAAATATTTGTTTTATCTATCTCGCTTGTCTCCTTTACAGAACAGACAGATACATCTGGAAAGCTTTACAAAATGTATTCAGTCCCCCTGAGGAAAGCAAAGCCTAATGAAAAACTTTCAAATCGCCTTGTTCTCTATGTCTGCAAAGGTAAATCATAAGTCCACATAATTAAAATAATGAAATGCTCAATTGACTCCCCTCAGGTGCCATTTGCTTGAAATTTCGTCTGATGGGGCCATGAGACAATTGCTGAAGCAATCCTACACAGCGAGGAGTAATTAGCCATATTACAATTTGCAGTAATGGGCACCATAAAATTTAATCCCGAACACTCTCTATATTTCATGAGCCTGTATCTTTTTATAGTCTCTAGTGGGCCCAGGGCCATAGGAGGAGTGTATGATGATGTTTCACTGCCAAAAAAGTAGAGAATCTGAGTGCAGCAATGGAAGAAATGCAGCTTGAGTGGACTGAGTGGTAAAGGGGTGTGTGGGTGTATGTATGTGTGCATGTGTGAGTTTGCATGTGCATATATGTATTGGTAACTTAAGTAATGTGCATTTGTTACAGTAAATGGCATTGTTTAGCAGGAACTCATGCTTCATTTTGACCATTATACCATGAACATTGTGTCAAAAATAGCTATGCTGCAAGCATTATATGCTTGTGAACCACAGCATGCAGTGAGGCAATGCATTCTGACAGCATACCAGTCATTCTGTTTCCAATATTACCTCTTTTTTCACAGTTCATGTTGTTTAGATATTCTTGGGTTTCTTTGTTGATGTTGTTTTGTACAGAACACTTGAAATAACCAGGATTTTATATTCCCAGTAGATTAAAAAGTAATTTCTTGTGACTATGTATCGTATTCAGAGTTTTACTTTAAGGCTAGGTCATTATGTGTCATAAGTAGTATAAAAACAATTATATTATGCTGCATTGTTGGATAATACTGTGACGAGTTTAGTTTGAAGTCACCATTATGGTGATTAGTGTTCTATGTGGCTGGGAAGTTTGTATTTACTTTTAACTAATTGACCCCAGCAGACGTGTCACAGAACACAATTAGTTACACTGTATTACATGGATAAAATAAGTCAAGTCACCTTTATTTATATAGTGCTTTTAACAATACAGATTGTGTTAAAATGACAATAGTAAACACTACATTTTCAGTTAAAAGCATTTAAAAAAGCAGTAAAACTCATCATTGAATTCAGTGATGTCATCATCCAGCTCAGTTCAGTTTAAATAGTATCTGTGCAGTCAAGTCAATGATATCGCTGGATATTAAGTGTCCAAAACTAAGCAAGCCAGAGGCGACAGCGGCAAGGAGCCAAAAGTCCAACGGTGACAGAATGGAGAAAAAACTTTGGGAGAAACCAGAGTCAGGGGGCCAGTTCTCCTCTGGCCATAAGCTCTGATTATAGGCTAGCTTGCAGTCTACAATGTTACAGAAACAATATAATCTTTTTGAAATAATTTAGGGTTGCTGAGGTGTTTACAATGCTGTTGTAGTGTGGTGAGCTGAGTGTTAGTTTTTTTTTTTTTTTTTTTTGTGAATTTTTGTATGTATTGTCAACCACGAATACAAAGATCAACAGTTGACAGATGACTTTAATCAACAATGATTTTAGATTTTTAAAAAAAAATCTACATTACAAAGAAAGTCACTTAAAGTAACAAAAACCAGAAGTAAAATAAACAATCAAATAGCCTAGTTTATTTTAAAGTATTAATTTATAAAGACATTTGTGTGAAATTATTAAATGTCATATTCAGCAAGCAAGCAGTCAAGTGTCACAATGTGCCACACAAATATTTATGTGATGCCAGGTTTTATGATAGATCTGTGATATGTAAATCTGTAATATATAAATAATATTAGTATTTTTCATGCTTGATCATGCTAATGTCTAAGAAAAACGAATGAACAGCTTAATGCTGCTATGTTTACCTTATCTGGCGAACACAATTTATGTTTGTTATAGCGTCTATTTTGATGACAAGCAGAAACACACACTGTGACATACTTTTTATAATTACTGGATCAATTGAAAACTGTTGTTGAAATATATATGAATTTGTATTAAGTTAATCTGTGTAAATAGCCAAAATATTATTGTAATACAGATTCAGATTATTATTGCAATATATATATATATATATATATATATATATATATATATATATATATATATATATATATATATATATATATATATATATATATACAGTACAGACCAAAAGTTTGGACACACCTTCTCATTCAAAGAGTTTTCTTTATTTTCATGACTATGAAAATTGTAGAGTCACACTGAAGGCATCAAGGGCTATTTGACCAAGAAGGAGAGTGATGGGGTGCTGCGTCAGATGACCTGGCCTCCACAGTCACCGTACCTGAACCCAATCGAGATGGTTAAGGGGTGAGCTGGACCACAGACTGAAGACAAAAGGGCCAACAAGTGCTAAGCATCTCTCGGGGAACTCCTTCAAGACTGTTGGAAGACCATTTCAGGCGACTACCTCTTGAAGCTCATCAAGAGAATGCCAAGAGTGTGCAAAGCAGTAATCAAAGCCAAAGGTGGCTACTTTGAAGAACCTAGAATATGACATATTTTCAGTTGTTTCAGACTTTTTTGTTATGTATATAATTCCACATGTGTTAATTCATAGTTTTGATGCATTCAGTGTGAATCTACAATTTTCATAGTCATGAAAATAAAGAAAACTATTTGTTAGGTGTGTCCAAACTTTTGGTCTGTACTGTATATATATATATATATATATATATATATATATATATATATATATATATATATATATATATATTGTACATTATTGGCCAAAATTGAAGGTAGATAACTACTTTCAAGGAATATACCCAACCGTAAATTCATACAGTACATTTTTAAGACTGTACATTCTAGTATGTACTTCAGCTGTATATGAAAATGAATGTGGAGAAATGTCAGGATCCCAGAGGCTGGTATAGTGGGAGAAGATCACGTTTGTTTGTGTTTGTTATTTATTCCACTTCATTATCAGATTATTTTATCCACCAAACATATGCACCACAGGGGATGAAACGATTGGACGGACTAGTGAAGGGTTTGAACTATATCGCAGTGACTATTGTATGATGAAGGGGAGAGGATTTTTTGAGTGAACTCATCCATAATTCAGCCTCGACCTCAACACACGACTTCACTCAGAGAAGTCATTCGTCCACATTCTTGTGTCTGTTAGCCCAGATGATACACACATGAGAAAGGAAAGCTCTCGGACTGAAATGTGTCTCTGGGGAGTGATGGATGATGTGAAATATTTGGAATGATTATAAAGGACATGTTTTATGGTTAAAGGAGCCTATGAAATCAGAACTGGAGTTTTCAGTGGCTCATTGTCTTTGAGGCCATATGCCAAAAATGAAGCATATACTATATGCATTTTAAATGCAGACTTTGTCTTTAATGTTGCATATTTTTTGTTCCCATCCTTCTGCCCTTAAGATGGATATGCTAATGAATGTCTCTCTCCAGGACTGCCTTGTAACTAAACACAAATATATGGTTTACTGTAATATGTAAATACTGTAATATAGTGATGGTGATAAAACTGTCAAGGATTATTCCTGAGCCTTTTAGAGGACAGTAAATTTCACTAATAATTTATAATCAAGCCCAATAGGACTTTTTTTATGGGAATGTTTATTGTTTGGTGTCCTCAGGCACCTGCTATTAGCTGCATCTAGTAAATGGTGTTGACCTCCGATGAGCAGGAAGGTGAGCCAGTAAAGTGTTCTGCGCTTGAATGCGGTTTAGTGTAAGCTAAATTGTTCACTGTGCTTACAAATCTAACTTTGAGTTAAAAAAAGTGTTTTTTCATTTATAGACTCATTTTAAGAAGATAGCCTATCTAAGGGGGCATTTACACTGTACATTTACATCAGCTAAAAACAGAAAAAGTTTTATGAGCTTTTGCTATTCATTGTTAATTCAGTTCTGTCCAAGAAATGTCAAGTCGAAATGACAATTATATTTTCTGTTTTTTTCTATGGATTTTTTTTTCTTATAGCGTAAGGAGGACAATAGTGTCATTATCCAGCCTCATGTTTTTGTGTTCTCATCCGATAGTGTAAGTTCAGTCAGATCAATAATAAAGGTATCAAGGTTTGCCAAGGATTCTTCCTCCCTTTTAAACGTTGATACATTTATTTTGCTATTCTAACTGCATGATTACATGCGTTGTTGCATTTTATTGAGAATTTAGCCACTGTCAAAAGAGATCAATTTCTGGCTCTCCTGCAGTTGAGATCCAGTAAATAATAAATTTGTAACATTAATTATCATGAACTATTAGACATCACAGGGTATGGCAGATTTTCATAAATACAGTAAATATGAGCTTATTATGTAAGCACACTGCATCAGTTAGCAATTTGATTAGAACAATTTGAAAGAACTTATTATTCGTTTGCAGCAACAAAAGTTGAGTTCCAGAAGCCCTTCAGCCTGACACAACTGTTCACAGTAACAAATGACAGGCCTCACCTGGACAAGGAGTCCATCTGTCTGTGTCAGAATAATTGAATTCCGTAAATATAATCAAGAGAGCTCTGTTATGAAACATTTTGAATGATTCCTATCTTTGTAGTTTTATGAAGGGTATGACATATATGATTCAGACAGATATAAAGATATGAACCAGCTTTGTGGTAAAAAATAGGCCAGTAATCTTTCACAGCCACAGCCATGTCTCTATTTGTTCACAGTGATTACCAGATTGAGTATAGGGTCATTTTATCTAAGAACTTTGTATGTTTATATCTGAGATGATCTGCTATTGGCCAAACAGTTAGTTCTTCAAATTTGATTGGGCGAGAGGCATTTTCAGAGTGCTGATATAAAGTATGATATAGGCTATGATCATTTGAATATCTGTCCATTTTCAGGCAGATTCCGTTTAATATTTATACTCCATCTGCTTTAGACTTAATTTCATTAGTAGTAGCTTCCAGCGTCACATATAGCTTTTCTCTGATCCATTTTCTCAAACCACGATAAACATTAGTGCTAATTGTGCACCTTTATTATAATTAAGTTTACAGCCTTATCAAATGAGTTTGAAGCCATGCTATAAAAAAATTACTTAAAAGTTCAAATTAGTTCATTTTACTTTGCATTAACAATACCCTCTGTATCTGACCATCCTTCAAAAGAGCTTTGTTTAAAAGCCAGCCATTAATTAGGGTTTACTCTAGGCTGGCTCAAAGCAAGTCCCAACACTGATAATCCCATCTGATGCATCTAAGCTAGATAGCTCATTGATTGAGAAGCCCAGCTTTTGTACATGGGAACACAATCGACCAGACTACCAGAGCTTCAATGCAGTTAGTTGGTGAGGACAGACTGACAACAAAGGCACAATTGATGTTTCGTGGAGCTTCTACAGTGGTGTTTAATTAGCCTATGTTGAAAGACGAGTGAAAGCATGCTTTACTTGGTGAGATATCTTCACAAAAATCTCAAGTGATCTAGATTTCTTTACACTCAGCTTTTACTTTTAGCACTGAATGCATGTCATGTTAAGATCAATCTAGTGCATTCATTTTCATTTTTTTTTGTTTCAGTATGTGATGCGTGAGTGTCATCTAAAACAGACCTCTGATGTAAGCTGTAAGCTCAACCTGTGATCTGTTCCCAATGGAGCTTCATTGGCTCATCCATCATCATAGCTCCTCGGTTTTTCTCCTTCAAACCCAGTTAAACCAGAAGCATATCGTAAATCCCCCAATACATCAGTGTGCATAGTTATGTGTTCCATTATCAAAGACAAGTGTTTCTCTGAGCATACCTGTATGCCATTTTAGGAGCACAGGAGCATATGGCACATTTAATTAGTGCAATCTCATTTAATTTACAGACACACCTTGGTCTATGGGACCCAGTTTTTTGTGCTCTGGTTCTTTTGTGCTCGATAACAGGGCTTCAGTGGGGTTTTCAGACTAGTGAACCAGCTTTGTCTTTGTGATATTGCATTAATTTGAGCCACCTGAGCTAGTCTCACACTCAAGAGTTCCTGCTCAGTTTTTTTATCTCAATGTCTGTTTAGGTCGGGAGACACTAGGAGTCAAGGTTTGATTGGTTAGCTCGGTCCAGTTTAATATGGCTGCAAAAAACAAACAAACATATTTTATGACCATTAGAAAGAATAAGTGTTTTGATTGCAATGTTTTGTCAAGCAACACATAAATCCTAAATATTTCTGTATTACAGCTGATGTTTTAGAGGTGTCAAATTTTTTGAAAGGCCCTTAAAAGTGCAAAATGGAACAGTCAGCGCTATCATTGCATCATTTTCCTTCAGCTCTGGAGTAATTCAGCACAGGGCAATTTTTAGGGTGCCGTAGTAGTTATCACATGACACAAGAGTTTTTAATATATATCGGTATTAGTCGATATTGAATATGACATTCTGAAAATGGCATTTGAATTACTTCAAATGAATTTACAACATTACAATGAACATTACAACATTACAATGAGTTTGCTTCACAGCATTATAATGTATAATATAATAATAATTTTTTTATATAATATTAATTTTTAGATATACTATGTTAATGTTAAGAAACTGCACTTGTTAAAATTACAAATGACTTACTTCTTGCGTCAGACCAAGGCTCCATCTCACTGCTATTTTTACTTGATCTTAGTGCTGTGTTCGACACAATAGATTGATTATGACATACTCATAGATCGATTACAAAACTATATGGGTATTCAGGGGCAGGCTTTAAGATGGTTTAGATCCTACTTGTTCAATCACTACAACTATGTTTATTTAAACGGGGAGTCGTCTCTATTATCACCAGTAAAGTATGGAGTGCAAGGATCTGTCCTAGGTTCTCTGCTGTTTTCAGTATACATGTTGCCCCTCTGTAATATTATTAGAAAATATGGGATTAGTTTCCACTATTATACTGATGATACTCAACTATATATCTCAACAAGACCAGATTAATCTTCTAAATTATCTAAGCTATTAAAGTGTTTAAAAATGTAAAAGATTGAATGACCAAACAAATTTTCTCCTATTAAATTTGGATAAGACAGATATATTATTTATTGGACTAAAAAACAGTACACAGAATCTTTTTGATTACAGTTTGCAACTAGACGGATGTACTGTTACTTCCTCTACAGTAAAAAATCTGGGTGTTATACTAGACAGCAACTTGTCTTTTGAAAATCATATTTCTCATGTTATGTAAAAAAAACCTGCATTCTTCCATCTTAGAAACCTTGTTTTTGATGCAGAAAAGCTAGTTCATGCATTCATGACCTCTAGACTGGACTATTGTAATGCACTTCTAGGTGGTTGTCCTGCATCCTCAATAAACAAGCTACAGGTAGTCCAAAATGCAGCTGCTAGAGTCTTTTCCAGGTCAAGGAAATATAATCATATTACCCCAATTTTACAGTCTCTGCACTGGCTACCTATTAAGTACCGTATCAGTTACAAAATATTAACCTATAAGGCCTTTAATGGGTTAGCTCCTGCATACCTTTTTTTGCATTTGGTTCCCAAACTCTGGAATAGCCTTCCTTATAATGTTTGGGGTTCAGACACACTCTCTCTGTTTAAATCTAGATTAAAGACTCTTTGGCCAAGCATTAAAATAATGCATCTCATAATCTTGGGTTAAACAAATCAATTTTGCTCGGTTTGAACAGCAGCTACGCTAATTATGTCTCTGTGTGTTTCTCTGTTTCTGCCACAGGATTCACTTCCCATGGTAACTAGGATTTACACAAGCTTCAGTCTGGATCCAGAACACCTGAGAAGAGATGGTGCAAACCCCTCAGAGGACCTCAGATGATGTCAACCCTGAAGAAACACAAACTGCCAAATTTTGCTTTAAGTTTGATTGCAACAATTAAAATTGCTATTAATAGTGTTCACAGTCTACATCTGCTTTGCAACGATTTGTATTGTGAAACGCGCTATACAAATAAACTTAAATTTATTAAATTGATTCCAGCAAATTGAATAAATTTAATAAAAATCTCTAAGTGACAGATAACTGATATGGTATAGTGATTGTGTTAGTCAGTACCTAGATGTATTTTACATATCACTCAATTCTTTTTAAACAATTATATTCAAACGAAAGCATTGACTTAAGTGCTATATTGTTGTATTGATGTATTACTTTTTTGGATAATTAAAGATACAACAGTCCCTTACTATCTATTCAATCTGATTCTAGCCTCATACTTTAATCGTCAGATGAAAACAAATATAAACACATCTGTTATCCTTTTACATTGCTTGATAGTGCTGTGAGATGGACATTCTATCTGCATTTTTAAATGGCATCTTTTTCCAGTAGCTCAGTAGCAAGTGGCTAATGGATCTAAATAGATCAAGGGAAGTTTATTGGATTAGCTAAGCACATATATGGCTGAAAGCATGTGTATATGAAAGGGGTCTTAAAACAGTTCTGGTTATCTTTAATGGGAAAGATTAAATGCTCCTGCCCCATTCTGACAATTTGATATAGGCAAAGTCAATGGAAAGATATGGCAAACAAAGGAAAACACAACTGCAGGCTTCCTCCCAAGCTTTAATAATCAATGTGTGTGTGATTCTGTTTTGTCACTCTTAAAAGTTTATTTTTACCCTTTTTAACCTTTTTGAGTCTGGGACATGTGTCATAGTCCTCTGTTGTTGCTCAGTTTCCTTGTTGGTATGACAACTACAGTACTGTATCTACCCATAGGAAGAATTTATTGCTCAGTGGTTGCTTTTCCTATAAGCTCAGGAGGCTTAGATTAGATTTTTATACATATATCACTTATATATTTTATTATCAACAGTATTTCTGATTTTCCTCCTAAAACTCGTAGGAGAAATGGAATTAGACACAAATGAGACATGAGAAATATTTAAGAAAAAAAAAGAGTCAAAACAGAGAATGTGGTGGAAGAAACATATATTATCTCTTTATTGTCTTGCTGCAATCTCTATCAAGACTCCATTATAAATATTTTATTGCTCAGTGGTTGCTCTTTCTACATGATTCTCATGTATTTCTCATTTTAGTCTCAACAGTGTCTCAGATGTTTCTTCTAAAAATCCTTAGTAGAATTAAAAGACACGACTGAGACATGAGAAAGTTCTGAAAGAAATGAATCTAAAATTACTATGAGAGAGAAATGTGTGAGAAACATGGGAGATCTCTTTATTGTCTTGCTGTAATCTCTTGCAAGACTCCCTTATAAAAACATTTTACTGCTAAAAGGTTACTGATGCTTTTTTATTGCAATGGGGTTTTTCACCTTTAATGGTCAGGACAGTAGGAGTAGAGTCAATAAGCAATTGTACAGGTGAGAATTTAACAGGAGCAGGAGACTACCTTTAGCTAGGATTCCGATGTGCTTCCACGTCGATGTGCTACCCACAAGGCTATGGCTCTGAAAAAAGGTGACTATGCTCAGGATACTAAGGTGTGTAATTTTGTCTTGTACAGCCCATTTTTTGCATGTATGTAATAGGTTATGGTTTCCTTTGTTAAATCACTGCAATAAAACACTGTCTAAAAAACTTCAAATATGACAATGCATGTATTGTCTTTGATTGAAATGGTATAGATAAATGACAATGAAGCTAAACAGAGCAAAGGAAAAAAAGAGACCTCTTTACCATTTTAAAACTTTCTCCTAGACAGAAATGAGGTTATCTTAATATTGAATTGAAACTTTAGCTTGAGTCTCCCACTTGTCTCCTGAGACAAAAACTCTAACACTCTCACAGTGGTCTTCTTTAAAGCTTTAGAAGAGATCTCAACAACATCACACAATGTGCTCAGATTTTGCTCCTAAAGGCTTGAGAGCTCTCACATTTGTCTCCTCTAATTTTCAGAAGTGATCTAATTAACTTTACAAAATGTGCACCAACTCAAATGCTTTTTTCTTCCATATATTACATCACATAAACATTTCTTCCATATAATACGTATTAATAATCAAATCAGTCAATTAATAATCAAGACTTTTAGCCATTTATGTCCATTCCAGCAAAGAAAGCTTCAGGGTTACATTTTCTGTAGATCGGTTTTGATTAAGGCATCAGGTACATTACTCTGTCCAACAATAAATAATGTGCCTAAATACATTAACATTGTCTTATAAAAAGTAACATTATCCTTATTCCTGCATACTTTCTCTCTCAATATAACCCCCTTATTTAGTGCCTTTCTAGTACTTGATGCACACTCTGTAAAGTTGTTGCGATCTCTTCTAAAGGATTACAGGAGACAAACATGAGACCCCCAAATTATTTAACTAAAGAGAAATATTTGCATACAGTGAGTGATGTTGTTGAGATCTATTCTAAAGCTTTAAAGAAGACAAATATGCCAAATATGAGACCCCCAGATTATTAAGCTAAAGAAAAATATGTGAGCACAGTGTGTGATGTTGTTGAGATCTATTCTAAAGCTTTAAAAGAGACCATTGTGATATTGTTAGAGTTTGAAAAGCAGGAGCCTCAAGCAATAATCTCCATTCGATCTTAAAATAACCTCATTTCTGTCTAGAAGAAATGTTTTTAAATGTTAAAGTGATCTCACTTTTGATTTTTCTTTCCTATGGGTAGCCATTATCTAGTCACTTCAACCCAAAAAGAGACTGATGATTTGCGTATGAAAGCATAGTGGTCATTATATATACACAGAAGTTGAATGTGAAGAATACATTAGTACTGCAGAATATGCTTTTTTGTCACAAAAATGCTAAAGCAACTTTCTTCCACTGGGAGACATGGTCCTGATGCCACAATCCATATTCAAGCTAGAGCTCTGCACCCTTGAGCATTGCATTCACTGCTGCTGCGTATTTTACTGTTTCATTGCTTAAAATCAATGGAAATAATGACACATTCATGTGAGCTGTCAACATGTCTTGAGCGGTCGAATTTGCATCTACCCATACATATATGGTTTTTACATTCATTACACCCATTCTGTATTATTCTGTGGTGGTATGTGATATATGTCATTTAAATAGCTCTATAATGTTGATTTATGTATATGTGTACACTACCTTTTAAATGTATATTTTTTAATGGAATATATTCTGCAAGGATGCATCAAACTGATCAAAAGTGACAGTAAAGAGATTTATGTAAGGTTATAAAACACCTCGTGTTCAAAACACTTTTCAACAGAATAATACTAAATGTGATACTGAAGACTGGAGTAATGGCTGCTGAGAATTTCAGCTTGTCATGAAATTTTGTTAAAATATATTTATATATGAAACAGTTATTTTAAATTCTACTATTATTTTACAATACTGTTTTTACTATATTTTTTATGGAGCCCCGCACATGACAAAATTGTGTGCACGATTTACTAATGCGTTCCCTCAATGTACTAAAACATGCACACGATTACTATTGCGTTCCCTCGATTTACTATTGCGTTCGCTCGATTTGCTAAATTGAGCATACAATTTAGCAAATCGAGGGAACGAATTAATAAATCGTGCACACAATTTATAAATCGAGTGAACGCAATGGTAAATCCTTATATTAGTAAAAAAAAAATAGTAAATAGTAAAGTAAAAAATAGTAAAGCCTTATATTTTTTGTGGGCTCCATCATTTTTAATTAAATAAATGCAAAAAATATTTATTTCAAAAACATTTTTAAAAAAATCTTACAG
Organism: Carassius carassius; assembly: GCF_963082965.1. Lineage (NCBI taxonomy): Eukaryota > Metazoa > Chordata > Actinopteri > Cypriniformes > Cyprinidae > Carassius > Carassius carassius. The sequence continues at coordinate 26,688,547 of NC_081767.1, read as the reverse complement.
TCTGGAAACCTTTGAACAGTGTACTTTTTTTAGATTTATTTGATTAAATTATGATAAAAAATTCATTGTCTATATGCATTTTCTGCCATTTGTCTGCTGTTTTTTTACAAGTTTGACTTTTTACAAGGAGACTGCTTTGCCATTATGCAAATAATTTTTTTCATGTCAGTCTATAATTGTAATATATTAATATTCAGTAAAGAAAAAGAAACTGCCCCCAAACCTCCTATAAAAAGCAATAAGCTGGTCAGTTGAATTGAGTCATGACAGAAGACTACAATTACCTGTTAACTATTAGATTTTTTTTATCATTGTCTGGTTAAAAATAATGAATATTTCTATCATTTTTATGATTAAACATAGGGCCATTGAACAGTTGGTGCATCTTCGCAGCCACTTTTGTTTCATCAAGCCTTATGTAGGCTTAATGAATGGCTTTTTACACTCACGATTCTGTCATTCATGTGTCAGTCTCTAACTGCCTTTCTTTTGTCCTCTCCTGACTTTACTTTAGGAGAGCCCCGCTGTTCCTCCCAATTAAGACAGTTGAGCTGCCTGGTCACCTGCCACTCGCAGCACTTTCTGACTTAACCTGTTTTCTACTTCCACTTCCAGAGTGATGCGGGAAGGAGACTGTAATGATAAAACCTTTCATATTCATCCGGAAGAAGGAGGCGGGAACCGGCGGACAATCACAATGAAACTTTAATAGCAAAATAAACACAAAACAGCGCACCAGCCCCTCACGGACGACTGGTGCGCTCAAATAAAAACCAAAACACAACTAAAAGCCCAGGCCTGGTCCTCTCTCGTCCTTCACTGTCGTCGCTCCAGTTTTTTCCAATCCTTCCATCTCCTCCGTGGGCCTCGAGACCGGCGGGTCGAACAGGTGTAGCTCATCTCCAATCACTCCACCGGCCTCGGTCCCATGTCCCTCGGCCCCGCCCCACTCGTCACATACCCCCATCGCCCCTCGCAGGCCGGGGGGTACTCCCGAGACTGCGCTCTACTCCCCCCCCCCCCCTCCCTCCGGGGGGGACCGCTCACGGGGACCTGCGGGAACCTGGGGGTAGGACAGGCAAGGGGAGAGAAAAGGAGATGGAAGGAGGAGCGACAGAGACGAGAGAGGGGAGAGAGGAGAAAAAAAAAAAAAAAAATCCGGTTCCCAGACGCACCGCTGCTCGGCCCTCCACCAGCTGGGTGATCTCCTCCGCGGTGCCTGGCGGTGGCACTGGACGGCCCTCGGCGAACGGCACGACACTCCTCCGCCGCCCGGTGGACGGCGACGGCTCCTTTCGGTTTTGGGCAGCCGGCAGGAGTCCCCCGTTCCCTGCTCCTCCCCGTTCCGGCGGATGGCAGCAGGCTCCGGCCACCTGGCGAACGGCGCCGACTCCTCCGGTCCCTCACGGACGGCAGCCGCCCCTCCAGATAGCGGGCGGTCGGCAGCGAGCTCGCCCGTCCCCGGCAACTCGCTCCAGTCCACCGCCTCGAGCGTACATAGCGGCACACTCCTCGCCAGCTCGTTGGCACCGCGGATTCACCACAGCGGCGAGGGATCTTCAGCAGCGCGTCCCTCCTTCTCCCGGGTTTCGGCACCACTGTAATGATAAAACCTTTCATATTCATCCGGAAGAAGGAGGCGGGAACCGGCGTACAATCACAATGAAACTTTAATAGCAAAATAAACACAAAACAGCGCACCAGCCCCTCACGGACGACTGGTGCGCGCAAATAAAAACCAAAACACAACTAAAAGCCCAGGCCTGGTCCTCTCTCGTCCTTCACTGTCGTCGCTCCAGTTTTATATCCTTCCATCTCCTCCGTGGGCCTCGAGACCAGCGGGTCGAACAGGTGTAGCTCATCTCCAATCACTCCACCGGCCTCGGTCCCATGTCCCTCGGCCCTGCCCCACTCGTCACAGAGACATGGAATAATTCAATTCAATTAAATTCAAGTTTATTTGTATAGCACTTTTTACGATACAAATCATTGCAAAACAACTTTACAGAAAATTAAGTTTCTACATAAAGAAACTAATAAAGATTTCTTGACCTGCTGTCCATGAATATATATGATTAATGCATGATGTTTGGAGGAATTCAGCATTTCATCACTTGCTCACCAATGGACCCTCTGGAGTAAATGGGTGCCATCAGAATGAGATAGCGGGCAGTCGGCAGCGAGCTCGCCCGTCCCCGATGTTTGGAGGAATTCAGCATTTCATCACTTGCTCACCAATGGACCCTCTGGAGTAAATGGGTGCCCTCCAGATAGCGGGCGGTCGGCAGCGAGCTCGCCCGTCCCCGGCAACTCGCTCCAGTCCACCGCCTCGAGCGTACATAGCGGCACACTCCTCGCCAGCTCGTTGGCACCGCGGATTCACCACAGCGGCGAGGGATCTTCAGCAGCGCGTCCCTCCTTCTCCCGGGTTTCGGCACCACTGTAATGATAAAACCTTTCATATTCATCCGGAAGAAGGAGGCGGGAACCGGCGTACAATCACAATGAAACTTTAATAGCAAAATAAACACAAAACAGCGCACCAGCCCCTCACGGACGACTGGTGCGCGCAAATAAAAACCAAAACACAACTAAAAGCCCAGGCCTGGTCCTCTCTCGTCCTTCACTGTCGTCGCTCCAGTTTTATATCCTTCCATCTCCTCCGTGGGCCTCGAGACCAGCGGGTCGAACAGGTGTAGCTCATCTCCAATCACTCCACCGGCCTCGGTCCCATGTCCCTCGGCCCTGCCCCACTCGTCACAGAGACATGGAATAATTCAATTCAATTAAATTCAAGTTTATTTGTATAGCACTTTTTACGATACAAATCATTGCAAAACAACTTTACAGAAAATTAAGTTTCTACATAAAGAAACTAATAAAGATTTCTTGACCTGCTGTCCATGAATATATATGATTAATGCATGATGTTTGGAGGAATTCAGCATTTCATCACTTGCTCACCAATGGACCCTCTGGAGTAAATGGGTGCCATCAGAATGAGAGTCCAAACAGCTGATAAAAACATCACAATAATCCACGTGATTAGTAATCCAAGTGATTCACACATCCTTAATCAATCAATCAATTAATGTCTTGTTAAGTGGAAAGCTGTATGTAAAAAACAAATGTATCATTACAAGTGTAGGTTTTAACTCTCTACCTATAATTTTGCTGAAAAAAAAACTTGTGTGAATCAGGAGAGAAATATGCACAGATTCAGCACCCTTTACAAGTGAAAACAGCCCAAAACAGTTATAAACAAATACTGTATGTTGGTGTATTTTGTGAGAGGACAACAGGGGATTGACTTTTTCACTGGAGAAAGAGTTATAATGGTTTATGGATATGTATTTGGTCCAGAATCAATGGTTTAAAGTTAAAACACCTTTATGATGGATTTGTTTATTGCAAACACCCAGCTTTTTACTTCACAAAATGTTAATGGATGGACTGGAGTCATGTGGATTACTTGTGAATTATTGTGATGTTTTTATCAGCTGTTGGAACTCTCATGCTGACGGCACCCATTCACTGCAAAGGATTCATTGGTGAGCAAGAGATGCTAAATTTCTCCAAATATGTTCAGATTAAAAATATATATTTTCATTATATATTTATTTGACATTTTGGAGCTTGACAAAGAGCTTGTTTTGATTCACATTCATTATAGTGATATTATCATACCTGTAGATGGAGACATTCATTATCAGATTAATGCAGAAAACTACATGTGTATATTTTTATAAACTATTTGTATTCAAGACCTCAAAGCTTTTAGCATTTAGTATATGCAGAGATGTTTTCCAAAAGATCTGGCAGCGTTTTTCTTTTCCTTCATAGTGATGACCCCAACAAAATCATATTACGCTCCAGACTTTTGTGTGTTGCATAAGCAGCCTTAATGCATTAGTGCTAAGAGAATTTATTTTTCAGAGCTCTGTTCATAAGCAATCCCAACAGATCTCAAGGATGTGATGCTTTTCAAAGCACCTTTCATCTCTTATGAGTTAATGTAAAATGACAAAAAACATCACGAGATTGCTAAAAGCCACATGGGAGCTGGTGGATGCTCATAAGAGCATTTAGATGGAATAGGTCTAAAGTATGGAATACGCTTAATAACTTGTGTATGGTATGTACAGCATAACAAAACAACAATTGAACCAAAAATGCATCAGTGAAGTACCCTTGTGTTCAGGTTAATCCTGTTCTTTGAATAATTAGTACATGGCTCTACAGACTTATAGGTACAGCCTGAACTTTGAGAAGCTTGAGTCGCTGATGTAAGGGACCTATCACATGTATAAAACTTGGGAGATCTGATCCGACCTTGCCTCCATCACTCAACACAACCATATAGTATTTAATGAGAGAAAGGGGAAAAGTTTTGTAAAAGAAGCCTGGGGAAAAAGGTGACCACTCCATGACTTTGTAGATTAAAGATCGGGCAAAATGATTGTCAAGTTATTATTATTTATTAGGACTTTGATTTAGAATTGAAATCATAATTGTCATCATTTGTTTAAAACATTATGTGAATCCTTTTGACAAATACATTTTTCAGTAATAGTTTTAAAAATGTATGTAAGTTTATGATCAGATTTTAAAACTGAAAGTCTATTTAATGTGACCTTCATAAAACAAAAAGTAAAGACCGTGTTAGATCAACTCATGGGACATAAAAGTGGCTGAAACTGAAGAAACACTTAGAAACAGACTAAAGTATGTGAACTGAACCGGAGAAGCCAAATTGGATTAGCTAAAAATTTATTACAAGAACGACAAAAAGAGAAAATAACAGGGAGGCACCTTGAAATACAGAAAATTGGTCGCTGAAACTCAGTTACTATGCAGATGTCAAAAATCTCATATCCATAAATAAAATTAGTCAAATAAGTCTGTACATTACTATACCTTTGGGTTTCACATGTATCCATGAATCTTCTTGTTGTATTACTGTTGGAGGCAATGGAGAGAATCTTGCTAACAACCTCTGAAAAGCTTTATTGGGCCTTTTATATTTATTTCAGATCATTCCTTGGATCATGTATTCAGACAAACTAAAGTATCAGGTCGTTTGGAGTATCCATTTGGCAAACTAAAATTACAGTGACCCCAAAGATTCCTCCAAGGCTAGAAAACAAAGAAATGTATATTACACCCATACTGTTGTGAATGGATTGTAACAAGTTTTGAACCATTGTAACATGATAAGGCACCAAAAAACAAACAAACAGAAGATTGTTTGTCTGAATAAATGATCAGTGCAATAATATACTCATATATATATATATATATATATATATATATATATATATATATATATAAAGGTACAACAGCTGTCAATTGGGTGGTACACTTATGTTCTAATATGTACTTATCAAAGGTACCCCAACAGTGACAGCTATTGTACCTTTATTTCTAATATATATAATGTCATATATTTATATATCAGTAACGTGTAATATGCACATAACAATATAAATACAGACACATTAGCATATTTATGTTCAGACACTCTTAAACATAATTTCCTTTTGGTTTGACCAATGTAGAAATGTCCACACTCACATTCTAACCTAACCTTTATATTATACACGAGGAATTTCAAGTAATGGACTCAATTGGATAATTTTTTCCAGACATAATCTAAGTAAAGTTATTTGTTCTCACCATATCATTACAATATTTACAACCCCCACACTTAAAATTACCTGTTGAGAACAAAGCCGAGTTTTCTTCTCAAGGGCAGGAAGATAACTACGTACCACCTTATTTCTTATCCACTGTTTCTTCTGGAAAAATTTTCCTAAGAGTGCTGTCACTTTCTATGATGTCCCAATTAGAATTTAGAATAAGTTTAATATGTGTAGCCTCATGGCTATAATTTGTAGAGATAAAGACCCGATTAGAATTAATATTAGAACGTTGTTGCACTCTATTCTCTTGTTAGAACTTTCGAATTATAACCTCTGTTTCAAAATCTACCAGTCATATCCTGTAATTGAAATTCAAAATCATTTTCTAAGTCACAGATACGTTTCAATCTTTGGAGCTGGCTATGTGGCATATTCTCAATCAGCCAAGGTGGATGAAAACTGTTAGCTCTAAGAATGGTATTTCTGTTTAATTTCTTTAAAAAAAAAAAAGTGTGTAACACACCATTAAAATTTATTATTTTTAGATCAAGGATATAAATTTTGGACCCTGAGTACTCCAGGCTCAATTTCAAATTATGATTTATGCCATTGATATATTCATGAAACATGTAATTCAGACTCCGAACCACAACATCCTCAAGTCCTTCTGTATGATCAATGTTAAGATCTATTGTTCTATTCTTATAGTCAAGATCTATTGTTACCAACAGCAGTTTCCCTACATTTTTATGTCATTAATATTATTACGCACATGAGCACTGTCTTGAAGATAAGAGGGAAGCATAAATACATATGGTTTAAAAAAAAAAAAAAGTAAACATACTGTTATGCCAGTTCTGTCAACGATGCATTTCCACTGACTATGGGCCTACCTGGTGGAGTCTCTAAATTCTTGTGTATCTTTGGCAACATATAAAATGATGGAATATGAGGGTCTTTGCAGAGTAGAAAATCATATTCCTTCTGGGACATCCAATTGTTGTCCTTAGCTGTATATATATATATATTAAAGTGCTATTAAAGTGTTTAATAAGTGTTTATATATGTAGTATATTTATACAGTATGAATCAAGAGAGAGCAATTCTGTGAAGTGAAATTCCGTAAGTAAAAGTAGCTTTGGTTTCAGTTACCCAGATGAGCAGTTTGATAAACTGTGTTGTCATGGCAACAGGGAAACGCCGGATGCCGTGATTGACGTCATTACAAACATGCTGGGGTTTTTTTTTTTTTTTTACTTCACAAGACGTTAATTGATGGACTGGAGTCATGTGGATTTCTTGTGGATTATTTTGTTGTTTTTATCAGCTGTTGTGACGGCACCCATTCACTGGAGAGGATCTACTGGTGAGCAAGTGATGAAATTATACATTTCTCCCAATTCAAAACAAACTCATCTCCATCTTAAATGGCCTGAGGGTGTGTAAATTAGTACAGGAAAAAGCCATTTAATTTCTCACACTGCCTGCATTGTTAGCAGAGGATGTTCCTTTAAATGAGGAAAAATGACCTTCTTCTAGAGTTTCTCACATTAACATTGTAATTGGTTTATTTGCATTGTAAACAGTTAGGCTGCCTTCTCATTATGGTTCTAAATTATTAGAAGTTAAGAACAAACAAGGCAGCAACATAAAATTGATCATCTCCTTTCTTTGGGGCAATTAAACATATCACTCTACGACAGCCATGCATGCTCCGATAAGAAAACATGACATGTATTTTCTAGATCAAAGCCAAGCAAACTCTTTGATTGTTTCTTGTGCTGTTGGTTGAAAACAGAAATGATTAAAAAAATCACTTCCCTACTGCCTGTTGTTTATGGCTACTTTAATCAAAGAGCAGACATGTAAATAAATTATGTTTTCCTCAATTTCATGTGTAGTGTTTCACAGGCCCACTGTAACTGATTCTAGACTATGATGCATCTCAGTGGAATGGGTGGATGTGTATGTCGACAGAGCTTGTATGTCTTGTGAGTTTGATGCTAAACATGGCTGACAATGCGATAAATCCTTTAACAGTCTCTTTCACAAGAGGCAACTCACATATAAATCATATATCAGTTATTGAAGTATGTATTTTGATATTTTGTTAATTATGGTGCATGTTTTATATATTTGTTGTTGTTTTGTCTATATCTCTCAGCGCAGATCTTTTGCATCAAAAGTTTTTATCTTAAAAAAGAATTTGATTAAATACCTTTCAAAGCCTAAAGGATTTAAAGTTCCAATCTGTCTGTTAAAGTGTGACAATGGGAAGAAAGCAAGCTTTTATTCATTAAGACATGGGTATTAAAGCTAAAGAACAGAGTGAAATGGCGGTGATGAATCATGCAGAGGTTTTTACAAGCAACATGAATTGTTTTATTCTAATTTTGTTTGTCTGCTGATCTGATAAGCAAGGTTTCTTTGAGGAACCTGTGTTCTTTTTTTATTCTTATTCAAAACTTCAAACTATTGAAAAACGTTTTTGTTTACTTAAATAAAACTGAATTAAAATAAACATTTAAATAATAGAAGAAGAAGAATACATAAACTAAATGAAAATTCAAAATGTTGACTTGTCAACTATACCCAAAATAAAATAAGTATTCAAGTATTGTACAAAAATCACTAAAACTGGAACAAAACAAATTTAAACTAAATTACTAAAACTTAAACGGAAAATAAAATCTAATTCAAAATATTAATAAAAGCTACATAAATGTTAAATAGAAATATTGAATATAATATTTAAATAATTAATATTATTTAATTTAGTAAGAAATACTATTTAAAAAGTTTATAATACTAAAAAAACACTGTAACATGGAAAATGATTCTCCTAATTTATGATAATTTATTTTTTAACAACATCTCACTATTATGGCATCACAAATTCAGGCATAGAAAGAATTAATGCACCTCTCAAGGGAAATGTGGATACTTGTAGATGTACCTGGTCTCCTTTTTTTGCCATCTTATACCGGACTCAACAAAAGAAACCATAGAACTTGGTCAGGTAGACATAGCTCGGAAAAAATCCTGTGGGTGGTAGTTTGCTTCTTTGTGTGTGTGTGTGTGTGTGTGTGTGCTATTATTGTTAAAAACCAATAAACGTATAAAAAAAAAAAAACACTTAAACAAGTTCAGGCTTAAGAAGCAAATGTCACTCATCCAAAGGTGGATTATAGCATGTATTTGTCTAATGGGAATGATACAGGAAAAAGCAACATTCATTCTCTTCTCACATACATTTTTAATTAGCCTACAAGGTTTTATAAGTAACAAAAAAGACAGTATTCTGAACTGTTAATTTTTTTAGCCAAAGCATATATAGTAGTTTTTTAAAACGGTCAGCGTGTTGTATTTGTTTATTTTAAGTACAGCAAAGCATTTACACCACCTCCTGTAAAAACTCAAACACTTATATTTGGTCTTTGAAGTGTAAAGCCCCTTCAGTTCATGGTGAGTTACATATAGGCTCACTATTGATTTGCCTGAATCATGGAGATTGTAAGTGGATGTGGGGAAAAAGAAAATAAAAATTGGGACGTGAATGTCTAATTCTGGGTGCATCGGATATCCTTTTAACCTTCATTGCCCTAGCTAGACAAGCTCTAAAATCTTTCATCAACACTGACATGCATATACAGACTACGAATAAGTAAAAACATACACTACGTATCCTTCACAGGGTATTCATAACTCAGTTGAGCAGAATGAGCACCGTCTACCATTCCAGTATCAAAAGGCTAAAGTCAATGATTATGGCTGCTCCAGAGTGAGTTTCACTGTACACTTTTGATTTAAAGTGTTTACTGAAAGAGAAGCTGCAGGAGTGTGAGGAATTAATTTGTTCCAGGAGGTGACAGAGTGGGGAAGACCCCTGTCGCCTCATTCCCTAAGCATTAGACTTTGACATCCAGCATGACCTTGGGACTGGAACTTGATTGCAAGTGTTTTTTCACCACTGACAGGCTTTACCACCACCTCTCCCTGTAAGGTACAGACTCCCATATAAGGAAAAATCACTTTTCCTGCACAAAAGGGACCTTTTGTGCTCCAAATTGTTTTATTTGATTTTTCTTTTTTTTTAACTGATGCATTAAGGTTTACTCTGTAGTCAAAACCCTTTAGGAAGGCCATGGATCTGTCCATTGTTCATTCTCCATGGCCACAAAAATAAATACCCCACATTTTTAATTAATAGGTTTGTTTATATAAGCTACATCCATTACTAATAGGTTAGACAAACATTTTAAGTAAAGTGGCCCCTTTTCTGTTCCAGCATTACAAAAGGACCCCTTCCTCAACTCTTTATCCTGCTTTAAACATCAACAGTACAACTGGCAAAAAAAAAAAATGACTGAATGAATTAATGACTTGATTGGCTGACATTTAATGCAAAAAAAAACATCTGGTTACCAATTTCTATTCAAAAGAGGCAGTGGATGCCATGGGGCAATGGCACAGTCCATAATCTTGTGGTATTGAACTTCAGACACAGGATAAATCAGAACAGTAACTACAAACCAGACTAGATTAAAGGCCCATTTACACTAAGAATTAAATGATGAAAGTCTAACAATAACTATAACTATACAAGTATCCACACCAGCAGACAACAATGTTTATTCTAAGAGCACTTCAGTTATGGTCTGTGAACATAATTTCAGTGCATGCCTTAAAGTAGGAAGGATTTTGATTAGCTATAAGTGTCAGCTTATAAAGCTGGGGAAGTTGTGGCCTAGTGGTTAGAGAGTTTGACTCCTAACCCTTGAGTTGTGGGTTTGAATCTTGGTCTGGCAATACCACGACTTAGGTGCCCTTGAGCAAGGCACTGAACCCCCAGCTGCTCCCTGGGCACCACAGCATAAATGGCTGCCCACTGCTCTGGGTGTGTGTGTGCTCACTAATGAGTGTGTGCACTTTGGATGGGTTAAAAGCAGAGCACAAATTCTGAGTATGGGTCACCATAGTTGGCTCAATGTCACTTTCACTTCAGCTGCTATTTTAGTATTTTAATTTTCTTTTTGCATTTTTATTTACCATTGTAGTATTTATTAATACTAATATTATTATTTAGAATTAGCTTTTTTTCATATAGTATATCTAATATATTTCGGTTTAGATTTTTTTCTTTTTAATCCTTCTTGGTGTGACTGGGCCTTAAATTACATTTGGCCATTTTGTGCAAATTCAGCTACTGTACTTTCCAGAAGAGTTAGAATTGGAAGCAACTGTGGTGTCTCTTTATTCAGGTCCTTGGAATTCACATTAATGCACTGAAATATGGATTGTCTCAAATCAAAAAACAACAACACATTAATATATATTTGATAACTACCTATCTAAATAAAAGAGAGTACACTGAATACCATAAAGTATACTGCATATTAACATTAACAAAACAAAAACAGTCTGCAAATACACTGAACTCTTTTTCCAATCTTAATCTTTGGTAAAGGGAACACAAATATTTGACAGAAGAAAGTACTATATTATACTTTTCCACTTTATGTGGTTCTTTGTTGGCCCATAAAACAAAACAAAACAAATTCACATTAAAGATTTAAAAGAGCAAATGGAATAAAGAAGCAAAAGCACAGATAGAATGACTTACAGAAAAGAAAATGTCATTGGGTATTGCAATACAGCTATTGTCATCAAAACAGAAAGACTTGCGTTTTGATGAAGATAATCATGCATGTTTCCCTAAAACAAACAAACAAACAACTAACGCAGTTTTTTCAGCATTCAGATTTGTGGCTCGCAATTGTAATTTTGGAGTTGTTTGGCAAAATCTAAACACACCAGCCTTTAATGTGTGAGTTTATGTGTGTGGGATTGTGCTTTCTCTGTTTTTCAGGGAGACACAGAGAGTGATCGCTGGAGTTCATCATGGACCACAGAGGCTCAAAGTAAGTAATCTCACAAACAATCAATCAGATGGATGGAGCACCACCATCAGCACCACACAGTCTGAGATTTCCCCCCACAGCACCAAAAGGGACACTTGATTGATCTTCATCCCTACAACTGGCTTGGAGCAATTCAACTGTAAGGTCTGTTTAAAGCATGTGATTCTTTGTGTGTACAGTGAGGCACAAGTGTGTGTCTTTGTGTGCTCAGTAAAGCATAAACGGAACATTTAGAGGTCCATGTATCCAACTCTAGTCAGATATTTAATACTTCATACATAAACAATTCGACTTAATGTCATATTCCAATAGAACACGGAAACAAAGGTTCTTGCGTGGAGGACCCAGTTTGCGAATGTCTTCTTGTTGGTCCTGTCAGGCAGACGGATATGGTCCAAATATGCTGTTAACACAAGCAGGATCTCCACAATCAACTCACTCTGGAGTCTAAGAAGACATGATGCAGACACGTCGGACAAAAGTACCTTCGAGTCACGTGATTCAATCAGACTTATCCTTCTTCTTGCCTCCGCCAATGGGAACTTTACTGGCGACGGCGGAGCCGACGGCGGTCACACCACCAGCCACGGCAGACACACTTCCCTTCACGAGCCCTACTCCCATTGCTGGAACAGCTGCAACTGAGCTTACAGCAGTTTTTGTGAGATCAAGGCTTTTCCCTCCGACCCAGGCGACTCCACCCACTGTGGCCCCAACGGCTCCCTTTGTGACACTGAACAGACCACCGGCCACCCTGGAGAATATGCCAGGCTGGGGTTGAGGATGATCTTTGTTGGTATCTACAGGATATAAAATGAAATGTTAATATTGAAAATATTAAACCGATAAGATAAGAGTGCAGCTGTCTAAAATGGAATAAAATTCAAATAAAGGTGAAAAACTATACAAATCAAAATGATACATATTAAAAGTAATTATGCAATTTAATACTAAAAGTTTTCACTTGGATTAAATTTAATAAATTTATTAGATGAAGAACTTTATACGATTAAAAACACTAGCAATATTTTTATTAAAAGTAATTATTCAATAGATTAGCTTCATAGTTCATTTAAAGCATTCACTTACAATTAAAACAAAATAAAAACAAATGTATAAAGTGAAGAACTCATATTTTAGTAATTATTATTTCATTTAATTTTATAAGTCAATTAAAGATTTTACTTTAATTAGATTAAAATAAAATAACATGAAATAAAATGTACAATTAAAATTACTAACCACATTTTAATTAAAAGTAATTATTAATTAGAATAATTATTTTCCTGATTCAATTGAAGTGTTCACTTTCAGTTAATAAAATAAAAAAAATATTAGGCAAAGACATTCCAACAATTAGAAATACTAGCCACATTTAATTATTAATTAATAATTAAAATTAATTACGATTTAATTTGATGTTATACTTTAAAGGCTTCACTTTCAATGAGTAGAACAGAGTATCTGACAAAAGAATTACAAATGAGTTACTCTATTTGATTTATTTCTGGATATAACTATTGTGGATATTTTTCACAATTTACCAGTTTTTTGGTATCATTTTATTAATTAAAATGAATGAAAATTCAAAATGACAGTATTGAGTGAAATTTTTATCTTGAAAAGTGTGCTTAAAATAACTGCCACTTGATTAGAATTGTCATCATCTACATCAGTGCCAGTCATACATCTGTATGCGTCTAAACACTTTTTGAGGAACAATTTTACAACCAATACCTACTAATATAACCACATTTACAATTTTATAGCCAAATCTAGTAAGTTGGATAATTAAGACTGGGAAATAAGTAGGGCAATGGCCTAGTGTCAGTCTTGGATTGTGCAAGAGCACCACTATGTGGCACAAACCGTTATCATTCTCTTGCATGAAGATGTACCAATGACAGCTGTATAAAATTATTCATTTGGCATGACTGTGCTAAGATAAAAAACTTGATTGTTGTAAAAAAGAATAACTGTTGCAAGTCACTTTCACCAAGAAATGTCAGCATTAATTGCAGTACCTGTTGGGGGCTCATCCTTCAAGTATTCAGGCAACTCACCCCGTTGCTGATTGTTTTCAGTCATTTTAACTCTACATAAAAAAATACAAACAAGACGTGGCAGTTAGAATAACCTTCTTGGTTTTTCACAGAAGAATTCAGAATTTGGGCAGGAGAAGACACATAAAACAAGGGGTAAGATTGGGACTAAAAATGGGCTTTAACCCAACAAGCACTGATAAAACAAGGCAGACCGGTTTACTCTGTAAACAAAAACAAACCTGCAACACCCTGCCAACATTGCGAACAGGTAGACTGGACTATTTAAGGACAAATCAAATTATTGCATATCAGACCTTATATACCAAAGTTCATAAAGCAATAATTTGGACGAAATGACTATTACACTTAAATTATACATCTTTATTTAAGTGGAATTAAGAAATAATTAAATTTACGTACAGCAGATGCAATATGAAATGTTGTGATACAATATTTCAATTGAATCGTTTATTATCCTTTAGTCATACCTAAATGTACATTTACTAAGGACAATAAAGATAAACAGTTACACGTAAGCAATCATTGAATGAGTGCAACGAATCAGGGTCTTGAATCAACTTTATGACGTAACAAACAAGTGCATCATTAATATCAAGTTTGTCCTAAAGCGAACTTTAGTAAAGGGTGGTCAGACTCATATCATTGAATCGACTCTTTAGCATTTTAAAGATTCGGTTTAAAAGAAGAAAAAAAACGACTTAACTACCTTTATTAAATGAACTATCATGTATGTAAAACTAAAATAAACATTTCCAGTGTGTTTATTTGAAATATTTCTACTACAATTATTTCGCAAAGGTTAAAGACGGTTGAGGGGAATCGTTAACGTGAGAACGATTTCAGAATCGTTTAATCCAAATTTGGGAACGGTTTTAAACGGCTCATTAAAACGACTCAAAAGAATGATTCATTTGTGAATCGAACATAGTTATAAACCTAAGCTGTTTTTGAATCTGACGTGGCACTTTTGTGAAAAGTATTTTCTTTCCATGGCAATATATAATAATTATCTGCACTTAATTTAATTTTATAGGCCTAATACATTTACGCGTTAGGTGAGAAAGTCATAATTATATATAGCCTAGTCATTTTATGTAACGTTAGTCACCTTGTGCTGTACTTGTGAAAAAAAACAAGTTAACGAAGCGGAGAAAACCTTGACTTGGGAAACTATAACTTGCCAGAAGCAGATCCAGCTTTGAAGATATTTATAAGAAAACAGGACAGCAGCTCATCAAACGACAGTTACATGACGTTAGGTAAGAGATGCTTAGACAATCTAGCCATTGTCTCAATAAAGCTCTATTCATCCCATAATATAACTTATATAATAGATCAACAACTCCCCGAAAAACATGCAAGAGGAAAACTTTGCCAGCTGTCTTTTATATTGGCTACTTACTGTGTTACAAGTTTGCTTCTCTAAACCTGTGCAGATCAAGTTGGAAACTTCAGTCTCCACCCCTTGTTTCAAATGAAAAATATGCTGCTCCCTTCGGCGATTTAGAAAGACACGCTAAAATGACGATGGATCTACGACTTGGGAAGACTTTTCTTAAAAAGACCTATCTTTTCATAATGTGTACGTGGCGCCCTTGCTGTTTTTAACCACGTACCAATGTAGCCACATAGAAGAGGAAGTGACGTTTCTACTTACCCCTGTGTGTGTAATGACTTCACTATACTCTGCCTGTGTGTGTGGAGTATGATAAAAGGCGTATTAGTGCTCGATCCACCCGAGTTCTTTGATTTTTTTTATCGACTGGGACCTGATAATGGATATGGCAGCACAGATCAAGTACAAAGCAATTTTAACTTGATAACTAAACATGACTTCAGTGCCTTGTAAAATACACTGTTAGAAATGTCAGTAAAAATAGAGCCCAATGTAGGCCTACTGTGTTAATAAGGAATTGTCCATATTGATTTTTTCCTGTGTGTTTTATGCGAATCTCGATCTAAGCATTGCACTGTGTTGTATTTTAGGGTTTAAAAAAATGCACTTTACGAATAATGTCCTGGAAGAATATTACAGTAGCTTCTAACAGTCGATTTTTTTCTATGTGTAGGTGATTCATAAAGCGTTAAATGATTGTTAGCAACATGGTTGTGTGCAATTATGAATTTGAACTTGGTGTAGAATTGTAGGCTAATTTCTATTTGAATTTGGGGGGAAATTGAATGGAATTCAAAGAAATTAATATCACTGCTTTAAACTTTAGTTTTCAAATAATTTATTTTATTTCCAGTTACCCATACACTATACATGTTTATTTTTTTATCATGCAACATGGTATTTCTGAAAATATTATGACATTATTAATTCATCACAACACAATCACAACAGTGAAATATTTCAGAATAATAACTCTTATTGTTCAAGACAACACTGTGTAACTATAAATTGTGTACATGACTGCGTATTCCTAAATGGTAGATCTCTATGCTAATACAATCATTTCATATTAATATTTAATGTCTATATATTCAAGTAGCTTTGTAAAAAGTGGGATAATATACATATATAATGAGCTGTTCATTATTTCGAAATTAACACCTTCAGCATGATAGATGATGATGACTTTGTCATGGCTGCATTTCCACTGTCATTCATTTAATTTTAATAGCTTAAGTCCTTAACATTTTCTTACTTAATAGTCAATATTTGAAATTCCACATGTGTATATTTTATGTTGTAAAAAAACATGTGCTCTAATTTACCCAAAGTCTTAAGTATGAACCCATTGGATTGCCGGTTGTTGTAACTGCTCTGTTGTGTGACTGTGTTAAATTTCTTGATTTGCTGTTCTGTAAATTCCACTTCATGCTGTGGCCTGTGGCCAATTTACCCATTAAATGAAAAGGAAGTCAATACTTAAATCTGAAATTTGCCCCACTGTGTAAAGCAAAATCTGTTATATGTTTTACACAGGGATCCTGCCATTTACTCTTCAACATAGAGCCATAAACTGTGTTTAGGCCTAATTAGTACAGAGTAAACTGTGGATTGTATGTGAAGAGGTGTTTTAATTATTAATACAAATTAAGCTATAGCATATTGGCTGTTGATCTGCAGCAGCTGTAACGGGTGTTTCCCGCTCTTATTAGTTTTATGCTCTGTTTACTCAATGCTCATATCCTTTGAAAAGCTTTTTCCAAGTTATTAACCAATATCAGATATTCTCCCTTTGGAGAGAATATGGTTTTGATGCGAGGTCATGTATTTAATGCAGTGTTTTATCATTGGCAGATCTGTAGCCAGAGAATCAAATATAATATTAACTTGCAACTCATCACTTAATGTATGAATGTGCAGATTATTGTGTAAAAAAGGGACATGGAGTTATTATTACGACATAAAAAACACGCCTTGGAGCAATGTTCTGCTTATGTAGTAATGCACCATGTTGTTATTATTATTATTCCCTTATTTATTTAGATTGAAAACACATCAGACTTTAAGGCTTTTGCTTAAGGGATTCACTTGACTTTACATTAGCAATTAGGTATTTCGTCAACCAAGGGCACTTTCACACAACAGCTTGATTTCGATGTAATTTAAACAGTTTGTGTGTGTGTGTGTGTGTGTGTGTGTGTGTGTGTGTGTGTGTGTGTGTGTGTGTGTGATCTATATACACACACAAAATACTTTTAATAACATCCAAATCAACCCAGCTGTGGTATGTGTTCTGGAAACTTTTGTTTGTATATGTGTTACTCTTTGAATCTAATGTACAGATATTTTTTTTTTGCCCTTTACAATCTCTGATTGTAGACTTGATTATCTTAAAATGTGAAATCAATGATTTAAAAAATAGGTTAAAAGACAACAAAAATATTTGTGTAGAATGTGGCCCTAGTTGTGTTGCTATATTTGAAGAAACACCCAATAAGCAATTGAGTGATTTCTGCATTTATTATAGTGATAGCAATTGCTTTGAAATAACTTTTGTCCCCTAACTCATTCCAAATGTTTAAATTCACAAGTATTTAATAAATTGGGGTCATAAAACTTGGTTCCAATATTATACCCTGTTCCCTCATTTCATTGTACTTAGGCCAATGAGTGGCAGAATTTAATAACATTTGGGGCCGGTAAGATTTTTAATGTTTTTTAAAAAAGTATTTTATGGTTGCTAACAATGTCATTTTTTTTCCTTTAATGGCAATGAATTTTTAGCAGCCATATATTACTCCTAAGTGTCACATGATCCTTCGGAAATCATTCTTATATGCTGATTTGGTGCTATGATAACATTTATGGTAACAATGTTGAAAACAGTTGTGCTTATTAATATTTGTCTCAAGTAGATTTTTTGATGAATAGAAAGTGTAAAAAAATATTATGAATTGGTTGCTTCGTCTTTTACAGCTATGACCAAAAGGGGGCGCTAAAAGACAGGCCCTTATCCATGAGGTGGAGAAACTGCTCTGTCCAAGTGTATTATTTCCCTTTTATGTATAGTTTTATAGCTGCTTCTGAACAAACAGCTGAACTAATTAAGCTCAATTTGTCAGCAGTGAGAGTTCAGAGATGTGTGCTAATATCAGCACAATGACTCTGTGCTGTCTTACGATCTCTGACAGCCAGCTCATTCCTGCCCTGACTGCCTTTGCTAACCTCTTCTCCATGGTTTCAGTCACACCATGCTCAGGTTGGTTTTTGCCTCCTCTTTGGCGTGAAGCCCCTGTGTCTATGATCAGTGAAGTCTTTGTTAGACCCCAGACAGAGTTTTTAATATTTAATATGATTATATTTTTAATATGTTATAAGAATTATTTACACAAATGATTTAATATTAAAGCATTTAAATGAAGAGTTTTCTGAATTCAACAAAATACTTTGTCAGGTTTGTCCAATTTTGCTCATTTGGAGGGAAAAGCAACTTGAATTATTACAATATGTATTATTGCTCAGAACATTAAAACAAGAAGAGCAATGCAAAGTGAGACCAATACTCTGAGCAATATCACTATCACAAACTAAGAGGGATTTTTCTTTTTTGTGTTTAAACAATAAGGTCTAACAATTGGTGCTTCAAACACATCCATCCTTTGAAATTAATGTTTCATGAGTGCCTCCTGAAATTCACCCTTTCTGGAGCTTGCTGTTTATTTGTTAAATGGATAATATATATATATATATATATATATATATATATATATATATATATATATATATATCTCCCAGGATTCACATTTAAGGATAAGTTTTCATGCATTTAGAGTCCCTGATTGTGACTGAACAGAGAAACACTTTGTAATGTAGACTTCTCCATGCTGTTAGTGCGAGTCTTAATAAGCTCAGCTGTGAAATATTGGATGTGCGCAGCAGTGTGTCTGTGGTTAGCAGGGAGACAAAAGCAGTGACCTCCCATCCCCTGTAGTTTTTAATAGTTCTGTGGGAGTAGACAATACAGCAGTGAAGGTGAGGGGGAATCTCATAAGGACCAGCCTTGATGTGCTTAAAAAGATTAAACCAACAACAAATGCCTAATTCAGTTTCATCTGCAGCTCGTTTGTCTGTTAAGACACCGGTGAGTTGAAATGAGTTCTAGCCGCTTATAGTGCGTTTTAGTTTGCAGGTTGCCAGGTTTTGTTCACACCATCTGCATCCTGCAGACTCTGGTAGTTGTGTTATCACTTCACACACTGACCCATTATCACATTTGTATGCTGTGACGCAGGCCTTGTATTATTGTATGTATCTCTTTGTATCCACTCCTCTCACCTTTTATTATCTTTCCCTCCGTCTCTGTCTCAGTTGCTGTCTGTCATTCATCCTTAGAAGATGTCAAAGGCTTGAGAAATGGCCTCTCATGGCTCCAGGCATCTTCCTCATCTCTTGCTTCCTACAAACTCTTTATTGGATTCTACCTCTGCATCATCTGTCTCTATTCACTCTCCCTTTTTTAGGTCTAAATGGCCTCCTCCTTTCTCCTCCAGCTGGGTTTGTTGACACACAGTCAATCCTGGACACTTTCAGCCCAACACCCCGGTACGTTCCCCGTCCCTGCATCGTAAAGCTGCCACAGCTGTGGGCTGTTGAACCAAAGTGGAGGGACACATTAAATGTATTACAACCATTAGCTTTGTTGAGGCTTGACTGTTTTAATATGCTGAAGTTTTACGCCAGCCAAAGGCAGGACACAGCAGAGCCTAATTGAACCTAAATAGGAAATGCATATTAAAAAAAGGCAATGCAACAAGCAATAATGTCATCTTGATTTACCAAAAAAAAAAAGATGTGTAACTTTTATTTATTTATTTTTTATTATTATTATTATTATTATTAACATTCGTTCTTTAGCATTTTCTGCAAATAATTCCACTCAAATTGCTTAACATTACTTTATCAGTTTTCTTCAACTTTGTGATTTATATAAATAATGTTTTTTTAATGTTTCTTGTATCCCAGCTTTAAGACATTTATAATTTTAATTTGATAGTGATGTTGTAATATTTGCATATTGAATTGTGATTGAATATTTATTTTAATAAGTATATTAAATGCCTCGCTGGTCCCAATCCAAAAGAACATGCATTTTGGATTTATATTGCATTCATAATTTAAGTGTAGAAAATAAAAATTTGGGTCTGTTTTTTATTTTTATTATTATTAAATGTAAATTCTGCATTTGTTTTCTATTTTAAGCTTTGGACTGAACCTAAGCTTACTTAAATCTTTATGCCTTATCCTCCTGAGGAAGCCAAGGTAATCTAAATTCGTTTGAGTGATCTAAATTGCAATATTGAATTCATACAATTTAGTGCACACCTACTACATAATTTATCTTTTTTTTTTTCTGTCAGCAAGCTATAATGAATGACAACATTCCTGTCAGTACATTTTGTGCTGGGGCAGTCAAACCTATTATTATTACTTTGCTCCATGGCTAAAGTGAAATATTTGTGCTTATTTATCACACAATATAATTAAATTGACTGTTGATTCATATTAACTATATATATATATATATGATCATTTTGAAATTTCAGTAATGGCAAAGCTGATTTTTCAGCATCATTACTCCAGTCTTCAGTGTCACATGAGCCTTCAAAAATGAATCTAATATGCTGATTTGCTGCTCAGGACACATTTCTTATTATCAGCGTTAAAAGCGGTTGTGCTGCTTCATATTTTTGTGGAAACTGTGATGCATTTTTCAGGATTCCTTAAAGAATATAAAGTCAAAAACATCATTTATTTGAAATAAAGACTTTGTTACAAAAAATTTCTATAGTCACTTTTAATAAATTTAAATTAATAAAATTAAAATAATATTTCTGTATGATATAGTTAAATATATTTACCTTACAGCTATCGAGGGAAATCTCTTACGCCATGCTTAATTTGTTAATTTTGTTAGTCTTCTTGCTTTGTTGCAGATCGAGCCCTTCTCCAGTCTGGTAAACACAGTGAAGTCTACAGTGCCTCGTCTGCTGCTGAACCGTGATCCAGTTGGGCCCTTTGAACAGAGGCCCCTGAGGAGGGGTGACTACATGGAGCTGGGAGATCTCTCATATTCAGTTCGAAAACTTGCTGGGATCCTGCGGTGGCACACTGAGATCCAAGACCTTATGAACAGCCATGAAAATGGGCTTTGTTCTTATCCTGACCCCAGCAATAGCAGCGGTGAGAACAGTTACTCCTCTGAGACTGACACCACTCACTAATGTCAGCCACAGACATGCTCTGTATTTTAAAATTTTCACTGGATATAGCAATGAAGGCCTGACAAGGGTTCAGAACTCAAAGTGATGTTTATGTATATCATATCATTTATCTGAATGTTTTATGCATGTCATTGTTCTTACTAGTAACAGCCAGTTTGACAGTATCTGGGCAGTCTTTCCTGATCAGATAAATAGCAGCCATGGCTGATGAGACCATGGTGGGTTTTAGACTACAACAAAAATGATATGCATACTGTCTGCTGCTGATTTTGACTGAAAACCTACATCTGGATATCTTAAATTCTGGCCCTCATGCTTTCCACAGGAAGGTCGTAATGAATAAGCACTGAATTGTGATTACGTCACATCTGCATATCCTGATTAAAACATATGGACCTATTTAGTATGCCAAAATGTCTACTTTTGGCAGATAAATTCCTGGTGCTTTTACATTTTTATCAGAAATTGTTACTGCAGGGAAAAGAAACTAGAGACATGGCACTTTTGGACAAGATTAAATGTGTTATATTAAGGCTCCTTTTCCATTCTACAAACTGTATTCAAGATTTTAACCTTTGTTTGGAAAGGTTGGTAGTATATATGTAAGACTGGTTTGGGAATAATGTACGTTTGTATATAAATGTGTGTCTATTTATTTGTTTGCTAGTTGTAGGTCATTTGGTATCCAGCGAGTCATGATTTGGACCCAGTGAGTGAACGGGGCTAAATTAGCATGGAAGCCGTGACCTCCCAAATGTGCAGTGCCCCCACTGTGTGTTTTCACAGGCACTGCAGCCTCTGAGCGGGAGCTCCAACCCCCCCAACACTCTAATAAATGTCTTTGGTAAACAACAAAGAACCCCAATATCCTGCTGCTGTGTGTGTGTGTGTGAGGTTCTGCGTATGAGAGCGGCTGTGAAGGCTATTTGATTTTGCACAGTATCAGTGAAGTAGCTGGTAATTACCACACTGCTGTGATCATATCTCTTCATGTCCCTCATGGAATTTGGCATATTTTTGAGAAATATGGACAAAAAGCCAGAATGTCTATGAAATGTTTCAGTTCATCTAATTTCTTTTATTCATATGTGCAGTGTGCCATGTTTGTGTTTGGTTGAAACATACCAGCTGTTTTAAATTAGCAACCATTTTCTGGTTCATGGAACGGGTGCGGAATATTTCATCTTATGACATTTATTAAATAAATTTGTATCAGTCTCTTGTTTTTGTTTGTGATGTCATTTACACTACATTTGTTCAGTTAGTGAATATGTAATTTTCCCATTTGAATCGAAAACAAAATTCAATATTTAATACAACTACTTGATCATCTAATATCTTTTTTTTTTCTGCTCTACTGGTCATGTTTGTGATATCTTGCAGTATTATACTCAACATTAGTTGTGTGACTAGCATTTGTCTAGATTTTTATATCCAAGGACAATATTACAACATTTTTTATTTTTTCTGCATGCAATAAGCAAATGAGACTTTAAGGTTGTTGTTTTTTATTGCAAGTGATTGTATAAAACAAAAATCAATGAACTTAAATGCAAAAATGGAATCCAAAATAACATTTTGTGAGACATTTTACAAAGCCCCTTTATTCTGCTGATCCCAGTGGTTATAGAAGATGAGTTCTGGGGATTGTGAAAGATATTCTCGAGCTTTTAAATCAATAATAGTAACCAGAAATATTTAGAAAATAAAAGTTTATCACATGCTTAACTTAACATTTCTTATAAAAAGGAAACAAAAAAAGGGGGGGGGGGGGGGAACAATTTGTAGACAACCGTGTTGCTAAAAATAATATAGAGCATTAGAAAAGACACTAGTTTGAGACTCCAGGCATAAGTGGTGGAGAAAAAGATTACAATGCACATTTTGCAAAAACAATTAAGTGCAAGACAAATAATTTCTTAACTGATCTCATGGCATTTATCATTTAAAAAGACACAAGTATTTTTAAGAAATTGTGGAACAAGTTTCTTTAATCTGTGAACCAGCAACAGCCACAGACGGTTTAATAAATACAAACCTAGACAAACAGCTTTTCTTAAGGGGAAATCTCATCAAGCCTTTATACTTCATTTTTGAAGACCAAGTGCATTGCTTGTTCACAGAGAGTGTCAAAGACATGTGAAAAAGTTGTGTAACTTCCTACTTAACATTGCCATCTTATACAGTCACTGTGATCATATCTGATGTCCAATGACAATTGTATATCTATTTAAACATTTGCTTCCTCTCCTTCTGCTCACTCTATAGTTTACCACACATGTCCCAATTAGAAAGACATGCCTTCGTGCAACAAAAGAACCCCCTGTGCAAGGGACAGTTCGGTAAGACAGTGGCAGTCAGCCAGCAGCAGCAGCAGCAGCAGCAGCAGCAGCGGTGCCTGAAGGGTTTGAGTGAACTAAACTCCTGCTAGTCTGAGTCAGAGTCACTGCTGGGTGGAGGGCTGCACTCATGGATAGCTTCTCCTAGGGGCGCTAGAGTGCCATCCTTCCTCACTCCCATTGGTCTGATCAGTTCTTTCCTGAAAGAGAGAGCAGAACACAGCTCAGTACTTTTGCATGTTGTGTCAGACTACTGCTTTGCATTTTCACAATGTCACATGCAAATAATGGGATAGGGAGATACAACCAGCAGGAAGGACCAACCTCAGTAGAAACTTCTATTTTTTTTGTACACATAAAAGGAAATAACAATCTATTTGTGTACATCTCTATGCATGTTTGTAACAGAATACATAACTACATATAAAATTATATAATATTTTTATAACAAAAATATAAACATTTTAAAAGCCCTGGGTCAGACCGCCCCCAGAAATTCTGTTCTGCAAGAATACCTTAAACTGATCAAATATGACAGTAAAAATTCAATAAAAAAATAAAATAAAATAAATAAAAAATAAAATAATATATATATAGTTTTTTTTCTTTTCATTGAAGTATCCTGAAAATAAAATACACAAATATATTCAAACATAAATGGTTCTTTAAAAAAATAAAATAAAAGTCTGAAGGCTTATTAACTGCAAAAGTGGTATTAAACATGAAAGTAGTAAAATAAACACAAACTCCAGAATCCAGTGACAATCAATTCCATCATTTCATGTCTTGTCGATCACCACAATCCACCTGCTCTTTGAAAGAAACCCTTTGCACTGATCATTATAGCTGCATTCAGTTCTGTTCTCTAAAGAGGCCTGTTGATGTGTAGAACATCTTTCTTTGCCTTTACATCTGGCCACATAAGAGCCCTTGGAATCACAACCCTAAGAACCCCAATCCTCCCGTCCATCTCACAGCCCCCCTCCACCCCCACCAAGAGCCTGCAGTTTAATTACAGGATCAGTGCTCATTCTAATCTCGTCAAAGCCTCGCCAGCTCCTCCACGCTAATCCAATTATACCTGCACTGTGTGTCACCAGCGCACCCTGAGATGATTCAGAGAATTATCCAATCAAAGCACAGCCAATGATGATTTATAAGAGCATGATCCAATCAAAGCCGTAGAAAGCTCATTTGCTTTAATTTATGTCATTCATTAACACATAAATTTGGACTTTCATAAAGAGTTACTACATGGTAAAACAACTTTATAAGTTCCCCACAAAAGCACAAGGAAACATATGACATTTCCAAGAGGGGTGTAACAGTTCACATATTCATACTGAAATTTTCAGTATAGGTCTTTCGGTTCTCCAATAATTGCTGTCATGAAAACAAGTTGACAGCCACTGTGTAAATTATTATATTTCAATAATTAATCGGAGAAATGTAATTTTATTAATTTATAAAGTAAATGTATAAATGGACTTGTGTGCAATTTATGCTTGCATAAATTTTTTTTTATTGGAGTGTTGATTATTATATCTAAAAAATAAAATAAATCTGAAATATAAACTAAATAAAAAAAACTAAATGAAAATAAACTTAAATATAAAAATATAAAATATAGTAATAGGGTTCCCTATATAGTTCACAGCATTAGCTGAGAGATGTTTTTATTCTTTCAGAAAATTAGAATTATAATTCAGTTTATTTTAATATATGATATATTATATATTAAGACAAAGCATGTGTTCAGTAAACCACTGTTTAGTAAATAAAAGAAGAATGCAGCAATTGTATGTTTAGTTTCTCTCTCACCTGCTACACCAAAAAAAGCACTGAACCATGACTTTAACACTAAGGTATTTCTCAAAAAAAAAAATTTTACTGTTAGATCTCTAATTTCCAACTATCTTTTCCCAGGCATTGACTGCATTACTTTCTGCCATAGAACTCCTTGATGTCAAACGCAGGTCATGATGAGTGTAAACAAGATATTTAGTTGACAAAAAGGAAACAAAGACATTTCCTCTGAATCACTTGAAAATGCAAACCAAAATTCAAGACAGTCTCTTATCTAAACAAAAGCACATGTGCTGATAGCAGCCAGAGCAATTGTGAGTTTACTTAGGGTTTTGTGTGTGTGTGTGTGTGTAATATACAGGGTGGAGAGTCAGTACTAATTGGACTGCAAGTCAAGCAGCAGACATAGGGAGGGACATTCCTCCATGGACATGTTGCGTCTCCCCAGCAGCCATAGTGGGGAGCACCAGTGCCCTCCCTCTCCCACACAACACCTCCTTCATCCTGATGAAAAGAATAGGAGGAAGACAGAAGGAACGAGGATCCATTCTCAAAGACAGGAATCTGCCTCTCCTGGGCACACGCTTCTCATTACGACTCAAACACCCATTGGATGGACAATGGCGCGTCCTCTTGTGTTTGCAAACTTATTTAACATCGCCCGGCAGCTAACGTACATACCCACACCACTAATTGAGCCAGTGTCTCAAACCACTTCACGTCCGAGGACAATGTCTGGCACAGCGGCTTAATAAAACTGCTGGCGTATGAAAGAGGATCACGTATATGTATTATAAAACCTCAGTGTATTGTACAAAAGAGCCTGAGCCCGCGACCCCACTGTGTGCGCCAATTAGCTGGTAATTAATGCAGCGGGGCTGCGGTGGCTGGTCGGTGTGCATTGACTCCTGCTGAATGCGGAAGGCCAGCTGTAAATGAGGCAGAGGATGATGGTGGTGGATTCTTGTCTTAATGAAGCAGTTGGTAAGGAGTGCGAACAGAGCAACGGCGTTACACCTCTTACTGGTGTCTCGGTAGTTCACGCCACCAGAAAAGGTCAATGTGAATGTGGCCCCACACATATTATTATATTATTATATTTATTAAAAATATTTCCCCAATATTTACAAACTTTTAAATATTTAATTGAATTAATTATTTAATTATGACAAAATAAAAACCCACCTTGATAATTCATCAATCATATTGACAAGCTTCTGAGCTTCATATTCCTTTTGCTCCTCTGTCATCTCCTCCATAGGGTTTGGCATTGGGTGCTCTACGTGACCTGTGATGGGGTTAATGCTGAAAAACACAAATGACTGTCAACACAAATGAGAAAACCATAATACTACACAAAATGATAAACAATAGGGATGGGACGATAACCGGTTTTATTGATAACCGTGATAAAATGTGCTGAAGGTTAGTAATATCGTTTAAAAATGAATTATCATTAAAACCGTGTTTGATTATCGTGGTTTTAATAACTCACTATTAAATCATGTCAAGCCAGCAACAGTCTGACGCAAGCGCAGCGCACAATGTTTTTTTTGTTTTTTTTCCGAGAAGGAATGGCGAAAGTCTGACTTTTCTATGCTTTTCTATGCTTCTACACTTTTCATTATAAGGAAGGAAATGCCACAGCATTTAATTTTTCTTTAAATTAAGTGCATAGAGTTGCTTGTTTTATTAGTTGTTTGTTGATTATTAAATATAAAACTTGCTGAAATGTTTTCAGTGTGAGCATCAACTATTTTTGAACACTTTCATCTCGTTTCAACAAAACCGTGATAATATTGATAATCGTGATAATTTTAGTCACTATAATCGTGATATTAAATTTTCATACCGTCCCATCCCTAATAAACAATATTTACTTTGTTAAGAAAATAAGAACAGCAGTTCTGCATTCATAAAAAGACACTTACAATGGTTTGACTGACTTGTATTCCTCTGTGTCAGAGTCCTCATCAGATGAGTACTGTGTCTCTCCTCTGCCTCCAGCCAGCAACCCTCGTGCCATCAGCAGTCCTGCAGCATTACCATATCCAGTGTACTTCAACAGATTATCCACTGCATCACATGAACAGGAGAAAAAGATGTGCAAAAAAAATAGCTCAATATTAATTACTGTATTTTGTTAAACAGTGGAAAAAAAAAATAAAAAAATAAAAAATAAACACACAAATGGCAACAAAAATGCCTTTCAAAACTTTTATTATACTTTTATTAAAACTTTTTTATATACTTTTAGAAACATTAAAAACAAGCAGAACTCTCACCGCTCTCCTTGCAGAGCACAAAGAGAAACTCAGCTGCCCCCTGTTTCACTGCCATGTCTACATGCGTCATGAGACGCACCAGTTTGTTTCGAACGGTACCGCCGATTTCCGGCCTTTCCTTCACATCCTTCAGTGGAGGCAACACCTGTACCAAAAAGAAAAGCTTTAATCAGCAAATAAAATTTACTTAAAAAAAAAAAAAAAGTTCACTAAAAATGAAAATATACTCGCCCTCAGGCCATCCAAGATATAGATTCGTTTGTTTTGTCATTGGAAAAGATTTGGAGAAATTTAGCATTGTCACTTGCTCACCAGTGGATCCTATGCAGTGAATGGGTGCCATCAGAATGCCAAGTTTAAACAGCTGATAAAAACGTCAGAATAATTCATAACTAATCGACACGCCTCCAGTCCACATCAACACCGTGTAAAGTGAAAAGTTGTGCGTTTGTAAGAAACAAATCGATCATTAAGTTGTTATTAACTTTAATCTGTCGCTACTGGCTAAAATGTAAGTTTTCTATTCATAATATTGTTTTCTCCAGTGCAAAAGTCAACTCATCTGATTCCGAAGATAAATATGCACAGATTAAGCACGGTTTACAAGTGAAAACAGTCTAAATAGTTCTAAACAAATATGTTAGTGGAGTTTGGTGTGAGAAGACAACATGGACAAGTGTTACTATGGATTATGGACTTGTATTTTGGCCAGAAGTGACCTTAATTTTAGATTAGTTTCTTACAAATACAGTTTTTCGTTCACAAGGATTACTGCAATTTTTTATTGGATTAGAGAGCTGTTTGGTCTCTCATTCTAATGGAACCAATTCATTGCAGAGGATCCATTGCTCCATATCTTTTCAGATGAAGAAACAAACTCATCTTCATCTTGAATGGCCTGAGGGGGAGTTGATTATAAGCAAAAGTACATTTTTTGGTGAACTTTAGCTGAATATCTAAAATCACTGAAGAAGCAACATTAAAGCAAATAGTCTTATTTTAGAGAGCAGTATATTAGTCTGAGCATAGACTCAACCCTGCACCTGGGCCTTGAGGTATCTGCGGATTTCCCTGTGGTATCTAGAGCTCTCTGTCATCAGACTCAGCACAGGTGTCAAGCCTTCCTTATAGTTGATCCCCTGAGTAGATAAATACACACGAAACATGAACAAATGCAACAATTTGAATGGCTGAGCAACAGCTTGCAAGTGTTCATCTGAAGTGTAATACCTTGTCTATCCTCTTTTCCATAAAATCTAGCAGCATCTGCACTGTGTCCATGTTCTTCCCACCATACGTTTCCATCCCACCTTGGACAGGGACGTCTATCAGAACATCCAGGCACCGCACAGGAAGATTACTCAGGAGATTTATGGCATGACTAGAAGAAATGACAAATGATAAAGGTTGAGCACACAATGCATGAACATAGTATGCAACTCCTGGAATGAGGTACTTTTCTGTAAAGCTGGTCGTTGACTGCAAAGTTTCACATATAAATTAATATTGTCTGATAACCAATTTGCAGAACCCATTTAAATTAAATTCAATAAATTCATATTTCTACTTTTTTAAAATAACTTCATGATCATTGCAGTATGTCAATAAACTACTAAACAACTACTATTAAATGAAAATAATATTCATTTATTAAAAACATTTTATACAAATAATAATAATTGTTGTTATTTTTGAGCAACATTTTGCAATCTAAATATTTAATTAAATTATTTTATAAATTAAAATAAAATACTTTACAGATTAATAGTATTAGAGTGATATTTCTTTATTGATTTATTTTTCATAATAAATAAATTTGTTTTCCCGGTGTGTTTTTAATGTTTTCATTTAATAATGCACATACAGTTTCATGCCCAGTAAAAAAAAATTATGGCCAGTTAAAAAAAAAAAAAAAAAAAAGGCCTGTATGAGATTGACTTATTTAGAAATATGAAACCAAAATTAAATCCATTGCTTGACCTGTTAACATCATTGCTGGGTTTTTTTTCTTACAAACCCACCAAATTGTGCCAAATGTAAATACTAAATAACCAATAACCGACTGAATATCATTAAAAAAAATGGTCAAACTGATTATTGGTCTGTCAGTAGTTATCCCATGTGCATTGATGCAATTTTGTGTCATTAAAACAAACTGCTTCTCACATGGAGGCACCTACTTTCATTTGTTCATTTTATAATCTTCTCTGATGCAAAAGAACATTCAGCATACACACGTCACAATTTAGGAATGTGATGTCGACAGACAAACATGAGGAGGCATTCTGAAAACACTGAAGAGGTGGGGGGACCTTCAGTCCGTGGGCATTATTAGAATAACAAAGACACATCTACTGACTGGTTCAGCACATTCAGTGCACTTTGTTAAAGGGGGAGCATAGAGTTAGTCATTTCAGAGTGCTATAGAATGCATAGAGAGGGGGTAGCATTCCAAAAGCGTGAAAGGGCTGGTGACGGCACAACTGCGGACACAATGAGTCAAGCCCAAATAAACGGGTGGGAGTTTCAGAATGCGTTGAGCTGCCTCTCCAGGGCAAAGGGGTGTGTCATTAATCACTTGGAGAAGACATCTCATCATTCAAATTCACTGCACTTGCATTTCTTTTGCTTTCTGGCTCACTGGAATACTGGTTTTGAAGCAAATATAATAGACACAGGCCTAGTATACAGATTGGACTAGATTCAGCTGTCAATCTTCAAGTGTTGAAGTACCTGTGAGCCTCCTCGGTTTTATCTTCACTGTTTGTCTTGAGCATTAGGAGATGTCTCATGATGCCTGCAATCAGCCGAAGCTGGTGGTCATTGTCCTATCAAAATAAAGGAAAAAATGTGTGAGTGTTAAACTAAAAGGCTTTTTCACAACAACTGCAGTAAAGAAAGAGTCTTATGACATTGGGCTTTATTTACAAATAAACGACGTGAAAGTTTGGAACCAATGGAGAGATTTAGAACCACTGGCTTGAGAAAAAGTCCATCTTACGTCAAGGTGATCCTGACCATACTGAAACCAACAAAAGTTCAGGCAATTGAGACACACTTAGCCTTACTTCAATGATCATTCAAAGCGCTGAGAACACTGGAATGCACCCAAGTTGTTTCGTCTATTTGATGAAATGGTGGGAGTAGGAGCTTTTAGCATTTAAAATATAATAAACCTCTACGTCAAAGAGCAAAAGGACTTGAGGTATAATTAAAGCACATTTTAAGGAAAGTTGAAAAAAAAAAGAAAATAAAAAGAAAAGAAGAATCAGTCAGCTAGCCAAAGAAGGCAGCTGGAGTGATGCACTGACTTTATCAATTAGCTATTAAAACTTTTATTTAGAATGCAGGACTTATGACCATATTACGCATAAACCGAGAGTTTGTGGATGTCAAACAACAGTGGTCATAATGATGCAGAGACATAAGATTCTTGTCAAAGAATAAGAAAAAGAGGACAAAGGACTACAGAAGATATTATAAAGCTAGATAGTCTGTTAAAATAATGACCCTATGACCTATTTAAGAGAAAGAAACCTGTCTTCCTTCACTGTGATGGGGCAAAAGCACTGGCTCCACTCAACATCAATTATTCAATAGCAGTATAACAGGAAACCAATTTTCTGTCTAAATTGCACGCATGCACTTCTTATGTAACGACCGCGCAGAAGAAATTATATGCCACACACAGGACACATGCAAAAAAATGAGTTGGCAAAGCCATTTGATTGAATTCTAGTAAATGTGAAATAATTGCATGCTCGGGCAAACAGCTATAGAGTGGGTGTCCCCATAGAGTTAGAACTGGTGACTGCTGTTTACAGGTTTCATAGAAAAAGAATGTGTGCTTAATGAGTCGCTGTAGAAATTGAACTACTTTAATGTTTGAGGCCGAAATAGCTCAACACGCGAGCCAGTGCAAATGCAATGACATGTGAAATAAAACATCATGCTTTAAAGCAGAGATGGTGTTCTTTAAGTACTGTTACTCTCACCTCACCGCTGGAATCAGACATAGTGATGTTGAACAAAGCTTTAAGGGCTTCCATGGCAAGCTCGTTGTTTTCTGGGGAAAGGGGCAGGGCTTCTGGTTTAGGGGGCGTGGCCTCATATGGCCCCACCCATTGGACGTCAAGGGTGCGTTCCAGTATGTCAGTGAGTAGCCTCACTGCACCCGCCTCCTTCCGAAGCATGCCACGCACATCTGTCCGCAGGGCGGAAAGCAGAAACAGCAGCCGAAGGGAGAACAGGCCCACCTCGTGATGGGACGAGCTGACCAAATGCAAGTGGGCACACAGGCCCTCCGCCAACTTCACGTCTGTGCCCACCTGCTGTGCCGGCACGCTGTTAAACACCACATTGCACAGGCACTTGAGGGCTTCCACCACAACCCTTTCCTCCGCTGCTGACTGTGGCTCATCTAACAGCTCTCCGTTGTGTCCCGCCACATGGATCCGGGCCAGTCTTGCTAGAGTTAGGATGCCCTCTTTGGTGACTACGGGTCCGAGTACACGTTTGTCTCTGGACAGGATGCGCAGGGTCTCCAGGCAGGTGCTTTGGCAAAGTGGATGATCTGATCGACGGAGGACTGTAAGAACACCCTGACACAATTTCTGCAGAAGGGACAACAAAGCAAAAAAGGTCATTAATCATTTTAAATAAAACACTGGACGCACTGAAATGAAAATAAACATATTAAACATATTACTCACAATTCGTGCATCCTCCTCTTTGTGGTCAAAGGCAAACGTGTGGCTGTTCTGAAATGAAATGTCAACAGGACATGAGACAATATTAATCTGAGATACAGATCCCATGCTTGGATCCATCTCAAAACAGTTGAGTAAAACAGTTCACTTAAATTCTGTGCTGTTAGCTGGTTTTTGTCTTGTCAATGCTGGTAGATCAGCTATGAAGGAATTATGCCTACATACACAAAAATTTGCTCTGAGACTTTTAAACAGGGAGGTTTGTTAATATATAATTTGCCTGATTTCACTCCTAAAAACTTCTCTCTCTCTCTCTCTCTCTAGCTTTTTACAGTATTATCTGATGTATGGGATGATAAAAAGATATCCAAAATGAAACAATATTATATCTGGCTATTATATTATTGTATGGATAGACCATGATGAATTTCACTAGTAACAGTACCAGCCTCTTTCTGAAAACGGTTAACTACAACTTAACTAACAATGGTTTACTTTACCAAAGGCTGTTCGTAACAAGGCAATCCTGTACTCTTGAGATTTCATCCAATAAAACATTCAGCATCATTAAAATCATAAGGTAAAATCTAATGTGTAGCTAAAATTGCTGTTCATATCAGATAAATCCATAAAGACGTTGATAAACCTGTTATAACAACATTATTTCCATCAGTATTTTTTGCTTTTAACGTTATGTATCTGACAGCTGTCAAGCTTAAAAAATTTAGCCTTTCACACCTATTAACATCCAAAACAACAGTTAATTTATACTCTACTCGTCTGCAATTACCATTTATCTTAACAGATTTCACACACGGGTCATTCATGGGGGCAAAATATGGCATGTTTGTTTGAAATAGTCAAGCTGGGTGTACAGTATCAAATTGGTATCATGGCTAACAGCTGGAAGATGCTAACCTTGTTTACGATCCCAATGCGAATTCCTCTTTGTTTTAATCAAGTACGAAGCAAATACACATTTAAAGTTCAGAAGCAAATCATTTTTGCACTGAGATCATCAATCTTTTTGTAGGTTCATACACACACCGGGTAAGTTATATTGAGATCAACGAGCGGCTAACTCGCTAATATCTCCACTGCTAGCGCGCTTTAAAACAACAGGAGAAAGTATGCTAACAGCAGCCTTTTTACCTCCGTGTTATACTTCTGCAAAAGCTTTTCAACTCCCTTGTCATCTCCACCGTCGATCTCTGACAGAATAGCAGTCAAACTCATCTCTGAATGTTGCTTTTGCCGTCCACTTACAAACACTGGCAGCCCTTCTCAACAACAGTAAGGATGAGCGTTACACACCTCCGTTTCTCAGCTGTTCAACTTTCACCCGACAAACGTCACGTTTCTCGACAACACGCTTTTACAAGAGTCCTTAAAGGGTTAGTTCACCCAAAAATGAAAATTAGCCCATAAATTACACACCCTCAAGTCATCCCAGGTGTATATGACTTTCTTCTTTCAGACGAATCCAGTCGGAATTAAAAAAAAAAAAATCTAACTTTCAAGCTGTTTAATGCCACTCAGCGGGTGTTGCACTGTATCAGTCCAAAAGAAGTTAAATAAAAAAGCACCAATCCATAAAAAAAAAAAAAGGTTTCTCACACAGCTCAGGGGGGTGAACAAAGACATCCTGTAGCAAATTGATGCATTTTTGTAAGAAAAATATCCATATTGAAAACGTAATAATCACTTTAATGTATCTTGCACCAACAATTGTACACTGAAACGGCTCCGGATGAGGTCTGCGCTGCAGCGTTGTGTCCATGTAAGTATTTTATTGCTGTATATATAGCAGTATGTGTACAATAAAATTCTTATATATTCCAAACATAGACATACAGAGTAAAATAATAATAATAATAATAATGAGATATAATATGTACTGGGTTTAAAAAAATCTTTATGTGGCAACAAATAAATCCACATATATCATTTACATGGTAACAGCTGTCCCCACAGAAGTTACTGAGTGCTTTTATTTACAAGAGAAAGTGACTAAAGATAATAAATGTTACATTTTCATATTCTTTCCTTTTTATTCCTACCCATAGGGTAATAGGTCCACAGTACCTTTGAGTGCATTTAAGAACACACAAACCTAGGTTAACACTTTTCGGTTCCTAAAATCATACGAAACTGGATATACAGTTCAAACACAGATAAACAATTCAAAGGGACACAATGTTACAAAGCTACAGAAAAGATTTCTAATATTCTCTCAGCTTCGCACTGAAGTAATTCCGCATTTGTGTAAAATGAGAGGTCTTTATTTGTTTTTAACTCCTATGATGTACGTATTGTGGCAGCTGACCAAGAGGGCGTTCTGAGATAAAATATTAAGGCATTTCTTTCTGGTGCTGAGAACGTGGTGTGCTTATGCTAGGAAAGTAGCACACTTTGATGTTGAGAAGAAACCCTACTGTGGTCTCATTAACATCACTGACGTCAAAAACCCAGTCTGTGGTAACAGAACACTGTAGGATGCGTACATGTTTACTTTTAAATAAGGTAAGCAACCAAAGTTTTTGCAGAGTAAATGAGTGAGTGGCCTATAATGCTCACGAGAGATAAATGAGAAACAGGCAGGGAAAGGCACAACTGGGACACTGCCTTTGCACTCTCACAATGATTGCAATTCCAAAAGAGTTTCATTGGCAGCTTGCACTGTAAACACTGACCACACCAATAAAAACATCTCTGAAACAATGTAATTCCCACTCAAATACATTCTCTGTAATTATGTTAAATATGGGCTGCTGCTGGTTTATCTGTCCAACTTTGCACACAGCTTTGCACATGCAGACATTGCGTCTTGGACGGAGACTCTCGGAAGGGTACAATCATTTTGCCCACCCAGTCGTTGCCTCCCCATTAATATAGGCAAATCCTGGAAAATGTTGTGCATGCTCATATTCAGAGTTCCTGCGTGGGGCGAGAGGGGAGTACATGTCTCCGGTGGAGTAGCGTGACGTGTGGACAGTGGGGCTGGTGTAACAGCTGTTGGCCGCGGACATATCCGGCCATCGGGGGGTAACCGCGCTCGAGTGTAGAAGCGGAGACCCACTCATCAAACAGGACTCCATTCTGGACATCTGGCTGTTGAGTGGATACTAAAGACAGAAAGAAACATGCATGAGGACTGTTACAAAATATTAGAAGTGGCTCATGTGGTGCACACAAACAAACCTAATTTTCTTTCTTTATATTATGGAATGCCTAAAACACCCTTAACCACTGTCAAATCACTGTATCAAATGTTTTCTTTATTAATAAATATTTATAATTATAACAATACTTATAATAATAATTTATGACACAACATAAATATGCAATAATAAAGTGATGAAAATGATTATAATATAATTAATAATAATGACAATAACAGTAACAGCAAATATAAAAACAATTAGCTGTAATAACAATAATTTTATAAGTAGTAGTCATAATAAATAGTATTAGTGTTAGTATTAGTAGTATAGCATTTCTTTATTTTTTAATTATAATAATAATAATAATAATAATAATAACAGCAATATCAGTAAAATAACCAACAATAAAAACATTAACAACAATACTACTACTAGTAATAATAATAATAGTATGGCATTTCTTTATTTTTAATTTATGATATATAATATAATAAGACAACAATGAATAATAAGTATTTATTAACATTATTATTATTATTTTTTGCTATTATTATTATTATTATCATCATCATAAATCAAAATTAGAGTTGTTCCGATTCCGATACCACAACAAATTCTGGCATCGGCATTGGCGAGTACATGAACCCATATACCGATCCGATACCATTTTCAAGACCTAGTTATGAACCCTAGCTTTGCCTTACCGCTGCACCGTTCTTCTTCGCTGCTCAGAATGCATTGCAAACACAGGACGATGTGCTGTAATGCCACAAGCAACCCCTGTTTAGAGCAGCGAAGAAGAAATGAAAACGCGTTAGCAGCACTGATCTATATATGACTGGATCGCTTTTCGCGTTCTAAACTGCCAACAGACAGTGAAGCCGCTTCTATATTACAGATCAGTGGTTAGCAGTATGTCCGCTGTTTAGCAGTATTTCAGACTGGACCAACCAGACAGTAAAACGGCGACTAGGGATGCCACAAGTACTGGCACTTCACTACCAAGACGGTGCTGAAAATTTTAAAATGTGATGATACCAGCGTCTCTGTAGAACCGGTAGTAAGTTTGAGTATATTCGTTACCCGCAGCTGCGTTCAGTCGCTTCCGTGTTAGTCTAAGCGCAGGGCTCCAGACTGTAGCCGAATATATATACTAGTGTCTGTGAATATTAAACTGCAAAATACTATTTAAATATTACTCCTGCAAAGTCTACATCTCTGTGGGAGACATGCGCAGATGCACGGGAGCTCGCTGTTTTGTGGCCTCTGCCGTGTGTCACTATATGAGGACATGAACGCATAAACCGTCACTTCATGAGAATTTAACGTTTCATTTGAGAAAACTGTCATATCATAAACACAGACACTCAAAGATCTTCATGGCGAGTAAATTGACAATATATTAAGCTACTGTTGTAGCCTACAGTAGATTTAGCTACGTCTCTATGTAGTAATAATACGTCTCTATTAATAATAATAATTATGCCTAGACGGTTGCTTGTTTTTTACTTGTTTTGTTGTAAAGAGATTATCTGATTAATATAGAATTTTTTATATTCCTAGACTTATTTGTTGCAGTTTTTTATACACTAATATTGTAAAACTAAAATACTAAAATACCTTTTTTAGTTTGCGGTGTTAGATTTTTGGCTGCATTTGAAGTTCTTTTTCGCTTAAGAAATTAAATAATATTACTGTCAAATTCATGTTAGATAATAAAATTACTGTAATAAATACAGTAGTTAACCATGTATTTGTTCATGTTTTATCAAGGGATAAGTCTGGAGCACACCATAAAATAATTCTAGAAATTTACACAGGGCTAGTAGTATATACAGCTGTATATACAGATACACACCCAGGTATCGGATCAGTACTCGGTATCGGCCGATACCCTGAGCCCAGGTATCGGAATCGGTATCGGTAAGAGAAAAAGGGTATCGGAACATCTCTAATCAAAATGAAGGAATGCCATACTGCTACTAATAACAATAATTAATAATATTTTTGCTGCTAATGTTATTATTATAATTATTATGTTATTCAATCACATTTTTTTACTGTTTAAATGATCATGCCAGACTAAATAGTGATTAACTAGAAGTACAAAAATTCTGCATAATTTGAACATCTGTTCTTGATGCATAGAAGAAAAATGCCTTTTAAGTTAACATGGCACTATTTCTTGAAAGACCCCCAAAAAGGCATTTTTGTTAATGTGTGTAAAAGACCAAAAACAAAACTGAGCATGTCAGCACAAGATATGTGTCTATATAAAACACTCTGTTCTCTCATTGGAAGTCAGCATAATCTTCATTTGTCTCCTCTCCACTGATTCCTTCAGTGTAGTTATATCAAACAAAGCATGGACATTGTATCTATTTTAAGTTTATGGAAAATAAGTGGAAGTCAAAATCTATAAGTGTTCTCTAAATAGAAACAATCTACAGTCAGAGCTTTTATGAACGACTATGGCATGGAAAAAAGTCAGACGGGGTCAGAGACCAAGATGTGTTGCTTGGTGACCTCTTGTTCATGCAGAGAAAAGAAACCATTGAATAACAATATTTTAATAAACGCCTTTCCATCTGGATCTCTAGTCATGTCAGACTCTGTTTCTGTCTTGTGTTGTGTCCTCCTCCCCTACGTGCTCCATGACCCAGTTTTCCCTCATGTCTGATGATGTTCATTTGTCCCAGGTGTTTCCTATGTTTATTATGTAATTGATTTCAGGTGATCCTCACTGTGTCCCTCCTTTTAGCCTTGTGTATTTGTAATGAGCCCTTTTCTGAGCTTCTTTGTCCTGTTTTGAATATCGTCTTACCCGCTACTTGTGTGATTTCCTGATTCCTTGAATGTTCATTAAAGTCTGTTCGTGTGAAGTTTACTCCTCGTCTCCTCGTTCCCTCAAAGAAGCGAACGTGACAAAAAACCAGACCAAAACAGTAAGCGGCGCCCCCTCTCCCTGTGTTTGTTTTCCCATTTTTTCCCTCCGTGGCCGTGGAAACTATTGCCCTATCCCGTAGTAATCTCCCCTTCATCGAGTATGCCAGGGAGTTCTCTGGGCTCGCTGCGGCAACGGCACTGGATGACGCCACCATCAACTCTATGTTCATCAACTCTAAGCTGGAGGATCGTCCGGTGTTTGGAGAGTGTCCAGCCCCGAGCCAGAACTAGTCCGCTGGCCGCAGCATTCTCAAGCCCGTCGGTCACTCTGAAGTCAAGTCCACCAGGTGTGCCATTCTCAAGCCCGTTGGCCGCTTTGATGTCAAGTCCGCCGGCCATTCCTCAGTCCAGCCCACTAGCTACCGAGTCAATACGGTGGCAATAATGACAGACTCTGTTCCTGTCTTGTGTTCTCCTCTCCTACGTGCTCCCCTATGTGATCCATGACCCAGTTCTCCCTCATGTCTGATGTTCATTTGTCCCAGGTGTTTCCTATGTTTATTATGTCAGTGATTTCAGGTGTTCCTCACTGTGTCCCTCCTCTAGTCTTGTGTATTTGTAATGAGTCATGTTCTGAGTTTTATTGTCCAGTTTTGAATGTCATCTTACCCGCTATATGTGTTTTCCTGGTTCCTTGGATGCTTATTAAAGTCTGTTAATGTGACAATTACTTGTTCCTCGCTCCGCGCTCCCTCACAGTAGCGAACGTGACAGGTCACTAGTTGTGCTGTCTGAGGCGATCATTAGGTAGACAGTAGAGAGACATTGAGTGTATGTATGGAGCGGGATGTCTTGGCTCTAGCCGGTCCACCTTTCAGAGTCTGCATCCACTGTGTGGAGGAGAATTCAGCAACACTGCTTCTGAAACTCTGAGGCCCAGCTGATCCCCAATTACAAAGGCAGACTAGGCCAGAGAGATCTTGACAGGAAATTACCATCACGCCCGCTTTGACTTTCAATATATGTAATGCAGATCCCTGCCTCTCCATCCACAGAAAAACAGTTTAGTTCAACCATACAGGATGCTTCAACTATGCACTCAGTTTCTGAGCTAGTACTATGCAGCATGAACATTTTGTATACACCTGGTATATCTGCATACTAAAATGAACATTTCACACACTGATAAACCATCATGCTTGTCCAGAATTCTGTAAACCACTGCAAATATTTCTGTATCTCCTAGAGCTTTCAGGCCACATCCACTAAACTTGGCACAGGCCTACAGACAGTTCCTAGAGTACTATATTTTTCCTAACTGAACAGACTAATGGTTTTCCTGTACCTAATAATCAAATCAAATCCCATAAACATGTAATAAAAAAAAGGTTACCTACAATCCAGAACACTCAAGCAACCACAAATAGCTTTTAAACTTCAACTGTCTCTTAAAAAACTAATCAGTTATTCAAACTACATACTGTTCTAACATACCCTTCAAATTTCATATTCAAACATTCTAAGTTCTCCAACTACATAACATCTACATAAACTTATCAAGGAAATTTTAACTACTTAAAGATTTTTCCAAACCAGCATTCAAAATTTTCTAAAAATCTGCATGGAACATGTTGCTTTGGCTAATTTATAATAAAGTAATAGCAGAATTTTGAGATTTAGCAATTGGTTTTTCAATAAACTTTAACCAGAGGGCTCTCTAGAGGTTTAACAAAGACAATTAAGGTTTTTCTTTTATATATATATATATATATATATATATATATCTTCTTTCTCATCCGCTTTAAATACAAATGCTAAATGACCTGTATTTCTGATCAGGAGTTCAGCCTATTACCGCAGTGTATACTGAGCTAAGCAAGCATTCTCTTTCCATAAACCTCAGTGGATAACAGTTACCAGAACATTTCAGATGCTAATGACTGTAATACATCAAGCACCATTCACATTCACACAAGTATTATCCTCTCAGTTACAAACCCTGTAAAAGAGACAAGGATGGAATACACTTCCACTCTAAATACTGGGGAATACACACCTATTTACATCTGTGTTATTAGGTTTATTTAGTTAATGTTCATTCCTGGCCTCTTTGTACATGATTCATCTTTGATTAAAATAGTTTGCTTTGGTTTTCGCTTTTATCAAAATAGATTTTCTTCTGAAATAACTTTACTTTTATGTTTATGATAAAATAAATGGTTAAAATCATGTCCAGTCCAAAATGTTTTTTTTTATTTTAGTAAATAATAATAATAATAATAATAATAATAATAAATGTGTTACTAATTGCAAATGCAATTAATGCACATAAAAGCTGATTTCAGCCACACAGAAAAAAAATCTTGCTTTGGTAAATTATAATTATGACGTTAAAAAAAAAAAAAAAAAATAATGAGATACCGAGATCAATCAAAATTAAAATATGAATGTAACGTAATAATTTTGAGATAAAAAGTTGCAATTATGAAAATTGACAAAATTATTTTTTTCGTACAATTTTGACTTTATCTCAAAATTATGCCAGTTTCTGATTTGCATAATAATTATGATTTATCATAAATGTGATTTTAACTGACAATAAAACTATTTCAGACCAAGTGTTGTGAAATTGAAGGTGCTGTCTGAGAAAATTGTGAAACTATATTCTATAATCATGTGTTTTAGAAGTAGTTCATATTAAAATACTACTGTATGATTTTATAATTTTGGTGGGAGGAGCCTAACCTGTGCTGAGGTCCGGTGGTATGATGAATAGTGAAGAGGGGTGGGCAACCCTGGTTCGTGGGTTAAACTGGAGTACTGACTCTGGATTGCATGATGGTGCTGATTTGCGTAGCTGCTGTAATTATAGCTGCCAGTATAGCTAGAAAAAAAGGTACCGAGTAAAAATCTCTAAAAACATTTCATAATCCATACTGTAATGTCATATTCAGTACATCATTAAATGTCATATCATTCATTTGGGAGCTTACCCATGCTCATCCCGATGTGGGTAAACTGGCATCCTGTGGACAGATGAGGAGCCATGTAGAGGGGGTCCGCCTCTCATGCAGGAAAGCTGGGATCCAGTCTCGGGTGGGCTGCCACCTGATGTTGTCACTGTGTATGTAAGGGACCAGGTATATGACTGAACAGCTCCTGGCACATACACAGACATACATGTACAGAGAAACGTGTTTGGCTTATTAATTAATTGATCTTACTGTGAGATTTAATGGATGCATGAAATGGGCTGTGCCAAATGTACAATTGAATGTGATACTGTGTTGTGTGGATTGAGTTTTAGAATCATTTTAGAGTCACTCTACACTATTTACCTGTGGTAGCTGATATGCTGGTGTACTCTGGAGACTGGGCTGAATTGGGGGATACTACTGCCGGTACACCCACTGAGTTAACAGACTTGGCAGGAGAGTAGGGTCCAGGTGACGTAGATGTGGGAGTGGAACCCATAAGCATCAGCTCTTCCCCAGAATCTGCTATAGTAGTACAAATAAAAGTCAAAGTTAAGACATTTTCGTGATTCTTTGTTGCCATCTTTGTGGGCTGTTGTGGCCTAATCGTCAGAAAGTTGGACATGTAACCTGAAGGTTGCAGGTTCGAGTCTCAGTTCTGGTGGGAATTGTTGCTGGGGGGAGTGTATGTACAGCGATCTCTTCCACCTTCAATAGTACGACTGAGGTGAGACCCCTTGAGCAAGGTGAGTGAGTGAGTGTTCACAGTGTGTGTATGTGTATGTGTGCACTTGCATCGGTTAAATGCAGAGCACAAATACAGAGTATGGGTCACCACACTTTACTTCAACCGCAACATTGAGATTCCCCAGCAGATCAGATGTGACATTCCTTGTCAACTAGCTTAGACAACCTCTTCCAGCAGTTAGTTCAGCACTAAACCAAGACTAACTACCATAAAATACACAAATTATCTTTCATATGAAACAATAGTCAGAAATATCTTTATATTGAACCTATAGACAAAATAAAAAATCTTTTTAAAAAAAGTTTGCATAGGTGTTTTTGCAGCTTTTGTGGCTCATATTGTGGCGTTTTAATACGGCCATCTTGGCCAGGACTCCCTGGAAGAAGAGATTTCTTTTAATCTCAATGGGACCTTCCTGGAAAAATAAAGGTTAAATAAAAATAAATAAATAAATATATTTTGATATTGGAAAATATGGAGCTCATACTCAAAGAGCTGCTGATATTCATATAGACAAAAAGTAAGATGAAACTGATCATTTGTAATTTAAATCAATAAGAACAGTTTAGCAGACTACTTATATATAATTAATATGAATATCATTTGTCACTCCATATGTCCGAAGGCCAATTTACACTGTACCAACAGACACAAACCAATTCTGACACCTGACCGAGTACAGTACTTCGCTTCTCAGAACTTTCAAAACCCGATGTTCAATATTGATTCTAGTTTTAAAATCAAAGCTCTGTTTGTTTCTCAAAAGCTTGATGTGTCATATTTGATACTTGCATTGATAATCAAGTAAACATAGGTTGCTTCAGACCAGTAAGTGTACATTCTGAAATATCACTAACAATATAAACTTATTTCTATTTTACTTTATAAAAATCTGTAAATTTCATAGTGAACCTACATACAAACCTCGACCTGAAAGAGTAAATTTTTTAGAATTATACTAAAAGGCCTTTTACTTGCTGAAAAAATATAAACTATAAATCACACAACAGAAGGTATGTAGAATGTGTATTACAATGTACAGAGTTGTACACATAAGGAAGGTATATGTACAACCATTTTGTTTTGATCATATTGATCATTCATAGAGGCCTTATAGAAGTTTATGTATCAAATTTAATATAGTAGACTCTATAGGCTTAAATTTACCTGAGGTTTGACTGTGCCATTTATGTTGTAGAATCTCCCTTCAAGTAAAGTCACCCACAGAACTAATGAAAACTATATTTTTAATGACAAATTAGCTTTCTGTTTTAGTCTCCAAACTGATGCCATGGGCAATCAGCTCTATTTCTTCTATCAAATGGATCTCACCTGGTGTCCCCTCTCCTTTCATAGCCCTCATGAGTTCATTGGCTCTCTCTTGGCAGTGCAGAGACTCAAGCAGGTATAGTATGTAGTCATCAAACATGAGGTGGATCAGATGGAATGAGCCTATAAATACAAAAAAATTCCATTTACCATAAAAAGTTAAAGTGAAGTGACATACAGCCAAGTATGGTGACCCATACTCAGAATTCGTGCTCTGCATTTAACCCATCCAAAGTGCACACACACAGCAGTGAACACACACACACACCGTGAACACACACACGGAGCAGTGGGCAGCCATTTATGCTACGATGCCCGGGGAGCAGTTGGGGGTTCGGTGCCTTGCTCAAGGGCACCTAAGTCATGGTATTGCCAGCCGAGACTCGAACCCACAACCCTAGGGTTAGGAATCAAACTCTCTAACCACTAGGCCACGACTTCCCTCAAAAGTTCATGCATTCTACCAATTCAAGTCTCCTGCCCAAGTAATAAATGTAGTTTTTGTGGACCATAAAGCATTAGCTATCAAATGCAATTCAATTTTAATCTTGAATCGAAGCCTCAAGTGAACAAAATGATTTGATGTTGTTAATTAGCGCAAAACTGAACCACATTTAAATGGTAAAATTTCAAAACCAAGTCAGAACCAATCTAGCAGTCCCACCATAAACTCTACTGAACGAGTTACTGAAGCATATGATACTTTGAGTTGATGTTCTGAATGAGATGGGGGAAAGAATTCATAAGGAGCATGGCACAATCCTTGCATTGTGTTAGCAACTCCAGCCACTATGTGCATAATAAATTTTGTTTGCTTTTCAGAGGACTGGGCGCAATACTGCCCGGTCATAAAATGGGAAGAAGGGGGAAAGACTTGGTGGGGGTTAG
The DNA here is from genome assembly GCF_963082965.1 of Carassius carassius. Lineage (NCBI taxonomy): Eukaryota > Metazoa > Chordata > Actinopteri > Cypriniformes > Cyprinidae > Carassius > Carassius carassius. The sequence continues at coordinate 26,644,112 of NC_081767.1, read as the reverse complement.
CCTTTGTTAATTAGCTGTTTTGTACAGAGAGCTGCATTATCAAAACACTATAACCAGCTGTGCCTTTGATATTCACAGACAGTGCTGACAGGGAGGGGGCCTTTACCTCTTTTATGGCCCTTCTTTCAGTTACTTTGCCATAGAAAGCTAGGTGGTATAAGCCAAGAGTTAGCAAAGCTGCCATCTTAGTTAAAAGTTGACAGTTGGTGTTGTGGGTTGAGAAACTTTTAGTTAACATGACAAACCAAATCAATTAAAAGAAGATTCATATCTACTTTCCCAAATAGGATGATTTAGACAAAATGGTGCAGCCTGACTCACCGAAGCTGGGTGCGCTATGCAGCGTCATATCCCGGATAACTCTGGTCCCGAAACACGACCACATGAGCAGGAACTGCTGAGCTACTCTCTTCAGACATCCGGGTCTCTTCCCCGCCACCTAAATAGAGTATTACCATGAGAAAAGCCTGGGGGAGGGTGCAGGGGCCTTAACCTTCAGGTCCAAACTGGGGTCTAACCCCCAAGAATGAAAAACATGTCAACAAGTCAACTTTTGATTTGCCCCTAAGGAAACACCCTCCCATTGAACTATTGTCTGGTAGGTAGTAAAAGTTCCCATGGAAACCAGATTTACAAGCCCATTTCTGGACTATAATGGGCATGAAAAGGGGCAATGAAGACATTATTAAGTTGGGGAATTGCATCACGAGAGGTCTTAAGTATGTTGTGACGGCATTTAGAGTTGCACGGGTTGGACACCTGCAGTTTGGATTTGAAGAACATATAAACAGGGCTTGAAAAGGGCTATGAAAATCTACTGCTATTTACATCTCTCTATAATGAATAAATCTGTAATAATACAAATTACAATATAAGATTATTAATAATAAAAATAAATAATTTAGCAGTAAATAATATATTTTTAAATGGCAAAATGTCAATAATTAAAAAAAATATTTAAAAAGATTATTACTTTTATTCAGCAAGGACTCATTAAATTAATCAAAAGTGTCAGTTAAGACATTTATAATGTTACAAAAATATATATATTTCAAAGGAGTGCTGTTCCTACTATAAATCAAAAAACATTGAGGGGGGAAAAAGTATATAGTTTACACAATTTGACACTGAAGTCTGGAGTAATAGCTGCTGGAAATTTTTGAATATTTTATATATATAAAATATATATGTGAAAATTAATCTGCATTGTTAATCCTTTTGATCTTATATTTTTTTAAAAATTGCAAAAATATAACCTTTCACTGGATAATAAGAATTTAAATAAAATAAATGTTTTTCTCTAATACACATTGGCCACAATTAAGGACAACCCTAAAAATTCTTATGAGTAAAATAACACTGAAGTATATCCAGCCATTGCTTCCTGTTTCACAGAAATATAAATAGGGGGGAAAACAAAGCCCAAATGCCCTTAATCATCCATCACAATGAGAAAAACCAAAGAATATGTTACTGATGTGCAGCAAAAGATAATTGAGCTTCACAAATTAGTGAAGTGGCTATAAGAAAAGAGCTAGAGCAGTGAAAATTCCCATTTCCACCAACAGGGCAATAATTTCCAATCAACAGAAAATGTTACGAAACTGCCTGGAAGAGAACGTATGTCTATATCGTCCTAATGCATGGTGAGCAGGTCAGTTTGAGTGGCTAAAAGACTCTCCAAGGACCACAGCTGGAGAATTGCAGAAAATAGTTGAGTCTCGGGGTAGGAAAACCTTTAAAAAAATTGTCAAACAGCACCTACATCACCACATGTTGTTTGGGAGGGTTTCAAGAAAAATTATCCTAGCTCATCCAAAAACAAACTCCAGCATATTCATTTATCAGACACGACTGGCTTCTATGGTCAGATGAAACTAAAAATGAGCTTTTTAGCAGCAAACACTCAAGATGGGTTTGGTGAAAACAGGGATAAAAAGTACCCAATGTGTACAATGAAATATACTACTGTATTTTTGCTGTATATTTCTGCTGGAGGTCCTGGACATCTTGTTTAGATACATGGCATCTTTGATTCTATCAAATACCAACAGATAAAAAAATCTAAAAGTGACTGACTCTGTTAGAAATCTTATAATGGACCATGTTTGGATCATCCAACCGTACAATAATCCAAGCACAAACCTCAAAAATGACACAAAAATGGGTCACCGGACACAAAACCAAGCTTCTGCTATGGCCATTCCAGTTCCCTGACCTGCACCCTGTAGAAAATGAGTGTGGTGAACTGAACAGGAGAAGCACCAACATGGAGCTGGGAATCTAAAGGGTCTGAAGTGATTCTGGATGAAGGAATGGTCTATGATCTCTTGTCAGGTGTTCTCTAACCTCATCAGGCATTATAGGAGAAAATTTAGAGCTGTTAAACTGTTATATAGAGGTTTAATAAAATAATTCAATGAAAGACTGTCCTTAATTGTGACCAATGTGTATTAGAGAAAAATATATATATATTATATATATATAATCTACATAATGAAATATCTAGTTATATAACCATCATACTGCAAATTAAGTGTAAATTAAGCATAAAATGAATTTTATGGCCTGTACACTTACCCTCATGACACATCTCTCCACCATAGAGTCCAGCCATTCGATGTAGGCTTCAATGGGTGACTGGTCCTCCAGCAGTCTGTCAAATTCTTGATAAACTTAAAAAAAAAAAAAGAAAAAAGAAAAAAAGAAAACAGATAGATAGATAGATAGATAGATAGATAGATAGATAGATAGATAGATAGATAGATAGAGATAGATAGAAAGATTAACAATACATCTGAGTAGAAAGAAGAAATCATATGCATCCAAAATTAATTCTTTTTTTTTTCTTTTTCTTTTTTGAAGCATTAATTTCACAATATCATTTTTAATTTCTTGCAAAAGTTGCTTATACATAATTGCTAAAATACTACTGGCAAAGACTTGAGATCTCTGTATGAAACGTAGAGAGAGAGAGAGAGAGAGAGAGAGAGAGAGGGGAGCTCATAATCCTCTTTTGAAGATGACATGACAGAATCTTTGAACTTTGACCTGATCAGTCATGTGAGAGGTTGACGCTGAAATGAATTTGAAATGCTCTTCAGGGTGTCAAACTGTGAGAGTTAACCTCTCAGTGTCTGTGGTTAAAGCTCGACTCTCATGGTCGTGGGAATGATTCAGCGCTGGTTGACAGCTACTGTGTGAAATCCGAATCATAATCCAACAGGGCTTTGAACACAGCGCTGCATGTGATTCTGCTGCAATAACACTACAAGCAAACTCCTCTAAACTAGTACAGCACAGAAACACTAACAAATCATTCTGAATGAAACCAGCTAGGTCTCATCTAAAGCCTTTTTATTGAAATCTTACACTGGATGATAAGTCTCCTCTGGTCCTCTCTGGAGTCTTCCATTGTATAAAGAGTCTGTTTAGTGATGCTGTTAAGGTCCACGTTCCTCCAATCCTCAAGCATCTGAAAGGTGATGTCTGCACTGTGGATCACAGTTCGAGAAGCCTGCAAGAGCAAGTAGATAACAAAAATTTCAGCTTGCACTGTGACTAATCATATGCATTTGTGAAAACCTGATGCAAACATGATGGAGAATTGGAGACAGAGAAAAATGTAAAAACAATAAAAACAAAATTGCTGTATAAGCTACCTGACAGAGATGGTTTAATGATGTCTGTCGTTTAAGTATCTGGGAAAATCTTCTTGACACTGAGAATAAAACATATTTATTCAAAAATAGACTTAGCATACCAGCGAGATTAATTTTGTTGTTTTTTATTCTTGAATATCTTAGCACATACATTCAAACTTTATGTTGCGCAAGTTCTCAGGCAGGTCATGTAATGCCACTTTCAGCCACTCGTCCAGCTGCTTGGCAAACTTTCTGATCACCTGAGTGAGGCTGCATTATTCAAAACACACAAACAAGGATATAGTGTAGTACATTATGCATAAGTACATTACAAAGTACAAAGGATGCTCTGACGCACTGAAATTTTTGACCTTTTGCCTGGGGCAATACAAATAGGAGTCATGCGTCATTTATGGGAAATCTTCCCAAACCCTTAACCATCAGTTAATGACACTGATATAAAAGTTTGATATACAAATAATGCCAGCAATGATCCCTTGGGCAACAGTATTTAGGGTATTTCTTTAGCTTAAAGACAAAATTCCATTTGACCAATGTTGATGGGTGTTTTAATGCCATGCCAGCTTTCTTGTCTATTTTCAAGACAAAATGCCATACGTTCAATTTAAAAACCTACTTAAGGACTCTGGCATGAGGATCTTCATTTGATATTTAGAAATTGTGTGTGATACTGTAATGTCTATTTGGCATTGTGTATATATGATCTGATTCCAGCTATTACTGAAAATAAAGTTGTGACTTTTACCACCAGTAGGGTTAATTTCATACAGTTTGTTGTTCTTACTGAGGCAGTTCTGATAGTGTTAAATGTGAGATATAATGTTCAAATATGCACATAAAAAATATTTATAAGCTTGACAAATCTTTGTTATCCTATTAATATGTGCTTTTACTTGACTTTAACTTTCTACTGTCACCAAGCCCTATTATTTTGTCAAATTCTCCCTTTACTTTCCAATTTTCCGTATAGGTACAACTTTTCAAAATCAAATCCTGTCATAATTTTGTTGTTTTTTTCTAAATATCCAATTTCACTCAGAATTATGTCACAACGAGGAAATAAAATGGGTTGCATTTAGTTCTAGGTACTGCAGAACTTTCCAAAACTGCAAGTGCATAAATTGTGTTATGCACATTAAAAAAAATCTAAATAGGCAGGAATGGGACTCACCTGTCCGGCAGAGCCTGTAGGACGGAGGGCATGAGGACTCCTGAGATGGCCTTGTACAATATGGAGTCACACACACCAACTATATTAACCACTGTAGAAGAGCCCAAGACAGGGAGCATGTGTGGCGGCATGCCTTGCCAAAAGTGCAACAGGAAGCTCTGGACCTAGGCATATACACAAACACAAATAAACACTGCGATAACGCATAATGCCAACAGATGAAAAAGCTTGAAAAAAAAAAAAAATTCAGAATGCAGACCTCATCAAAGTTGGCTCGTATGACCGTATCCAGTATCCTCTGGCAATGAGTTCTGTACATCATGATAAAGGTTGAGACCTTGTAGTGGAAAAAAGCTAATTTAAATGACTTTTTGTAATACTTTCCCTCAGAGAACAATTCACTTAGTGTTAATGATGTCATACCAAATTCATTCCTGACTCATGGTCATGCATTAATAAGACACTAAAAGACTCTAACACTAAAGAACGAGGATACAAATACCAAACAACCAAGCTGCTTTCATGAACAATGCCTATTTACAAGGTCTTGCCAAAGCAGTGTATAAAAAGAGGCTTTAAAGATCAGAATCTCACAAACCATTTAAAATTACAGGCGCCTTTTTAAAGCGAGACAGCTAGTGCCCATCCTTTGTCCAATGCGAGATCTTATTATCTACTGGAAAGATTAAGAGTTCGCTAGGAACCAACACATAAATCCTCCAGGTCCTCATCTAATTCAGGCCCAGGGTAGGTCCGTCTTACACATGAAAGCAGGATCTAGGAGGGGTGGAGAGCGGGCAGGAGGAGGGAGAGGGAGGTTAGCAGTTAAAGTTTTAGTGATCTGTTTACCTTCTCCTCTGGCAGACTGGCCGGCAGATTTAAGTCTTTGACATTTGGAAAGTCTGGCAGGAGAGTGCCCAGCTTGGAGCGTGGTGAATACGCCACTGTCTGTTTGGTGACCTCTTTCTTGCCCGTCTCGTTCACCCAAGCAGCGCCCTTTTTAGAGTACATCACATCATAGTACTGAGAGCTCTCTTTCACAGCGATTCCATAGTAGTGATACCTAAGAGGGACAAGCGCGTGACAGGTTGAAAATTATACATGAGTTGGAGTTTGTTTGCTGACTAAAACGGTTTTACTCGGAAAGTGTTCATAATCTCTGCACTGGTACTTTTTTATACACATTTTGTCATATCATCTATGGAGTGTAAATGGTTATACACCTATCAATGCCTAAGATTCTCATAACTGCATTTTGGGCTGTAGGTGAGATAAAGCATGCACAAATGTTGTGTACTTTTTGTTTGCCATGAAAAAATAAAATTTCATACATTATAAATAACAAAATGTCTCTCTCTCTCTCTCTCTCTCTCTCTCTCTATATATATATATATATATATATATATATAAATATATTTATTTGAAAAAGTAGCATATATTTTGTTGTAAATTTAAAAGTAATGTGTTACTTTACAAGTTACTTGAAAAAAGTAATCTGATTACGTCAATCGAGTTGTAATAAATTACCCCCAACACAGCTTGTGGGCTTCTGACTGTGACTTACTTGACAAAACATATGTAAAAAGTTAGAAAAGTTTTCAGAAATTGAATAAGGAACTTACTTTGACTGGCCTCTGGTTCCTAGCCTCCGTGTAGTTAACTGAGGAAACTGTTGTCTTATTATCTGTTTGGATCAGGTAAAAAGAAAAATAAATACTCATACTGTATATTAAGCTTTTCTGGGCAGATATTTTGTGACATCAGTGTGTTACAACTATGACAAAAATATCTTCTCAATCATCTTGTTAGATTCATACACGTCCAAAGACATTTCTTTTCTCGCCAATCTCTCGTTCTCTCTCTACTTTTTGTCCATGAGCTCCTTGGTCCAGCTCCCGGTGCAGAAAACTTTGCAAACAGTGAAACTCTCTATTGTGTGGGATGAAAAAAAGAGGCCAAGCTGTGAAGTTTCTGTCAGGCTTGGCTTGATAAATGAGCAGACAGGGAGGCAGGTCCAACTCTCTCTCTCTTTTTTGTCCCGAATCAATGAAGCCTTCCTAAAGGACACCCCACGCTGCTCCAGCCACTGATCTAACATTCCGCAACATCTCACCCTTCCAAATTTCCTTTAATTACACATTAATCCAGGCCCCTTCTCTTTTTCAATATCCTCCGACAGGACCCGGGGGAGCAGGGTAAGGGTGTGTCGGGGGGTGGCTATATGAGTAGTTGGGTTGAAGGGTTGTGGGAACAAGGGTGAACATGTTCATTGTTTATATTGTCCAGCTATGAGTTTGCAGGAGAGGTGTAAGAAAAGGCCACTGGCTGTGGCTCTTTATAATACCCAGTATTATGTCATGCTTTTTTTTTGTAACAGATGTTTTCCTTCCTCTTTCATGTGAACATGCAGGTTTATAGGATCTTTGATGAGAGAAAACTCCATGATTACCTCATCAAAACTTGACTATCAGAAAAGGTGGAATATTTTACTTAATCGCTGAAGCGCTGAATACAGGTTATTTACCTTCCCGAAGCTTGCAGCGTTGACCGGCTGAGAATCAAGTTTCTCACAGAAGTCCAAATAATGCATGTACAGTGCACTGCGAGGAATACAAACACCCTCTGCGATCTCATAGTTCTCCTCCAACCTGATGAAAACACAGTTCAGTCAGTGCACATGGAAAGCTAGTGCCTAGAACACACTTCTTAAAGCATCATAAGTCAATACTAAACTCTGTAATTAAACATGGAGAAAACATAATAGTAGTTCTAAAACAAATATCATTGCCTTATCATCCAGTTGCACAATTCAAGAATTGGCCAACATGACATTTTAGTTTATTTTACATACATACTTTCAAGTAGCGCTTCCATAATTATATGCCAAATGTTCTTGCACTTACAATTTTGTTGTGATATGTGACCTTGGACCACAAAAACATTCATAAGGGTAAATGTCTCGAAAAATTTAGATCTATACATAATCTGAAAGTGGAATAAATAAGTGTTCCATTGATGTATGGTTTGTTATGATAGGACAATATTTGGACGAGATACAGCTATTTGATAATCTGGAATCTAATAAATAGTGTGGTTTAGTGAATATTTCAAAAGAGAGAAACAAGTCAGAGAAAAGGGCTTGAAAATAATCATATAAACTGTTTGCGTGTGTGTGTGTGTGTGTGTGTGTGTATGTGTGTTTTGCTAGTAAGCTAGATTTAAAAAACATACTTTTTTGAAGAAGCATTTCTCTGTGAGGTTGTAAGTCTGTTTTCCTTTCTGATACTTGAATGCTGACAAATTAACAAACTGTTTATTAAACTAACAAGCTATGAGACATTTAACAAAATTGAAACTATACACAGATAGTTAAATTTCTCAAAAACATTTTATTTCACAGACTGAAGTCAACTGTTGCTACTGGATGTCACTTAAAATATCAAAGCTAATTATATATATATATATATATATATATATATTTATAGTACAGACCAAAAGTTTGGAAACATTACTATTTTTTTATGTTTTTGAAAGAAGTTTCTTCTGCTCATCAAGCCTGCATTTATTTGATCAAAAATACAGAAAAAAATTTATATTGTGATATATTATTACAATTTAAAATAATTGTTTGTAAATTAAATTATAATTTATTTCTGTGATGCAAGGCTGAACTTTTAGGATCATTATCACATGATCCTTTAGAAATCATTCTAATATGATGATTCATTATCAAAGTTGGAAACAGTTCTGCTGCTTAATATTTTTTCAAAACATGTGATACTTTTTTAGGATACTTTGATGAATAAAAAGTAAAAAAAAATATATATACAATATACACTACTGGTCAGTAATTTGGGGTCAGTAATTTTTTTTCTTTCTTTTTTTTTTTTAAATAAAATCAATACTTTTATTCAGCAAGGATGTTTTAAATTGATAAAAAAGTGATAGTAAAGAAAATATATTATTATAATATATATTAGAATTTTTTTTTTATTTTGAATAAATTTAGTTCTTTTTAACCTTTTATTCATCAAATATATTAGACAGCAGAACTGTTTCCAACACTCATAATAAATCAGAATATTAGAATGATTTCTAGATGATCATGTGATAGACTGGATGTTACATGTGACACTGAAGGCTGGAGTAATGATGCTGAAAATTCAGCTTTGCATCACAGGAATAAATTATTTTTTTTAAGTATATTCAAATAGAAAACTATTATTTTAAGTTGTAATAATATTTCACAATATTACAGTTTTTTCTGTATTTTTGATCAAATAAATGCAGGCTTGATGAGCAGAAGAAACTTCTTTCAAAAACATTAAACATAGTAATGTTTCCAAACTTTTGGTCTGTATATATACACACACACACACACACACACACAATTATATGATTATAAGTGACATTTCTGACTCACCATTGTAATGTGGCAGGTGTTGAATGTGGCTTAGATGCTCGGTTGTTTTCCTTCTCCTCGTCTTATATAAAAAGAAAAACACAACAATCAGGTTCATAATTTCTATTTAATATAGATTACAAATCTCTTAAATATTATATAATAAATAAGTTGTGCATAATGCATATATATATATATATATATATATATATATATATATATATATATATGTACATCAAATTTTATGTTGGCTTTCAGAGTTTTAAAAAGGAGCCCTTTTTTGTTTTAAAGACATGTTCTGTCATAATACTCACATTAGGTTACCTCTGAAATAGTTGTTCATGTTTCATGTTGTTATAGTTTCATTTCATTTATTCATGAATATTCCTTAGACTTACTTTCGTCGTTGGACACATTTCCAGTAGAAGAGTGGCTGGAGAAACGCTTGCTCTCGCTTTCGTTCAGACATCTTTCAATCCAGCTCTCTGCAAAAGTTAAAAATATACTAGACTTAAAACTTTTGTTTTAGAAGTTATTTGACAGCCATCAGACAACTAACTCAAACGGCAGGTGTAAAGTGAGAAGCACTTTCGACTTGATTCAAATATTATTTTAGGGATGATTTAATGAAATTATTAACACTTAAATCTACATGGAGAACCGCTTGCTCTCGCTTTCGCTCAGACATCTTTCAATCCTGCGCTCTGCACAATTAAGGCGTAATGTAGGCTATATATAGCCTATATATAGACAATATAACAATTAAACGTTTTAAACCACAAGTGTTTCATTTAGCTTGTTTTAATTTATTTTTTTTTCTGTTCCATTCTATTTGTATTTATTTAAACATCGCCTACATTTCAACACCATTTATCTTATTCTTCCCCATCAGCAGAAGCAACAGGTGCATGACCTCGCTGTGGTTTCTAAACTTAACTCTTTTTTTCCTCTCCCCACAGCTTGAAAAAAATTGAGAAGGGTTGAACTGTAATTGTTCATTTGTTAATTCCATATAACGTGAATTATTATTGTTCACATGTTATTGCAGTCGCTGTCTATGGAGTTGAGGGTCATAATAATGACACTGCAATTCAATTACAATCGATTGTGCGGATCTTTGGGCAGCTGGGATTCTATTTGAAATGTTTTCAGCAGAACTGCACGAATCCAGCATTGTTCCCGAGGCGAATTACAAGCGCGCGCACGCTCAATTGATTCCGCGCGCTCCTCCATAGTGGTGTCGTCATAATAGAACCTTTTTAGGGCCTTTCTCGTTTCTGCAATGCAAGTAAACCTGCTCGTGTCCTTACATCACAAAACAAAAACACTTATAATATAATTCGATTCGAACTTATGTCAGTTATGTTGTCCCGCACAGGCCATGGCAACGGTCACTATAGCATCGGTTGTCAAGACTGCGAGTCGATTGGGAAACCAAATGGCGGCTAAAGTTATAGTTATCAGACTTAAAAGTTTTGTTGTAGAAGTCATTTGACAGCCATCAGACAACTAACTACTCAAACGGCAGGTGTAAAGAGAGAAGCAGCTTCGACTTATTATTAGAATATTGTTTTAGGAATGATTAGATTAACACGGAAATCTACATTTCTCAACGGATTGCAGGTCTTAGTTTGGGAGGTAAAAAATACTTGAATGAGGCCTAGCTTTGATGCATCATAATAATCAAATCCTCATGATTAGTTTCATCAGGAGACAATCAAGCAGAATTAAAAATAATAATAATAATTCCTCACAGTAGCCTATTACACAAGGTATCTCATTAGTGGGTTAAGGCCAATTATTATTTATTCAAGTTTTTTTTTTTTTTTTACTCTCAGTGAGTTATTGAGAGGCAAAATAAAGCTGAAGTGAGATAAACTATAGTTAAATTGACTTAAAACGTGAAATATCCCTCACATTACAAAATATATTTTATAAGGTACCCTGGTTTTTTTAGAGGTCACTATCAGTGATGACACCAGATGATAAAAGGCTGTCTAAACTATTTATTTGACTTTTTGAAATCGTATTAACATGCTTTGAAATGCCACCAATGGTTATTTTTACTTTTAACAACATAGTCAAGTTTATTTTTGCTGACATTTTATTTTAAATGTATTATTATTTTTATTATGCAGCTGTTAATATTAAGTATAAAAAACATTTTCTCAGAAAATAATCTCTGTTAGGATTGGCCCAGTCAATTGAAATCAGATTTTCTGTCTATAATTGAATTATTTGCTCTCTGAACAGTTCTCTAAATAATTGGATTAAATCCAATCTAAAAGCGAGACTGATCCAAGATCATTTATAATCATGTACTGAATATAAGAGTGGAAAAGTGTCATTCTGAATATGGCAACTATTCAATAATTAACTTCAATTTTTTTTCATAAAACAATTGCATTGAACAGAATTGAACCGAGTAACTGCTTTTTTAGGCCACATGGAAAACTTTTAAAAACAAAATTAGTCCAAAACACTATAGCAAGACATCTGTTATTTAAATATGTTGTATGAATTATCACATTTTCTTCAGAGTTTTTAATCTTCAGAAGAAGCCATTTTATAATTACCAGCCGTACAAAGTGCAGTTTCACTCAAGTCAAAACTTGGCTTGAGCAGGTGCATCAGTTTCAGAAAACTACAACAAACTCAGTACCTTATGGAAGTTTAGTCTAAATTTAAGGTCATATTGCCGCAGTCCAATTTACCGAATCCCAAAACTGTATAAAACAATAATCTCAGGAAAAGAACACCCATCCTGAGCAATTAAAAACAAGGCAAAAAAAACATGCCAACTTATCTCTTGGTGAACTAGATTCAAGAGCTTCCCTTACGGAAGGTTAAAAAACTTTTTCTGATGCCAATCTCGGGTCACACAATCCCAAGGCCTGTTTCATGTTCCAAAAGAGCCCAGATCCCAAGCGTCTCAATGTCACAGCGGTACACCAGGAACCAACCTGTGGAATCCATGTCAGGCTCTTCCAGCAGCCCACAATGCATCCTCTTCCCAAGCACGTTCGAGGGGCTCCTCTGAGAAAATGGCTCCGTGCAGGACTCCCCCTCCTCAGCTCCCTCTGTCTCTCCGAGAGAACTGCCCGACGCTGAGATGCATAAGATGTGAGGTCCGTGGAGAGGGTGGCGGTGGTGATTGAGGTGGGGGTTGTAGGAGCGGGTGGGGTGGAGAGGGGGTCACAGACTCCAGAGATCCAGTGGGGGAAAAGCCAGAGCCGTCAAAATGTTTGCTGATGTTTCATGGGAAAGGGGCTGATTTTATAGGAGCCCTGATGGGGGACATGTCATTGATAGGCTCGGCAGGCTGATGAATGGCTTCGAGTCAGATGGGGATGTGGCAAGGCTCACTGGAAGTCTTTTGTGGGGCTGTTTTGAATAAGAAAAGCTCCCTTCCCAGAAAAAAAGAGGCTTAGATCTACGCAATCCCAGCACTGTGGCCTCCCCGTCTCCTATTATAGCATTTAATACATTTTCGTACCCTCTCCTCACACACACATACACACACACTCTGCCCCCACTGCTTCAGTTTTAAAGTTCTCCATCCAAAGGCCACTTTCTGGCCCATTGCAGAATCTTTTTGCTGTCTTTGATGCCGTTAATTGATCTCAAAATGGCAATGTCAAAGTTGCGTTCATTGAAAATCAATAAAAAAAAAAAACACTGAACTCTCACACAAATGTTCATCATCATTTTGGATGCTTTTGACATCAAATGCCCATTAAGGCCATTGGCAAAACTGGAAAGAGAAAGTTTGGTGGACCCCCCTCCCCTTCTTGCTCTCTCCTTGAAGCAACCTTATTTTAGTGTGCCGAAAGAGAGTGCGGCCACAAAAGCGGGAAGTAAAAGTGTAGAGCCTGAGGCTGGGAGGGCTCTGATGGAGTGCCTACAAACTGCAGAAGGGAAAGCTGTGATTAGAATATGAATGGAACCACGGGGGAAAGAGAGAGCAAGTAGGAGAAAGGGGGATTATGGTGGAACTGCTCCCCACTTGCTGGATGGCAGAGGAACGCTCGATACTACACCTATAAAGATGCCAGGATGGTGTCCTCACTTGCGAGGCGGTCAGACTTCAGCTAGAGATATTTGTCATTTGATGTTTAGATGGAACTAGAGTACGGTGGCCCTCAAAACGTGTTTGAACAATTAATTTAAGATTAGATCATTGCATTACATAGAAAATATAAAACCAACTTGAGCAAAACATTGTTAAAAAGGCTTTCTGGTTGTCAAATATGAATGCAGAATGTCCACAGAGGATAGTTCATTTGATTAATTACTCTGCTAAGACACCTGTGCAAACTTGACAATTGACTACCTAAATTGCTATTGAAGAAAATTACTCTTCTAATTGATTTTAAAGTAGTTAAATTTAGTTTGCAGATGCCACTGTTTTGATATTTTATTGACTAATGGAATGAAATTTTGGGAGGAGCAAACTAAGCCTGGAGCAATGGCTGCTGACAGTTCAGCTTTTCCTTCACAGGAACAAATGACATTTTAAAATATATAAAAATAGAAAACAGTTTTTTTTACTTGTAATATTATATAGAATTCTTTTAGAAATATATTTAAAAAAAAAACAAACACAGATGTTTGAACAGTAGTGTCCCTTTCATATTAAAAAAAGGAAACAATAAGTAAATAACAGAATTAATACCACAAACCATCAAAGAAACAGAACAAAATAACAATATCCCAGCTTTCATTAGAAGCTGTATGGATTATCTAGCACCTCTAACAAGCTGGGAAGTGGATGGCAAGAGAGAGCCAAACATCAATGAAAATTTCCTTAATTACAGTTTTAAAGATGAAGGCTCTGAAGGAAAAGGAGGTGGAGGAAGAGAATCTTTGCATCCTCTCCTAAGAAGACTTCCTTTTTCTGTTCGTTTACTCTAAGTCTCATTAGCCCCTCATTAGCTAGGACAGGTGCAGCTGGCCAAAAGAGACACCCTCAGACCCCTATTCCACCCCGCCTCCCCCCAACCAGCGAGCGAGTGAGCCGCACTGTCAGTGCCCATTCTACCAATGTGAGATGCATTCTTCCAATCAAAGCCTTCCCCGGTTGCTTGGTGGGCGGGAATTCAATCTTTGAATAGTGGATGATTTAGTGTACAAAAAAAAACGGCAAAGTGGGAAGGTGGTCAATGTAAAAACAAGCTCCTTTTTACTGTCAGTGTTGTCAGATTAACACATCATCAAGACTGCTCAAGACTTCGAAATTGAAAAAAAAAAAAACTAACAAAAACAAACTTCTTATATATATATATATATATATAAAAATACATAAATACATACAATGTTGTATGTAGTCCTTAATAATACTGTACCTCTCCTCTGTGTGTAAGCTTTGGTGAAATGCTGTAATCACTCGCCCTCACTCATTATATCGAGCCAGTTTGAGGCGGGGGACGATGGTCATGGATTGTAGTTCTTGGAAGAGCAGTTTGCAGGCATATGGAATTCGTAGAGGTGACACATAGCACGAAGACTTGCAGTAATGACACCAGAGATCCTCAGTCGCCTGAGCAGCAGCATGCTGGCTCCGTAGCCAATGAGACAGTCTCGTTCCATCTCTCCCAGACAGAGACCACCATCTCAGGAATGACCCTCAGTGGGCTGCACGTTCCTGCATTATGATAATAATATAAAATAAAATAAAAATAGCATTGAATTGCAATAAAGATATGAGCCAGAATAATAAGCAATTTATTATCGCAAAGAATAAATATAACAAATCAAATTTCAGAGAATATGTTCGCCTTTTTACCTAGTACTGCTCTCAGACCACATGCTCTGGCATGCATTTTATCCAGCACCATGTGCTATAATTTCTGATAACAGACTGGACAGAAGTAGATGTAGGCCTCCAGAGGTTCCCTAAGAGCAAATGACCAAAAAACAAATTAATTAATTAAAGTAATGTGCAACAGAGAAAACACTCTCTGGTGGCTCTTTTGATTTTTGCAATATATAGAAATTCTAAATCAATGTACAGTAGCTATTCATTTTAAAGGTATTCAAATCTTCATAAGTTGACACTTTATAGGGTTCCATTAGTAAACATGCGTTAATGCATTAACTAAAATGAACTAACGGTGAGAAATTTGTTGTTTCTAGTTCTTCATCTTTGTTAATGTTAGTTAATATAAATACAACTGTTCATTGTTAGTTCATGTTAGATTACGTCCATTAAATAATACTAACAGATTAACATTAAATGTATTAGAAGTATTGTTCATTGTTAGTTAGTGTTAACTAGTTAACTAATCCGTTAACATGAACGATTATTGTAATGTGTAACTTAAAGCTATAAAACAAACTTGTATTGGTGAAAAAGAAATATACAAATGAACAAAAGTGATGCTAAAGAACAGTTTTTACCCTATGATGCCTGAGGTGGCATAATTATTGCCCTGGTAATTGGTAGTCCTCACACACATCCTTCACTTTACTGCCCCGGAAAGCAGGCCCATAGTGAAAATGTCCATCCAGCACCCCTGCTTTACCAGCCAACAGCTCAATCAGCTTTCCAACCTGAAACAAATCAAAGGAGAGCTCATTTTATTAATTTGATTGCTTGTTTTCTAAGATTTATATGCATCCTAACAATGTGTGATGCAAGCTCAATGGCTCCTTAAAGGAAACTAATAACTTTTCCCCCCTGCAGCAGTGTAGATGCCCCTGTTTCCCAGTCCTAACAGTGCAGCTGGTGAATGTGAGTGACTTCATGTTGAGGTCACACACCACTGCACGACAGAAACCTTTAGTGAGGTCACTCGCAGAAAGAGCCAGAAGATCTTTGACCCCTTGTCACTAAGAGAAATCTATTCCTCAGTTCAAACGATTTCCTATATGATGGCTTGCTGTTTGCACCAGAACACGGAGTTCAGAATTAGAAAGCATGGGGGAATTAAGGTCTCTGAAAACTGAAATTGTGAGATTTGCATAAACTGCATATATATATATATATATATATTAAAATAGAAAATTCTTATTTTAAATGAAAAAAAAAGTTACAGAATTTATTTTTCTGAAAAAAACTTATGAATGGTAGTGTACATTAGGAGACAAATAGTCTGCAAGAAATGTTAACTCCACCCTGTCAGAACTGACTTCAGTCTCAAACAAATGCTTGATGAGAAAGTGTGAGGTTTTTGTAACTTTCATCGTCCAAAGGCCTATAAAGCAAACGTATTCAGGTCTGCTGAAGTGGAACCATTGGAAATTCAGACTGCAGGACAGAGTGAAAGTGGTCCAAAGTGAGAGTGTAAATGTTTGCCATGGAGTTCCTGAATTCTTCCCGCAGCCAGAGCAAACACATTATTGGGCCATTTGCAAGTGATAAAAGAGAGAAGAACAGGAGCAGGAAGTGAGGAGAGGTGCTTAGCTGGACAGTGAGAAGAGGATTATACACCCATAGTTTCCCCTTTACCATGGAGCCCACAAAGTAAGGTTCAACTAAGGTGAGCGACAAAATATGCATAAGAAAAAAAAATCTGGGCTCCTCATAAGAACTCTCTCTCTCTCTATATATATTCTTACATAAGCTTTTCAGAATAGAAATATGCTCTGAATCAATTTAAAAAAATCATAATGATTATATATCAATGTAAAAATAATTCACAAATAATATATGCACACATTGAATCAAATTACTCAATATTTTGGTTAAATGTTTAATGTACCACCAAAATAAGTACCTAAAGCAATGCAGCAATGAATCAGCACAAATCAATAATGAAAATAGAAAACTAAATTTATTATCAGTTAATCAGGGAACCTCTTTTAGTGATGTCACTTTAGAGTAGTGAATGTCACATTTTTATCTATTAAAAAAAAAAGAAAGAAGGAAATTAGCTTTTTATCTAAAAACAAAAAACAACAACAACAACAGTTCTGATTATGATGCCCAAATTGTAACATTTGTAACATAAGTTTGTAGATTCTTTTCTCTTATGCTCACCAAGGCTGCAGTTAATCAATGTTGATCTGATTGCTGCTTAATGTTTTTTTTTTTTTTTAAACCATGACACATTTTTCCAGGATTCTTTGATGAACAGAACTAAATAACATTATTCTAATATATATATATATATATATATATATATATATATATATATATATATATATATATATATATATTTGCAACCAGGTAAATCTCTTTACTCTCACTTTTGGTAAATTTAATGCCTCCTTGCTGATTTAATCTTCCAAACGGTGGTGTTTGTTTTAACACGAAATTTCCATATTTTAATACAGAACAAGTAGACAAATATTATTTTAAGTTAAGAAAATAATCGATAATCCAATAAATCTAGGCATTAAATATATGATCAAAACAGTTGTTAGTAGCACTAGCAGCCGCGTAGGTAAAAGGATTTCCTGGTGCAAGAAGAGAGAAAGTGAGCAAGAGTGCAACAGAAGCAGAGAGGTAAGTGAGAGCGGTTCCCATAGCAAACATCCTCTGTGTTGTTTGTTTTGTGTGAGAGGGAATGATAAAAGAGGCATGAAATCAGCAAAGAAAAGCAAGACAGCAGTAAGAGTCCATGGCCCTCCATCACCGGCTATACAGCCCCACTGTGGCGGCTCGCACAATGGACCCTGCCAAGACAGCTGTGTGAGTATCAGTGTGTGTGTGTGTATGCTTCGGTGTGTGTTTGGGTCAGCGGTAAATAATTAACCTATCGTTCTCCGGTGACCGGATCTTATGAGGGTGGTAGAGGCTGGTCAGAATAGGGCTGCAGGTTTAAAATGAGTAAGACAAAACTCCCGTGAAAGCCAATGACTTCAAACCATGGTGGGACGTCTTTAATGGGCTTTCTTTTGCCCCAAAAGGTAGCTAAATCTCTTTCTTTGATGTACAACGTTCTCTCAAACTAATTTTCCAACAAAAAGCACCTAAAGTGCCCGTTTAGTGTGCACACAGACGATTATAATAAAACCACCATGAAGAAATATAGAAACTTAAATGAATTCCTGCTGAATGTTATTGTGTGGTTGGCAGCTCAGTCATGCACCTCTGGAAAACACAGCTCAACTTCTCCAAGTGGGACTGTTCAATAAAAGCCCGCCTCTAAATGCACAAAAGACATTCAAGAGAACGGCACTATCCTTCACAACAACAATTAGCTGCCCTGTGTTATCCTGATCAACCAACACTTGCCTGCTCCTTTAAATACAAAAAGCTTCTTTAAAAAGAGCAGTAAATAGCATCTCGGGCAGTTTGCGGCTAACCCCTCCCTGACCCCTCCTCACTGTCACGTCCCGTGATGAGTGCCAGTGGACGACCTCCACTAATGAAATGAGTGAATTATGCATGGCGCCAGTTAACGCTCTGATTAAAACATCGTACTGACCAGCTCTCTCAGCGGAGGTGCTCAGAAACAATGGGGGCTGTAAACACTTTCCCAGGACTGAGCTGCTGTAATAAATTTGCATAGTCTGGCATGGGACAAAAAGCTAATTAATTGAAAAACAGGCAAAAAAGTTGAAGAGAATGGGAGGGCCAGCTGAGACGATAGAACTTGGGCGTTGAAAATAAACTGGACTTCAAGTTTAGTAACATCTCTGCCCACTTGTTAATGAGACGGGTTTATTGTCTTCTTTTTGGCACGGTGATGGAGTGTCATTTCACATGTTGGTATCTACTAAAGCAGAGGAAAAGATGCCAGTCTAGAAAAGGACAGAAAGGTTGAATCTGTACCTTTCTGTCCATGTCGACTGCTAAACTTGTCTCCGATCTCTGGTCTGCGTGTCTGCCTGAGCAGGAGCTTGACCAAAAAGACATCTTCAGCTTAGGAGGAGATCGTCACCTTCTCATTGTAGGAGTCTGTCGCTCCTTTGTATCTATAGAATGAAGAAATTAGGCATTAGGCAAAAAAACTTCTCTGTACCTACAGTATAGAACGAAGAAAGTGTGACTTTTAGAAAACTAACTCAGTTATCTCAAATAAAACAATTGGAATATTCTAGCTTCAGTATAGTGATTGGCCTGGCTGGGCACTGCCCTCCAGTGGTGTTTGGGTGATTGTGGGCATTCACCAGTACCTGCTTGCTCTCAAACCTCTCACTTGTGAGGAATGTGACATAAATAAAAATCAATACATATCCTTAGATCAGCACATTCAAGGTTGAAATGTCTTACCAGGCAAGCAGATGACGTCAGCATCCAGAAAACGGTGTCTCCAGGTGGGCTTGCGTGTTTCTGTGTCCAGCATTGGACCCATCACTTTGTAGAAAGTCTGGTTAGTGTAACGCATCATGGTGGTTGTCCTCTTCACCGTAGGCTTCTGTGGGCACACCAGCAGTTACATCAGGGTGTCTATTCTGTAAATATTTTTTTTTCATCATTAATAAATGTATTCATGTATTAACCAATGCTAACTTGTACTTAAAATGTAATATTAAAATGTTAATTTTTTTACAAATACAAATAGATTTGTAAAACGATCCAAGAATAATAAATATTGCAAAAGTATTGTTCTTTATTTCATGATAGCCCCTGAAAGCTTCGTTTTTTTAAGAGGTTGGTTACAACATAATTCAATGCTTTTCAAACAATATGAAACAGCTAATACACATCTGATCACATTTAACCAATGGTCTGAGAGGAGTGTTGATGTGTTGGCTGGTGTTGGTAGTGGTAAATCTCTGGGGTGGTGGTTTAGCAATAGCAAAGATGGGGCAGGGGGGTGAGGTTTAAGCATAATAGCCGCCGTCCCTTGAGGCCTTGACATTTGTCAGATGCTATTACTCTACAATCAGGGTACAAGCACACAGTGTGTGATATTAGAGCTGGGGCCACACAACTGGATTTGCACATGTATGGGGCTGTCCGTCCAGAAAAAAGAAGACAAGAACTGGGATATTGGGCCAAATATAGTTGCAGTCTCAGTGGTTTTGTAATGTGGGTGGTGGCCAGGAGAGGTTTAAGTAGTTTTGGTAACCAGGGCAGTGGAGTGTGTGTGCTCTCTTTCCCTATTGCACAGCTGAGCACACTAACCCTGCTCCACACACTGAGCTCAGGACACAATGAATGTCTAATGACACTCACAGACAGTGGCAGGGAAAGTCCTCCACACACACACACACACACACACACACACACACACACACACACACACACACACACACACACACACACACACACACACAAGCGAGTCTACGAAAGCAGCCAATGTTTGATGTCCACATACATACAGAATGTGGAGTGTGTTTCAAAAGTTTTGAATGCCAGTGCGAAAGTGAGTGTGTCTGTGAGTGAATAGGAGTGTGTGTGTGTGGATGTATGCGTTTAGAAGTGGATGTTTGGGGATGGAGACTGTAGTAGTCTTACCCATAGCACACTGGTAGGCATTTCTGGGGGACTGGTTATGATGAGGGTAAGGAATCAAACCAGCACAGACCCCCAGCAGCATGAACGGTTCGATCTCCAAATGGGTTGTATCCCTGAATAAAACACACATAGGGTTTTTTTTATTTATGAGAATTCTTTATTTGGGTCTAAATGGATGCCATGTATAGTTGCTCTATTTGGACTCTTTGGATATATAAATGTACAAATGTAATATTTTATTATTTTTGGCCAATATACAATAATAAATCAAAAATTATTATGGCTAATAATTATTTTTGTTTTGGCTGATAATAAAATTATTTACTATTTTCCTAAAAACATTTTTCTGGCCAATACTAATAATAACCAAATTATTATTATCATGATGTTGTTAATACAATTTTTGAATATCCATCTAAAAATAAATACAAAACGCTAACAATAAAATCATTTTAAATGAAATTCAGGCATCACAGCATTATAAGGTACAATATGAAAAACACATATTCCCAGTGGGATTTGCTTATTCACATTTAACAGCATTAATAATTCAATTATTAGCAATAATAATTAAAGATTAAGTGAACAATTTATGATAAATTGTAAGACAGTCTTAAGACAGTCTCGGATCTGCATACTGGACTCATTCAGATGTCATTTTTAAATATTGATTGGCCTTGAATGCACCTGTAGCCCTTAGACAATTCCTCAGTGTGTTTGTTCTTTACAGCTGGTTGTCTATTCTTCAAAATGACGTAGGGTCTACCAGGAGCACACCGAATGCAATTCAAATGTGTCTGTGCAACATACGGCAACTGGGCACTGGTTTTAAACCATTTATATTCCAAATAGATTGTAATTATGTTATATAAAGAAACACTGACTAGTACCTGCACAAACAACCCCCATCAGAAGAAATATATACACAGCGGTCGGTCAAGTTGGTTGAAATGGACACAAACTCATTTATAAAACCTGCTCTACGCATCACTCTGAAGGTGCAGACCAATATGCAATAGGTCATTTAGGTCAGTTTTACATGTGTAAATGTGCAAGTATTAATTCACTTTCAATAGAAAAAGTTTTAGCTTTTTTGTTTGAAGGATAAGAGAGACCCACTATGGTGCCACCCGGGATCATACACTGCCTTAGTGTTGTGTGAGTCACTTTGTGGGCAAGTATGTTTGTGGATTAACTTTGGAGGGATTGTATTTATTTATGCATTGACACCTGCTGTGTTTGTTAATTAATTAGCCACAGTGACGGCCTGTGTAATTTGTAACTTATCAACCCTGGGAAAAACATATACATGAATTAATTAGTGGGGTGAGTTTTCTGTGACATGACATTAAAGGTAATCAATAGCACACCCTTTTGTAGTGTGAACAACAGAAGTTCATTTGAATATTATTCAAATGCCTGCAGCGTGTCTGTGTGCTTGAAAAATAAAAGGTGGAACAACGTGCTGTTTGGCTTCTGTTCTGCCTGTGTGTGCAGATACCATTGAGGAAGACGAGGAAGACAATGGGGTAGGACAACTCCTCTTCACACAGAAGGTTGACGTCCTTCACTCTCAGGTCGAAGGCCAGCTTGATGATGGGGCCGTCCTCTATGTCAGTAGTGATGTGGGTCATCAGAGCCAGATTTTTTACCAGACCACAAGCCTAGAAAACAATCAAACAGCTTTGATTATCTAAATGTCTTCAATAAGCACAATAAATCAGTGGTAAACCAATATGGCTTTTCCAGTGGCCATTGCTGCTCTTTTCCATAAAAATAAGTCATTAAATTAATTGTATAAATGATTGCACTTTCATTGCATGGAACTAAGCAGTGTGAACATACTTCAAAACATGCATCCACTGATGATGTTGACAAGATGATGGTGTTTCCTAAATGAGGAACACTGTCCTCCTTCAGGTGAGTCTGAGGGACACAGCATGCCCCACTGGGAGGGCTGGAGAGAGCGGGAACCGCTAATCTTTCTGGTTTTCTCAAACTGAGAGGAGATCCTGGTCATCATGATCAGAGCTGATGTAAGAGAGGCGGGAAAGAACCTGAGTCACACCCTGCCTGTCCATCTTAAATCTCTTCAGGGACCAATTCCCCTGGAAGACACATTTTTGAAGGAAAAACTACATTTTCTGATATGCAGCAGCAGTGTTTTTATTGTTTGTTTTATTTTAAATTGTTAATTTTATTGTACTAAATCTAGATCTTAAAATAAAATAAATGTAAATGGTTAAACAAGTATTAAAAATCTTTTTCTGCAACTATAATGAAGCTGAAATCAATTAACTATTAGATTACAAAAGACCATAACATTACTAAAACTAAAATGAAACTGAAAATATGAAAATAAAGATAATTCAAAACTACAACAGTATATAAATAATACTACAATAACACTGTGCTGATAATTTTGAATTGCATACACTACTAGTCAAAGGTTTAGACATACCTGCCTGAATTTGCTTCTTATGATCATAAAAAAATAATAATGAATTTGATGCTTTACAGACAAATATAAATTGTGCCTACATATGATTTCATTTAAATTTATTTTAAAATTGTTATTATTACTATTATTTGTTTAATCAATGCATTAGAGTGGATAGTGAAACAAAGATGTGGACACTTTCTGATCTCTCTTGCCCTGTGAGTCGGTTACAGATGGACAGCAGAGTGTCTGGACTTACAGTAAAGACAGCATTAATCATGCTGTTATTGATCTGGTCCTGTCTCATGTGCTTCACCACATCAAACTGAGCTGCTCTCTTCTTGTTTAGCGATCTTCTTCAGCTCTGAGTTGAACTTCTTGAACAGATCCTCAAACAGCAAGAACAGGGAGCTTAAGAAACACAGAGATAAAGCATGATTCATTGAAATGGGTACAGAACTCAAAAACGGTTTTATCTTGCAACCACAAAACTACATCATATATTTATAATCACGTCATTAACAACCAATACAATCACATCAACATAAAAGAGAGAAAAAAACAGGACAGTCAACGGATGACTTCATCTCTTCTTTTGAATCGCAAGTGTTGTCTTCTCCAGATAACTTGTTTTTATTAACTTCATCTGGCTCTAACCCCCCAATCTCCATCCTATTATCCCAGATTTAATAAACAGGTGTTTCCATGCCATGATAAATTTTACCTCTCATTCTCAGATTTTCTTCAATAGAAGCCCCTCCCCTTCTGTTCTACATTTGCATATGCAAAAATAAACATCCTCACTGAAAATGAATAAAGAAATTAAGCTTTCACTACCCAGCCAGGCCAATTAGTTGAATGTCAGGGAATTGTAAATGAGGAGAAAGGGGATTGGAGGTGCTGGAAAGCGTGCATGTGCGTGTAAAGCTCTGCTGAAAGGGTTCCTGTCTCTCACTAACTCCCAATTGCTCACACACTATCATAAGCAAGCGCGTACACACATAAACACACCCCACCTCGGAACAGGCGCAGGGAAATTAAAGGACTTAAGACAGCGGTAATTACATTATCACAGTCAGGCTGGTGGATTAACTCAATCGCTCCAGTCAAGGCGGCTATTCTTTTGACATAGCCAGGCTAAATTATAATAAAGTGGAGAAATCCCTGAGTTTGGCTGGGCTGCAGTCGGGCGTTGCTGCCACATATCTCGCCCGCAACAAAAGCAGGCCGGCTGGGAATGAAGGGGAAGGCAGAAGCATAGGGGGTGCGGATGAAACAAAGCACTGGGAAAATAATGACGGTATTATAATGACAAGCAGAGTAGAAACAAAAGGGAAGGTAAGGGATTGGGTGCTAGCCAAGTCTGTATCTGTTGGTTTTGGCTTCTGATCAGTTTCATAAGAGGCCAACAGTGTGTTTAATCAGAGAAAAAGTGATCAGTTATGTTAGACGAGAGCACAAAAAATGTTTGTGCGCACAAGCGAGACAGCGGCCGTGGCCAGGATGTAATATGAAATCTGCCGTACAGGAGCAACAATCTCAAAAGAGATACTAACAAACATTACACACACTAATCTTCAGCTCCCAAATACATGGCTGTGCCACGCAGGACAAAAACAGATAAATAAACAATAGCATTATCATAATTAACGGCCTGAGCATGGAGGGGTTATGTGAGGGGTCAGTCATTACTAATAGAAGAGATGTGAATGAAAAAGGCAGACAGAGATGGATGGATGGATGGATAAAAAAGGGTGCTGCACAATTTACTTTCTTCTACAGTGAATATTTCATGAGCCTTGTATTCATCTGTGTGGATGCCAAGAAGTTAGAAACATTAGACATGACAAGGGCAGCTGAGGTTTGAGCAGGATGTGATACTGAACATCACATTTTTCAATTTCAACGAAAGGGGCAAGATATTTTTCAGACCAGATTCGAAATCTTTACTGTCACTTTTCATTAATACATTCTTTCAAAATAAAGCTATTAATTTATTTAACAATAGAATCTTACTAACCCTAAACATCTGAATGGCAGTGAATAAGTCTGCTGTAGAACTGCTGCCTTAATTAATAAGATTAAACGCATCAAACCTGGAGTGACCAAGCTGCTGCAGGATTCACTGGCTTTCTAAAGGGGTATCAGAGAAATGGACCCCTTCATTCTCTGCCGACACATGCAGAGACACACACACCTGAGCCAGCACCTTGTTTTGCTCCAGAGGTCAAAGGTCACACAGACTAGGCTTCTCCTTTGGACCACCCACTTTGAGCCATGGAATGAAGTGCAACTGAAAGTACCACTCCTCAAAGTTGTACTAAACTACTTCAAATGTTTCCTGTGTATATTGTGAGAAATGCATTAGCTGCTATGATATAATGTCACAACTAGTGGCTAGTGGCTAGTGGTTAGAGAGTTTGATCTCTAACCCTAGGGCTGTGGGTTCGAATCTCGGGCTGGCAATACCACGACTGAGTTGTCCTTGAGCAAGGCATTGAACCCCCAACTGCTCCCCGGGCGCCGCTGCATAAATGGCTGCCCACTGCTCTGAGTGTGTGTGCACAATGTGTGTGTGTTCACTGCTGTGTGTGTACACTTTGGATGGGTTAAATGCAGAGCATGAATTCTGAGTATGGGTCACCATACTTGGCTGAATGTCACGTCACTTTAAAAAATTACTTTACAATCCTTCTTCCCAGGGCTAATTTTCTTTCAAACCTGAAAAACTTAAAAAAACATTAGTTATATTAAAATGATTTACAAATGACTTTTGTATACATACAATTGTAATATATGTACATACACTCATGCAAAATATAAATTATATATAAACACGCATACTTTCAAAGGTGGAGCCTGTAATATCTGTTTTCCAAAGAAGTACAACAATTTAAAGGTGAAAAAGAACAGCATTTATTTAAACAGAAATCTTTTGTAAAATTGTAAATGTATTTGCTGTAAATAGAGCGATTTAATGCATCCTTGTCAAATAAAAGTAAACACAAGAAGAAAAAAATCTTGCTGACCCCATCTTAAATGTTCTGTAATCTCAAAAATGTCACTAGTCCAAATGTTGTGTGTAAATGCAATGAGAAGGCAGCCCTTTATTTTCAATCTAGATTAAAACTCTTGACTGATTCTCAGTCCTAATAACACATCATATCTAACTGAGGTCTGCTCTGGTCAATTGGTGCACACATGTAGGCTCATTAGCAGACCTTTGATGAGGCTCACACAATGTCACGACCACGTAAACAGGCATTCACATCCGCTCACACACAGGTTGCTAGGAAGCAGATATGGCCCTTGCTGACCCATTGTTGAGTCTTGCAATGAATAATACATCTCAGATTCTGCAAACTCTGCCTCAACAGTGGGATACTTGGTTTTTGAAAGCTTGAAGGTTTTAAACATTATTTAGTGGTCTGATCTTTAATCAAAAGCATTTGGTAATACTTCTAGTAACATTTAGCTTAATATTGTTTTGTATGTGTTGAACATTTACAGGCAATGCAAACCACTCTTATAAATTATAGCAGATATTTAGTCAGAGGTACCTGAGTTTGGGAGAATATTTGGGCCTTCTGACACTCCTCCAAACTGAGAGCAAATGCAGCCATGTTCCTCCGTGCCATTCGCCTGAACTATCTACTGATCACTCTCCACTCCCATGGCCTGATTAATGACAGAGTTATTAAAAGTGAAATAATCGAGTAAAATAAGAAATACAATGTATACAGTTGTGTATTTACAGCAAAGAGATTGCAATTGTTTTAAAAAACAAAACAAAAAAACAGAGCATGTAGGATCCTGCTCTAATGCAAAGGTGAATATGGTGCCACAGGCCTCGATGACATTTATTTATGCTAATAGGGGACTGTGGGAACCACAATGCTTAAAGGTCTCCAGCGTTTGGTAAGGCTGCTGTGTGTTGCAAGGAATTCCCGCTGGAATGTGCTGTGGATGGACAAGTGCAAAGCAAACAAGTTCGACAGTCGATTTATTCTTCGCCCTATCCCTAACCCATCCGACCCATATGTTTAGAGAGAGCCTGGGATGAGGGATTTAGGAAAGACACCGGTGATAGTACAAGCCAGTCCCCTGATATGAACTCTAATTAAATATCTGTTTCAACTGTCAGGTGTTATTTAACTCAGTGTCAATGAACAGAAGAAACATAATTAAAAATGCATAGAAAGCAAGCATAAATACTAAAACAGTTTAAATGCTATCAAATGCTTTAGGAGAGATCTTGTAAAAGATTTGGTCATTTCATATGACAAAAGTATCATAACAATGACATTTCAATAAATGCTTAGAATATAACAAAAGCAAGTAACAGTAAAATATTAGAGTATAACATCACCAGCGAGCTGTTTAATATTATTAAACAGATGCTGATGGGTCAATAAAGCGGTTCTAATTCCAGCATACAGTATGAATACAGTCACAGTTAAAGCTATATGAAGCAATTTCAGTAACTAAAGAGACGGTATCATTTAAGTTTGGGATTTGTAAGAAATGTTAAGGTCTTGTGCTCACCAAGGCTGCATTTATTTATCAGAATTAGAGTTAAAACAGTAATAGTGAAATGAAATATCATTAAAGTTTATATTACAAATATTTTTTTTTAAATAACTTATTCCTGTGATTCAAAGCTGAATTTTCAGCATCATTACTCCAGTCTTCAGTGTCACATGATCCTTCAGAAATCATTCTAATATGTTGATTTGCTGCTCAAGAAACATTTCTTATTACCATCAGTGTTGCAAATAGTTTAGTTATTTTCCGTCAATTTAATGCACCCGTTGAAAAAAAAAAACAAAAAAAAAAACAATTACACCAAATTTTTCAACAGTACTCATATAATACAATTTAGCAATACTTTTAAATATGTGTAAATGGTTTTCACCTAGTTGCACTGTATTCTTTGTTGATGTGCGCCATCTGCTGGTTGGAAACAGCATATAGCCCAAATCATGAAACTGTGCAATTACCTAAACCAGTGGTTCTCAATACCAGTCCTCATGCACCACTGCTCTGCACATCTCTTATCACCTCAGACATTTGTTCTATTCCACCGTAAGTGCCCTGCGAAGTGGACATCACAGGATATTCCGCCGTTACTCCAGTTCGAAGAAGCATATGTTCCAATCATGAATTTAAATTGTATTTATTTAAAGAGGTAAATTATGTCACACTTCTCAAGTAGGTTTCATCTGTGTGTAAAGACACTGCAGGCTGTGGCATAGCACAAATCCAAGACTGAATGTTGAAGTAAATGGACTTCCTGCGCTGAGGGAGTAAGAAGCAAAGGTAGGGACCATGGCAATAAAATAATACTAACTTATCATTAAAAATGTGCAAATATGTCTAATTGGACAATATCCTTATTTCAGATACCACATTGGGTCAGCATCACTTGATCTTCTCATTCGCTTTCATTATCTTTTTTATCTGGAGAGATTAGTAGACATTATGTGTATGCCACTAAAGCTTTTTGTCAGTATCAAATTGTTTTGCTGGTACAGAAAGAAATTAAAACCAAAATATGATGTCATGGAAACCACAACTATTTACAGTATATGTAGAGAACTCTGTGAATGGTACCATCCTTAATAAGTCAACAAACCTCTACACTGATGAAGTAACTGAAGGAATCGATTTACTGCGTAACTAAGCCTTTAACCTAAAAAAAAAACATAATAATAATAATAATAACAATTTGAATTAGAGGCTGTAAATGCAACATCATTCAACATAATTCTTGCTGGATCATAAGAATGAATAATATGTATAAGAAGAAAGCATGACAGAGAAAGACATCTCTGCAGCATTCGACCCTACACTAGCCAACTGAGGGATACCTTTTTCCTTCAGGCTATCAAAGTAATGAAATGTCAGAAGAACTAATACACCCTACAGCATACTCCCACAACACAGTATGCCACACACTGCACTTTAACTAAAACCCAGTTCAATACTGGACTATAATGTACATACTGCACTAAATACAATGCATCTGCTGCAACTTGATAACATCCAATGCACATCCATGACATTTTGCGTATCCAGCTCATGTATATTCTGTTGCACCATATATTATGCAAATCTATGTCTACATAATGCAGAATGTGTACATACTGTGTATAATTGTGCATTGTTAACCGTATGTACATACTGTGTATAATGTATTGCTAACAAGTATGTCTAGTAGTACACTGTGTACTGAGTATATGTATGTGTATAGTGACATTGTCTGTATGTCTATATGTTAATTGATTCTGTGCTGTCTGGAGCTCGCTCCCAAGAATGTCACTCACCAAGGCACATGTGCTTTGGTGATGTGACAATAAAAGTGATTTGAATCTATACATTACGATTCAACATCAAGAGTTTACATTTTTCATAGTTTTTATTAACTTTTTTAGATAGTTAAACAAGTTATTTTTTCAGTTCCCTTAAATACTTCTGTGGCGAGACAAATTAAGTCCAAGTATATTTCTTTGATAATGTAATAAATTTGCATGAATAATAACTACACAAGTTAAAATTGTTGTTTAATAAACAAACGATTTATTCTGCAAAGCTCGCTGCACTCACTGCTTAAAACGACATATCAACTGTCCATGTTGCTGTCAGATCATATTT
Organism: Carassius carassius; assembly: GCF_963082965.1. Lineage (NCBI taxonomy): Eukaryota > Metazoa > Chordata > Actinopteri > Cypriniformes > Cyprinidae > Carassius > Carassius carassius. The sequence continues at coordinate 26,614,427 of NC_081767.1, read as the reverse complement.
TACATATGTTGTATTTATTATGATTATTCTCATCATGACGATGGCAAATTTATTTTACCTTCAAAAAAGCTGGAAGCAGCTATCACTTTTCCTGCAACAAAGAAGAGGACATGGTGATTTTATAACGAACAAATAAAATAACGTTTGCTATTGTATGACTGTTGTATACTCATGCCACTAGGAGCAGCGAGCTGCAGGGGAGTCATTTCCCCAAACTGCTCCTGCTGCATATCTGTTATTACTTATGATAGCATAATGAATGCGAATAACATCATACAAGTTACGGAACCACCACACACGCGGTAGCCAGGTGAAACACACTAAGAGCGGAAGTTTGCAAAATCTAAATTCTCTAAAAACTGACTCAGGCCATCCAAGATGCATATAATGGATATGATTATTACAAACACGCAGCTTTTCAACTGCAAGAGTCATGTGGATTACTAGTGGATTATTATGATGTTTAGCAGCTGTTTGGACTCTCATTCTGACGGCACCCAATTCACTGCAGAGAATCCATTGATGAGCAAGTGATGTAATGCTACATTTTTCTAATTCTGTTCCAATTAAGAAACAAATTAATCTACATGTTTAATAGCCTAAGTGTGAGTCAATTTCACCAAATCTTAATTTCTGGATAAACTATTCCTTTAATGCTCTAACCTAATGACAGCAGAATCATCACACATTCTTTTCCCCTTGTCATAATCTGCAGCTTCCAAGAACAGGATGTGTCAGTGAAAAACCACAATATTTTGGTTAGCAACAGGAAAAAATGTGAATGTATCTTTTAGAGAATCTTTTCACTAAATCTTTATACATAATCTTTATGACTTTTCATTTTTGTTATTGTCTCTGTTTTTGCCATAAGAGAAAGATGCATTTCTATGTGGTAAAGGATAGAACTCGAATTATTAGAGGGTGAATTCACACCTTCATGACTGACGTCTCTAAAATAGCATCCAGAAAGGAGTTATTTTCAGTGGTCACCCTCTCTGCCACACCAGTGGACCTCTCATAGTTGTCCAAAAGCTTCATGAAGCTTGTTGAGAGGCAAGCAAAATCACAATTTGAAATAACATAAGACAGTTTTGCTTGGGAAAAATATTTCATGTCTGGCCGTTTGGATGTATATGAAACACATGTAAACCTTTACTTCATTTCTTCTAGATTTTGTGCGAATTTGTAAAGTTTCAAATACTTAAAAAACAAAGTAGAAAGACTGAAAACTCAAGCTCCTTTATGTAAAATATTTTAATGCTGATCTGATTTTTCATGCTCCTGACTTCCTTTACTTGCCTTCTATTTTATATCTGTTTCATGATTCTATTCAACTCATACTAATATGATGTGATTTAAGTTTACATGAGGGTTTCAAATCAGCATTTCAGATTCAAATATTTCTGGTAACATGTTGTTATCAGGCAACCATGTGGTTTCTTTCATAAATCAAAAGGAGAGACCGAATGCAGTATAAAACAGCATTTAGAATTCCACAAATCGACTTTAAGATTAACGGCCTGCCTAAACTACATTTTATAAAGGATATTGGTGCATCCATGTTAAATGCATGTTTCAACACAGCTCCATGGATAAATAAGCTTTAGTGCAAACTAATGAAATGTCATTCACTAGTTCACGCTTACATATAATTAGCTGAGGTATGGTATGCGTATTTGGCGTGCTGTCCGGGGAAGGGCTCCGAGCTCGGGAATGGCCCGAACCTAGAGTACCCCCCAAAAAAAGCAAATGTACAAGAGGACAGCCGCCAGTTTAAAGAATGTCCCCCCCAAAAAGCATGGAGTACTGGCGGGGGCTGATTTGGTTTCCTGAGAAGTCGTCTCGTCGGCGGGCTGGAAGGGCCTACGTACTCCAGAGGGAGCGACCTGGGCATTGGGAGAGTAGGCCCTACCGGCTGCAGCTATTGAACTACGTAGTTGTTGGCGCCCGGTCGGTAGGGCTCGAGCCGATGCTCAACTGGAGCTTGTGGCATTGGAACGGTGAGCCCTACCGGCCAATGAGGAGGAGCAGCGTGGTTGTGGTGCCCGACCGGGAGGACCCGAGTTGCCTCGACCGGAATAGGTCACGGTGTTGGCCTACTGGCTGATAGCCCCTGCTATTCAGTGGGCGAAGGGCCTAAAGCTGACCGAGAAGGCCCATGAAGCCTCCGACAGGAGATTGAGACTCAGAATGACGGACGTCTGGGTCCTCTCGGTTTGGCAGATAAAAAGCTTTGGGCTGGCCGACAAGGAGGACTCTGGCGACATCCGAAGGGAGATCCCGACTCACGGCATCGGATGGATGAGACTCACTTGCGGCCGGCAAGCATAGGCCCGACCGGGAGAACTCTCGCCAGACGTCTGAAGGGAGCACACGCATCAGACGGGTAAGCCTCGCCGGACGGGGAGGGTGGAAAGGAAGACCCGACTGGGAGGACTCTCGCGGCATCCGATGGGGCATTAAACTCAGAACATCGAACGGGTAAGCCTCGCCAGGTGGGGTTAAAAGATGTGAGGGTAGCCGAGAGTTGTTGGGGTTTTTTTTTTTTTTTTTTGCAGGATTTGGCGAGAGGACGAGACTCGTAGCGGCGGACGGTTAAGCCTCGCCTATCGTCAAATGGAAAGGGAAGTTGCATGGCCGAGAGACTGTTACCGACGTCCGAAGGGAGCACACGCATCGAACGGGTAAGCCTCGCTGGCCATAGAAAAGGAAAAGGTAAGGTCGTCTAACCGGGAGGCTCTCGCTGGCGTCCGAAGGGAGCACACGCATCGAACGGGTAAGCCTCTCCGGATGTGTGAAAGAAAAGTTAACGATAGGTGGCCAGGAGGCTCTTGCCAGCATCCAACGGGGACTTCCGGTTCCCCAAAAACAACTGGGTGAGCCTCGCAGGTCCTAGGATGGAAAAGGTAAGTTTGTGTGGTCGTTAGGCTGTCGTCGGCGTCTTATGGGAGTTTGCTACTCACGGCAAGAGACGGGTAAGCCTTGACGACCGTAGGAAGGAGGGTTTATTTGTGTGTTTGGTACCTGCGGCATCGAACGGCTTGCTTGTAGGTTTTGTAACCTAAACCACGTGGAATGGTCGTGGTTGGCTGGCCAGGAGGCTCTCGCCAGCGTCCGATGGGAGCGCTCTCATCGAACGGGTGAGCCTCACTGGCCAAGGATGGAAAGGTTGTCCAGCCGGGAGGCTCTTACCTTCGGCCGACAGGAGCTTAGCTCCCGGAATCGAACGGTTAAGCCTCGCTGGCCAAAGGACGGAAAAGGTAAGTTTGTCTAGCCGGGAAGCTCCCACCTACGTCCAATGGGAGCCTTGACTCCATGCATTGGATGGGTAAACCTCTCCGTACGTAAGACAGAATGGCAAAAGGGTAGCCGGGGGCTTTCACCTACGTCCGATGGGAGTGTGAGCTCCTGGCAACGAACGGGTAAGCCTTGCTGGCTGCAGAATGGAAAAGGTGAGGTTGTCTGGCCGGGAGGCTTTCGTCGGCATCCGATGGGAGCTCGAGCTCCTGGCATCGAAGAGAGAAGCCTTGCCGGCCATAGGATAGAAAAAAGGTAAGGTTATCTGGCCGGGAGGCTATGGCCGGCATCCGGTGTTAATCTGGCTTTTTAATCGGGTAAGCTTCGCTGGTGGTCGGATGGAAAGTCCAAAATTGCTTAAGCGGGAAAGCATCTGACAGGAGTTTAATACTCACGGGCCTGGTTTCACAAATGGGGTTATGCTTAAGCCAGGACTAGGCCTTAGTTAAATTAAGATATTTAAGCAACTTTTACAAAAATGCCTTAGAGGAAAATTTTACAGGTGTGCATCTTGACACAGAACAATGACACTGACATGTTTTAAGATGTGTCAGAGCAAGATATTTTCAGTTGAGACAGCTCAAACATGTATTTTAGTCTGGGACTAGCTTAAGCCTTGTCTGTGAAACCATGGGACGATGTCATACGAGTAAGCTTTGCTGATAGTTGAACGGAGAAGGCAAAGGTTGGCTCAACCGGGAGCACTCTTGCAGCGCCTGACAGGGAGTTCGATACTAAGGAGGATTTGGTTGTCTACGAGGGTAGACGCTGTGAGGCTTACTTGAATAATTGTTTAGCAAATCCAATAAGCTGCTTCCGATAATGAGTCCGAAAAATCTTGGTGCAGTCATTGTATTCGAAATTAAGCGTGCAAAAATAAATTGGATTTCCTGTGCTAGTGTACCCCAAATAGGTGCCATGTATCGGCGATGTGGTCGTTGTCGAATTGTCATATTGTCAGCACATGAGATCGATGGTACATATCGACGATGTAATCGTGCATGGGTGGAGTAAGAGAAAGATTCTTTATACTTGTCTGAGCTTACTATTTGCCATTTTAACCATGCAGGTGCACGAAAAAGCCTATGGAATCACCAATAATCGAAAAAATATATATTTTTCGGACGTACTGATAAACTGGCATTAAATATAAAATACTATATTTAAAACCGCTAGTTCATGTAGTCGGCACTACTGTCATCTCACTTGTCCTGTTTTTTTTTTTTTTACTATAGTAGATTCCATTTAAAGTCCAACGATTTAACCCTAATATGGACGTAAACAAATGCCTTAAATATAAGGTATTCAAAAACCGGTAAGTTCATATATTTGGACTGAGTTCGGTTGAAATGCCTTGGTCATACGCGCTCCGGACCACATGCCTCATGATGGGACCGACGCGCCGCCCCTGAGACCAGAATGAGATGCATTCTAATGTAACTGTGGCATTAAACTCCGTTAGTGAGAGCTCCTTTAAAATATGGCACGTATCGGATTTACCTGTTAAAGTACGATGGAATACCTTATATCTGCAAACGATGCATGTCTATTTGTGGATGGAGACTTCTTTGCCACCTGCAGGCTCACGTCATCCTTTGAGAGCACGGGCGAGCGTGAAGTGCAGTGCTGAGATAGGATAACGGAGCGGTTTGATAGCTGAATTATGGTAGGCCGCCTAATAATTATAATAATAAAAACGTTGATTGGAGAATGGGCCTAATATCGTCTTGGCTATTGTCGATACATGATGCTGTCACCGCAACCTAGGATGCATGGCATACCTATAAGCGGAAATTATTTTATTTTTTTTGCGTGTGAACAGACGCTGCTGTGGCAGTGGGGAGATACGGGAAAGGCTCCTGCAGGAGCAAACACTGCTGCGGTAGCGAGGAGGTATAGGAAAGGCTCCTGCGGGAGCAGACACTGCTGCGGCAGTGGGGAGATACGGGAAAGGCTCCTGCGGGAGCAGACACTGCTGCGGCAGTGAGGAGGTACAGGAAAGGCTCCTGCGGGAGCAGACACTACTGCAGCAGTGGGGAGGTATAGGAAAGGCTCCTGCGGGAGCAGACACTGCTGCGGCAGTGGGGAGATACGGGAATGGCTCCTGCGGGAGCAGACACTGCTGCGGCAGTGATGAGGTATAGGAAAGGCTCCTGCGGGAGCAGACACTGCTGCGGCAGTGAGGAGGTACGTGTAAGGCTACTTGCTTCGGCTGCTGTAGATGTTGGCTGTAGGAAGAGTAAAAAAGGGTTAGTAACATTTGATGGGGCAAGCTACAAATGAATGGGTAGCCTACTGTGTCACCAGCTCAGCAATTGGTTGCCTGATTTGACAATTCCTCAAGCCTTGTCCACGTTATTAGGTTCCTGTTGGAAAAGCATCTTTCCTCTCGTTTGGCCTCCGGGCTCTTTAGACGGTCTCCCGAGGGGATACGTTTGGAACACTGTTTTCACGTTGTAGTATGGACTGTGGAAACAGAGGCTTTTGGAAACGATGAAGCATGTTTAGTCTTGTAAGACGTTGTACCGAAAGACATGATTACAGCAGTAACGTTAACCCCTTACCAGTCACCCCTCATTTTTGGCATGGAGACAGAAATTACGTACCCAAAATAAAGATGTTTCTGCTCATGATTCTTTCTGACTAGATCCATGATCAACATTTGTCCACGAGCTAACACTTCGACGTTTACCGATTAGGAATAGGAATCGTTTTCCTGGCATAATTACTGAATAAATGTCACTGAAATGATGTTTTATCGAAATATTGGTCAATTGGCTTTCAATTGATGCATGGTTTATCCAGATCAGGTAAGAGAGTGATGTTAAACGTGCTGTGAAAAAGAACGATAATAAACTGGGGCCGTTGGCGATGCTTGCAAGCAAATGGGTAAATGGCAGTTATGTGCTATTCGCTTCCAAGTGGTTTCTAAAGATGTTTACTTGCCAGTTTTTTCGTATTACGGTCCTTAAAGTCCCCGTGAAACGGAAGTTGCAAACGACTTTTCTCCAGTGTTGTGACGCATTTCCGAGAGAAACGGAATGATAAATGAGGAAAGTAGTGGGCGTGGCTTATTTTCCAACTAGCACCTGATTGGATCTAGATAAGTAGGTGTTTCATTTAAAAAATGGAGGCAGATCTAAATGCAAGTTTACAATCGGTTGTTGAGGATTACTCGCCACCTGAATCACTGCAATTTAGTTTTCAGCAGGAAAAAGGAGGAAGATGAGAACAGGAACACACGGAGGATGATTTACAAAAATGCACCTCCTTGCCATCTCTCCTTTCACGCGCTGTCAATGCTCGCCACACACAGGCAGCCTGTCTACTGTCAGTTTGATGGGCGTGGTTACGGTTTAAGCAGACACCAAATTCCTCAAGCCTACGTCATCAGTGGAGGTCCTCCAATGCAGAGGGCAGGGGCATTTTCAGATTTTGATTAAAGATTATGAAGGCAAATTTTTTTTTTTTTTTGAGTGGATTGGCTCGCATGGATTGTTCAGCACAAAACGATCAATTTAGGCAAACAAAGTAAATATAGTCAATTTTGATTTCATGTGGACTTTAAAAGGCGACAGTTATTTTACTCACACTTGCTATCCTGCGTTGAAACACTATGGCGAATGAAAGTGACGTGACATTCAGCCAAGTATGGTGACCCATACTAAGAATTCGTGCTCTGCATTTAACCCATCCGAAGTGCACACACACAGAGCAGTGAACACACACACACACACACACTGTGAGCAGCCATTTATGCTGCGGCGCCCGGGGAGCAGTTGGGGGTTCGATGCCTTGCTCAAGGGCACCTAAGTCGTGGTATTGAAGGTGGAGAGAGCACTGTACATGCACTCCACCCACCACAATTCCTGCCGGCCCGGGACTCGAACTCACAACCCCTTCGATAGGGAGTCCGACTCTCTAACCATTAGGCCACGACTTCCCTTGCCTTGCGGATTTAGATGAATTTTGAGTGATCACACCGGTGAATGGTGAAATAGGTCCTTAAATTATTTTGTCCTACCAGAAAACTTGCATAGAAATTAAAATCCAGAGACTTACGAGCATTTTTTTTTCTTCCTTCATGGAACTTAAGTCTGTATCATTTGCGTGAGGTTTAAACGTGCGCGGTAAGGCGAATGTAATGCCTTTGCTTCGTGGTTAAAAGTGGCATCATCATCCGACGGAACGTTTGTATCTGTAGCCAAATCTACGCGCAATCCACACTCCAGATCGGCAGGTGGCGGTAATGCACCTTTACGCTGGTTTGCCAAAACCGCCATAAAACACTAGCAGAAGAAGACGGAACTGTGTCATGACGTCGTTTAACATCTCGGTTACGTATGTAACCTTGGTTCCCTGAATAGGGAACGAGATGCTGCGGTGACGTCACCACGTATGGGAACACCTTCGGTGTGACGAATGTCTGAAGCCCTATACCATCCCGCCAATCCTATTGGCCAAATAGCGCGTGGCACCGCCCAGCATGCGTAGGCATATATATACCTGGTGCCGCGCGCCATTTACCTCAGATTTCATGACGAGAAGAGAAGAAAGCTATCAAGGTACGGCACGGCCAGAACCGCAGCATCTCGTTCCCTATTCAGGGAACCAAGGTTACATACGTAACCGAGATGTTCCCTTTCATAGGTCACTTCGATGCTGCGGTGACGTCACCACGTATGGGAACGCTATACCATCACGCCTGACGTACCTGATAGCTTGGATCCAAGGAAGCATCTGCTCAAGCGGAGAGAACCCGGGAGCCAGGAGCCATCCTCACCTCCAGACTGTAAGACCTGATAAAAGTGCTCGGTGAGGACCAGCCTGCCGCAGCACAGATATCATTCATAGAAGATCCACTGAGAAAGGCTTAAGAAGAAGCCACTGTTCTCGTGGAATGACCTTTTACTCCTAAGGGCGAAGCGAGCCCGCGCGCCTCATAGGCCAAGGAAATAGCCTCCACCAGCCAATGGGACATGCGCTGTTTCGTAACTGCATGGCCCTTATTCTTATGTCCAAAACAGACAAACAGCTGGTCAGACTCACGCCATGGGGCAGTGCGATCCACATAAGTCTTCAACGCCCTCACAGGGCAAAGACTTAGATCTCCAGACTCTGTCGCAGCAGGAGAAAAGGCCTCCAGGACCACCTGCTGAAATGAAAAGGATTAGACGCGACCCTAGGAACATAATTAGGCCTAGGTCGCAACAACACTTTCACAGAGCCTGGTGCAAACTCCATGCACGAGGGTGAGACAGAGAGAGCCTGTAAATCCCCAACTCTTTTAAGGGAGGATAAAGCCATGAGAAGAAGTGTCTTCAGAGACAGGAGCTTATCCGATACAGTTTCCAGGGGCTCAAACGGATGCCCTGACAAACCCAGTAACACAATGGATAAATCCCATGAAGGAACTCGCACAGGGCGGAAAGGCCTCAACAGTCGCGCACCCTGTATAAAGCGAGAAACCAGTGGATGACGACCCACTGAAACACCACCTATATGCTCATGGTGAGCTGAGATAGCTGCCACATAAACCTTCAGGGTGGCTGGTGTCAATCCCTCCGAAAAACGGTCTTGAAGAAACTCCAGTACTGAAGCCACAGGGCAGTAAACTGGATCCACATCATGAGTTTCACACCATGTCATAAACAGTTTCCACTTGAAAGCATATAAGCGTCTCGTAGAAACTGCTCTAGAGTTCAGTATAGTCTCGGTAGTTTCAGCAGAAAGACCGGGACATATCAACTCACTCCGCTCAGAGGCCACGCCCACAGGTTCCACAGATCTGGCCTGGGATGCCAGATCCGTCCCTGTGCTTGCGATAATAAATCCCATCTGAGGGGAATCTCCACCGGAGAGCCCGCTAACAGATTGATGAGATCCGCAAACCACGGCTGTGTGTGCCATCGCGGAGCCACCAGCAACAGCTGTCCCACTCTGTCCCGCCGTATTCTGCATAATACCGCTGGGACCAGCCGAATCGGAGGAAACGCATACAAGCTGGTCCTGGGCCAGCTGTGAGCTAGCGCATCCAGACCCAGGGGTGATGGAGGGCTTAGGGAGAACCATAGCGGGCAATGCGTAGTCGTGCTCGACGCGAATAAATCCACTTCCGCTTCCCCGAAAATATGCCATAGGTGATTCACCGTTTGGGGGTGTAATCTCCATTCCCCTTGTTCCAGAGTCTGCCTGGATAATAAATCCGCTCCGAAGTTCAGTCGTCCGGGGATGTGAACAGCCCGGATCGACAGAAATTTGTCGTGAGACCAAAGAAGAATCCGCCTCGCCAGTCTGCACAGAGGGCGAGAACGTAATCCTCCCTGATGGTTCAGATAAGCCACGACCGCAGTGTTGTCCGTTCTGAGAAGCACATGACGGCCGGTCAGTAGACTCGAAAAATACTGGAGAGCCAGAAAAACCGCCAGTAATTCCAATTTGTTTATGTGCCAGCTGCGTTGTGCCGCTGTCCACACTCCGTGGGCTGGGCGCCCCTGACAAACAGCTCCCCACCCGGTCAAAGACGCGTCTGTCGTGACAGTCTCTCGGGAAGCGCAAATTCCCAGCCGAACCCCGGTGAGGAGAAATTCGGCTGATGTCCATTGTTTTAATGACATCACACACCTCCGCGTCACCGAGATCGTTCGATGCGGAGAACAACGGGGTGAAATATTCTGTCGTTTCGTCCACTACTGAAACAGGCGCATGTAAAGCAAACCCAGATGAATCACGGGAAGCGCCGCCGCCATTAGACCTAGTAGTCTGAGGCACAGTCTCACTGTCACTGTGTGACCCGCCCTGAAGTGCTGAACGCATGACGTAATCGACTGAGCGCGCGGGACAGAAAGCTTTGCTGTCATCGCGCGAGAGTCCAAATCTACTCCCAGAAAGGTAATCCGTTGAGAGGGGATTAATACACTTTTCTGGAAGTTTGTGCGTAAACCCAGGCTGTGTAAATGATTTAGCACAATATCTCGATGAGAGTGTGCTTGAGTCTGAGATTGCGCTAACACCAGCCAGTCGTCCAGATAGTTTAACACACGGACGCCCCGGAGCCGCAACGGGGCCAGAGCTGCGTCCATGCATTTTGAGAATGTACGGGGAGCTAGCGCTAAGCCAAAGGGAAGAACGCGGTACTGATACGCTTTGCCCTCCAAAGCGAATCTGAGGAACTTCCGGTGTCTCTCGATGATCTGAATATGAAAATAAGCATCCTTCAGATCGATCGTGACAAACCAGTCGTTTGGTTGAATCTGAGACAAAATAGATTTTACCGTCAACATCTTGAATTTGCTCGACCTGAGTGCAAGATTTAGACGGCGTAAATCCAGAATGGGTCGTAATCCGCCGTCCTTTTTTGGTACCACAAAATAACGGCTGTAAAACCCTGACTCCATCTGAGAGGGGTGTACTTCTTCTATAGCCCCTTTGCTCAGTAGAGCTAACATTTCCTGTCTCAGCACCGCCATGTCCATCGGTTTCATCACCGTGGAGAGAATTCCACGGAAAGGGGGCGGGCCTTTCCGAAACTGAATGGTGTATCCGTGACAAATTGTGCGTAACACCCATTGAGAAATGCCGGGCAAGCGTTCCCACGCGGCCCGAAACAATATTAGCGTTTTTTTTTTTTTTTTTTTTTTTTTTTTGTTGTGTATAATCCTGAAGCGTATCCACGGCAGGATTTAATCCAACAAGATAAACATTGGGCCACGCTGCTAGCGAGAACGCGGCAGCTGTGTGAGCCGTCATACACTGGCCATCTTTGCCAGCCTCCGCGCCGTCCCTCAAACTCTGAAGGCTGGATTGTGCAGAGTGTCTGAGGGGGCGCGCGAATGAGAGCTCAGTTCAATGACGCTCGAGGTGCCTTTGCTGCGAGACAGTCAATGTTAGAGAACATGAAGGAAACGCATGCATCAAACTCGCTGCGTTTCGTTGTGTATAATCCTGAAGCGTATCCACGGCAGGATTTAATCCAACAAGATGAACATCGGGCCACGCCGCTAGCGAGAACGCGGCGGCTGTGTGAACCGTATACACTGGCCATCTTTGCCAGCCTCCGCGCCGTCCCTCAAACTCTAAAGACTGGATTGTGCAGAGTGTCTGAGGGGGCGCGCGAATGATAGCTCCGTTCAATGACGCTCGAGGTGCCTTTGCTGCGAGACAGTCAATGTTAGAGAACATGAAGGAAACGCATGCATCAAACTCGCTGCGTTTCGTTGTGTATAATCCTGAAGCGTATCCACGGCAGGATTTAATCCAACAAGATGAACATCGGGCCACGCCGCTAGCGAGAACGCGGCGGCTGTGTGAACCGTATACACTGGCCATCTTTGCCAGCCTCCGCGCCGTCCCTCAAACTCTAAAGACTGGATTGTGCAGAGTGTCTGAGGGGGCGCGCGAATGATAGCTCAGTTAAATGACGCTCGAGAAGCCTTTGCTGCGAGACAGTCAAATGTTAGTGTGTGGAAACTGCAGTGAGAGGCTTAGATGTGCATTAGCAGTCCAACAGCGCTCTCTGGAGGCGGGCACAGTCCTAAGCAAACATGAAGGAAAAACGCATGCGTCACATTCGCTGCGTTTCGTTGTGTATAATCCTGAAGCGTTTCCACGGCAGGATTTAATCCAACAAGATAAACATCGGGCCACGCCGCTAGCGAGAACGCGGTGGCTGTGTGAACCGTCATACGCTGGCCATCTTTGCCAGCCTCCGCGCCGTCCCTCAAACTCTGAAGACTGGATTGTGCAGAGTGTCTGAGGGGGCGCGCGAATGATAGCTCAGTTCAATGACGCTCGAGGTGCCCTTGCTGCGAGACAGTCAAAGTTAGAGTATGGGGACTGCAGTGAGAGGGTAGATGTGCATTAGCAGTCTAACAGCACTCTCAGTGAAGGGCATAGTCCCTGGCATATTAACATGAAGAAAAGCGTGTGCGTCAAACTCGCTGCGTTTCGTTGTATATAATCCTGAAGCGTATCCACGGCAGGATTCAATCCAACAAGATAACATCGGGCCAAGCCGCTAGCGAAAACGCGGCGGCTGTGTGAGCCGTAATCCACCATTTGAAGAGCAAAAACTGTTGATTAACGCGCTCGAGTGGGGGAGAGCGAGCACATGGAACTCCAGTGCATCACTGTATTCATATTCAAGCCGCACATATCGCCCCTAACCAACACCTCGTGCGGGGCCTCGGCGACCGCAGAAGCGAAACGGTGGGGGTTAGACGCGAGGCGACTTAAGAAATACACTCCAGAGCGCGGATACTTCCTAATGGCGTTAGTGCACAGGGGAAGTGTATGCATATTTTACTGTAGCCATAGGCTATCAAGGAGAGAACCTGTAGAGAGGCTGCAACGAACCTCTCATAAGTGCCTCCTCGTGATAACCCATCATACGGCTCCTACCTTTCGTTGACTCATCGCGTCCGCGGAGAGGAGTATACTGCTCGTAGATGATCGCTGAGAACGCGAGATAATAGGGCACAGAAGATTCGCTTCGTACTGAAGGAATGAAATCTGAGGTAAATGGCGCGCGGCACCAGGTATATATATGCCTACGCATGCTGGGCGGTGCCACGCGCTATTTGGCCAATAGGATTGGCGGGATGGTATAGGGCTTCAGACATTCGTCACACCGAAGGTGTTCCCATACGTGGTGACGTCACCGCAGCATCGAAGTGACCTATGAAAGGGAACAAACTTTAGCCGCGAACCTGCTTTTAGATGCAACACTTGGATGCCAACTGCCGTAAAAATCCAATGAAGAAAAAGAAGAACCTGTTTTTAGCGTCTTCGCCTGAAAATGTATTGGTTAACGTCGCGCGGTCTGCGCCGCTAGAGGAAGCGGCCTCAAACTGCCACTCGGCCGGAACGCCGGGGTGAAAGGCTGAGCCGCGGTGAGAACTGGGGTTCGACCCGGGCTGGTTGGGTTCTTTCTGCTGCAATCCAGCGCTCGGGGAGAGCTCGGTCTCGGGCGGCACGATCGTTGTGTCGAGCAAGGCGAGCTCGGAGCTTGCACGGTCTATTGGCCACGACGTGTGGCTTGGCGATGAGAGCAGCTGTCACGATGACGCTAATGCTGCTCAACGGCCGCGTTTGGCTGGGTAGAAATGATTTCGGGTCCGGCAAAAGCAGCAGGTCTTATAAATCTCCTGTGCAGCTCTCTTCGTTAGTACGAAAATTGGATCTGTGGTAAGGTGACAGACGAAGCGAACCGGCATGCTGATAAACCGTCAATGGATAGAGGGAAGTCAGCGATATTTATACTATGGGATTGATTACTTGATTATGGTCCACCTGTGTTGATTAGGCTAAGTATCTGACGCGCTCCTCCCGAATCTTATTAATAAAATTTCATTTATTGAAGTGTAAACTATGAACTTTTGCTGAAGCAGCACACAGAACACGTTGTCACAATATAATCAATATAAGTTTCTTTTCTCCGCGCTGGTCAGGGTTGACCAATCACACTAAAGCATGCATGATTACTTTAAGGATTTGTTATAATAGTTTTCATAGAGATGACAGAGGAAGACTTAGTAATAATAGGAAGACTCAGATAGTAATAATTTGCATGAAAACGATAATAGATTTCTGTACACAAATGTATTCAATAAGCCAAAAGACTTGCTGAGATTTGAATGCTGTTCAACAGAAGTCTTCTTAATTGCCTGGTTTGGCAATGATTTCACCACAAAATGTGCTTATTTTTATTTGAATCTAAGTATTTTTAATGTATTTTGTATGTCTGTGGTGGCAAAAAGTAAACAAAGTACAAACATGTAACTCTGAAATGGTTATGAGTTTCAATATATTTTCAATATAATTTTCAGCTGCTTACAATTTTGTGTACATGCCAGTATCACATTAAAGATTAATGCTACATGATAGCATTTACATAAACGAGAACATTATTGCTATCCTTAAGTACTGCAGCAGAGGAAAAATAATTCATAATGAACAATATTTTGCTAATATTTTATCCAAATGAGACTTAAACAACATGCAAACCTTTACAAACCAGATGTAAAGTATATTGTTCTGCATGCAAATGCACAAAGCATATGCAGTATCAATGTATGTATTGGTTTGATAAACCAAAATGTACAGGTCAAAATACAACAAAAAAAGACTGCTCCTGGATATATCATTCAAAAATATTGATGATCATTGCTAATTTAATTATTGGCAGTGTACAACTTTAATTTATCAACAATTTAATAAAATATATCTTTGATTTTGACTGAAAGTGTCCTTGTGCTCTTCTGCCACTATAATAACTGGCACAAACAATCTGTCACAAATTTAGGCAGGCAGATGAAAAAGAATGCATACTGTATCTATCCAATGACCAGCAAATTACAGTAGGACTGCTACTCATTTTAGTTCAAATATCACATCGATCCACAAAAATGACCACTAACAATCTATAACACACACATAGGGAAGACATTCTTCCATCTACCTTTATGAGACATTATTAAACAAAATGTTCTTAAAAGGCAATTGAAATACTTTAAATTGGTGTTTCGATGAGCTGAGATGTGGTTCTGTTTGATATATTTGGCATTCAGATAGAGGTGCGTGTGGGGGTGTTGGAAGAGGGATTGGCACAGTCACTTCCGATTAAAGCAGCAGCACTAGGGGCGAGAGTGTCCCTGCAGTGCCCTCACATGTTGGAGTCATCACCCTTCACACTGGCATTGGGGAACGACGAGGAGATCTCCTTAAAGAACTCATCCTCCTTCAGCATACTCTGATCACAAAAAACAGGATGCAAAGTTTAGGCTCAAGCACACTACTGTATATATAAAGCAACTCAAGTCAGATCAGATGCGCAGCTGCTTGTTACCGTTAAGTTGTTGATGCCCTCTGAGAAAGCACCAATCTGCCTTACTGTCCCTTCAGAGTCCTCCATCTGGGGATTGTAAAGAGGAACAATTTCATACAGGTGTTAATGATTAATCAATGATCAACTCATTGTTTTTAATGATTTGTATTTAAGGTTACTGACTTTTGAATAATTAAATGGACATATGGAATAAATTAGATTTTTTTTTTTAATTTTAAAAGAAGTCACTTATGCCCACTAAGGCCGCATTTATATGACCGAAAATACAGTAAAATTGCAAAATATTATTACAATTTAAAAGTATGATTTCCTATTGTTATAAATTTTAAAATGGTATTTATTGCTGTGATGTCAGAGCTGAATTTTCATCTGCCATTACTCTAGTCTTCAATGTCACATAATCCTTCTGAAATCAAAATTATTCTTTGCTTTCACAGTAATAAATTACATTTTAAAACGTAGTACAATAGAAAATCATTCTATTAAATTGTAAAAATATTTCACAATATCACTGTTTTTATTTTATCAAATGAATGCAAATTTTGTGAGCGTAAAGATACTGCTTACAAAAACTATTATTACTGTTTAATTTTTTAAATAATAATAATAATAATTTTATATATATATATATATATATATATATATATATATATATATATATATATATATATATATATATATATATATATATATATATATATATATATATATATATATATATATATATATATATATATATACAATATTTTATACACAATTTTTAAATTAAATATAAAAAAAATATTGGTAGATATTTGCCAAATATAATTTTTGGTAATTATTGATAATTAACCATTTTGACTTATATAAACCTTAAATGCATTAAATGTTATTACATTTTTTTTTACATTAAATTCTGTTTACTAAAACTTAAAGTGAAAACTAAATATTACATAAATATACGAATAATAAATGTATTATATATTTAGATATATTAAATATGTAAAATATTTTTGTTAAATTATTATTGAGCAAAACTATCACATGACTTTTGTGGTATTAAACGTTAACGATAAACCTGTCTATCAGACAGCCAAGGTCGATCAGTGGCAGTGGTCACTGCTTTTCACACTGTAGCAAAGTGAAGCATCAGAGTCCATCATGCACCACAAAGCTTCTATCACTACCTGGTCGAATCGATCTAGGTCATCATCATAGATCTGGAGCTCCATGCCTCTGTAGCCTTTCTGGAAGCTGCGTCCTTTGGGCATCTCCACATCCATGGGACAGACATACTCTTCATTATCCTCTTGCTTCTTCTTCCTACCAAACCCTCCAAACGCCAGCTTGTGTGGCTAAATTTGACAGACAGAATTTAAATTAAAAATATGTCAGCATTTGAACTCCAAAATGAATGAAACATAAGCAAGTTCTGCAGTAGATGGTCTGGAGATGTTCTGCATCATACCTTGACTTTAGCCGTGGCGGTGAGTAAGGTGTAGTCTGGATTCTCTAGACACTCCTGTTTGAGTTGCTGGGCCTCAGAACCCACCAGCAGGTTGAAGTGTGTAGCCAGATGCCTCCGCAGCAGAGTCTTGTTGGGGGGAATATTCAGCAGCAAAGCCATTGTCTCCACATTGAAGCGAGGTTCCAGCACCTGAAACCACGAACAAAATTAATACCATTTGATAAGAAAAAAAATTGCACTTTTGCAGACCTCAGCTTTATTGCCACTTTAGCAACCTGGGGTTAACTCCTATGATAAAGGTCCTGATATACTTTACATTAACACATGCATTTCACAGATGCTTTTATCCAATGTGACTAACATTGCATTCAAGGCACATCACTTCTTGCTTTCCCTGGGAATCAAACCTATGACCTTGCTAGCATCCTGGTTTATGGATCAACCCTTTCAAGCTTTTAACCTACGACTTTTCGGTTTCTAGTACAAATTCAAACCATTCCAACCAATAACCTTAACTAGTACTAAGTAATTTCTCACCATCAGTCCTCCATGTACTCCACTGCCCCTCAAGTTGGGTGCATATTCAGCTAGGTCAGCAGACCGCAGCCATTCCATCACACGGTGGTTGGTCCACTGAGAGACCTCAGCAGGACTTATGTTGTTCTGAAATAAGGATTGCTAGAATAAGTAAAAAAAAATACAAGATAGCACAGATTAGAGTTTGGTCTCTCTTTCTACCTCATCTGAAGGTCTTCGTCGCAGACAGTTGGGGTCGTAGCTGTTGAGTCGGAGCACCTGGATGGCTCTCTTAATACTGAGGTGATGTAAAACACTGCCCACTTTCAGAGACAACAGGTCATCCTGTTCAGCATGGACAGGAGAGAGTGGACTTGAAGCAGTTTAGAATTCTCAAGGATCACGTGACATTGACTAATGACTGGAATTCGGCTTTGCCATCACAAAAAATGATTACATTTGAAAATTTATTCAAATAGTAAACACGCATTTGAAATTATAATAATTTTTCACAATATTAACTTTTACTTTTAATCAAATAAATACAGCTTTTTTTCAAAAACATTAAAAGCTAGTTTAACCTTTTATTCATAGATTAAAACTTTTCATTTATGTGTCAAAATGCAAGTTTAACCAGGAAAAAGACTAACCACAGTCATATAGTGAAGCATCCGTCCATCCACACGTCCCTCGTCAAACTGAGTCTTGTACTGCGGGAGGCCAATGTCATCAAGCCATCCTAGAACAGAAGGTAAGGGGTTAAGAGATTCAACCTGATACATTCAGCCTTAGTTTTATAAGAATTTAACAACAAATCTGATACTGCGGATAAATAAACATCTATTTCTTACTTGTCACCCAGTGGTAGTCTAGTTTGCTTTTGTTGTCATCTTCCTCTGAGCCCAATGCCTGCAGGGCCAGCTGCAGTTTCTTCCTGTGCAGAGGGTGTTTTATTCCCAGCTCCTGCATAGAGAGGGCAGAACAGTCCTTAAACATGAATTTCAGACAGAAAACAGATTATTATCAGACTTAAATGTGGTCTTTAACATTTCGACACCACTATATGCTCTCATCCTGATTGTGAGTAATAAGAGCTCACTCTTTCCAGATCCTGCTGGGATGCCTGCAGGAGCGTCTGGCCTGAGGCGACCCACTGCCTTGCCAAACTCACGTACAACCCCAGTCCCTGCTCCTGCATCCAATCACACACCTGCTCCTGGGACCAGCGTGCAAACGGTGTATCCAGCTCACTGGAAAACACAAACAAGCAGATCTTAGAAGGTACAATCACCATATAGTGACTGCTGGAGATATTTGCCACAAAAATGTCACACTGGCAACATAATAAATGAGATTTTAATCAGGAACTGAAACTCTGGATCAATAAGCAACATGTAAGTCTGTGTTTCCCAACAGCAGATCTTTCCATTTTGAGAAGGAGCTCTATCCTGTGTCAATGTGATTACTGACCTGTTGGTGTTCTGCAGGTCACGTGACCAACCCAGCCTGGGTCCAGCTGTGGCTCTGACTCCACCCCGTTTAAACTCACTTTCTGATAAGTTATCATCCAGGTTGAATGTGGTTGATTGACTTCTTCTGAGCCTTTAAAGAAGAAAGAAAAAGTCAAAGAATGTCATCAGTTCATTTATTGATACTGCATGCTTTAAATGACTGACATATTTGTCCACAATTAGCTAAACAAAGAAAAAATCATTTTCTAAAGCCAATTTGCAACATGTAGGGTGATTTTGAATACATTTTAAAATTTTGTTCATGTAAAGAAAAAAGAAAAAAAAAACTTACATAGAGGTTTATATTAAGTAAATCAGAACATTCATAATAATATTGCAATATGATACTTATTTTTTAGAATAATATCACTTATAATATTTCTTAGAAATTAAAGTATTACAATAATATATTCTTTAAATATTCAGTATACAGTATTTTTTTTTTTACTTGTATAGCATTTATTATATTTATTATAATTGAATTGGCTTTTATTTTGTACTGTTTTTGTAATTATGTATGTACTTTTGTCATTTTAATTTTTTTAGTTAGTTTTAGTTTTTAATTTAGTTGTTTTTTCTATTCAGGTTTAATTTATATTTCAGATTTAATAATTTTAGTACTTTAATATTTGTTTTAATTAAGCCTTTTTCAATTAATAAAACCAATGTTTAATAGTTTTAGGATTAGTTAACAATAAGACTGGCAGAACATAAAATATGCTAGATAAGGAAAGAAGCCAAGTGTCTGAAACGTCCAACCCTGCAGCTGTTTTAGACTCACTTTCCAAAGAGTGCTTTGATTCCTTTTGACTTTTTCTTGCCCTCCGGAGAAATGGGGAGAGTGTGTGTGCTGTCACTGTCAGCTGACCTCTGCGGCATGCCTGCCAGATCCAGATGTTCAGTGCCATCCCTCTCTGTCTCAGCTGTGCAAACAAACACATACACAAGAACAGAAAATGTCCTGTTGTCACCACAGCAAACTACATTACCCATAATACCACAGTCCGTCGAGCATCAAATAAACTAAAGATTATGGGAAGGGAGAAAAAACAGGGCAGTTGTTCAGTTGGAGACCAGAGCAGTAAAAATGTCATGAATAACAGGAAGTTTAAAAGAAATAAAGCCCTAAAATGAAAGCGTCTTCCTTGAACTACTGGAATCAGCATCATGCGGCAAGATTGCAGATGACTTCTCGTCTGGACTGAAGAACAAATGGATCTGGTTTATTTTAGGAGTGGAACCATGGAACAAAGTCACATGCTGACATGCAAGTGATAACAATGGAAGAAATAACATCTCTGTTATTGAATGAAACTAAATCCAGCCTGAATGTTCATTCTTATGGTAGTTTGGATGTGAGGGGAACATATAGAGTTGTGAGAACGTGGTCAGAATATTTGAGTGCTGGGTAATGTGGTCGAAAAATAACATGCGATGACGACAGAACCTCTATATTCTTCATCTCAAAGGACTCACGTTTGCTACTACATGAGCCCAATGTTAAAACAAATCTATTTAGACTATTATTTTGACAAGAGGACTTCAAAATAATTGCCTAAAATTTTAATATCACCTCCTGCTTTGAAGAAAAGAAATGAAAATAAACCAACTTTGCTCCAAAATGTCTTCCTTTCTAAAGATAGACGATTTCTGAATCAAGCTTGAAGCTAAAATAACATTTGAAAAAACGTGTTCCTTCCTACAATGTTATATTGTATACTGATTTTGATAATTTGGGTTTTCAGAATTAGTAAAATATTTGTTGTATCTGTGTGTTTTGACTTATGTGTGGAAATGCATCAAGGTAAGGGACTTTTCCTTGAAGGAAAGAACGAAAAGAGGACACATCCAGGTCCTTTTCTGTCCTTCCTCAGAGAGGCCATTTGGCAGGTCTAGCCTGAAAATGGGTGTTTGTACTTAATTTGGGTACTCTTGACTCATGATGTTTTTATCTAAAAAACATTTATTTTGGATGTTTTTTATTTGTTTAGTAATTTTAGCTTTTTTAATCAACTGTAACTGACCATGGGCATATCGATTTAGAAGTAAGGAAGAAGTCGTACCCAAATTAGGGGCACTAGCAGTCCTCTTCCCTCCCTTAATCTTGAAGAATCCCCGTCCAAAAGAAGATCTCATTTTCCTGGTGCCGAAGCTGTCATCCTCAGCAGTACGAGAAGAGCTTGGGGATCTGGGTGGAAGAGTTGTGATCTTCTTGAACTCATCAAGTTCACTGCTCTAAAAGTTCAGGAAGGAAACAAATCAGATTATAAGCTTTCATGTCAAATAAGCTTATGTATGTAATATGAAGAACATTCCAATAATATAATGTAAATTAAAATAGATTTATCATTATAATAAATTCAAATTTAACATAACAGCAGCAATTCATAATATTTATATATTAATTTTAACAATAGTTATGATTTAAGAGAGTATTACTTAAAGAGAGAGAGAGAGAGAATTACCTCTGCTGTCTTCTGATCTACTGTTAACGGCTTCTGGTATTAATTTTTTTTATCTAATTTTAAATCACTTTAAATATTCAATATATTGCCTAACCCTAATAAAAACCTTAAAGACAAATACACTTTTACTCCAGTTCTGATTGAGACTTTGAAATTCACCTTTTCACTGGCTCTTTCATCAAGGTTGCCCTGGTTTGCTGATTTTGTGACCTCTGAAGTTCTAAAACATGAAAAGACATTGTAACCATCACTCTTTCCAACATTCAGATGTTCATAAACACTTTGTAGCATCAAATCACTTTAAGGTGTCTGACACACACGTTGAGACACAAGAGTGGCATTTTAGGTTACCAAACAAAAATACCCGGCAAATCAAAATGTGCCATTTTTGTGAATGAACTCCACCTGACACACATACTCACTCGGGACAATCATCTAATGGGGTCTTCAGTGACTGAGTTGGCTCCTGACACTCTCTCTCACTACAAAGGACAAACACACGAGCATTGGGATGCAGAGGTGGTGGCAAAGCATGATGGGTAAGCAGTGGGGTGTATAGACGGACATGCACTGATGTGTTAACAGTGAGAAAATGACACTTTAAACACCATAGAATGATGGGATAGTATAAATACGGTGACGTCATGAACTCTGATATAGATAACAGGCATTTCAAAGACTAGAAAGGATGAAAAGACGATATGAAACATGAAACACACAAAAGGAAATCCTCTAGAGGTGCTAACGCTGAGGATGGGATACTTGAATGCTGTAACATAGGTGGGACGCTTTTGGACATAAACCTAGAGCCACAGATATGATTTAAAAGAATGTTGGCGTGTCCAGATTTTATTAGATGATGATCCTGCATGAGAAACAACTCAAGCAGACAAAAAGGTGTGTTTTAATGTCCTGAAGTGTACCTTGATGACTGCATGTGTTCCAGGCCTGAATCGTTGTCTGCTTTGTCTGGGGATGTTATATGTACTGTGAGCGATGGCACTTGGAGTGTACTGACAAATGTTGTTGCCTACAGAAGAAGAGAACATGCAAAGATAATTTACACCAGTGTATTCTCTATACCAGTATTTTTCAAAATGCAGACCCCTGGAGGTCCACCTTTCCAGCATAAAAATATAATATTTAATATAATATAATACAATATCCTAAGCCTTTTTATTAGGGATTGTTGTTTGTTTTATTTATAGAGCATATTTAAAAACAACCATGGGTTGACCAAAGTGCTGTATTGAACATACATTTACCAATAAGGATATTAAAAAACAAGTACATTAATATAAAAAAGAAAACGTTTTAAGTCATCGTCACCTGTTCAGGTAAAAATTTAGATCTGTAAGCATAGATTGAAAAATGGAAAGAGAAGGTGTTGTTCAAAACACATAACTAATTTACAATTTAGAATGCAGATTTTGTAATACAGGTATTGCTACAATTCACAAACTATTAAAAAAATTGTTAGGTGAAAAACATCTGAAAAAAAAATCTAAATATTAAATAAAAAAACTTAGCAAATAAATGCAAATTAAAACTGGTCACCTTGGTTTAAGTACTAAAACCACTAAAACTAAAGCTGAAATAAATAAAACCAAGCTACAGAAGAATTTTTTATAAATCTAATAAAAATGACAGAAACACATGAATAAAATTTAAATGCAATATTAAAACAATATAAAAAATGCAATACTAGTAAAAAAATAGAATAACACTGATTACATAAATTGATTTTATTCACTCAGTTTTCAGGGTCCTTGGCTCAAAACGTTCTAGTGCATACATCATATTCCAAGGATCCATCACCTCTGAACAGTAATATCTGAAGACATTCAGTCACTCCCTGACAAGTGACTATCTGCGTCTTGGATCATCGGTGACAGTATGAGCCATAGGCTGACAAGCTGTGTGTCCTGCAAGTGTTCAATTTGGCCTTTAGCTTGAAAAAACAGAAGCAACACAACTTTGCGGAACTGTCAATCAGCCTGTGTTGCTCTAAATTAAGAATAATTCTAGTTTGCAGTGCAGTGATTCCAGATTATGCAAGCCAAAACAAAACATAGTTTTTTTTAACAAAGATGCAAACTAGCCACAAATGGTGAACTGTATAACTTTGAGGGAATTATTACATGAATTTTGTTGGTCTGAAAAGAAAATTTTACCTCATTTTGACCACTCACAGCAACTTCCTCTGCGTAAGAGAGCAGAGACTTCTCCGTGTCCATGGAGACAGAGAGGGGGGTGGACATGGAGAGGGAGCTGTCACTATTGCTCCCATCACTGTCTCCTTCTTTGACTTTATCTGAAGAGAAACACAGGAGAGGAGGGAGATTTGATCATTAGCTCGGAAAATGGCACACAACAAGTACAGCCTGTCACTTAACAGCAACACATTAAAGGATTCAAATAATTGGGTGAATGTATAATATAATATAATACAGTATATTACATTTCTCATTATTGCATTAGTTTTTTTACACATTTGTTTTTACATCATGTACGCCTTCCACAATATTTAATTTACAATTTAAATAATGCATTTTTTTGTATTAAAGTGTGGTTACGGTTCACAAATTATTAAAATAATTTTGATAAATTAAAAAAGGCTAAGATAAAATAAAATGATAACATAAATATTGGATGAAAACTTCAGCTTAAACAAAACTTTAAAAATGTAATGAAAGTTAGAAATGTTGCCAGACAAATAACTGAAATAAAATGAAGTGCTAAAACTACTAAAACTGAAATAAAATAAAGGTAATTTTGTTTTTATTATAAAAGGACAAAGGCACATAAAATTAAAAAAAAGACTAAATAATTCAAATAAAAACAAAGTAAAACTAGTTCTAAAAACTAATTGTATATAAATTCAAAGCTAGTTCAATAGTACATAAATAATACAAATAATACCAATTACAGGAATGACAAACATTTCATTGACAACACTTTGGATTTTTTATTAAAAAGCTAAATAAATCACCTTTTCTTCCTTGTGCTGACATGACCATCTCTTGTACTTTCTTGTAACGCATGAGTGACTGTCGCAACTCTTCAATCTTGTGATCCTACACGAAGCATCATTAACAGCATTAAATGCCAGGTTCCTTCATGATTTTCAAAAGCAATGGGAAAGGAAGCTTA
Source organism: Carassius carassius (assembly GCF_963082965.1). Classification (NCBI taxonomy): domain Eukaryota; kingdom Metazoa; phylum Chordata; class Actinopteri; order Cypriniformes; family Cyprinidae; genus Carassius; species Carassius carassius. The sequence continues at coordinate 26,590,193 of NC_081767.1, read as the reverse complement.
TGACTTAAAACTACCTTCTCCTCATTTGCAGCCATCAACGACTCCATTGCTTTCTTCATCTTCTGTACTTCCATATCTGCAAAGCACAGGCTTAGTAAACTAAAGACTATTTCATAAACACTAAAGGGCAAAGATACATTAAGACTCAAGTCTGACATTTAGCATCACATAAACTGTAGACAGACACATTGAACTGAAATACAACAGTGACCTTCTGTGACAAATGTGAGAAATGTACACAACGGAAGCGAGGAGGAGCTTGTGGAGATTAAACGTGAGCGTATGCAGCCACAGATAAGAGTGGATGTCCAGCCTGCAATGTTATGAGGAATGTTGACATGGGCAATGCACTATAATGAATGGAAGGGGTGAAGAAATGAACTTAGTACGAGGTGACAGGCAAAAAACAAACAATAATGTAAATGTGACATGCCAGATGGTGACCACAATCTGACTTTTGTCAGGGCTACAACATAAGAAAGGATTGTTATTCATTACTTCTTTCCCTTTCCTATAACTAATATCTTGTATTTTTAAATCCATTAACTTCCTGTGATTTGCACTACTTTGTGTCGTAGAAAAGCAAGCTTCATGAGTACCATGCCCAAACATGCAGGCACAAAAAGCAGAGGACCAAGAGGACAAAAGTAGTACAAAGATTAAAAAGCTGAAAAAGGGATGTATGTGTAGAAGGTAGACATGGAGTCCCCTTACGTTTCTCTTTGAGCCTCTTTTTTAATGTTTCCTCAGTATGGAAAACTGCTTAAGACAGAGTAATAATATTAAACGCGTGTATATATATATATATATATATATATATATATATATATATATATACCAAATAAAAATACATAAGAGAAAACAAAAAATCTAGATAATAAACCAAAATCAAAATAAACAAAAACTAAATAACAAGAGAAAACAATGTAATACATTTAATCAAAACAAACAATAAAAAGGCAAAAACAATGAACATAAATAAAGACAAATTGAAATAAACAAAAACAACAACAACAAAAATACTAAGCAAAAACTTAAATATATCAAGTGAAGACAAAACAAACATCAAAAGCAAATCAAAGCAAATAACAAAATAAACTCTAAAAAAATAGCAACTGACAGCTAGATCTACTCCGGATTTTATATTAAATTAGTTAGTACATCATCACAGAAACTGCATAATGACAAGACAAAACTAGACCCCTCTAGGGCATGCTGGGACAGGCAATACTGTGATTACTAAGTGTGAATAACAGCAACTATGCATGACCCACCTCTCTCTGTGCTGTCTAGGCCTACAGGCGTTGGGGATCTGGACCCTGTCTCATCCTGCAGCCTCCTCAGATCACCATCTCTGCCATCCAGCTGCCTTCTCAACGTAACCAGCTCCTCCTGAACATTAAACACACATCTCACAACTCTGATCCAAAGTCTGGACGACCTCTGAAATTAACAGGTTAAACACCCAGTAATACCAAACCATGCAGTTACTAATTACTATCAGAGTTCAGTACATGGCACTTGCAAAATGAAAGTTAGACATAATTACTTGTTTTTTTTGTTAATCGTACAAGCATGCAGATTTATTGGATTATCTCGCAAATATTAAATTAATCAATTATATAGGTGAATACCACTAATAAAGATCACATTCAAGAACTTCATTCAAGAGTTCAATACATTGCCAGGGTGGTAGAGACGTTTATAACACCAAAAAACTACAGTAACACAATCTCACACTGAGCTTTTCAAACCTTGTGACTTAACTATGTATGTTACAGTAAGGAGCAGTAACAGAAATAGCTTCTTGTGCATTATAAAGCAGTCTGAAATTTAGCTCTCCAGGCTTAAACATCACATAGAGCCTAACACTAAAGCAGATCTTATACTGGTGCCACTGCTTAGAGAGGAGGGCAGATTTAATGAGCAGCTTTCAAATCATGATGAGAACTTTGTCTGTACATCATTGTGCAAAATGGAGGGCTATGGAGCTCACAGTCAAGCTGAGACAGTTAAAGGTTTGATACTGTAGTGAGTGACATGAGATAATAGGCTCATTAACAGTGGTCTCAGAATGTATTTTGACTCTAAAGCAACTCTGAATGTCACTGCATTGTTAATCAAATATTAATTGTGACCACTGTATATGTCAAATGTTTAAACCTTAAACTAAATCTGGATACAACATGCCAAAAAGCAAAGTTACAGAGCAAAAAAAAAAAAAAAAAAAAACTGTATCACAACCAGAAGCAGTACAACCACCCTGAGGTATTCCGACCTTGAGCGCCTGGATTTTTTGTTCCTTCCTCTGTTTCTCATACTGCATCTGGCCCATTTTGAGTTTCAGGCTAGAGAGTTTGGCCATTAGCGACTAGCGGCAGAGAGGTTAACCAAGGAGGAAAAGGAAAATAGACACTTAAAGATAACAAGAAAGATGTGCAAGAGAGACAAAAGAAGAAGAGAATCCCTATGCAAGCTTAAAGATAGTAACATGTAGATGTTTTCACTAGTAAGAAACTAGCGTTGAAACTCACCTTAGTGGATTTCAGTTTCTTCTCATACTGTAACCGTTCATTCTCCAACTCAGAAATGCGATATCTCAGTTCATTAATCTCCAAAATCAAACCCTAAAAAGGAAAAAGGCAAAAAATCTCCATAGAATTTCACAAAGTGTCTTAAGCATTTTATCAACAACTTGTTTTTCTAAACACTATTTTATTATTAATATTTGTTTAATAATGTGAAATATACTGTTGAATGGGTTTAAGTTAAACTGGCATATGTATGCTGTCGATTACCACACACACACACACAATAGTTACAATAAAAATAAAACAATAAAAAAAACTGAGGGTCACTAATGCACAGAATCTAAAAATATTAATAATCTTTTCTAAACACTCACAGATTATCATGGCAATATTCCATATTCTAGAAACCATTTTGCTTCAAAGGGCTTCAAAGAGAAGCCAATTCTCAAATTTGAAATGGTTTGTTTAACAAACAGATTAAGTATTCAATATTTATTTACAAGCATAAAAAAACAAGAATATAGTGAAAACCATCCATTCAGCACTCAGGCCTTTCAGGGCCAAACTCTTTGTCAGGATGTCTAGCATTCAGGCGTGGATTTATGATTCAATAAACAACAGCCAGTTGTAAACACTCATTAAAATACAGATGCTTGGAGCAGTGATCCGGAAAACTCAAAGGACAAATCAGAATACACTACAGTTCAAATTTTTGGGTCAGTACAACTGTACAACGGTTTTCAACTGTGATAAGAAATGTTATAATAATAATAATAATAATAACAACAATAATAATAAGCACCAAATAAGCATTTTATAATGATTTCTGAAGGATCATGAAACACTGACGACTGGAGTAATGAATGACTGCTGAAAATTCAGCTTTGCCATCACAGAAATTAATTACATTTTAAAATATATATATACACATATATATATATATACATATATATATACATATATATGTATATATATATACACAAATAAATATATATGTATATATATATATATATATATATACATATATATATACACAAATATATATATATATTTATTTGTATATATATATATATATATATATATATATATATATATATTTATATATATATATATACATACAAATAAATATATTTTAAAATGTAATTAATTTCTGTAATTAAAATATATATACACAATTTATTTTTTTTTAAAAATTAGTTATTTTAAATTGCAATAATATTGAACAAAAATACTGTTTTATTGCATTTTTGATCAATTAAATGCAGGCTTGGTGAACATAAGAGACCTATTTTTAAAACATTTAAAAAAATCTTACCAGTCACAAACTTTTGAACAGTAGTGTAGATATAAAATATTTCAAGCTACAGTAGTTCTGATTCAGTTCAAAATCTAAAAAGACATATTATAGTCTTAGTCTTAACAGGATAAAAAGACGACATTTTGGGAAACTAACTGGAGACTCGCTGAGACAGTAAATTATGTGGCAGCAAAATAACAGGAAAGAGCACAAATAATTTTTATCTTTGAAGAATGTGTTGACCGACCTAGACCAAACACACTTGCCAGTGCACAGTTTAAACCATAAATAATTTGTATATGTTCAATAATACTCTAAGAAGAATGAAAAACACAATCACAAAGAAATGCCTGAAATGGAACATTTGTCATCAACAATGAGACAAAAGCTGTTTTCTGTGGCAGACTGTGAACACACAGGTGCAAAGACTGGTTCATCTTCATGACCCTAATCTGAAATCATCCTCTTGCTTTTCTCCATTTTTGGATGTTGTCTGACTCAAAAACACCTGCTAAAGTGATAACAGCATTTCCCAAGCCTAAGTAAAACATGTTATGGACAAGAACCGAGACAAGCTGGTCTGGAGTTCTTAAGATAATAGCCTGCTTTGCATCTAGTCTGAAATGACTAGATTTGAATGAACACATAAAAAAAAACTTTCCAGTTTGCAGTTAATTTGTGCCAAGAAACTCCCACTTTGACAGGAAGTGTAATTGTGAACTACATGTTAGTGGCCAAACATGGTTTAGGACAAGTTTATCTGAAATAGTAGAAACCAGCGATGTGGAAAACGATTCCAATGGATCCCAACACCCTCTTGCTGAGGACCCTTTCCTCTTCTCCCATTCATCCCCATAGTCCATTCATATTCCTTAGTGGTAATGACTGCTTTCTAGAGAGAAAAGAGGCCACCTAAACCAATCTTTGGAGAGGAAATGGTATCTGGTAAAGGCTGTTTTTGCATTTACCATTTTGCCCAGACAGCAAACAAAGCAGAGAATAGTTAAAAGCCCAACATTCCAGTGCACTGGAACGGACCACTGTACCACAACATGACGTGATTGGTAGATGTCTGAGCGCAAACAGATCGCGTTGTTGAATGCATGTCTTTCTACTTCAGGCTTGTACAAAAACAAACGGTTGACTATCAAAACAAAAGAGCTCTGTGCACCAAAGGCAGAATCACAAATTAACCATTGAATGGCATTACAATTAAAGCACAGCCATTGACATTTTCAAAAAAAGATATCATTACACAATTATTTCCCTCATGCATATGTATGTTTCTTACCTCACTATCTCCGAATCTGTCGTCAAAATCGAGTCTCTCTTTCTCTATGGCTGTTAACTTCAGCTTCAATTTGGAAACCTCTGCCATAAGCTCCAATTTTTGAGTCTCAAGGGCTGATCTGCACAAGAGTTCCTAGGAACAAGAGTTAAAAAAGGAGCATGAACAAGGAAAATCCGCCTTATTAATACATTTAATAATCTTTTGCTTGTGATTGGACAGTATAGTAAAGAAGTGATAGAAAACTACGGGCTGAAAATAAGCTTTACTGTGCCAAATGTACTTGACCCAACTGCCATACCATGTCTCTAATATAAAAGAAATATCTTTAAACCCACCTGTTGCAACATTTCTTCAGTTGCATTAAGTTTCTCCCGGTGTTCATCAAGGCACAGGTCTAGGTCCCTTATCTTTTCACCCTGCGCCTCCACTTGATCCGTCAAAACACTTACCTGCAAAGAAAGATCATTTTATTTTAATAAAATATTACTTTATACACAAGAATGCATTAAATTGACACATTTATATATTTTTTTAATTATTATAAATAAACATTTATTATAAACGTTACATTTTAAAATATATTTAAAAAGAAGACAGTTATTTTAAATTGTAATAATATTTAACAATATTTCCGTATTTATGACATTTATGACAATATGCAGCTTGTGCTCCCCTCAAAAATATTGTAAAAATCTTGTGGACCTTGTATGTGCATGTATATACAACGTTACCTGAAGCACAAGGGATTCTTTATCACTTTCAAGACGATTAAGTCTGTCCTGGTAAACATCACCAGTGATTGAAATGTGTCCATTTGACTGCCCCAAAAAAAATATTGAAAAATTTTTAATATTAAAGACTTCTGGAATCCACCACAACATGTCCTGAAACAGGTAATTTTTTGCTTTTAAAAGCAAGTAATTCTGAGAAAAACAGTGTTACTTGAGATTCAGGGTTTTCATGAACCATGTATCATGCCAACAAAATATCAAAAATCATGCCACATAAACTGACTAAATATGGTACTATGTGTTGTCTTTCCCTTGGCAGTTGTTCAATTTGTCTCAAGACACACACAAAAAAATTATTATGTAACTAATATCTTGAGGCAATGATAAAGCTAAACTGCACTGATGTCTTATTTATGAATAGAACTACTGAACATGATACAGTAATAAATTTAAAACACTGAACCCTTATTACGTCAGAATGATAATCTTGAGCAGTGGCCTAGCAATTTTATATAAAGCATTAAACTGAAAATACTTCCAACAAGCACAAACCTACACATAACATAGTTTTGACTGTCACTGAAAACAGACTATGGGCTAACGGGAAAATATACTTCCTATAAATAAAGGAAATATAAATAACCATGTACTACCTTACAACATGGCAACACATAGTATGTTAGCTCATGTTCAAATCTAGAGTAGACACTGTGAATTCCAGAGTTCTGGAATGTGGTGTATGTACCAGGTGACCATGCAGCCACTCCACCAGACTGTCTGCAGTAGAGTCTGGGATCTGACAACGCAAGCTCTCTCTTTCCTCAGTGTCCATAAGCTCCAGAATGCCCCTGAGGTCCTCCAGTAAGTTGAGGGCTCGCAAGCTGCCCATGAACGGCGATGTTGGGGACTGACAATCAAAGATGCCATTGGAGTAGTCCAGAGCTTTGGAGCCTGAGTGCCAAAGACAAAGATAAATAAAATCAGTTATAGGGAGCTGGTCATGTTTTTTTATTCAAACAATAATATGTGCAAAACATTTTGTAGAGCAATACATTAAATGCTCATGAGAGTCAAGCAATACAAAAATAAGAAAATATTTTACAATAGTACACATTAAGCACAATGTATGGCATTTAGGAACTGAGAAATCATTATAAAAAACACAAGTATCATGTAGTGTGGAATAAAAGATAGTATGACCTTATCATAAAGCATGCCGTGGGCGAATATCCACTCAAGTTCTAAAGTCACAACCAAGGCAGAGTAAATGCTTTAATTGCTAAAACCTCAGGAAATCATGTGATCTGACAGGCGACTCCAACTTGAAATGTCAGCCTTGTAATAAGCTAGTGATAAATTACATCATATGCCAGACCGTTTGGTCAGGATGCTGATATCGGTCCAATCTTACTCTATGTAAAACTTAGTGAGGTTTCATGAAATGAGTCTGTAACATTTTCTTTGTAGAACTGCAGAATATTTCCAATGTGGATAGAATGAACATGTTTACCAATGAAGTTAATTATTTTGTCAGGTTTAAATCTGGAGGGACCGTTGGATTTGGGATAGGGGTTTCATTTCACTTTTAACTGAAATGTTGAAAAAGCTATATGACTCATAGGTAACAAAATTACCTGCTATAATACCATCCATTTGCTCCAAGGCTGCTGCCAACATGTCACTGGCATCAGACATCATCTTGTTCAGCTCTGTTAATCCTGAATAAAGAGGAACTAACAAAATAAATATTACAGTCAACAGCACAAAATGCATTTTGGCAATCTCTTAACACAATAGCAGCCTTTTGCAGGCTTGGGCACTGAATAAGTCAAAACTACAAATCTGAATGAAGAAATAGATGCAATTGTGTTTTGTGTTTGTCACCAAAACTTTGGGTAGAACTAAACAGAATTTAGAGACCGATCAGAATAACATACACAGAGGCCGAATATACAAAAAAAAGTGACCTACTGTCATTTTACTATTATTTATATACTATTAAAGTATTTATTATATATTTTTTCAGTTTTCATTTTAATTTCAGTATAAGTTTACTGTTGTTATGTGATTTTGTCATTTATGTTCTTTCCGCTCATTTCTATTTAGCTTTTATTTTTATTTTAATTTTCTAAATTTATTTTTGTTATCTGCCATGGCAACTTTTTGAATTTTCAGTAATTTTGTTTAACTTAATTTGAGTTAATGATAGCAACACTGATGTGAGCACATAAACTACAATGCATGAAAGTATATTTCTCAACCCTTCCCACTCATCTTCATATCTAACTGCACATTCATCTGGACGGGGTCTCCCTGTGATAGTCCCAGAGAGTAGAGCACATCCTTTGGGTGAAAGGTTGGCTGGTTCTCAGCTCTCTACTGTTCCCTGGGTAACAGTCAAGCTCCAACCATTACCCACAGATTTTAAAGAATAACTGAGCCATTTATTTCAATTATTGGCACAGTGCTTGTGCTGCTGGGGACACTGGGTACATTGTTTGGGGACTAGCAGGGACACATTGTTAGACCCTTTTGGCTCACGGCCCGAGAGCACATCGGCGGCATTCTCTCAGTTTTAATCCTCGAAACAAGGAGGTGAAGAGACACCCTGTCATGTTCTGATATCCCATCCACCAATGTTCAAAAATTTCTCTGCCATAATGCACAAACACAACATAGGCCAAAGGTTAATTTACAGATCTGAAAGAAGGGAAAGTCTGCTATGCTAAGTGGTTGTTCGGTTTTTCTGCATAGAAATGGCTTGTGATCTAAGTAAGAGGAGCTACTCAACCATTTGAAGTCATTCAAAGAAATATGTAAAGCATAAAATCACAAAGCACCACTCTGAATTTATGTGTTCTGGTAAAGGACTATGCTAAAGGCAGTATACAGTGAATTAGCAGTTAATAATGCTTTCAAATGTGTAAACACAAATATTGTGCAAGACGTACACAGGGATTATCAAAGAAAATTAGCTTGACAGCAAGCCATTATAAGAATCTCAAAACATACAAGTCCCCTTATCTTCTAATAACTAGCTCTGTACAGAATATACAAGTACGTACACACATTTCATTTGCAGCATTTACATTGGCCATGACCTTATAGCACCAAAGCTGTTGTCATAGAGCTAAATATTGTCAGAGACAGGTAATATCAAACTACTTTTACTTGAGTACATTTTTGGAAAACGTGCACTTTAGATTTAAAGTAGATTTAGTAGATTTAAATGTGGTTACTTTAACTCAACTAGATTTCTAATGGAAAACAAACTACTTTTACTTCATTATGTTGGGTGAATTTCCTCTAGTAAGGCCAATGCAAGTTATAAAAGGGGACTGACTCCAAATACATGTATGCACAGGCTGATTTATGAGTGACATCTGTTAGTAAACAATCTTGTAAATCCCAAACACTGACGTGTTAATGGAGCCATTCTGTTAGAAGAAAAGTGGATCAAACACTTTCCTCTGAACAGGTTTCAGAAGATACTATGAAATCAAGGTCAGAGTAAACTAATGTGCTTCACTAGTGTGTTATTTTTTCAACAATTCTCTGATCCAGTCAACTATTATGGAACATTTCAATCTGGTGCCTTAACTATGTAAATAACAAATCAAAACCTTGTGTGGAGACTCCTGTTATGTCTACAAATGCTGTGCTATAAAAACATCACATCGGTCACGTTCACACAGCACGATTTGGGTCATTTTTTCCTGCACATTTCTAAATAGTTCTGTTGATCTACATTATATTATTACTATGTAAAGCTAACAAAGCAGCAAACAAGAACTAATTGGAGATTCTCTCTCTGTCTGGAAAGCCTTTTATTATGAGCCAACAACCATACAGCATAGACTCAAGCTAAGGAAGCTTTGCATTGCAGATTATTTTCAGGGCTGGAATTTCCTCTCATGGTGGGAACATAGTGGCTTCCAGCCAGTGAAAAGCGATAACATGTTCTTTATGAAGCTCATATTTCCTCTCTGAATTGTGTGAAGTCAAACAGAGAAGACTTTGGATTCAGACCTATAAACATCAAAACAGTTTATGTACATGCAAAAACATCATGCAGTATTTTTCTAAAATCACAGACAAAGGAAAATCTTGAAGTGTTTCAACAATCCTGGAATAGATCTTATGAGAAAACATGCCAATAATGATATTAAGTGGGAAGAAACTGATTGTGAGACATGAAGCCGACCCTTTGTTTGGAAATATTTTCTTGAACACAAGCCTGTAGGAGCAATTGACAATAGGAATCAGTTGACTTTGAACGTGAATAAATATCACTAAAACTGTTCCCTGAAAAGGGCTCAAGATAGCATTAAAAACGGTTATGAATATGAGCATGAGAATAAGGGAAAAAACACTAATGGCTTCTCAAATCCATCAGTCGGGCACTTTAGGGCATCGTGTATGACCTTTATCTGCTCCACACTGTGAGTCGTATTAGCTACTATCCCTCACTGAAGATCTGTGACTGACTGACAGAAAAACCTCTGCTGGCACATGATGATGCTGGGGAAAAATAGCAGCCTTCGGGTCATTCATCTCAAAAGAAATAAAAGCATTTATGGCAGACGAGCCGTGTAAGTCAGCAAATTTGCCTCAAGTCAAGCTAAAGCAAGCACAGAAGCATGCCGGAGTCATGGGAAAGACATCATTAATGGACCTGTAAGCACATGTTCATCAGATAAATAAATATGTATGCCAAGCTTTCTAGTAAATGCCGATAGTAATATTTGCACAATGAATGATAAAAAAAAAAACATTAAATAAACAATGGGTGTTAACCAATAAATGGCCAAAAGTAAAATTCTATATTTATGATAAATTAATGAAAAAATAACTAATTAAAATAATTTTATTTAAAAAAGTAACAAAACAACTGTTTAAAATGTAAATTTAAGTTCATTTAAGTATCAAAACATAATAATGTACAGCATGAAAATTGATGATATTATTATATTGTTCCTCGGGCACTGGATATAGCTACTCAAGGTGTGTGTGTTCACTACTCACTGCTGTGTGTGTGCACTTGGATGGGTTAAATGCAGAGCACCAATTCCAAATGTCATGACTTTCACTTTCACTTTCAATAGGTTATTATATACAAAATCTTTCAACACTGATAAATGCAATGCCTGGTTTCAGGTGGATGCAGTCAGAGGTGATCGCAGCGTTTGAGCCAAGCAGAGAGTTATAAAAGATGTTTGAAACACAAATGTGCACAAGCCTTCAGCCCAGCCTGTGCATGTGGGAGGAGGACAGCCCCTGCTTACAACAGGCTCATTTTCTTACACATGTCAGAAATAGAAAAAAAAAATTATTTGCTTAAACTTAACTCCACATAATTGTGGCTATATTAGGCATCCCTAAGCAGAGTTTTATACAGCAGTCAATGAAACACTAACACTGATTGTTCTCACCCTCAAAACTTCTAAAGTGACACCCATCTGACACTGATCTGAAATATCCTGTCACCAAGCCAAGGCGTCGTCATTGAATATGATGCATCATACTTAACATAACCACATGGAACAGAGAAGGGATCCCTGCCTGTATTGAGAGGGCTTTCATATGCTAACTGTAAAAATAAAAAGAATTCCACACCGCTTAGGTAAATGCACAGATGTGTTCGCAAATATCATAGTGGATGAAGGAAAAACACACGTGTGTTTTAGCCCTTCAAGATGGTAACAAAGTTTGTTACACGACAAATAAAGATGGCTGATGAAACCTGCAGGCTTACTCCTGGGCTGCAAACACAAGAAAATATTGCTCTTTGAAGTCTTTAAGTACAGGCAGTTACTGTAAACATCACACCATTTCACAATTTCACAGATGTGTGACTGACATGGACCTAAATTACATATTCACAACAGTTACAAGGACAAAGCTTAAAACTACAAAAACTTCAGAATAGTTGCAAAGAAACGGCATGTGACACAAGGAATTAAATGTGCAATTTTGAAGTAGAAAAGCTGAAACAGTATTTTCTGGTAAATCACACTTATTTGTTTTATTTAAAAGTTTGAAAAAATATTTTTTCACAGCGTAGTGGAGTTAACTCACAGTCTTTACTATAATATTTCTGAGAGGCGTTTTATTTTATACCTTAAAATGCTGGCAACAAAAATAAACACCTTTATTAGTATGAAAAAGCTAAAGCTGACTGAAAGACCGAACAATTCATGAAACAGCAAACGTGTAAAACATTTATTTTTTAAATATCAAAACATGTATTGGCCAAAAAATAACTGCTTAAATATTTAACTATTACAAATTATAATATTATTTTAAAAAAATTTCGTAGGGTTCACAAAAGTTATTTGAAAAAAAAACATACAAACCACACAATTCTCTATTTGTTACTGACTTGATTAAAAACCAAATAGTTATTGATGTATAACTTTTTTAACAACGTCGAGTGTGACAACTTGTCTATTAAACTATTAAAAAGATCGTTTAAAAAGATCAAGTCACTGGAAGTCAAACATATTTCCATAGACTGTACAGCTGAAAAGTAACAATTAAGTTCTGTAAAACTTTGTATCAGTCCAGATCACAGGTGAGGATGCGGTTAAAGAAATGAAACTCGTGTAACAGCAGCTCTTGTTCTTCTGTGGCTACGTGGAATGTGTGAATCACTTGAAACCACAGCTGTGACTTAAATACCTAGTTCTGCTCTTCAAATTACACCTTATTTATTAAATTAATAAAAATAAAAAGTTTAAAATATAGCTTGTGTTTTGTCTTAAATATTGCACAATCACTACAAACATAACTTTGTCGATGCGGGTTTCCGAGTATTAGCTACCTCATACACGTAACGTTACATACTGTATTCCATCCCTTAGGCAATGAAAAAAAAATATCACTAACTTAAGTGTGAAGTGATGAGAACATACTATCATAACTACGCACAAAAATAACTTTTAGTTTGTTTATATTTCTGTCATCTACTTTAAACAACAACAACAATACATTTGTGCACAATTACAAGCAAGTTTCCCCACTCGGGCAAGTTTAGGAAGCCAAGTAAATTCACAAAGCACAAATATTTATCAGCTGTTCTGACAAGAAGTATATACTGGGATTTCTTACCGAATCTGGACCGCCGTCTAAAAGTGTGTAATATAAATCCGTGGACGCTTTTCCTAGTCTTTTAATGTCTTTACGAGATTGGCTCTTTCCGTAGTTGGTGCTCCCACCTCGCCAGCGCCATGTCGACAATGAAAGTGGGAATGTTGGACGTCACGTCACAGGCAGGAACTATCCTACTACGGCGAAGGCGGGCTGCTTAATATTCATAAGCCATGTCTTCGCCATTGGATGGTCACTGAGCTATCTAATTAATATTCAAACATCGTTTTTCGCCATAGGAAGTGTATCATATTGCGTCACCGCCATCTAATTAATATTCACAAGATGATCGATCACCGTAGTAGCATTATTAACGCATAAATGGAGTTTAAGTACATTTGGAAATACTTCACTCATAAATATGGTGAAACGTCAAAAAAAGAGAGAAATAAATAAATAAATAAATAAAAAATAAAAATAAACCTTTTTCAGCACTTTGGAAGTGTTCGTCATAAATCAGCCACATGGTGTTGATATGCGGATATTTGTGTGAGGGTTATATGTTTAGGTAAATGTATAAAAACAATTACCCAGATTAATGTATTAAAAATTTTAGTAGTCAAATGTAGTCAAACCAACAAGTGTGTGTGGCACTAAAGTAGAGAATGAATAATGCATTTTTGCTCAGATCTCTTTATTAGCCTGTAATTTAATCTTCTTTAGTCTAGCACACCATTGTCACCAAAGCTATATCTTTATGTCATAAGCGTTCCTTTGAAGACAGAATCAGCTGTCAGTAAACAGCTGCTGGAATAAGACATGCAAATACCAACTGCAATTTGACCAGACCAAAAGTTTTCAGATTCTAATGAGAAATGCAGAAGAATGCTGCAGAACACATTTGTACAATTATTCATTGTAGAATACAGACAGTAGGGAACTGAAACTGAGACATCAAGTATATTATATTGTTTCTGTACATTTAGCTTAATATGTAAAAAAAAATTGTATGTAAATTAACTCCAAATAAAAGCTATAACATGACACAAAAATCTGACCCATTATTTCAGTATTTTGTAATCAATGAGCTAATCAAACTCAAAAGAATATTGCTTATCCAAATACATTACACAACTTAAGGAGGTGAAACTAATATTTAAATAATAATTGGTTTTTCAGTAAATGGTCTGTAACTCTTGTGCTTGGTAGTGAAGTATAACATCCTAAAAACAGCCTTATAAGAACTTAAAAACAATTTACGGTAGCTATTTAGATGTATTTTGTAAATTCACATGGAAAGGATAAAAAATCAGATAAATAAAAAGCTAAATGAATTGAGCGGTCTTCAGAAATTATTTCAGAAGAATCAATCAGTCAGTATAAATATGAAATATGCATCTATAACATCAGAAGTAGAATTAATTTGAGTGTCATCGATCTTGTCAATTTATAGGACTACATTACAGCAATAGTTCACCCAAATATAAAAATGAGCTGAAAATGTATTCACCCTCATATCATCCAAGATGTAGATGAGTTTGTTTCTTTATCAGAAAATATTTGGAAAAACTTAGCATAACATAATTTGCTCACCAATAGATCCTTAGCAGTGATTGATAGATTTGTTTCTTGCGAACACACAGCTTTTTTTCTGCACAAGATGTTAACTGATGGACTGGAGTGGTGTGGATTAGATTATCGTGATGCTTTTATCAGCTGTTTGGACTCTCTTTCTGACGGCACCCATTGACTGCAGAGGATCCATTGGTGAGCAGGTGATTTCTGAGGGTGAAACATTTTTCATTGTTGTGGTGAACTGTTTCTTAAATTCAAAATAATCATACTGACTAATGCATGAACTTCTCATCTTTAACGTTATGATACAGCTTTATAGTACTGCATGGCCTTTGGGAGGCCTCTCCATCTTCACTGTGTTTGGATCACACTCCAACATCTCTCTGATCCATTCATCATTCAGCGCCCCTTCAATGAACTCCTCTTGACTGATAATGGCTATAGAGACGGAATGAAAAAGAATGACATAAGGAGACTGTACTTTCTAGAGCAGTGTAGTGTTTCAAGAGTGGTTGAAATAACTTTGGCACTTTAGATAGCAATGTAGCTTACCATTGTTATCTTTGTCCAGCCGTACAAATATCCTGTTGGTGCATTCTTCAGCAGTCAGTGGATCAGGTTTGGTCAGTGATGCTGCAACGCTCATCTTGTACACAGCCTGAGGGAAAACAGGCATGAGAGATTATTAATTTGTGATTACATATTGCCCTCTAGTGGAGCAATACAGAAGCACGTAAACAAACTGCATTTCTAATTCCAGAGTAAAACGCTACAATCAGTTTAGAAAGGTAAGTAATAGAGTTCTTCAACTATAGTCTTACCTGCATGATTTCAAGCATCTCTGAGCGTGTGATGGCTCCATCTTTGTCTTTATCATAGAGTTTGAAGGACCAGCGCAGCTTCTCCACTGTCGTGCCCTCAATCAACATGCTGATAGCTGTCACATATTCTCTGAAGTCCACAACTCCATCCTGTCAAATGGCATTCACATAACACTTTTTATATCACATCACATCACATCACCAATCCCGATTTTGTTTTGATCTGGATCCAGCGTTGTTTTACTACATACTATTATCATTTTTTAAATTTTAAATGTAATTATATATACAGTATACAGTGTATGTGTGTGTATGTGTATATATATATATATATATATATATATATAGTTATATATATATATATATATATATATATATATATATATATATATATATATATATATATATAGTTATATAGAGAAAAATGTTAAGGTTTTTATATTTTATTTTTAGTAATGGATTTTTTAAATTTATTTAATGGTTTTAGTTAATTTAACTATAATAACCCTGTTTGGACTTATCTTAGGGATCAAAATCTCAAAAAATAATGTTTCAGAATAATGACAATGTAATTTCAAGCTACTGATAATGTTTAATTATTTTCTCATCTTAAACCAATGATAATTATTCATTGACCTTGAGGTTAGTGTAATGTCACCACATATGGAACGTGTTTCCCACTGTTAGGACAGTGTCTTTTGTAATTCCTCCACCTTTTACAAGTCAGCATGTTTTGTAATGCCAGCGTTCTGTAACTGCAGGTTTAAAACATCATATGTGTCAGGCATCAAAGCTTGTTTGGTTTTGAGCTTTGTAATACCCCATTGTTATCTAGTGTGCGGAATATCTGCTCTGCATACTCCGCTGACTCTTTTCCCACGGTTCCATTGCAGAATTGACGTCTGAACTCATGGAGGGTGATCAGTCCACTGGGGCATTCATTCAGGAACTTCCTGCCAGGCACAAGCACAAAATTGGACACATTTTATAAAATACTCTGATGAGTTTTTATCTCATGAGTTATTTAATCATTTATCTTAAATCAATGATAAATATTCATTGACATTGGGTTATAGTGTTATAATATAGATAATTGATAATTGTCCATTAAATGCACATTACATAAAAATACACGTTGAAATGTTATAATATATATATATATAAAAAAGATTATTGGATTACTCTTTCAGTCTTAAACATGATTAATTCAGTGCGTTTATACATTACAACATTTATTGACAACCATGAATCATGTTTTTTAATATCTACAAATTTGTTCTGTAAAAAAAAAATCCATCCACCAATGTCTTTAAGGTATGTTAATAATATTAATACATGTATATTAATTAAAAGCTACCGATACTAACACTTGATAACTATAAGACATTGTGTTCTGTCAGTATTATAGGATGATTTCCAGAGCAGTTACTGTACATTACGAATGCTTATTGAAAAAGGCAATTGTCTTATCATGCACATCATTAAATGAAAAGTTCCAGGAACAAGACTAGTAAAAGGTCAAGTAAAATAAAGATGACCTACTTATCCTGAAATAGAGTTTATATGGTTTTTCAGTCATGGTTGGCATTTTATGGTCTATAATAAAAATCTTTCTTGATACATTTTATGGCTATAATTACTCTCCCATAATAAAGAGAATCCAGAAAGGTTTGTTTTGCATAAAAACATCTATCAGATGACACGTAACTATGCTTATGTATCCTATTTTTACTACTCGCTTCCCTAAATCCCAGATCTAGTCATAGTAGTCACCTAATTAATATTTTGTAAACTTACCTGAACCATTCATAAAGCTCGGTGACATAGGTGCCACCTTTTCTGCAGGGTAAGGTTGCAGCCTGTCCCATCTTCATCAGTGCAACGAAATCAACAGTGGCAGAGATGCCTATATAGCAAACTCCAGCTTACTTCTCTCTCTCTTAATCATTCTTACCCAGACCCTTTTACATCTGTGAAATTAAACTACAGTAATCTCCCCACAGGAGGCCGACATGTAGGCAAGTGACACAAACTAATTACCTCAAAGACGCATGAGTGATACTTCAAATCCTCTGGCTTCTCTGGTCCCAGCAGCAGACTAGGACTCTATGTAATATTATATAAATTGATGGTTGCAGCTCTATATTTTCCTTTTGCAGTAAAATAAAAATGTGTGTCATTTGCTTGAGAGCTGACTTGTTCTGGTGACCTAATTTACTATTATTAGTATAAACGATTTTGGGCAAAGCTTGTGAATATTCGCAAAAATGTGAATGGGGATACAAAAGCCATCAAAGATGCTCACGGAAGATTGTGGTTTAGCTAGATTCATCATTTGAGTCAGCATCGTTCTCATTACTGATTTAACCACTGAATGCACTCAACAGCTTAAAGAGTTTGCGTGAAGGCGAACGGTGAAGTTTTATTGATTTCCTGTCTTGATGAGAATTGGAGGAATTTACTGAAATAGAGCTGAAAGAAACTGGAGGTATTTTATTAAATCAACAAGTTCTGATCCAATTTTGATTGGTTAATGGTATTTATTAGCTGATTTGCATAATACAATAAGTTTACAAACATTTCACATATTTTAATTAAATGAACATATTTAATGTATTAAAATTTATGTTTTATTTTTTTCTAAATGAATTTCAAAATGACTAAGCCATTTAATTTTTTCCAGTGAGCCTTATGATCTAAAAAAATATAAAAAGTATTTATGTCTACAAATATCAAATCCTCCTCCTCCTCCACAAAAAAATAAATAAAAAGAAATAAAAATAAAAAATCAATCCTGTAATGAAAAATAATTTCATGCTTCACTTCCATTCAAATGTTTGGTAATATTTTCGGTAAATAAAATTGTAAATGCTTAAAAAAAAAAAAAAAAATTATATATATAAAAATTAATATTGCACAATAGTATTGTAATTTAAAATAAGCTGCAAATCCTTCAGAAATAATTCTAATATGATGATTTAGTGCTCAAGAAACATTTCTTATCATCAATGTTGAAAACGGCTTAGCTGCTCGTTATTCTGTGGAAAATGTGATACATTTCTTTCAGGATTCTTTCATGAACCGATAGTTCAAAAGAACATTTATTCATAAACAGAAATTATTTGTAACATCACAAATGTCTTTTCTGCCACTTCTGAAATATTTAACACTTCCTTGGTACACACACACACACACACACACACAAAATGCACTGACTCCAAACCTTTGAATGGTGGTGTATGAACATTTATGGGCAAGTGTGCTAAGAAAAACTTGAAGCAATTTATTCAAATCTTTCAATTTCCCTATATTCAATTGAAAATTTCCTACTTGCTACCTCCAGGAAATTAATTGAAATTTAAGATGCAATCTCATCTCTGAACAGTTGTTTGTTGACATATGACCGATGGAGACAGATGTACAGGAAACTAATGTTGTTTATTTAAGAATCTTTTTACATGTCAGCCTGGACAGACAGATCCTTTGCTAGTAACCAGACCTGTTGACAGCAGCAGCGATGGCATTGACAAACAGAGAGAGCAAAAAAAAAAAAAAAAAGGGGCCTGTGTGCCTGAACAAGATGCCCCGTTCAATAACAGCCTTGGTCAAAGCGACGAGGAGGTGCAAGCAGATCTGGATGCTCGACCCAACAGCTGCTCCCCGACTGTGATATTCACAGAAATGATGAATAGTCTTCAGGGTATCCAAACCACTTTAAACACACACTCAAGACCGACAGAAACAAAGGGAAATAGAACAATGAGCAAGTCTTTGTCTCTTTTATAAGTCAAAAACCTTTATCCAATACCCTTAGATAGCTAACAGAACAACAAAAAATAAGTAAAGAAAAGCAAAGTTACACAAAAAGGCATGCATGAATGAATATTAATGGAACAATATAAAAATCAAGAAATTTTCAGTCTACACAGAGTGAGAGCTGAAATTAGGACAAAAGCAAGATAAGAAAAGGTCTGTGTTTCTAACCTATGTACAGTACTTGATTTCTGCCAAGTGCAACTGCAGAATGACACTCCAAACAGAACAGTCACAAATGAATGGGGCACTCAAAAAATTTTACATTTGCTGAAAAGGTACAAACCCCTCAGAGCTTATTTCTTAATCGGAAAAGATTTGGAGAATTTGGCATTACATAATTGGCACACCAATGGATCCTCTGAATGGGTGCCATTAAAATGAGTTGATGAAACATCACAATAATCCATAAGAAATTTACATGACTCCACTCCAGTCCATCAATTAACATTGCATTGCATGTTTGTAATAACTCATGTAATAATCCAATAATCCTCTATCAATAACGTTGTCTTCTCCAGTGAAAGTGTCAATCTCATCTGAATCAGGAGAGAAATGTGCACAGATGAAGCACTGTTTACAGTACAGTCCAAAAACTGTTCTAAACAAATATGTTGGTATGTTTTACTGAGGGAGGACAACAGGAGATGGACTTTTTTCACCATAAGGAAGCATTATTATGGATTATGGACTCGCATCTTGTTCAGAAGCAAGAGTTTAAAGTTAAAACCCCTTAATGATGATTTTAAAATATTTTTTTAAACATACAGCTTTTTACTTCACAAGACGCCGATTCTCTGACTGGAGTCGTATCAATTATTTGTTGATTATTGTGATGCTTTTATCAGCTGTTTGGACTGTCTTTCTGACGGCACCCATTCAGTGCAGAAGACCCATTGGTGAGCAGGTAATGTAATGCTAAATTTCTGATGAATTAACAAATTCATCTACCTCTTGGGTGGCCTGAGGGTGAGTGTATTAAGGAATTTTTCATTCTAGGGTAAAAAACAAACAAACAAAAAAAAAAAAAAACAAACAGTGAAGCTATATGGGGGAGAGGGAAACAGATTCAGAAGTCTTTGTTCATATTTTCGGACAAGCCTGCAGTTATGGCACAGGTCAACGCTTGTACATTGGGGCAAACAAAGAAGCTGTTCCCGTGCTTAAGGCAACAACTGCCCAATCAAAATCCCTAACTGGACATCTTAGCACAATTATGATTGGCTAACACATCTAACCACCTGTGTGACAAGCACTTACAGTTAATCCCATGAAATTTCAGTTAGGTTTAAAGAAATACCCCACTTATATTTCTAGGTAGTACGTTACGTTTGCAAAGCCAAGCGTTGGATGAACAATGAATCATGGCAAGACTTATTTTTACACTAAAAACCTTAATGTGCATATCACCCAGCAGTATTTCAGATGATTGGGTGGGTGGCATCCTCCCTTCAAGTATGCTCTTGGCAACATGTGACAGCAGAAAATGATATGAAAACAGTTTTTAAAAGCAGCTCACACCACAGTCACAGAATTACAGAACATCTGACAGCAGGGTTAAGGGTACTTTAAATATGTCTGCAGTCAATTTGCTTTGGTACAATCGGTCAAAACTGGCTGTTACCATCACGCATTGCCATGAGACTCTTGTGGCACGTGTGCATTGTCACAATAAAGCAGTTCAATACACTGATCATCTGTATGAAAGGTCACCAGTATAAAGGGAAGCAACAATATGGAAGAAAATTTGCAAAATCAGATACAAAGTCATGTTGAAATAAGGTGAATTATTACCCAGAGGATTCAGATGATTTGTTTTAAGAGAGTGAGACATTTAGAAAGAGAAAAACAGAGAGAACCAGTATACCCGGGATATGCACATAGAATAAAATCTCAATGATATAAAATAGGGAATCATTTCAAGAAATGGCATCTGATAGCATAATTTTAACAGCCTATGAAGATCATTTGCCCAAAAATAGGTGTCATGTTTATGAGATTTTATTTTAGCCCTTTAAAAAAACTGGCTTAAAACTACATTGGACGTTATCTTTTGATTTATCTATTCAAAGACTAATTTAACACCATTTAAAATGGTTAAAATATGTTCTTTAGTTAAAGTAATAGTTCAGCCAAAAATATAATTTCCAGCATTATTTTCTCATGTTGTTCAAAACCTGTATGACTTACTTTCTTCCTTATTGACTGGAATGCACTGGAAGACTTTTAAACTTATGACATGTTAAAACGATGTATTCTAAAATGTTAAATATCTTCCAAATGCATGGAATCATAGCATGATGCTAGAAAATCTATATCTGTATCATACAACACGTGATTTCATGTGAATCTACAAAATCTGCAACTAGAGTAGACTCAAAATCTGGGCAAAAGTCTATTAGTAGTGTATTCCAGCCTTAAGGTGAAACGCAACACTGAAACCGAGAAAACGGAGTAAATTAAATTGGAGATCTATGAAAATGGACTTACAAAATAGCACACAAATCTTATGCTTTTTAGTCCTTCCTGAAGCTTGAAAGCCCATATGGTCACCATTGACTTTTATTACACGGAAAACAACAGCGTGAACATTCTTTTAAACATCTACATTTGTGTGTTCCATGAAACATAATCATACAGGTTTGGAAAGACATGAGGGCGAGTAAATGATAAACAGACTGTTCACTTTAGGGTGCATTATATATTTAAAAGTGACTTCATGGTTGGATTTGTATTAAATACCTCCATTAAGCAGGAAGAAAGTTAAAATACATCTCCCCATTACTCTGTTGTTGTTTTACTCTATAAAAAGTGATTTTGTTAGTATTTTGAAGTTGAGTAGAGATTAACTTATTATACAATTCCAAAACACAGTTTAAACAACAATCATCTACTAGATGTTGATCACATAAGCATGTTATACCTCTTTGTACATAACCAGACAAGTAGAAGTAATGAAAGAATGAAGCCCCGAACAATGTATAAGTCTTAAACACCACCTTAACTTGAGTGTCTAAAAAGTGGTACTTTGCTGACAGTGTTGGGGAGTAACTAGTTACATGTAACGGCGTTACGTAATTTAATTACAAAATAAATGTAACAGTAATCAGTTACAGTTACTAAGAAAAAATGAGTAATTAAATTACAGTTACTTATGAAAATTGTAACGATTACAAAGAGGATTACATTTGAATATTTACACACATCCACATACAGCTTATTTCTTTCCCAAATTGCACTAAGACATATGGCCCATAATCTCCGAGACGCGGAAAACACATTCGTAGATTCCAGTCATAAAAATGGAATTCAGCCTATAACGCAGACGCAATATGCCACATTTTGGACGAATAGATCAAAAGTAGGTCAGTACACTTGAATCAAAACCCGATTTGGACTGATGTCTGTGAATATTAAGCCGCAAAAAGACTGAATATGAATCCTGCACGTTCTGCGTGTCTGTGGAAATCAGGCGCTGACTGGACATTGGGAGAACCGGGACTATTCCCGGTGGCCTGGCAGAAGATTTGGCCTTCTACTTTAATATTGTTTTTGTATAATTGCAGGCCGAATATACTAAAGCGATTATTTCCGAATCCGCCATTCGATAATTAAATCTCTAATAAATCATGAATCGGTTAGTCGTGACTGGCAATGGTTGGGCTCGCGCGCTCTCCGCGCCTCCGCCGAACGGTTTGGATCAGATTCTGAGTAGTCAATGCGAGAGAGAGAGACCGGAGTGAACTGTGTAAGCGCACAGCTGGAGCAGAGAAGCGACACTTCTGTTCAGGGTTTCAGGTGCATTTCAGTTTCATCTGTAAATATGCTAATGTAGTTTTGTCTTTGTTTACTTAGTCAAGCAGCAGCAGCCCATTGCTCGCAATCACTCAAAATACTGTATAAACGACGTCATTATTATCTTTTGTAATGTTACAGTAGTAAGTTAGCAGACAAATCATCATATTTTATCATAGGTTTAGGGGGAGCTAGTGCATACAAAAACACAACCCTTAGGAAAATTAATGTAGCCTATGGTATGGCACTAACCGTGGTTTAACTATGGAATTTGTAGTAAAAATAAATACAAGTGGTAATTAATTTGCCAAAAAAACAAAATTGCACTTACAAAACATGGTAAAAGTCAAATAAAAATCTTCAGTATTAAAGTCATGAGAGAGATGAATGGATAATGGAAGTGAAGGGGCAGTTCAGGAGAGAACTCTTAATTACGTTGCAAGTCCCCCAACCTAAAGATTCACATTTTTTCATGTCAGGTCCAAAAAAAAAATAGGGTTGTCCATGTTTCAGAATGGGTTGTGGGTGTATGAGTGGGAGATTTCCCAGCCTATTTTTTCCCCAGTCCGCCCCTCATGGAAATTAATCTCTAGAATAGTCACTTCATGAGCATTTTTTTACTTATTTTGAGAAACTATCATCATATCATATACAAAGAGACAGCAGTGTTTCAAAAAGACACCAATGTTTCAGGAGTTTAGTACACAAAATAGGACACATGCTTTAACCGTATTTGAGTTGATGTATATGCTTTTATTTTTTTACTATTTTTCCCCAAACCTTTGTTAGATGCCTGTAGTTATGCAAAGATTTGGTTTCAAAAACAGTATCTATAAACTATTTCTTTTGATTTTAAATCTGCTTTGAACTTCAGATCAATCTCTAAGTAAAAGGCAGTACTAAAGTCTGATTGTGTGGTGGATGTGTTCAAATGTGATCATCTTAATTCAGGTGATGAAGGATGGTGAAAGTCTGACAGTATTGAGCACTACTTTAAGGTTAAACCTGCATGGTGTAAAATGGTTGAAGATGATTAACAGTTGCAAATTAACATTCATTAGAAATTTATAAAAGTAATCAAAATGTACTCAAAAGTAATTAGTTACATTACTTTATTAAAGTAATTAAAAAAGTTACACTACTATTACATTTTAAATAGGGTAACTTGTAATCTGTAACCTATTACATTTCCAAAGTAACCTTCCCAACACTGTTTGCTGATCCGCTAAAGGATATTGAGAAGGGGTTTCCACAAATTGTTCCCTGAGAGACCCTGCCCTTATTAGTTTCCAATCACCATTATACATGTCGCTGATCTCCATCCAGAAAATCTTTCAGAAAAGCAGATCTAATACATCTAATTAATGGGGGCAACAACCATTAGCATTGTCTCAGGACCTCTATAATACAGCTTACTCAAAGCGCCCATCAGTAAAAACGCAGTCCCAGGAGTTGTAAATCTTAATGACAGCCCTGTTTCAAGAGAAGCATAGCCCTGGCAGAACAGGCAGAGGTCTGAAGGAAAATACACATTCACACACAGGTTTGTAGACTAGAGAAGAAAAAAAACTAATGTCAGGCTTAACGGTGATCCTCTATTTTCTGATTTTTTCCAGTCTTTTCAAGTAATTCTGTTTGACAACTGACCACAAGCGCTTTTACCAATACCCCTCCCTGTTGTTCCACTCTTGAAAAAAAACAAAAAAAACAACAACATTGAATTCAAGACGATTTCTGCTCTAAAAAGGTAAAATAACTACCAGGCTTCCCTTGCCAAAGGAATCCCATGACGTTTTTATAAAAAAAAATTGAGTCCAGCTTTGCCTCAAAGCATCAGTTCAAGTGTTGATTGACTAAGGAAATAGTTTTGAAATCCTTATGCCACTGGATCACAGTGGACCATTTGGGTTCTTACCTTATGGCCTGGCTGAGGCATGTGTTTCTCAACATGGCAAAACAGGCCAAGAACATCTCTCTGTTCTGATCCATGCCAAGGGGCAGACGTGACCTGACCTCAGAGCTGAGATAAAGAAATGCACACCAGACCATATAAAACCTGGTCCTGTTGCTTAAGGTACTCAGCTTAAGGTACTAAGAGAGACGGCCATCCCCTTCGGTTCTCCTTCACCAAGGGCAGACATCAGATAATATGCCATGCAGCTTGTCCAAACGCATTTAAAAAACACTAATAAATTAAAAACATAAAAGACAAAGAATTGTCAAAGGCTTGTGGCCCCCGTGAAAATGAATGGATGGTTCATTTTAAAAAGCTCCAGATAAGATGGGTCTTTAAAAAAAAAATGTTCACAGAGACCAGTGCAACTCGTCAAAATCCACGGCCTCACCCAGGTTGGCATCTGTTTCCAGTAAGCTCATAATGACTGCCATGGCTGCCTCGTCAGTGCTCAGAGCACCCAAACCAGGAACACTCTCCAGATCCAACTGAGAGCTCCCCTCTGAACGGCAGGAAGAGAGGCAGAGAATGAACAAAAAAGTACCATATTTGAAAACATTTTTTTTTTATATAATAATCTAAAAAAATAAAATTAAAAGGACAAAAATATGTACATTTAAGAAAAATTACAGAACATTAAAGTATAGATTTTAGTTGAATTAATATTAATTTATTTTTAGAAAAATAGCATTACATCTGTTATTAAATATTTATCATCATTTACTAATTAAATTAAGTATATTATCTGATAATAATAATAATAATAATACTACATGCATGATTCTCGATTGTAATCCATATATTTCTGTATTATAAAAAGTAAAATAAAAGTTTACACAATGTAAAAAATGTCTGGACAAGAATTTTTTTACGAAAATAATGTCACAATGCAAAAATACTTCCAAAAGCAGGCTTAAATTTCAAAATTTTTCCCAGGA
The DNA here is from genome assembly GCF_963082965.1 of Carassius carassius. NCBI lineage: Eukaryota > Metazoa > Chordata > Actinopteri > Cypriniformes > Cyprinidae > Carassius > Carassius carassius. The sequence goes on along the minus strand of NC_081767.1, from coordinate 26,564,358 downwards.
AAAAACCCAGACATGATCTTGACAAGCTTGAGCATCTTACTACCACATGGTCAATGTAATATAATGCTGTGACATCTACCCATCAGATTTTCTCCCGCTGTGAAGGCCCCACCCCTCACTTCCTCCACTGAGCCTGATTTGCCAGTCATCTCCACATCTGTTGCTTCCCCATTTGGCACCTTAAAGCATGAGGAGTGCTGTTAGAACGCAAGTTAGAATGCAAGAAACCACAAAACTGGTAAACTAATTTCTAAACACAGACATAGTTTTTTGACAGACTCACCTTGCTGCTGGCCTGCGCAAGGGCCAGTGGAGACTTATCCTGCGGTACACTGAAGGGACTTGTATTACCGCTGGATGGTGAGGAGTTCATCCTTAAGAAAACAGCATTACATCAGAATTCAAAGATCTTTCCTTTAGGAATGCGCAGAACTACATATTTTCAAAATCAACTAACAAACACAAGGTTTCCAAGAACCTTCTGTCATGCAAACTGTCTGACAGCTAAAGCAGAGCAGTATAAAACACAGCTGCTAACAATATCAAAAGTAATATTTAAAAGAAAAATGATAAACTAGCCAACATCACTTATTAACTAGTAGTTTATTGGATGACAACTCATCCTTAATCTAAATTACATTTACATTCCTTAATTCTCTTCACTTGTAATACTTCACTGTAAATAACACCAAATATAATAACAGAAAGGAAGCAACATAATTGGTTTACCTATTATAGTCCATAATCTCATTAGCAATTTGGGTCCCTATGCACCCAGCGTAAATCATGCCTGATGCACTGGAGATACCTGGGATGATTGGAACTTGTTGGGACTTCTTAGCATCATCTACAAAATGAAATATACAAAATTACTTAAAAGAGTTGGAAATATCTAGAATTCTTGACAACAGAGGACTTGCTTAATTGGGGTCGGGGGGTATTTTGTATTTATGTATTTTGGTTGATGTCCTTAGCAAGTGGACAGTGATAGTGAGTCAAATCTGACAGTGATAATAGTGATTTCGCATATTTTAGCGATTTCAAGATAAATCATGTATACAAAATTCAGGTGGTTCCAGCTGATAAACAAAAAAACAACAAAACATACCAAACTATAACCACCAAACCAAAAGGAGGAAATAAAACAAAAAATAAAAGGTCATGCATCCATATCAAACACCCAAACAAGCATAAACAACCGAACAATAGAAACAAAATAAAAGGTCATGCATCCATGAAAAAGGTGACCGGCTTTTTATTAACTGGAAGCCTGGACTTCATAATTCATACAGTTGCTACACTGAATAATTAGTTTCTCCTGTTCTGTCTTTTCCTCTATATGTGGTTTCACAATGCAGTATGCAAATATAGGCACATGCCTAGAAACAAAACATATTTATAACATTCGTAGATCTCGATACTCACCCTCCGAGGCCTTGGAACTGCTAGGCTGCTCAGCTTTATCCCCTGATCTACCTGGATTACTTTTACCACTGAGTCAGGCAGAAAGATAATCTATCATCTCATTGATCACAGAATTTGTGTGCGACAGGTTGAATTATGACATTGATACGCAGTAGTAGAAAAACTGGCCTGGTAGAAAAACAAGATGAAATGCTGGTACTTACGATATAACTGTGTTGGTTGACACTATGTATTCAACTTCTTTGGTCCAGGGATTTATAAAACTAAACCACTGACTTTGTAAGGTGACGAAAGAGCCATATTTTGTTTTAAACTTATAGCAGTTTGTCTCAATCTTCTCTTTACTTCTCAACACTGTGAAGAGAGGTGATCAAAATAATAAAATTAAGAAAATGTGCACACAACAATATATTTTTTTGTCATTCACTCACAAAGCCAGCCATTCCAATGCCATAAGGCTTTTTATTTTTGACAGAATACAAAAAAAGATCCAGGTTGTCCATGATGACCAAAAGCACAATAAAAGCAGTCAATGACTTGTGGGACAGACCCTAATTCAATTTTATTAGATGGAAGAGTAGTCAAGGGAACAGTAGTAATTATCATTTTTCCACAATAAAAATAAACTTATACAGGATTAGAATGAGTTAACAGAGTTTTCCATGTGAAACTCAGAGAAGGTATTAATTGTCACATTTATTTGCATGTGCATGTAATCTAATATAACTCTCTGAGGCACTGGCCGTGTGCATCTGCCACTGAAAGCTGTGCTAATGTTCTTTAGAAGTAAGACTAATGATTAATGATGGATGATGAGTATTTGGCTACTCGTGTCCTTCCTTGTACAAATGTCTCGGGCAATCTGCCCAGTTTCTTGGAATCTGCTTTCAAAAAAACCTGTTTAGAGCTCCAATGCTCCTTAAAATAAGAATCTGGATGCACTGTACCTTTCCGGTGTCTATCTGCCAAATGAGGCAGGTCATCCAGATGGAAGTATTCATAGCAGGATGTGCCTAGCAGCTCCTGGGGTAAGTAACCCAGAATGGAGGTGGCTCTGTATGCACAATATAAATTGAAAGCAGTATTTAAAAAATAGCTTTTCTTAATATGATACTTAAAAGAAGTTAACTTTTTAAGAAGAAACTTAAAAAGTTGATTTCCCAGACAAAGTTCTTTCACTATCAAAACTTTACTCTTTTTATTTGAGCATCCAGGCTATCCTGACATGACAACATCGACTAAACCAGTGGTAAGATTTTGTGGCAAATCTGTACCAATGCCTGACCAATGGGAGATGTCAAAAGTTTTAAATTAAATAATGATATTTGTCATTTTTATATATATTATAATTATTAATAAAATAATGTATATAATAATTATGTTTATGTAATTTATACAGACTACTAAAGAAGTTACTACTAAAGAAATCCTTTTTGAAGTTAATTACTGCCCATCAGAATACTGACAAATAGTTAACTTCTATCTGAACAACAAATGTTGTCCTCCCTCCCATAACAAGTGGTAAACTAAATACCGTATTTTCCGGACTATAAGTCACACTTTTTTTCATAGTTTGGCTGGTCCTGCGACTTATAGTCAGGTGCGACTTATTTATCAAAATTAATTTGACACGAACCGAGAGAAATGAACTAGAGAAATGAACCAATAGAAAACATTACCGTCTACTAGGGCTGCACGATGTGTCGTTTAAGCATCGATATCGCGATGTACGAATCCACGATAGTCACATCGCAGGATGTGCGATGTAGGCTGTTGTAGTTGATCAGTTATTCATTAACTGTACGGGCCAGCTACTCCCCTGCCCTTGACAGTGTGATTCGCGGATTAATTGCACAGCTTAACCATCATAGAGTGAAAGTTTATAATTGACAGGACTGAAAACCACATGCAAGTTTAACAGGGCAGAGAGAGAGGGAGCGCGAGAGAGACAGAGCGCACAAGAGAGAGCGCGCGAGAGAGACAGACAGAGAGAGAGAGAGCGCGCGCGCGAGAGAGACAGAGAGAGAGAGAGAGAGAGCGCGCACGAGAGACAGAGCGCGCGAGAGAGACAGAGAGAGAAAGAGCGCGAGAGAGACAGACAGAGAGACAGAGAGAGCGCGCGAGAGAGACAGACAGAGAGAGAGAGAGCGCGCGCGCGAGAGAGACAGAGAGAGAGAGAGAGAGAGAGCGCGCGCGAGAGACAGAGCGTGCGAGAGAGACAGAGAGAGAAAGAGCGTGAGAGAGACAGACAGAGAGACAGAGAGAGCGCGCGAGAGAGACAGACAGAGAGAGAGAGAGAGCGCGCGTGAGAGAGACAGAGAGAGAGAGAGAGAGAGAGAGAGAGAGAGAGAGAGAGAGAGAGAGAGAGAGAGAGAGAGAGCGCGCGCGAGGGAGACAGACAGAAAACGCGCGCGCGAGAGACAGGGAGAGAGAGCGCGCGCGAGAGAGACAGACAGAGAGTACATTAGAAGTACCATCAATGTTTACAGAAATGTATATGGATTTATTTTGCATGTAATTTTTTTTTCTTATGAATATATATGTATTTTTGTTTTTTTTTTGTTTCTATTCTGCTATGTACAATGCTTTGGCAATATGTACCTTTGTATGTCATGCCAATAAAGCAATATGAATTGAATTGAGAGAGAGAGACCGAGAGAGAGCGAGCCGTTTTCAAACAACGCGAAATGAGAATGTAAGTGTGCTCACCCCATTTTTGTTTGTAAGAAAAAATATCGCAATATATATCGCAGAAAAATAAAATATCGCAATGTCATTTTTTCCCAATATCGTGCAGCCCTACCGTCTACTCTATGCTGCTCAGTGCTCCTGTAGTCTACACTGAAGACTTAGAGCGCCCTCTCGCGGCTGGAGACGGTAATGTTTTCTATTGGTTCTAAATAAATGCGACTTACAGTCCGGTGCGACTTATATATGTTTTTTTCCTCATCATGACATATTTTTGGACTGATGCGACTTATACTCAGGTGCGACTTATAGTCCGAAAAATACGGTACGTTTTGAAAAGAAAACCCATGCTGCCCTCTAGTGAGAATGAAGTGTCAATGTACAATCAACTTACTACTGAATGGTACTCGAAGAAGTTATATGTGGGTAATTACACGTTGACTTAGTTTGCATAAATGACTATGATTATAGAAAAGAAACATTGTAATGTGCTACAAAAGTTATTGAAATTAGAGACACATATTCCTGTATGTACATTTAAAAAATTACTAGTACGTGCTCTGACCTCGACCTGTAACTGAGATTTTTCTTTTATTTTTTTATGTATTGTAGTATATGTTTGTATGTTTCTCAGTAGATATTAATTATCCTGCCAGGCTGTTATTGAAAATAAGAACTTGTTCTTAATTAATTTGGTTAAATAAAATTATGCACACAAAAAATTGTGAATAACAAAAATTCACATGTAGTTACCACCCCCCCCAAAAAAAAAAAGTCAACTTACCGTTGATCAACAAAGGTGAATTTGCCATCCATGGCGTAGCGGGTGACAAATTCGGTGGGCTTGACCTTGATCTCTCCGTTGGCCTGCGGGAGGGTGTGGGGGTGCATGCGGCCCACTGCTACCAGGCAGCTGAAATGGGAGCTCTCTTTATCCGCCTCAGCCTCCCCCTCCGTGCCCAGCTGGCGCTTGGGCCAGGTACGCATGTAGCCCGTGCAGTGCACAGTGCAGTACCGCTGTGACTCTGGTGGGACAGTCAATCAAAACAGTCAATTTACAGGTGAGCTGCAAGCCAAATGTTCCACCAAATGCTGTTAAAGAGGAACACAAAGGTGCACGTTTCATTCCTTTTTCGTTTTTTTTTTTGCTTGATTTATTCTAAAAACGTGCTGTGACAAACACCTCACAAAGTGTGCCAAATGTGATATGCAGCAAAGCTTGAATATAAGCTTTTGCTCAACATGCTGAACATACTGTAATTTTGAAAAACTAGCTTATAATGAATGTTCAATGCATAAAAATCAATGCATGGCTTTACAGGGTTGCCTGAACAACTAACTGCTCTGGGCAGTTTGGAAAAGGCCATGCTCACCAAGAACAGAAACGTCAATGCTGTCCAAGTCCAGACAGCACAGCAAAACACTTTCCAAAGTGAAGTCACTATCCAACAACTTTGTAGGAATAAAGCTGTTGGAATGAAATCCCACAAGCTGTGCTTAAACCACTGCATGTGGCGAGAAGAAAGAAGAAGAGATGACATGTGTAATGGAGTAAATATGCAGACCACGTCACAAATGAATCTTGGACCTTTGGTTCTCAGCCAGAAGAGAGATATTGCCAGTCTGAAGCCAAGGAAATATAACTTTTAGTTAACTTCTATTTTCTTTCTCTTTTTTTGTTACAGAGCAATCAAAACAGATTTCAGTAATAGGTTCCATCACAATGCATTTGATTGCATGAACAAAAGGCTCTTCTGATTCACTTAATGTCATCATTAGAATTTGAGAAGCATCTTTAGCAACTTAATTAAGCTCCTGACTGTATCCTGACCTTTCTTTTTTGAGGCCCCAGCCTGAAAGACCTTCTCCTCTTTGATGGTAACTTTGTTGTACTTCATTCGGCAGAAGAATGAGCGCCGGGCTCCAGAGCAAAGTCGAGCTGCTCCGACGGGGAGCTCAGCCTGCACCTGCAATCCCGCTACACACAAACACCAGAGAAAGTCAGACTGGTTGAAGACATGGTTTTCCCAAAAAACTTTTTTTTTTTTTTTTTACAAAAGCAATCCTATGGTTTTGGAAAACCTGGACTACATTTATTGTGCTTTGTGCCAGGAAATGGTGTAAATAAATCAACTAGCAATGAATAATGAAAAAAAAAAAGGTTTGGGGTTGGTAAGATTTTCTTTTAAAGATATTAATACTTGTATTAAACAAAGACACATCAAACTGATCAAATGTGACAGTTAAGACATGTATAATGTTATGGAAGATTATATTAATTATATTATTTTATATATTACATTATATTACTCAAGAATGTATCACGGTTTCCACAGAAATATTAAGTAGAACCATTTTTTTCAACATTGTTAATAATAATAATAAATCTTATTTGAACACCAAATGATTTCTGCAGAAACAGGTGACACTGACTAGAGTAATGGCTGCTGAAATTTCAGATTCCATTTTTAAAATATATTAAAATAAAAAGCAGTCATTTTAAATTGTAATAATATTACAGGAATATTACCGTTTTTATTTGTAAACAAATAAATGCAGCCTTGGTGATCATAAGAGACTTCTTTCAAAATCAAAAATCTTAAAAACCCCAAATATTTGAACTGTACTGAATATTGTATATTCATTAAGCAGACTGCGTACATTGTGCACACTTCAGAAAAGCATTCAGAAAACACGTACACAAACTTAACACTGAAAAAAAAAACTTATTACAGTCTAAATATGTTTACTTTTGGCGTCGATGAGGCGCTCCCGCGGGTAGAGTTCAGTGGCGGACAGCTGTTCCTTCAGTTTACCAATGTCCTTTGGATGAACATAATCAAACAGGCTCTGTCCAATTAACTCCGTCTGCGGAGAAAACCATTCAAATGAGGCATGATCGAACTAATACGGTTTGCTAACAAGTCACATCATAAACCTAATCGTTTATCACCAAGTAAACAAATGCCGTTTTTGAAACAGCCCTTAAAATCCTTCAAAATACATGAACAGTAATGTTTGGACATCCAAGATTTATCCTAAAACCTACTATTAACTGGAAATATCATGCTTAAAGGCTTGACTTTAGTTTTGTAGACAACATAATGCAAGTAAAAACAGCCTAATTTTCATTTTTGGGTGAACTGTCCCTTTAATATAAAACATTCTCTGTTTAGATTTTTTTTTTATAGTCGAACTGTCCTACCGGACTGTAGTTCAGGATTTTTGAAACTGATTCTGATGCAAAGATTATTTTTCCACGGTCACAGCCAACCACAAAGAGAAATCCATCTGCAGCCTGGACAAGAGATGGAGAGAGATCATTTAGGGTTGATGATGTAAATTCAAAATCGCAAACAGTCAAACTGCCCCGTTTAAACAAAAGCTACAGTATTTTTGGAGCCTCTTCTACCCACATCATCAATAATTTGTCTTGATATTTATTCCGCTACGTAATGAATAGCTTTAAGTCACAATGCTGTAAATGATCGGATTTACCCTTAGGACAAGGTGTTTGAGCTCATCGTCTGGGAGGAATGCAGGTTTGTAATTGGCTTCTGCAAATGAGCTGGTCGCTCCTGAAAAACAGGCACTCCATTACCCCATATACATTTAAGAACATTCATCACTGTTTGTTTGGACATAATGAGGTATTCATGAAGAAAAATACATTTACAAGTTCAATATTAGCCTTTGTGCATGCTAGGCTACACAAAAAGCTAATTGTTAAGGCATTTGCGAGGCGTCCAGGTACCTTTGAGTGATTTGAGGTGCTGGACAGCCATTCGTAACACAGTGAGTTTGTCAAGTTTGCGGGACATGGGGTTACAGGTGGGTATCATCGCTGCCAACTCGTCAATCAAGTTATTCATCTTATCTCGCCGTCGTTTCTCAATCTGACTGTGAGGTTCTCTACAAGATGAAATTTAAGATGAAACTTCACTGAGCTGAAATACATCACTAAACATTTTTTTGTGTGTGTTAGAGTTTCAATGACAGAGTAAAAATTTAACTAAATAAAATGAAATAATAAATGTAAATTTAAACTTACATTTGAATAAATTAAATTATATTTAGTGACGATAAGTACCTGATACACTTAATTTTTAATTGCTGGTCATCTCCTTCCGATCTAAGAAAACGTAATAAAAAAAAAAATACATACAGATGTGTTAGAAGTAATAAATATAAGGAGAGCCATACTGAGTATAGTAATGGGCTCAGTACCTTCCCTGATCGTCCTCCATATCCTCCTCTAGATTTGATGCGGATTTTGTTTCCCTGGAAACAAAGTGGCGAGATGATTAAAGTGACTCATGAAATGCTACCATGATTCTAACAGGACGTTAAACACAGACCACGCACTTTCCTTCCCAACGCATCTTGACTCATTGAAATTCCCAATATCAAATATTAATGTGCTACACTCTCAAACCCACACACAAACTTTTTCAAGACACTATAGGTCTGGGTGGTATGAGGATATGTAGCATATATAGACATTTATGTGGGAAGGAATTTACTTTAATCACAAAGAAAAATGGAGTAATGCAAAAATCAAAGCAGCAAAGACAGCAGCAAATAATATGGCTGTACAACATGACTTGTCAAATCAATAAGAATTAAGCCTAGGCGGTCACAGGCAAGTGTGTGTATATATGAGTAAAATCACACTTATTCCATACTCTGACTTATTTAGAATAAAATATCACTTGATTTGTGTCAACCAGGTTCCAAATAAGAAGAGAAAATAAATGAGGTCTGGGAATAATCATTTCAATTTTAGATAATAATGAAAAACCTAAAATTTAAAAGCTGCATTTATTTCAGTAAAAACAGTAATTGTGAAATATTATTAATTTAAAATGATTTTTCTATTTTATAATATAGTATATTCCTGTAATGCCAAAGCTGAATTTTCAGCAGTCATAACGCCAGTCTTCAGTTTCATATAATCCTTCAGAAATCATTCAAATATGCTGATTTGGTCCTCAAGAATAATTTCTTATTTTGCTTAATATACATTTTGTGAAAGCCATGACATATTTTTCCAGGATTCTTTGATGTAAAGTTCAAAATAACAGGATTTAAAAGAAATCTTTTGAACATTAGAAATGTCAGTTTTGACTAATTTAACATTCTTGTCTTTGGCAAAGAACAGTATTAATTTAACATGCACACACACACACACACACACACACACAGACTTTTGAACAAATAAATGTAAATAACTTTTAAATCATTTAAGAAATTGTTTTTGATTCTTTAGCATAAGATTTAAATATATAAATAATTAGATTATATACAAATATGCATTACCAAACTGTTGTTTAATTTATAAACCATTCAATCTTTAATTTATTCTTACTACAAAAACCACAATATTGTGATATATTTACAGTTATGGTCATTTTTTTGTCAACCCGCCAGCTTCTAGAGACAAATGTAAATATGTAAAAGTATAAATATACTCACGCGTTGTCCATGCTGCCTTTCCGTTTCCTGGGCAGCTCTATGCCCGAGGCCATGCCGGCGGCTGAGGAGGGGGTCATCAAACCAGACAGAGAGACAGAGAGGCCCTGGGGTTCTTCCTCTAATGCGTCTCCTGCCAATGGTGGGAGGGATTTATTATAGTAAAGTGCCAAAAAGAAACGTGCCAAAAACAACAATGTGCTACATATTGGAACCAGGGCACCGAGGAATAGATTTCATAACAGACATCTGAAGAATCAGACCATCTGTAATCGGCGCACAAACAAAGGATTTTTGTGTGAATTCAGAGTGATACTTTTTGTCTGTGTGGTGATAATAAACAGGAAATTATGTCTTATAAGTGTAATCTTAAAACCCAGAAACCCAGTTTACACCTGGTTCTTCGAAAGGAAAGTTTACGGAGAACTACTTGCCTCATTAAGGCTTTCTGACCACGAGCACAATACAGACAACTTAATTCACCTTCGCAAGAACTTCCTTTATGCACATCTATAGGCTTATTCAGACAAGGAGGAATACAAGACTTCGTTTTAATATACAGTATGGTCTTCGGCTTCCTGTACAAACAAAAAGCTTTAAAAGAAGCCTTTGTAGAGGTGTATCTATTTATATTTACATAATATCCAGCCTCCATTATTGAGTACAAAACAGCATTGTCAAACACGAAGATCAGATCATGCATCCATTGGGTTAAAAAGGCTTTTGGGTTTTGGCAAAATCACTGAACCACATTTATAGTTATTGTTGCAAATAAAGGCAAAGGACTCTGATGGAAGAAGAATTGTCAGTTAAATTTCAGTTTTGGTTTATATTAATCAAATTAAAATCAAAATGCCCTCGGGTAATTATTATTAATACAGAAGTGTGGAACTTAAATATATTCAAAGTGAAAGGTTCAACGTGGTTCACTTCTAAAATGCAGAAACAGAAACTCTTCCACCAAAATAACAATAAGGGTTTAACTGGCCAGAATGTATAGAAGGTTTCATTAGAATATCATTATTGTGTGGTAAAATGCAATAATGGTGACAATAACAACAACAACAAAAATGAAAAATGAATTTCATAAAAGGAAAATGTAATTATTATTGATTAAATTATTATTATTTTCAAATAACATCAACAATTAGTCTATGCTGAAGTAAAGCTACACATATTATAATTATATCAATAAATAATAATAAGAGATTAATCGGTAATAATTTATTTAATGGAAACATTTTTTTCAAATTTTCAGCATCATTATTATTATTATTATTATTATTGAAAATAACAACAAAGTCCATACAGAAGTAAAGCTACAATACGAATACATTGTGAATTGAAAAATATAAATAAAAAATAGAACTCTTCATACAATATTATTACTTCAATAAAAAAAAAAAATAATTATAATAATGTTTTAATCGGCAAAGAGAAAGGAAAACTTGAAATTGCACCATATGACTCCTTCAACGGAGCTGTATTTGCCATCTGTTATTGCCATTGACCACCATAATCCATTCACAAACTCCCTGCTTCTCTCCACAACAGACACCTCATGAGGCCCTGAACTGGATCTGCACATCCTCCTCTGATTGCCATATGTACACACGTTAGTGATGGGCCATATCCTAATAGTGAACCAACTCCCGGGTAAGAATAAAAGCAGCCTAATGTATGTTAGAGTTATCTGTTAACAACACATTAGTCAAGCAGCATATGTCATGTCAATTTTTTTTATATTAGTGAATTCATATTTAACATAACTTAATAGAAACATTGTAAGTTACTAATTATATGCTTACTTGGTTATTCAAACAGCTACATAAAACGAGCAAAGGACATTTAAAGTTACATTATCACAGAACATCACTAACTTCAGTCTTTAGTGACTTAATGCACTCCCGTTATAATCAGTGAAACGGTCTACACGTTATGATAAATAAACCTATATTTATCGCATGTAAATCCACACCTTTTTGTTTAAATGCCATTTTTTCACAAGAAACCCAGCTCCAAAACCAGCCCAATTGCGTTTCCGGGGTGGATGGTGGGTTTCCATCTATAAAAATCCCATTCCTGGGGGTAAAATACACGTTTTTGGTGGGGTTCTGCTGATAAAATTCACATTTCAGGGGCTAAATGTCACGTTATTGAAGTCGCTTCAACTCGCGGACAGGAAAAACAAGTGTTAAAGTAGGCAAATGTCACGGGAAAACTTTGGACCTGGCAACACTGCTCAGGTGTTTCAGCGATGACTAATTTGAATGCCTCTGATTGGCCACTGCATTCATAAACTTAACGGAATTGTGCGTAATTGGTTAGACCACGCAACACTGTAAAAAAGCGGGAAAAAACATATGGAATAAAAAGGGCCCCAATATTTATTCGATTATAATATTAGCCTGGTGATAAGAATAATAATAATAATCATCTTGCTATCGTCAAAGGCATCAGTCACAGGCCATACACGATACTACTGTCTATCTGCACAATCCTAGTGTGTGGTCAGGTTCAGGCTACAATGGAATGGGCCAAACACAGCTTGTGCCCCCTGGCTCCTATATTTAACAGTTCTGTGCAGGCCACATGACCTAAATAGTTGTTAACAGATCAGCAACAACCTGATATTTAATCCTATGTGCCGTAGTGAAGATCCGGCGGGATTATTTGGGTTTATGAGGCTGATAGGAAGGCTGCACACAACAGTGAAGAGCTCCGTCTTTCACTGGCTCATGATATTTACCTGGACTTCACTGACCTGCATTCAGGTGCCAGCTCATGACGATTGCGTGATGTCATTTAAACAAGAGAAACATTTCACTGACTCGCTATTCATTTTCCAGGACGTCACTCACAATTTTATCATTCAAATGCATACATAAATATACATACCCATGCGTAAAAATGTTATAATTATTTTCAAAAAGAACATCACTCATGCCCATAGCCAGCTATGAGGTCATCGAGGTCCGGACCTCAGTAAATTTTTCATGTTCAGAAATTAAATTTATTCTCTGAATGACAAATTTGCCATTTAATCTTCATATTTAGACAGTGTGCAATAATGTTCAGTGCCCATGGTATGAAAATTTATTGGTTTCCAGTTTTGAGTGAGGGCACAGGCACAGCCTCCACCGTTTTGCCAGATCCAGCTGTTAGAAGTGTCTTTGGATTCGTGTTTTCCACATAATTTGTCACTTTTTAAATTTAATAGAGTGGGAAGTTGTAATTTAGAATTAGCGATTATTATCTTATCTGCAAAGGATTTGAAATATATATATATATATATATACAGTACAGACCAAAAGTTTGGACACACCTTCTCATTCAAAGAGTTTTCTTTATTTTCATGACTATGAAAATTGTAGATTCACACTGAAGGCATCAAAACTATGAATTAACACATGTGGAATTATATACATAGCAAAAAAGTGTGAAACAACTGAAAATATGTCATATTGTAGGTTCTTCAAAGTAGCCACCTTTTGCTTTGATTACTACTTTGCACACTCTTGGCATTCTCTTGATGAGCTTCAAGAGGTAGTCACCTGAAATGGTTTTCACTTCACCGGTGTGCCCTGTAAGGTTTAATAAGTGTGATTTCTTGCCTTATAAATGGGGTTGGGACCATCCGTTGTGTTGTGCAGAAGTCAGGTGGATACACAGCTGATAGTCCTACTAAATAGACTGAAAAAAGCAGCTAAGTACAGGAAAACGAGTGGCCATCATTACTTTAAGAAATGAAGGTCAGTCAGTCCGAAAAATTGGAAAAACCACGAAAGTGTCCCCAAGTGCAGTCACAAAAACCATCAAGCGCTACAAAGAAACTGGCTCACATGCGGATCGCCCCAGGAAAGGAAGACCCAGAGTGACCTCTGCTGCGGAGGATAAGTTCATCCGAGTCACCAGCCTCAGAAATCGCAGGTTAACAGCAGCTCAGATTAGAGACCAGGTCAATGGCACACGGAGTTCTAGCAGCAGACACATCTCTAGGACAACTGTTAAGAGGAGACCGTGTGAATCAGGCCTTCATGGTAGAATATCTGCTAGGAAACCACTGCTAAAGAAAGGCAACAAGCAGAAGAGACTTGTTTGGGCTAAAGAACACAAGGAATGGACATTAGACCAGTGGAAATCTGTGCTTTGGTCTGATGAGTGCAAATTTGAGATCTTTGGTTCCAACCCCCATGTCTTTGTGCAACGCAGAAAAGGTGAACGGATGGACTCTACATGCCTGGTTCCCACCGTGAAGCATGGAGGAGGAGGTGTGATGGTGTGGGGGTGCTTTGCTGGTGACACTGTTGGGGATTTATTAAAAATTGAAGGCATACTGAACCAGCATGGCTACCACAGCATCTTGCAGCGGCATGCTATTCCATCCGGTTTGCGTTTAGTTGGACCATCATTTATTTTTCAACAGGACAATGACCCCAAACACACCTCCAGGCTGTGTAAGGGCTATTTGACCAAGAAGGAGAGTGATGGGGTGCTGCGCCAGATGACCTGGCCTCCACAGTCACCGGACCTGAACCCAATCGAGATGGTCTGGGGTAAGCTAGACCGCAGACAGAAGGCAAAAGGGCCAACAAGTGCTAAGCATCTCTCGGGGAACTCCTTCAAGACTGTTGGAAGACCATTTCAGGTGACTACCTCTTGAAGCTCATCAAGAGAATGCCAAGAGTGTGCAAAGCAGTAATCAAAGCAAAAGGTGGCTACTTTGAAGAACCTAGAATATGACATATTTTCAGTTGTTTCACACTTTTTTGTTATGTATATAATTCCACATGTGTTAATTCATAGTTTTGATGCCTTCAGTGTGACTCTACAATTTTCTTAGTCATGAAAATAAAGAAAACTCTTTGAATGAGAAGGTGTGTCCAAACTTTTGGTCTGTCTGTACTGTATACACTAGTCATGAAGAACTTAAGTCTATGCTATTTCATTCAGTATAGTAGTTACATTTTTACAAAGTCAGGCATTCATAAGTGCACTAGACAAATTTATAATCTATATAGCAATGATTATTGATGAAAAAGATTACAGTTATATGTATTGTTGCATGAATAATAAACAACTGATAAAGTTATCCACCCCTAATCTATAAAGTATAAACTAATTTTGATGCAATAAATATGGTATAATTGTGGTACAATGTTCATCCCTCCAAAACAGATAAAACATATTTCACAAACATCTACATGTTTGTCTCTAAAGTATTTTGTGGATATAATGAGTTGTATGGGGTTATTAACCCCCCCCCTCACTAATTTTCAAACCCTGGCTATAGCCATGCACTCAACACCTTAACCTTACCTACTTCTTTCTCAAAACAAGTGCATTTAAAGTGTAATTATACGCTTTAAATGTCATTAAATGCAATACACACCCACAAGTTGCAAAATGCCTCAATCTACAAGATAATCTGTCTAAATAACTTGGAAAGACAGTTGATGTCAGAGTTATCAGAGAGACAAATTATCCTGTCACTGGGTGAGGTAAATATACATGACACTTTGCGCTGTTACCATAGAGCAGCACGAGAAACATGTCCAAACTCAATTTATTTATGTCAAACGCTGTGCAATAAAAAAACGTGACAAAAGTGTGATTCCACTGAATTTAGCTTTTGCACACTTTTGGCACTACACTTTAATAGTATTTTCATCTCGTTGTTAAGTATTAAATTTATTGTTAAGTGAAATGTTGGACAAATAGTTAAACACAGGGTTTAATTGTAACTACTGATGTCACAATTTCTTATGTCACCTGTAAAATTATAAGACCGTTTTCTGTGATGTATTGCATGCTCTAGCAAATTCTATTCTTTAAATGTCTCACCAAGGCATATATGTGGTTTGCGAGTAGAGAATGATTTATGATATGCAGCCTGACCTTAAACAGCCCATAATGCCATGCTATCAGTCCTCTTCTCTATCTTCAAAATGGGAAATCATTTTTTGCTTGGCTGACTGCAGATTATTCTAATTATTAAATTGCTACTTACAAAAACAAATATATAATAAATAAATGAAATTTTGAGTAAATAGATATTGATTTCAGCTGAAATTGTTAAAAACAAGTTTGGCACTGATCATACAAAAATATTGTGCGATTGGCCAATCACAATCAATTTTTCCAAAAAGACAACCAATATATACTACATTTATTATGTCTGCATTTACATTACTGGTTTAAGCTCAAAAAAGAAATGGCTATGGTTGCTAATAAATTGTGCAGCTGACAATGGCATTGTGTCTTTTTAAAATTTCACATCAAATTGATGATTCAGATGAAAAACCATGTTCATTCTTCCCATAGTTAAATTAAACACTGGTACTGTCCTTTTACTAAAGCATGAATGTCAATTACTAATGTCTAGGTTGTTAAAAACCACAAATGATTTCGGTTGAAGCATCTTGGCATTGAATGGTGGATTTTCTGTACAACAAAAGCAATGCAGCAATTATGTTAATTTCAGACTTCTCCATATTAATGTAGTGAAAATGAATTTCATGATATGTTCTATTTTTCAGTTCAGTTTTAGACTGAATCACTCAAGACATTTGTCTTAAATATGAAAATCTCTAGCCATGACAAATTAGTAAAAAAAACAAAAAACAAGTGACCTCATTTTTCCAACAAATTACAAAAGTGCCTTGCCTCAACAGCTGGCAATTTATCAACTGACTGCTTTAAAAGAACACTTAATTATTTTGATAATTAGGCAATTAATTCATGGCTATAACCACTACAAACATAAGCTATAAACGTATAATTCTCCTATTTAAAATGCCCCTATTATGCCATTTCACTTTCATGCAGAGTATAATGTAGCTGCATGTGAATGTAAACAATCTGCAAAGTTGCACAATAAACACAATTGTCTCCTAAAAGAAAGAATCGACCCTGAACAGCCTAAGTGAGTCATCAGTACTTTAAATCCCACTTCTGTGATGGCTAAACATCAGAGGGCAACACATTTGCATAATTCCTGCCTATGTTCTACGTTGGAGGGCTGTGAACAGCTTGACCCTCCCTAAAACACAGTTTCTTGTTTGTGTGGTTAACATTATGTGGAGAAGAAGCTGTTTCCCATGCTGTGAAAGTAAATTTGCTTTATTTTCCCTTTTGAAAGATGAGGGTGTAAAGAATCAGTGGTTAAAACTCATTTTTTCCATTGTACCTCAGCAGAACCACCTCAATCTTTCTTGTGTTCCCATCATTTTACTCGAGGAGTTCAATGCAGAATTCACAAAACGCTTGCTCTTGAAAGATGGTTCAGCCTGAGTTTATTTGGCCCAGCTGGCTCCACTGGACCACAACCTGTAAATATGATAAATAATAGCTGTTTACATTTTCTATCTAGGGGGGGGGGGGGGCGAAAAACAGAACTATGGCAATGGGCGACAAATGCTTTAAGCAGTAGACCAATCACAACAGACTGGGCCATCTGACCAATCAAAGCAGAGTAGGCTCACAGAAAGGATAGGATTAGAGAGACTGAATCTTAGAACTGCTTTGAACAAATCGTTTGGGAATTGTTGGAAAATGAGGTGATATTAAATGCATATTCTGAGAAAATAAGTGTTTTTTTGACCTTGCATGCATGTAAACGTATTGTACTCCCAAAACAATATTATGAATCTTAGAAATGGCATAATAGTGACACTTTAAAGATAAAAAAAATACTTCGTGTTAATTAATTCAATATTAGTGTCTCTTGATTTTTATAAAAATTTAAAAATAAAAGTGATAAAAATCACGTAAGTTTCAATCTCATGCAACAAACTATCTTCGTTTACTTCCCACTTATAAGCAAAACTGGCATAGACTTTTGAAATTCATTCAATGTTTTTATTATTGCTTTTACTCCTTATTTAGAAATCATGTTGATGTGGCTAACATTTTAATAGCAATTGATAAACTTTATTATCTCCGTTATAAACATATTTACATCATTGAGGGAAGACTCACATTAATAAATAAATGAAGAAGGTGTTAACATACAATGCTGTCTTTTCCCACCTACAAATAATTTCCACAGATAATTTACCAGGGCAAGTGCATTTTATTTATCAGCTTTGCCAGAATTTACCAGACGGGTCAGATAGTAAATAATTGACCTGAAAAAACACCTATCACTGAATGGACTGGAATCTGTAACCCAAAAGGCCAGTTACCTAAGAGACATACTTTCCAGATGAGTCCATAAATTTCAGTCACGTTTTTCAGTGTTGGGGAAGGGGAGGGGTGAGTCTGTCACGAGAGGAACCAAACTGACAGCAGATTTAGGTTACACACTTTAGCAAGAATTAAGAGCACAACTACCCCTATGAACAAACACTGAACAGCTTTGTTTCATATTGTTTATAGGCTAGTTATGCAAAGGTTGACTGATTGAGTTAGGCTGAAGAGAGAAAGGAACGCCGAGCAAGAGGAGGCCATCACAGCTCTGTCCTACAAGTGTGCCGAGTTTGACCTACATATTACACAACAGTCACGTTACAAGAAATCAGACTAGATCAGGCAGCACTATGACCTCACAATGCTAATGATTCCCATTTACGTCACAGCAGGCAGTTTCACTCATTAAAAACGAGGCTGAATTCACTAAGGAAAAGGCATCTGTACTAGACAATGTATTTGTAACCTCCAAAAAAAAAAAACTGACTCACATACAATACATACAGTAAAGTTAATACATAGAATAAACTTTCTGAAGTAGAACAATAGAGTTTATATTAAAATATATATTAAAGAACAAGAATTAACAAAATAAATTATGATTTATTAAAAGTCTGTATTATAATTTGGCACTCTTTAACCCTCTGGGGTTATACTTTTACAAATGTGTAGTTATCTCAAAAACTATTAATGCTAGAGAGATGCGGTCTTTTTTGCCGTCTTCCTCAGATTGAAAACAGCGGTATCCAGGTTGTATATTAAACACGCTTCCTTATTGCGCAATACCACTGCGTAAACAGCCCAATGAAAACGATTATGTTAGGCAGATTCAACACGCAACAACCAATGTAAAAATTGCCGCTGGGAGGAATATTTTTCTAACCCAATCAGAGGAAGGTTACCATGATTTATTCTAGCCATTCAGATGACTCTGTAGCTCTGCTGTAGCCTTGTAAAAGCTGGCTGGACTATAGTAAAAGACTGGCAGCCAGGTGTAATCAATAACCGATCGGAGAATCAGCAGGTGGAGAAAGCAGAAAGCGATCGGAGTGTTACAGAGAGCGATCGGAGTATTAGCGAGCACAAAGAGATAAATTCGAGAGAGATCTAGCATTATTACAGAATTGTTTTATCAAAATGGCAAGCAGTAAAAGATTTACGGCAGAACAAGCTCTGGAACAATTACTGGAAAGTGACGAGGAGAAATCTGGAGCAGACAGCTTTTACACAGATGACGAAGTATTTTACCAGGATGGGGAAGATCCATTTGAGGACTGGTATGTAACTTCAAATAACCTCTTTATCGTTATAATTTATTATATCATACATCTTGAGTATGTATATGTTTTGGATTTTTAGTCAGATAGCGATTGAGGCATGAAATATTTATTTTAGTGTACTATACTACTCTTTCCCTGTAAACTCAGTTCAAGAGTGGTGTGAAATTTGTTTCAATAGACTGACTTACTCAACTAAGTAAACTGCTCAGGTCAAGAGAGGTGAAATGCGTTTTTAGTGTACAGTGGAGTTTCATAGGGTTACATGAGTTTATAGGAGTTATTTTTTTCTACATTGAATTTTGACACACAAAAAAAGCTTCCAGTTTTATTGTGTATTTGCTCTGATGCAGGATGCAGACAGGACAACTCACCACACACCCCTACCCATTGCTCCCTTGGACCCAGCAAACCCTGCACACAAGCCTGCAGATGTCAGAAAGTACTGTGAGCATTGCAAGGCAAGCAAAGTGTACAACAAGACCCCCTGGCAGTGTGGGGCATGCCATGTGCCCCTCTGCAACTTCCTGGCGAGGCCTTGCTTTGCTCACTGGCATGCCTAGGACTGTTTGTAAAAAAAGTTAATTATTTAATTGTTCTTTACACATTTGATTAAACAATAACACATTTCTGTCAAGCAAAGAGTTTGAAAAATATATTTTTTTTTTCCAAAAACTGTTCTATATTGTGTGATTTTCAGTAATAAATGACAAATCTAATTTTCGTTTTTGAAATTCTCTAGTTTATTGTACATTTTCTTTCACTCATACTTCCTTTATAAACATATTGCATATTGCATGCTTATGGTAGCTTAGGGTCTTCTGAATCCATCGATACCAAATACATGGTGGTCCATCATCATTACATATGGTTTATAAGCCGAAATGTAAAAATAGAGAAAACGGACCAAAAAAGGGCTTAGTCCCAAAAATGAAAAAACGCCTAGGACTGTTTGTAAATAAAGTTAATTATTGAATTGTTCTTTACACATTTCCTTGAACATTAACCCATTTCTGTCAAGCAAAGGGTTTGAAAAATATATTTTTGGGTCAAAAACTTTTCACTTTTGTTGTCTGAGGTAGGATTTTCAGTAATAAATGACAAAAATCTCATTTTCGTTTTTGAAATTCTCTAGTTTATTGTACAATTTTTCACTCATACTTCCTTTATAAACATATTGCAAAAATTCAAATTCATGGTGGTCCATCATCATTACATATGGTTTATAAGCCGAAATGTAAAAATAGAGAAAACGGACCAAAAAGGGCTTAGTAAACTTTCCTAAGTAGAACAATAGAGTTTATACTAAAATATATATTAAAGAACAAGAATTAACAAAATAAATTATGATTTATTAAAAGCCTGTATTATAGTTTGGCACTCTTTAATGTATAAATGACTGAGAACCAAAAACTTCCGATCTACGAACGAATTACTTGTGAACCGATGTTTTGGAAATTTAAAGCACTTATGATCCAATCAATTGATTATTAATGAATTAATTTGACTCGCTTACTGAAATCGCAAGGTGTTAGTTTTGTCAGGTCTTAAAATACTTGTTCTGTTAAGTTGGTCATTGCAATGTGTTAAAGATACACATTAAGATTTGTGGTAATACATAAATTATAGGAGTAATTTGATTAAATATCTTAATCACATTTCATGTTCGTTTACTATTTTTATTTAAAGGGGTCCTATTTTGTTTTGGGGGTGTACTAGAACAGGCTCTCATACTAGGTTGTTCGAAAAACATTATTTTTCACATTTTTTACATTATTACAATACCTCTCTCCCCTGTCTGGCATGAAAGGCTCAAATAGTTCCTGTATCAAATGAAGGTCCGCCTTCTGGAATACGAGATGTGTCGTGATTGGTTAGCTCGGCCAGTCTGTGCTGTAATTTGTTAGCTGGGTCCGTTTGTGTTGTGATTGACAGCACTCAGGAGACTTAGGTCTCTGCAGAGCAAAAGTGGGCGTTTCTGACCTTGTGGGTGTTTCTAAATCATGCAATCAAAAGGATCCCCCTTACTTTACTCCACCCCTAAACCTACCATCACTATGACATCAGCCAGGTATCATGGTCTAAAAACACCCTGATCTGGTAACTCCCATTACTTTCCTGTAGAGCAGGGGTGTCAAACTCAATTCTTGCCTGGAGGGCCAGAGCCCTGCAGAGTTTTATTCCATCCCTGCTCCACCAGCACACATACCATGTAGCTTTCAAATAAGCCTGAATGACTTAATTAGTTGGTTCAGGTGTGTTTAATTAGGGTTGAATCTAACTATGCAGGGTTCCGGCCCTCCAGGAATTGAGTGTGACATCCCTGCTGTAGAGACCTATACTTGGCACTCGGCACCAGGTCGGGAAGTGTCCTGCCTCTTACCAAATCAGCCTGCTGCAAGCTTCAGTGTAAATATTGCCTCATAATCAAATCAATTTGAGCGTGATTTAAACCAGGTGATTGTAACCACTCTAAGCTCGTCTGTCTTGGAAAGACTTGTGGTCTCCGACATAGTCATAACACTCGTTGCCTTCTCTATTGCAGCTCAACCAGGTTGCATCCCATTCGTCAATCTTTGTGAGATCACAAATCCAGGAAAATATGCGTTGTAGTCCAAACGAGTCGTTCATTGTAGTTTTTGAAAAGTGATTTCTGTCAAATAAAATCTCTTCTTTTAAATTGGACTTTGAGCTTTGTAACTTTGCTGATCTGTTTATGCTCAAACAACAACATTACAGGCTAACTAAAGTTGAAAAAGTATAATAGCACCCCTTTAATTTACGGGTATGCCCAACAGCATTTATGTATTATCTAAATAGTCACTACAATTGTAATGAATAATTCCTGCTTTTTTGTGTTGAACAAAATGCTGAGAGCGTACCGTACATACAATAATTATTTATTTTATTTCTATATATTTTACACTCAAAATTACTAAAAGCGTGGCTAACTTTAAGGAACCGGAACAACCAAAAAAAATGAATCGCAAACAGAACAGTTATATTCTTTATCATTTCCACCATTATACGCAAGTCATGGGCTTTAGCAGTGACAAATTTTGTGATTTGCAAAGTTTGCTGCTTCAGTATTTGTAGAATATTTTTCCATGTGTCTATGGTACTAAAAAAACAATGATAAGCATATAAGCATTATTATATATAGTTTTAAAGGATTTTATTGCCAAAAATATATATAATAAGTCAATATTTACAGTGTTGTTGACCCTTGTTCTTCATAACCTCTGCAATTTGCTTCGGCATGCTGGATATTATCCTCTGGACTAAATCCTGACTGATGGCGACCCATTCTTGCCTTATTAAATCCCGAGTTGATCACAATTTGTTGGCTTATGCTTGTCCACTCGACTTTTGAATACTGACCACAGGTTCACTATGGGAATGAGATCCGGGGAGTTGCCTGGCCACAGATTCAACATTTCTATAATGATCTTAGAGTCACTTCTTTATCACTCTTGCTATGTGACATGGTGCTCCATAATGCTGGAAATTGCACGGATCATCACCAACTTGATCATGGATTGTTGGAAGATGTTGCTCTTGCAGGACGTTTTAATACCATTATTTATTCATGGCAGTGTTTTGGGACAGAATTATGAGAGAGCCCACTCCCTTGGTTGAAAAGCAACCCCACACATGGATGGTCTCAGGATACTTTACTGTTGGCACGTCACAGTAGCATTAACCTTTTCTCCGAACAATCGATTTTCCAGATGTCCCAAACAGTCAGAAGGGAAGCCTCATGAGAGAAAATAACTTTGCACCAGTCTTCTAGGCCGGATTCACATTCTTTAGAAGAAATTTATTTTCAACTGCCATTTTCTTATTAATTTTAAACTTAAGAAAAAAAAAGTGAAGAATATTTTGCATTCCTATAAAATCTTCTTAAGAATATTCTTATCTTTTTTTTTTTCTTAATATTGCCCTTAAGACAAAACTTGAGAAGAATTCACATTCTTGAAAAGAATCTTCTTAATAATCATCGTAAATAACTTCTGAAATTTAGGACAGCCCCAGATTTGTCTTAAATCCCAAACAGTCATAATTATTTAATGAATGTATTGTGTTATTACAATGAATTGTTATATTTAAGCATTACAACAACACTAGATACATAACGCATAATAGGACTAGTGATGTGCACCAATTTTCTGAAGTGAACGTGAAGCAGCGCGGACACTCATTCCGGAAGCGTTCACTCGGATGAGAGCACAAAAATGAGTGGAAACATGGCTGAGTGCCAGTAAACCTTGTGAGGAAAATAATGTGCATGCTTATTTTAATTATGAGGGTAATCTGCAGGAAGTCCCAAAAGACAAAGTGTGAGTTTATCAGTGCATCATAGACAAAGTGTGAGTTTATCAGTGCATCATAGAGTTTATCAGTGCATCATAGACACAAAAACAGTGAAATTATTTTTTTGTGAAAAGTTATTTTTTTGCAGTGATTTAAAATGCATCTGATCACTCTACACAATCTCGAAGCAATGTGAATGAACACCACAACAGCTTAAGCAGCACACTTTGCAAAACACAAAATTGACCATCGATTTAATGCATTTTTCGGAGATCATATTTTCTCGTGATCATCAGCGGAGGTTAAGAAAAACCCTGTGGTGTTGTTCTGTCATTTTAGATAAAAATAAAAAATGTTTTGCTACTTCATCGGAGTGGTACGAAACAATTACTTTTACGGCTGTCTATGTGCTATGTCATACCTTTGTTGTTCATGGTCAGAAATGACCACCGTTGGAAATAAATGGGAAATACATAAAAATACAGATAATTTTCTGAGTGTACAATCTACAAATCATTACCGATGCAGAAAAATAATGCACAGCAAAGAAAGGGTGACACCATAAAATATCAAGAGTGCAAAACAGACACATTCCAGAAGCCTCAAATAAGAGTTTTAAATCAGTTTGATTACCCTCTGATAAAGCATTCCAGTTCATTTTGTTTGTTTAATTTTGATGCTATGTGTAATAAAAAAAATGAACAAAAATTCTCTGCGTTCAGGTTTTACTGTTTCACAAAATGTTTTTGTAATGTAAATGCAAAAACTGACATCTCAAACAGAAAAATCTAAACCTTTACAAAAAAGTAATCTTTGAGAAAGTCTAAATATTGTCTCTATTTTTTTTTATATATATATATATAAAACATTTTAGGTGTTTGGTCACTTTTGACCACGAACAACACATGTGACACAAAAAAAATTGCATTGTCATATGAAAGACACAAAATTTCCCCAAAACATACAAAAGAAAAAGTTAACAGTAGCAACGAATACACCAATAAAGACATATAAAGAAGTATCCTAGCATAGCTACATCTGACTGAATGTGACGGCAACCAATCCGCCAAAAGGCCTCCTAAAATAACTACTGCCCAACATACTACGTCTTAAAAACGCGTTTGTCAGTCACGTAAAAACCAGAATATAGGGTTAAATGCCGAGGTATAGCCACAAATATGCCACTGTGAGCGGTTCCAACGCGCCTCTGCTCGTGTTTGCTAGAGTTCGCTCTACTGAACTACTGACCTAGTTTCGCTGCGAACGCGAGTGTGCAAACCAATCAGCTGGGAACACCGAGAGCTCCCTCTCCTCCACCGGCACTCAGCGCAATCTACAGCAGCTCTTTCCGCTTCAAGCGGACCCGTCGAGGGTGGGCTAACTTGTTTATTCTATTGTTTTAAGCGGCGAGTTACCTGTCTTTTCCTCTATCGCTCCGTCACCGCCGCCAGCCGCTGTATTCCTCGCCGACATGGCTGGAGCCGGTGCGCCGGGGCCCAGGACTCCGATGCTGCATGTGGAGAACGAAGGCGGTGGTAATGTTAGTTATTTGCGAAGGGGGGGAGAAAGAGGAGAGGTGAAGGGGAAGGGGGGCGTTAAGTCCTGTATAATTTATTTAACTGTTTTTTTTTCTTTACAACTAACTCAATTGGGAGGGTGGGCTGAGCGTAAAACGTGCAAGGAGAAGACACGATGGAATCAGGACAGTGGTTGAAATCCGGGGAAACGCGGAAGACGTCGACGCACAATCTCCTCCTACCATCAACACCGCCCTCTCTGTTTGTCCGTTCCCTCACGTTACTAACCTAGTAAGTCACGCGATATGTTATGCAAGCCTAGAAAAATGCGGTCACGGATGCGATGGCGGTATGCGGTACTGAACTGAACGGGTGCCGGTCAGTCATCTTCTCGATTGCAGCAATGTAATTCGACCGACCATATCGCATTCAGTTCTTGCACCATCATATATATATATATATATATATATATATATATATATATATATATATATATATATATATATATATATATATATATATATATATAGATAGATAGATAGATATATAGACATAGACTAGAGCTGTGTTTTATAATGAGGCATGAGCTGAATGTACATATGTAACTGATTTGTTGGGGTAAGTAGGCTAAATGGTATTACAAAAAAAAAAAAAAAAGGAAACCTTCACAAAAACTATTAGGCTATTTGATTTGTTTAAAAGTGTCAAAATATTTTATATATTTTAAAAAGATTTAGTCTTAATAATTTGTTTCAGTATCTTTAAAATTCCCATATTTCTCTGTCTGCGACAATTTCAGATATTTTCGAAATACTTGCAGTTGCAGTCTAGGCTACCCGTGTAAATGTGTGTCAAGTAGCCTACAAAAAAAAAACTAAATAAAATTCATAAAGGAAGCCACAATGACGTTTTAAATTTCGTGTATGATTTTTCTTATATTATTTTATTCGTTGTGGCAATCAGTTTTACCGGTTTATTTTGAGTAAACTGATCATATTGTACAAATGAAACTACCTTTACTGGTAGCCTGGTAAATATTTATTTTTAAGAAGCTTGCCAGTCAGACATGAACTATTTAATGTTTTAACAGACTAAACTGAATTAGGCTATCCTTATTTTATTAATTTAATGATAACTTTTAAATAATAAGTAAACTGTAATATTGTTCCATAAATCACAATAGCGGCCTTTACTGTATTTAATGCTATTTAAACTTTAATTATTTTGCTTAGAGAAACTGTATATGTATTTTTTTTGTCACGTGAAAAAATAATAATAAAGACTGTTCTCAAAAGTGGCATTTGTTTTTATATTGACTTTAATCACCATTGTGAATGTATCGTCTCTTTTCTGTTTGATAGATTGTATGGATACATTTCATGAATGTGTCTTTGCATTTATTTATTTTTTATATTTTTTATTTTATTAAATAATTTTTTTTTTTTGCTGGTTGAAACCAATAACTTTTCTTCTGTCCTGATTAAACTTTCACCTGTTTGCATCGAAACTTTTGAGTAACCGACTCTGAAAGAAAAAGAAAAACACTATCGCCAGCTAGTGGACAAGACTTCCGCATCTTATTCATTTTTATTTTCCTCTATTGGTGTCTAAAGATCGCAGGTAATATTATCTCATTAATGTAGCTGCAGAGGTGGAAAGAGTACAAAAATATTCTACTCAAGTAAAAGTACCATTACATTAATGAAATTTTACTTAAGTACAAGTAAAAGTACCAGTCTTAAATTCAACTCAAGTAAAAGTAAAAAGTAACTCATTTAAAATTTACTCAGAGTAAAAATTACTTAATTACATTTTAACAGTGGGAGGGAGTCAAAAATGGGACAGGCCAAGGGTGTCAAACTCAGTTCCTGGAGGGCCACAGTCCTGCACAGTTTAGATTTAACCCTAATTAAACACACCTGATCCAGCTAATCTAATCATTTAGGTTTATTTGAAAACTACATGATATGTGTGCTGGAGCAGGGTTAGAACTAAACTCTGCAGGGCTACGACCCTCCAGGAACTGAGTTTGACACCCCTGGGATAGGTCTATTAATCTCAAACTAGTTGTTTTTAGTTAAAGGAATCAGTTATTTAGAATAATAAAACAATTGGGCTGTTACCAGGCAAATCAGTATCAACAAACTCATCTTTTAATGCAGAGGAAATGCAGTAGATTCATTGGAAGTGGCATTTAGATGTATTACACTGTTTAGTGCAGGACAAGAATGCATTTAACCTGCAGTTACAAATGCATGAATAATGTTTTGATATACAAGACATAAAATGTTGAATACTCATTTGAAATGATAAGAAATTAATTATTTAAAAAAATCAAAAGATACTTTAAATGTGAAATTAAAATGGCCAGTATGTGTCAGCAAGTCACTGTTAATAAGTGAGTCATTGCGATTGAACCGAATCATTTAAACGGTTGATTCATTCAGGAACGAAACACTGTCACGTTGCTCAGAGACGCAAAACTGTGCTTTGGTGGCTGTGTTTGGAATTATTTTCTGTTGTAGAAATAGAGCTAAAAAAGGCAATATGGTGTCTAAAACGTAAGTCTCTTAATTAACTTGTTTACTGAACTGTTATATATGTATTTATGTATGTATATATTTATGATGATTTTTGGAGGAAAAGACGGCCTTCTTTGTGTGAATTTGATTTAATATATGAAATTATATAAATATGTGAATTTTCTGCCCCTATATCTTCAATTTTGTGATCATTCTAAATGCATTTTAGGAGACTGAATCACACAGTGAAAGAACGCACTATAAATGCGCGCGCACATCATTAAAACAAAAATTATGATATTATCACAGACGATATATATAGCACACTCCTCACCACTGTCTTTTTGGCTAATTTGTGTAAAACCTCTTGCTAACATGTCAAAGCTTCATTTTAACCACCAATGCAACGATGCAATTATTTAGCTTAGCTCTACATTCTTGCGAAGAGTGGATGTCTCGTCGAGATTTTATAAGCTGCTAGTTTGGTCTTCCTAGGCAAGTACAGCTTACACTGCATAATAGAGCATACATATGGCCAGGCCAGGGGTTCACTTCATTTCCTTCGAGTTAAACTTCAGAATATGACGGGGTTTCGTTTTCAGCTGTGTCTGCACCACTAACGCCTGTTTTGTCCGTCTGCATCTTTCTTGTGATTTTAGCGCCAGTTTGCCCTCCTGCCCATTTACTGCCGTAGTTTCCAGGGAGCGATTTTTTTTTTTACTCAGTAATTAATGTGTTTTAAAATGTAGCGAAGTACAATACTTTAAACAAAATATACTTAAGTAAGAGTAAAATTACAGATTAAAAAAATTACTTTAAAAAGTATTAGTACACAAAAAAGCTACTCAATTACAGTAACGCGAGTAAATGTAATTCGTTACTTTCCACCTCTGTGTAGCTGTAACGGACTGTATTATAACAACACAACTGTGCTTTGAAAAACAATGTTTTATTATTAACACTATATTTCTCTGAAAACACAGAAGTATAAGTGATTTAAAAAAGGATTATTTCCAGTTCTAGAGAAGTCATTGAAATGTTTTCAATATAAATTTGCTCAGCTTCCCTTATTTCTCTATACTAATTATTGTTATTTTATAAAAGCCCTTATAATGACGAATCATAAACCCTGAGAGTCATACAACCATAAGCTTAAGTTGTGGAAACTGAGACACAGGAAAGCTAACTCACACCAGAAAGATATTGCAAACAGAAAACATAATATTCTATAATGCAGTTGAATACTTTATGTGACGACTGCTCCATTAATTTGACCTCTATGATGCATTAGCACAGAGGAAAACAAGCTGGGCAGCAAAGATTTGATGCAGTGCAAATGCATATTTAGGAAATATATTGTTTCTATATCTTTATAAAAGATCAAAAGCATAGTTCTACAACTAAGCAAAAAAATAAAATAAATATATATATATATATTAGTTTTGGGCATATATTAATATTTTTAATCTAGATTAATCTCACTGTGATCTTGAAATTAATCTAGATTAAAATGGCTCATTCGAATTCTGCCGAAGGCATTCAGAATATGTATGCTACCCAAATAAAATTGACAAACAGTAAGTCTTTGAGAAGGGGTTTATCAAGCTAGGTGGTGCATTAGAAAAGGAGCTCATCTCCTGTTTCCAAAATGCATCTAAAAGTGCTTGTAAAAGCTGTAAACTAATTCCACATTGCACAAGGTGCAAACAACCTTACGCCTGTTTCACACATACTCTGGTCTGCAGTGCGTATGCGCTTGCCTATTTTTTTACGCACCCATGTTAACAGATTCCAGTTGCGTTCCAGGAGCGTTGCGTCTGCAGCAGTGCAGCGATCTTTTACGTACCGAGTAGCGAACTCCAATTGCATCCTGTGTGAAAGCACATTGAGTCCGTGCTGCACCACATACGTAACGCACACGGACTGCATACACACTGCAGACGGTGTATGTGTGAAACAGGCGTGAGCAGGGCCGTAGCTGGGGTCAGCGGGGACCCGGTGAAGGTTGTACCAGTGGGCCCTGTTTGAAATTGTTTAATTTGTATGTTCGTTTATTTTTATTTATTTGTGCTATTTACACAATGTTTAAGTTTTTTTTTCAAGTTTGTAGGTGTCAAGGTACAGAAACCAAACAATTAAGTGTAAAATAGCACTGAATAGTCTTCAATGTAAAAATTAAATATACAATCAAACCTACATTTATTCAGACACCTTCAACATTTTTCACATTATTACAGTTTTGCTATATATATATATATATATATATATATATATATATATATCAAAAATTATATCTGGTGTCTGAATAATTTTTGGTTTGACTGTTAAAACTACAAAGTAATTCAGTCAAGAGCAGTGAGTGATTTTCATTTTCATTTTCTTGGATTAACATTACAGCAGCCAGTAGCTAAATTAGGCGCGGTCACTTTAAGAGATGATGAACGCATCCAATATAATACACATCCCATTTTTTCCCTCAACTGTTTACTTTCACTTAAGAAATAACTGACAGTTTTTTCGAGCATAATTTCCAAGGTGGATATTTTGACTTATTTTGTATGTATTTGTCGGCACAAAAGCAAAAATAAGCAAATTCGGTGTTCAAGCGTTTTGAGACGCCTTTCTCTGCGTGAGCCCTGAACACCAGAACACCGCGAGTAGATACTGAATTGGGCTTTTTCACATCTTTTTGTTTGTTCAAACTGCGATTTGTATTTGTTCGTTCAGGTGCAGGAGGGACTTCGAGGAGAAGTTCGCAGAAGAGAGCTCGGTTCAGTGTTGCTGCGCGTGATAGCCTACGCGTCTCTCTCTCTCTCGGCGCGAGTAACCAACTACTCTGTTCAGCTTTTCCGCGTCTTGTGTTTGGATGCTTTAATGTTTAAATCGACAAGCGGTAAGGCTTTAAAAAAAACACGTGAAAAAGATAAGCTTTCGTGACGATGCGCAGCAGCAACTGTCCTGAGCATCTTTTTAGGCTGGCCTCAGCCAGTCGGTTATATAAAATATCAAGGTGAAAGTCATCATAGCTTAGTATAGACCCAGCTCCCAACCCAACTTTGAGAATAGATTAACGGAGATATTTTTTTTTGTCCCCCGATAAGAGTCTCCCGTTAACGCAGCACGTTAACGCCGATAACGGCCCACCACTAATATATATGTATATGTATGTATATATGGATATATATATATATATATATATATATATATAGAGAGAGAGAGAGAGAGAGAGAGAGAGAGGGAGGGAGGGAGGGAGGGAGGGAGAGCTATATATGTGTGTGTGTGATGTTTACATTTTAAATCATATTGGCAGCTGCACATTGGCTCCTGTGATCCACTAGATGTCACTCTTCTCTTTAAAAACAGTGCCTTGTACCAGCTTTTGCTCTTAAGATACACTATACAGTCGTGGCCAAAAGTTTTGAGAATTACATAAATATTAGTTTTCAAAAAGTTTGCTGCTAAACTGCTTTTAGATCTTTGTTTCAGTTGTTTCTGTGATGTACTGAAATATAATTACAAGCACTTCATACGTTTCAAAGGCTTTTATCGACAATTACATGACATTTATGCAAAGAGTCAGTATTTGCAGTGTTGGCCCTTCTTTTTCAGGACCTCTGCAATTCGACTGGGCATGCTCTCAATCAACTTCTGGGCCAAATCCTGACTGATAGCAACCCATTCTTTCATAATCACTTCTTGGAGTTTGTCAGAATTAGTGGGTTTTTGTTTGTGCACCCACCTCTTGAGGATTGACCACAAGTTCTCAATGGGATTAAGATCTGGGGAGTTTCCAGGCCATGGACCCAAAATTTCAACATTCTGGTCTCTGAGCCACTTAGTTATCACTTTTGCCTTATGGCACGGTGCTCCATCGTGCTGGAAAATGCATTGTTCTTCAGCAAACTGTTGTTGGATTGTTGGAAGAAGTTGCTGTTGGAGGGTGTTTTGGTACCATTCTTTATTCATGGCTGTGTTTTTGGGCAGAATTGTGAGTGAGCCCACTCCCTTGGATGAGAAGCAACCCCACACATGAATGGTGTCAGGATGCTTTACTGTTGGCATGACACAGGACTGATGGTAGCGCTCACCTTTTCTTCTCCGGACAAGCCTTTTTTCCAGATGCCCCAAACAATCGGAAAGGGGCTTCATCTGAGAATATGACTTTGCCCCAGTCCTCAGCAGTCCATTCACTATACTTTCTGCAGAAGATCCATCTGTCCCTGATGTTTTTTTGAAGAGAAGTGGCTTCTTTGCTGCCCTTCTTGACACCAGGCCATCTTCCAAAAGTCTTGGCCTCACTGTGCGTGCAGATGCACTCACACCTGCCTGCTGCCATTCCTGAGCAAGCTCTGCACTGGTGGCACTCCGATCCCGCAGCTGAATCCTCTTTAGGAGACGATCCTGGCGCTTGCTGGACTTTCTTGGACGCCCTGAAGCCTTCTTTACAAGAATTGAACCTCTTTCCTTGAAGTTCTTGATGATCCTATAAATTGTTGATTTAGGTGCAATCTTAGTAGCCACAATATCCTTGCCTGTGAAGCCATTTTTATGCAACGCAATGATGGCTGCACGCGTTTCTTTGCAGATCACCATGGTTAACAATGGAAGAACAATGATTTCAAGCATCACCCTCCTTTTAACATGTCAAGTCTGCCATTCTAACCCAATCAGCCTGACATAATGATCTCCAGCCTTGTGCTCGTCAACATTCTCACCTGAGTTAACAAGACGATTACTGAAATGATCTCAGCAGGTCCTTTAATGACAGCAATGAAATGCAGTGGAAAGGTTTTTTTGGGATTAAGTTAATTTTCATGGCAAAGAAGGACTATGCAATTCATCTGATCACTCTTCATAACATTCTGGAGTATATGCAAATTGCTATTATAAAAACTTAAGCAGCAACTTTTCCAATTTTCCAATATTTATGTAATTCTCAAAACTTTTGGCCACGACTGTACTTTCAATATGTAATATACAACTTTAGTAAAGGTTTATGGGTCAGTGATGCGGCACCTTTTCATAAATATATATATATTTTTAAATCAACAGATTCAAAAAATTATGTGGGTTAAATGCCCCTAGACTGACAAACAATTAGCTTTATACATTTACAGCAAAACCAGACTACAGGCAGTTTTAGCTTAATATTAATAATATATACTATAATTATGAATTTCAAAATATTCTGAATTACAAAAATATTGTTAGCTTATGCTATCTGGCAAGCTAACTAGCTACCTGATGCTAACTTCAGGTAACTTATTAAAGGACAGAGAAATTAAGCCATGCCTCCTGGGGGGGGGGGGGTGCAGTGTAAGCTTCATGGTGAATACTTCAACATCACTCTGGTTACAACAAAAGTGTATCTCGACTTTATCCAGTGGTTATTTTGGGGAAAAACAGTAGGGGGCGTTTTCCTCCCACTCTACCCTAAATTAAAGGTGCTCTAAGCGATGCTGGGAGTCCTAACTTCTTGTTGACATTCAAATTGTTGTCAAACAAAACGGAGGCTAGCTAGACCCTCCCTCCACCTCATCCGTGCACTAACCCCCCAAACCCCACCCCCAAATCTTTCTTGTCGGTTATTGGCTGGAACAGTTTGTTATGTTTTGTGGTGTCGGTGAGCCCAGTTTGTTTTTCTTGTTGTTTGTGGAGCCTATGGTGTCTAGAGAGACCCCATTTTTTTTACAGTGTGTTCAGGGGACAAGCAGCTAGCGGATAGTGAGGAGATGTTTGTTGGATGTGACAAAAAATGTTTTGGCCTAAAAAATGTGTGACATCACTTAGAGCACCTTTAAAAGTGCAGGTGTTAAACCAACCCCACAGTGTAGAGTTTTTTCCAGACCAACACTTTAACATTTTTATGATTATTATTATTATTATATTTTATAATTTTTGCATTGTTATTTGTATAATTATTATTATTTTGCTTCACATTTTGTAGGTCACGAACCTTAATTTGCATGATGCATATCTTCATTTTGATTGTGGAAAATACTAAGTCCTTGTTTCTCTCAGTTTTTCAGGCCCTTGCACCGAATGGCAGACCTTCATTGAGGAAGGTCCAGATTTTATTCAAACATACTATTGAGGCTCTATAACAGGCATCAGTGAAACACAGCCTGCGAGCCGTGCAGAGTGCAGACTACCAATGAATTTTTTAGACCTCAATATCTGAATTTTTAAAGCACACTGCATTTTTGATGATTATTGCGTAAAAGAGGATTTCACGGGGAAAAGGTGCAGCCCTTTACTTATAAAAGCAATAGAATTAAATTGCAAGTGTGACTTTTGTGCATCAGCTACAGTGCAACGGCCCTCACAGTTTGAACCTTTATGTCAGTTTCTGGTTGTTGACGGTAATACGTTTGATCCATGAACCCCAAGAACTGTTCCTCGGGATAAGGGTTAGACTGGGACTAGAAGACACAGTATCTTGTTACACCTGCTCATATCATACAACCTCGAGCCTGCGATCCTTGACTTCGCTGTCAATATTTAATGAGTTCTGCTAGTCACTCTCTTTGCCCTGCTTTCGTATGGGTAAGACCAAGAAGGGAGGGGTTGGAGAAGAGGCAGGTGTTTGGCATCTTCTGTCACTGTCTGTGAGGGAGCAGAGGAGAACGCCGGAGTTTCCATTATTGATGTATGCCAGCATAACTTCCACAATGCCGATACACTGAACCAAAGACCGGATTCACCCCATTTTCTCCTAGTGCCTTGTTTCTGGATGTTCTCAGCCCAAACCGCATGA
Source organism: Carassius carassius (assembly GCF_963082965.1). NCBI lineage: Eukaryota > Metazoa > Chordata > Actinopteri > Cypriniformes > Cyprinidae > Carassius > Carassius carassius. Next base: position 26,530,196 of record NC_081767.1, on the reverse strand, counting down.
AGTATTGTACCCAGACCGTCCAAACTAAAGTCCCTCCTCTTCATTCTCTCTGTTCCGTCTCTGGCTCAGCATCTCTCCTCCTCCCCTCCAGCACACCTAGACCATCTCAGTCCAGCACAGGAAAGGATGCACACCAGCGCCTAGTGGATATCCTGCTCCTTTTTTTCTGCAAAAGCAGAAGAGTGAGAAGACAAGTGTTTGAGGGACAGAAGAGCAAGGGAAGGAGAAATGCCACTGGGGGGGTTTGCGGGTCTAAAGGAGAAGCTCAAACCAGGGAAGGAGGAGTTGAAGAACAATGTTGGCGACTCTCTGGGGAACCTGCAGAAGTAAGTGTGAAGGCAGCTGAATTGGAGTCTAAGCACTAAGTGGAAGATATGAGGAGATTGCTTGCATATATGTGCTGCATCATGCTTTTGGTATTAAATTAAATTAAATTAAATTATGGGAAAGGATTTAGAATTGTGAAATCAACTTAAAATTTATTGAGCAGCAAATTTTTGGGAGAAATAACATTCAACACAAAATATCATTTAAAAAAAGAAATGGCAAAGAATAGACTGTGATATATATATATATATATATATATATATATATATATATATATATATTATACATATAAAGTACAGAGAGAAACTACAATACCATAGAATCGAATATATAGAACTATGGAGAGTTATATTATGTTTTCAAAGTTTTTTGTGATGAGGGATGCTGGTATAATTTTATGAAAAATTATATTATGTTTTAATGTTTGAAAAACAGTTTTCAGAGTATTTCTATACACTGCAAATTGTTTATCCAAGAAAGTAAAAACATCTTCAATTCTTACATGCATTTTTATATAAATATACATATCAAAATGTTGCCACAGGATATCATTGCTTGTATGGGCATCTTGAAATATCACTACATTATCAGGCACAAACCTAATATTTTCACTTTGTATCTTGGCCAGTAATTTAAAAACATTATTTAGTTTTCTAGGTCTTTCCATACATATTTAATATCTAATACATCTGGAGAGAGTAAAAACCTTAAGATTTCACATTAGAGCCAAAAACATGTCACATATGTCTTGCACATTAGACAGCTTTATATGTGAGATAATGTAAATAATTTCCTGTGTCTGTAATATTGACAGGAAATCTCTTAGAGCTTGTAGAACTATAGAGAGGGAAAATTAATATATGGGTGCACACTAAATAATTTAACAACAAGTCATGCAATATTTATTCTCATTCCTACCTAAAAAAATGACTTAATTTTTCAGTGTTTAAATTAAACATGATTTAATTTAGATTTGTGAATAAAAGCAGATATAAAATGCACCATCATTTATTTAAGACAAAGTAGAGTATTATAATATTTGCTTAAGAGCAATGCCATTTCCAAAAGCAACAAATATTATTAAAAATAGATTTTATATTCCTAAAATAGCAATGACAACAATATCTAATAGAGTACCTGCTTTTGAAAAGAAACTGGAAGTGTTCATGATAGAAAACACAGTAAGTGTATAGAAGCTGTTTGCCACATGTTTTATTTAAGAGAATACAATGCTATGCTGAGATAGAATGGCATCTAATACGGTTCATTATATATATATATATTTATTTATTTATTTTTACTTGTGGTAAAAAGTGACATGGCTGGGTCATTATTATGTAAAATCTTTAGCGGTTGTTGTTAGTCCTTGCATATGACTTTGTGATGTTTAGGTGATAACATCCTTTATTTCATTGGTTACATTTGACTGTAACCTTTTTTTATCTTATGGAAATTTTAAACCAATCTATAGAGTCTCTATTCATGCTGTTACTAAAATCAAAGATATGGAAAAGATAAACAACATATGGAAACAATGTTTTTTTCTAATCTGATTGTTCACAATAGAAAAAGATTTATTTGTGTGATTTCAAGACTGTACCAGACCAGGACTTCACCTCAAATGTGCAATAATAATGCTTCACAGAGATCAGGAACAGGCTCTTGAAATGATTCCTCTTGATCCTCCATTCACAAACTAACAGTATACAGCTTTTAGTGAGCTCCTTCGTCTGTATGTGGAAGAACTCAGGTGTGCATTTCAAAATAGACAGATGAAAGTAATTCCTGTGAGGTGGAGGATGAGAGGAAAGATGCAGGTTCAGTAATGGAACAGGTGCGTGCAGTGAGATGGAGGGAGCACCAAACTCAATATGACCTTTTCAATGCCACACTCTGGCAACCTCTTCTGGCCCCTTTCTAACTGAGTCCACCCATCACTCATAAATGTGGGTATATCACTTGCAAACAGCACTGAATCTAAATGAATCTAAAGCTACTTTTGCAATCCAAAAAGAGGTCCAGTTGTGGTTTATACATCAATTATGGAGTCATATAATTATTATTTTGTTCTTTTTGACCACTGCAAGCCATTTCTAAAGCAATTCTTAACCTATGATAGGAAAATCGATGGCTCTAATGTGGCTGAAGAGGACAACATTGAGCTGACAGAAGATGGTCGACCAGTGGCGGCCCCTAATCGCAGCCCACCTATTTTCGATTGTGGCTGCTTTGGCCTCCCCAAACGTTACATCATTGCCATCCTCAGCGGCCTTGGCTTTTGCATCTCGTTTGGCATCCGCTGCAACCTCGGTGTAGCCATTGTAGAAATGGTTAACAACAACACTGTCTACATCAATGGGACTGCTGTCATGCAGGTGAAACTTGGAACATATAAACTGAAAATGGCAAATTACCATTCTCATACACTCATCTCTTTTAAAGTTAGAACAAGAGGTTTTCAAAATACGAAAGGTAAAGGGAAAGTTTACCCAAAATTGAAAATGTTGGCATCATTTACTCACCCTCATGTTGTCCCAAACCTGTGTGATTGTCTTTCTTCTATTGAACACACACACAAAAGATATTTTGAAGAACTGTTGCCAGTAGCTATCGACTTCCACAGTATGAAAAAAAAAAGAAATACAAAGAATGGAGGTTAATGGGAGTCATGGAACAACATGAGGGTGAGAAAATGAGGACAACATTTTCATTTTGGGGTGAACTATCCCTTTAAGACTGTATATATGTAAATCTATACATTATAGATTATATTTTATTTTACAACATACAACATTTACAAAATACAACATGCAATAAATTTAGAAATGATTGTATTTATAAAATTATATAAATTATTATTGTATTAAATTATTCTATGGGCAACTTGGTAATATATACACATACACATTTAGTTTTGAGGAAAAATGTATACTCTATTTATATATATACTCTATTTATATATATATATATATATATATATATATATATATATATATATATATATATATATATATATATATATATAAAAGATAGTCCGTTTGACTTCTTCAGCTTTCAAGGTCAAAGAGCCGATTATCTTCTTTTGTTCTGACTTGAATTGTCATCACTTTTTTGATAGTTGGCCAAAATTTTCTGTAATTTCCTGTCATAACACACATTGGGAGGATTACACGACTCACACACACACACACACACACACACACACACACACACACACACACACACACACACACACACACACACACACACACACACACATTCACAAGGTCATTTAACTATTCATGTCTTGTGATAATTAATTTATATTATGCACAGAAATGTGTCTACAAAAGTTTTTTGTATTATTATTATTTTCTTTCTTTTATAAATTATATAACGCGGTCTCCTCTAATTCTTGTCTCTTTCAGCCAGCTCAGTTTAATTGGGATCCAGAGACAGTGGGCTTGATACATGGCTCTTTTTTCTGGGGCTACATTGTTACTCAAATCCCTGGAGGTTTCATCTCTAATAAACTAGCAGCAAACAGGTGAGGCCCCATGCCACGTTTGGATGGCAGAAGTATGTTCCATATTATAGCTCTCATATCACATTCACTGTTAAAAGGTGTTTGAAGACCCAAGGGACCAGACGAGTGCAGCGGTCAGGGCTGTGAGGGTTAAATTTGTGCCTTGTGTTGATTAGAGGGGCGATAGCTGTCTTGTAATAAAAGCCTCACAGGAAAAGAGGACACGTGGCTGACAGAATTAATAATGAAAGATCCAGCAGTAGATCTCTCACTGAAACACCAGCCACTGGAATATTACAAGTGTCACTTACACACTGTTTTGAGGGAAAAGGGGGAAGTAGATTGATGGATTAAATGGAGATAAAGGACAACTGAATGAACCAAAATAACTCTTTTTTTTTTGTGTGATCCGGTGATGTAGCTACACTAGCTAGCATCATGCCTTTTCAAACTGATGGGGTTTTTAAGGGAAGTAAATTTTGAATAAAAAAAATCTAGCATTTTCTTATCAATCAAATCTACCTTTGATCATTAATTAGCAAAAATATTGAAGGTAAAAATGTCTTATTTTGATAAGTTCAATCCAGTTGGATATCCAATCAAACTTGCATATGCATATGAAAGATCATTAATTGAACTTAATCCCACTGTAAATGCTAAATAAAAGCTGTACCATTAGAACAGTGTTGTTTTAGTATAATTGAGATACTACTATGTATTTTATAAATATGTTATTATTAGTTATTTTTTTGTGTGTGCATATTTTCTGTTTTCAATGTCATTTGAGTAAATGTTTTAGTAATTTTGTTGTGTGCTTTGACATTTAAGTTTTTTATAAGTTGTTATTCATTTTTATTTCAGTTTAGTTATTTTAGTACATCACTAATAATCATTGAATAGGATGTTGCACTTGTGCTTCAAACTATTCCGTTCAATTCTAATGCATTTTGATTTTACATCATGGTTCTGTTACATCATGTTTTAATGTCAGAATGAGGACTGATGTTAGTGTTGTTCAATTCAGTTATTAAAATAACGGTAACACTTTATTTAAAGGTGTCCTTGTTAAATGTTACATGTTCTTGCTATTATAATAACAATTAATTATGCATAATTACATGCAAGTAACCCTAAGCCAAACCTAAATCGAAACCCTAACCATGTACAGTAGTTAATTAATATTACTCAGTACTTATATGTATGTATAATTACACTGTAACAAGGACACATTAAAATAAAGTGTATATAATAAAGTGCTATCCTGACTGTGTATGCTTTTTGTGTTATTTAAGATCGCTTTGTTTTTATATTGCTTCACATGGAATCCATGATAACAGAATTAACTAACATTACCAAATGTCTCTGAACTGTTTCTCAGGGTGTTCGGAGCAGCTATTTTCTTGACGTCACTGCTAAACATGTTTATTCCATCAGCTGCCAGGGTTCACTATGGCTGTGTCCTGTTTGTGCGAATCTTACAGGGACTGGTGGAGGTGAGCGGCCACCAGTGACCTCATCTTAAAACATGTCATAAAATATTTACTTTTTGTGACATTACTTTACATTTTACATATTTATTTTAAATGGTATGCTAATGCTCAGTGTATTTAAAGCAGTAATCTGTTGACAATTCTGTCAATATTTACTCATCTGCATGTCATTACAAACCCATGACTTTATTCTTTAGTGAAATGCAAAAGGCGAATAGAATGTCTACACTGACTTAAACTATTATGAGTGAACTATTCCTTTAAGTATTAATTGGTCACTATTGGATTACCCATTTTGATTAAAAAGAAAGAAAGAAAGAAAGAAAGAAAGCAGATACTAAGCTACTAACCGTGCATTATGTTCTCAGGGTGTCACATATCCAGCCTGCCATGGAATGTGGAGTAAATGGGCTCCTCCTTTGGAAAGAAGCCGTCTGGCTACTACCTCATTCTGTGGTGAGTAGGTTTGTGACAGAATATTTTGTTGAAAAGGTCAGGAGACATAACATAACAGACATTACAAAAAACACTTCATATATTTACTTTAACAATGTATTTATCTTTACCAGCAAAATAGCTTCAAATAAAATCTGAAGCAGAAGCAACCATTACGTCTATGAGAATGAATGAATCAATGTTTGAACAAATCGTTTGAGTGAATGATTCAGTGAGTTATTCGCATAGAACCACTTGCTGAATTTGCAACCGCATACTAGCTCTTACCATTTTACCATATATTTCTATAGCAGGAATAGTAAAAGTTGCGTGCACTTCCGAATTAAGCTGGTCCACTTGTTTATTTATCAAATGAATCAGTTTTTTAATGAGTCATTTGAATAAATGATAAAGTGATTCAATCATAAAAACGGACATAACAATATAACTTTCAGAAAATATGACTGAAAAATGTAAAAATAAAACATTATTTTACCATCCTGATGTTCATCACTCACTGCTTTTCCTTTAAATACTAAATTTAATGCTTCCATATACAAATCTGTCTGTACCTGTGTCTGCAGTAGAAGTAAACACTCAAGACAAAGATTCTCAAAAATCATTCTCAATTTAAGTTAATGTCCAATTGACCATTCGTCTGTTGCTCTTTATTCCAATGCTCATTACCCCTCAAATGCATTAAAACAGCCATCTTTCACAACAAACAGGTGCCATGACAACCTGTGCTTCAAACAGTGCTTGACGTGACCACTAAATGAAGACGCTCTACACACAGCTTCACCTTCTTTATGTGAAAGAGGCGTTCTTCTGTTGACACGAATGAAGCAGCACCATCTTCTGTGTTCAAAACCTCACTTGAAAACCCTTGCCTACGCCAAACAGGAAGGTTTACAAGTGCATCGAGTAATAAAATATACATTAAGACACCTTTTCATTAAAATCTCATTTCCTGCAGCAGCCAGCCTGTCCTTCAGGCGGAGGCACATGTTGTTCTGAGGTCTGAAGTAGCTGCACTGAGCAGATTACATTGTTACCCTGCAAGTTTGATGAAGGGCTTGAATCCTGGCATTGGTATTTACTGCTGAAAAGCCCTAATAGCTTGACAACTTGGGTAAATGACAGAATCTTTATTATTGGATAAAGCATTCCTTAAAAAGTCCCCCAAATATATGAGAATCTGTAGGTTAATTTGTAAGTTACTACATTAAAATGAACAGCACTGATTCTGCTCTCTCAAAGCTGAACCAAACCAATCATGCCAGTTTTCCACTGAAAGCTATGAGGCAACCCCCACAATGGCTTCAAATGATTGTACTGTAAATGTAATGGGAATATTGCAGTTGGATTAATGTCCTCCCTCTTAATTTAACTTTCTTAATTACACCTATGTGTGTGTGTGTGTGTGTTCTGGTTGACAGGGTCTTATGCAGGAGCTGTGATAGCCATGCCACTGGCTGGAATATTAGTGCAGTATGTAGGCTGGCCCTCTGTCTTCTATATATATGGTGAGTTTAGGATAGGCCTTTAAAATGTACTGGTAAAGAATGAATGAATGAATGAATGAAAGTGTTCATGTGTAAAGTGATCAGATCAGATGATCAGAAATGATCAGAGATGTGTGGTTCTGTGCTCATATCCAGGTGTGTTTGGCATAATATGGTATACTTTCTGGCTTCTGCTGGCTTATGACAGTCCAGCGATCCATCCCACCATCAGTGAGGAAGAAAGGACATACATTGAGACCTCTATTGGGGAAGGAGCAAATTTAATGAGCACTACTGAGGTAGTCCAAAGTCTTCTTTCATGCATTTGATTCAATACATTTAATGTTAAGATGGTCATGTAATATCCTAAACTACTTTGTGAAAACGTCTGTTTTCTCTCTTTGTAGAAATTTAAAACTCCTTGGCGTGAATTCTTTACATCTATGCCTGTCTATGCCATTATTGTGGCAAACTTCTGCCGTAGCTGGACCTTTTACCTCCTGCTCATTAGTCAGCCAGCTTACTTTGAAGAGGTCTTTGGATTCCCCATAAGCAAGGTGGGCTCTGATGGGATTTTGAGTTACAGAATCTGTGATTTTAACTACCAGTGCTTTTCAGTACAATTCAATCTAATAGGCTAACTACATGATGTCGGGCTGTTACAGGTGGGCATTTTGTCAGCGGTGCCTCACATGGTGATGACGATCATTGTGCCAATAGGAGGCCAATTGGCCGACTTTCTGAGGAGTCGGAAAATCCTCTCTACTACAAACGTGCGCAAAATCATGAACTGTGGAGGTATGCAAAGTCCCAAGCTCATGTCATTGGTTGAGAGTTCAGCCATCAGCTTAGGCATATGCATATTAATTTAGGATAAGTGAAGGTATCAAAAATACACACATTAGGCTTAAAAAGCAAAACAATTAGGAACAGTTTACACAAAGCATTCTTGCATTAGAGAGGCATTTGTAAAAGTTTTAAATGTTGCTTTTCAACTCATCATGCGTTAACTTCTCGTCCACAGGTTTTGGCATGGAGGCCACGTTGCTGCTGGTGGTCGGGTACTCACACACACGTGCAGTGGCCATCTCATTCCTCATCCTGGCAGTGGGCTTCAGTGGATTTGCGATATCAGGTGACACATGAGACAGGTGTCAGTCATCAGAGTGTCAGTCAACATATTCCTGTGCCATTTGGCTTTGTCTGATTGTAATCTTTTTCTTTGTACTTATGCCACCTCTCCAGCTTCAATAATTTGGGTTACTCAGTTGTAGTAAAAGAACAAAGTGGAAAGAATATGATGATACAACCTGGAATATTAGTTTTTAAAATGACACAGGAAAATATCTAAATATGTGAAATGTATTTCTGTATTTCTGTGACAAAGGATTCAACGTAAACCATCTGGACATAGCTCCTCGCTATGCCAGTATACTTATGGGCATCTCTAATGGAGTAGGTACCCTGTCTGGCATGGTTTGCCCCCTCATTGTTGGAGCACTTACCAAACACAAGGTATTCACTTCATCACCTTATTCTTGTACATAGAAAAAAATCATACTATATGCACAAGGATTTTATTTTTTTTTATCTATGAGATCCCATGCAGATAGATTCCTTCTTTCAAGATGAAGTCATTTCCCTAATATTAGATAAGGGGAATTTTTGACATGACATGAATATCTATAGCAGTGGTGCTCAAATAGGGGGTCTCAGCACACTTCTAAGGGGGCCTCAAGATGACTAAAATATATATAAAAATTATTCAATTATTATGTATTATACATTATAATGTATAATTGTTATATAATATATTAAAATAAACTCTTAAATGCTAAAAGATGTAAATGAAAATGTGTTTATAATAAAACACAAAATATAAATATATTATAATATAATATATTATATATAATTAAAATATTTAAATAAAAATATGTATTTTCCCCTACTCAATAACTGTTGTTTTTAACTGAAGATCTTGAAAATTCCAAAAGTTAATAGTGGTTATATAATGTAATAGATCGATACTCCTTCTTTCTGCTAAAAAACGAGCAGCTTTGTCATAATTTATGACAGAAATGCTGGAAATAGTCTATATCATGGAGCCTTCGAATATTGTTTTGATTAATGAGAGTCATTTAAGTAAAAAAGAAAAAAAAAACACTGATCTATAGTGATAAACTGTAGAAATGTTTTCACAGATAACCAAAATGATCATATTTTAGTAAATTTAATAATGTTAAAAAAAAGGTTACAAGAGCAAAAATATTTTAATGGGTAAGATCAATAAGAAATATCTCTTTAAGGTAACAGCTGCCTATGTTCAATTATGTATGTACAGTTTAGTGACGTTATAATTATTATTATTTACACAAACATATATTGCATATCCTCATCACTTTTCTCTTGTCATCAACAGACTCGACTAGAATGGCAGCATGTCTTTGTGATTGCTTCCATGGTGCATTACACTGGCGTGATCTTCTATGCCATCTTTGCCTCTGGTGAGAAGCAGGACTGGGCTGATCCTGAGAACACCAGCGATGAGAAATGTGGCATCATCGGGGAAGATGAGCTGGCTGATGAGACCGAGCCCAAATGTGACAGTGCCCTGGCCACCAAGCAGAAGACCTATGGAACCACAGAAAGCTCTGCAAGCCGCAAGCAAGGCTGGAAGAAGAAGAGAGGGGTGACCATGCAAGCAGATGAAGATCACGGATCAAATCATTATGAAAATGGGGAATATCAGAATGAGTATCAATGACATTTTGGTGATCAAACTCTCAAGACTGAGTGCTGAGGTGTAGCAGTATTTATTTAAGTAAGCCACCCTGGGACTACGACATTCCACCTGACATTTGACACAGCAGTATATCTGAGTTGTGAAGAAATCTTTTGGATGGCTTGCTTTATGATTTCATCCTGCTGTAGAAGCTGGATCAGTCACACCAGAATGATCTGTGAGTAGTTAATTTGACAGCTGTAGGCAGACATAATGAAGGAAGTTCAGAGTCGGTACAATATTTTTAAAGAAGTTCATGTTTTTATTCAGCAAGGATGCATTAAATAGGTCAAAAGTGACAGTAATGACATTTATAATGCTACAAAAGATTTCTATTTTATTAAATGCTGTTCTTTTAAACAAAATTTCTATTTACTAAAGAATGTTTTTCTTATTCACCATCAGCATATTAGAATGATTTCTGAAGGATTATGTGGCACTGAAGAGTGGAGTAATGGAGTTCATATTCAGCTTTGCCACCATAGGAGTAAACTCAGAAAAAATATATATATGTGTATATATATATATATATATATATATATATACATATATATATTTTTTAATATATATATATATATATATATATTTTTTTTTTTTGGAAAATAATAGGTTTTACTGTATTTTTGATCCAATAAATGCAGCCTTGGTGATAATAAGAGACTTTCAAAAACAATAAAATTTTTACAGTATTCCCAAAGTACTGAGATCGAACCCACAACCTTTGAGTCGAACTCTCTAACTATTAGGCCACGACTGCCCCATATTGTCTGAATATCATTGCATTAATAAATATCAAACCATGTGGCATCTGCTAAAAAACGTTTCTAGACCTTTTTTCAAAACTGCAAATATTCTCATAAAGCTCATTCATTCATATTCCTAACTATAGCTATTTAAAAAATGATTCTTCGGCTAGATTCCTAAACATTTCTAAAACAAATTCCACTTGATTGGATATTTTGTGCCTATGCAATGACATTCATACACTTTTAAGACACTGAGGACAATGTAATTGATCTAGCAACAAAGAACAAACAAATAGAGCAATGCATTGAAAAGCCTTACAGTAAAACAGACCATGCTAGAATAAATTAGACTCAGTTTAAGTCATAATTTTGTCTACCATATTACTATAAGGCTGACCACAGAATATGCAGCAGTTCTATTTTATGATTTTATGTTTTGATTGTTGTCAGCTATGCAAAGAAAGCAGGCGTATAGTGTATAAACAGGTTAAAGAGTCAGAAACATTTTCAATGCCGCCATGGCTTTTCTTGGATGCAGTTGTGCAGCCTCCACAAACCTCATTGCTTTAACACATCTCAGAAAATATAGTTTTATCATGAAAGTTAATATTGGTCTGAAAAGGGATGTGTATTTAGTGGAATGCCTTTGAAAAATGCATTTTGTCCACCATTAATATCTCATAGTTAAGTTTATCGTTTACATATGTGTATGTAGAGAAGGTCGGATGGAGTTTCTATTTGGTTGAATATGTATAAATTAACCATTTAAGTACTTATAAAATTGAATATGGATATCATAAAAAAACAATCCACAACGTGCCTGATTTTTTCTTCTTCTTTTGTTTTTTTGTGCACAATACCTTTTGAAAAACTTCATTGCTTACATGGATGTCAAGATGATTGTTTGAAATGTGCACCTTACCTGTAACTTATGTCTCTTTAAATGTTTATTTGGAGGAGAATAATAATAATAAAAAATCTTTCATTTGATCTTTTACTTAAATATTTATATGTGATAACAATATTGCTGACATAGTAGAGTTTTAATATAGCTCAGATAACATGCATAATTAATCCTCTCTGGCACATACATTAGATTACAGCAGTGGCTGCTCTTCTGTTTAAATAGCATCTTACACTATTAATGAGTAGAGTGTGGAACAAATGAAATCGAAGTAGACGTAACTGAGACTTCTGACTCATGAGATGTTCTTTCTCAGAGAGAATAGATGCATGTTTATGCTGGAATGCTTAAATTGGCTCACTTTGTCTACTATGGGAGCTGTTGACAGAACTCTCCTGGTTTCTGTCAATTATGAGTAAACATCCCTCACATTATCGCTATTCTATGTTCACAGCTGCATTTTACAATGTACCACAAATTAGCCAGACCACCCAAAGCTTTGTGAACTAGTTGGCAACAAATATTCTCTTTATTGGGGCATGACATTGAAATGTCACACACAAACACTTTGTCACAGAAAACTGAACAGTTTTACATAAAAAGAAAAGAAAAAAGAAAGAAAAAAAAAGAGTTAGAAACTCACTTTACAATTGGTCCAGTAAAATATTAACAAAATATAATAATAATAATAATAAATAGTAATCATATATTCTTAAAAAAACAATGATATTATTATTAAAAGATTATTATACTGCTAAATATACTGACAGGCTGAGTTATTTTATTACTATACTAGTTTCATTAATATTTAGATTTATCTTTTATTGTTTTATTTTTTCAGTTGTGTTTTAATTTTAATACAATTTTTAGTCATTTGTTTTGTGCTTTTGACATTTTTATTAGTTTTATTTGTTAATTTATTTAATATTACTATTTAAGATTGATTTATTTTTTAGTATAGGTTTTAGTTCAGTTATATATTTATTTTATTTTTCTTTCCAATTAGTAACCTGAACTTATTTCGATTAGTTGTCACGCAAGGCAACATTTCTATTTTTTCAAACTATTTAATTATAAATATTAATTATATCAAATTATATTTAATGTTATTTGACTCTTCAGCAATGTATAATTGAATTCAGTGTACCATATTTTGATTTGCTCGGCTGACTCTGTTACGTGTTAACGGGTCTTTTTTTAGGTAAATCTTGGGAAAGTCCAAGGTTTTGGACCTTGTTATGGTGTGTAATGGCATTTTTTGTGCCACAGTCCTTTGCAGCTCATGTTTAACATGCTGATATGAAGAACTTACCAGTTTGTACTACTGTTTGATGGTCTTATCTCTACATCTTGCTTTTATGATTTGATGTGTGGTTCTAAAACAGTAAGAACTTTTTATTTGAGGTTACCCAGATGTCAGAGAAAATGGGCTTCAGGTGACAGCAACTCTCCATGAGCTTCTCTGAAATGCAATGTTTCATCTGTAATTACTCAGAATGTTTTAGATTTCAGACCTTTTAGTTTGCTTTGGCTTGGGTTTATCAAACCACATAGAGAAAGATTAAGCAGTGGACACTTAGACACCTCACTATGATGGTAAAATATATTTCAATATGAAATTTCGTAAACAAATAATTGATGTCCTGTTAAAAAAACGCCCATACCGTAGTGCCGTGTGACTCACAAAATAGCTGAAGTGTTTGATAATAGTTTTTTAATGGAGCCATGAACGTGTCCTTCTCACAAGGCCATCCATACCTCCCCCACACTCCAAACTCAGAATGTCTGCTCCACAAACAGCCGCCAGCCTATGGCAAAGGTTTTGTTTATTTCAGAGTGCTGTATGTTGACTCTCAGAAGGGCCCTTTGTGGATGGAGCAACGGCCGGTAAATGATTAAGAGCTTGTTTTTAGATACATCTGCAATTCTAGCGAGACGCTGGTCTTCATCACGTTTTGGTCAAATTACATCTTTTAAGTGGGGTGTGACTCATGTAAATGTCATGGCATAGAGACTACATTATATCATCTATGCATTTGTACGTTGGGAAAAAAATGGTGTAGGATTTTGAAACAATATTCACTCAGAAATTGTAAGTGAAATTTCACAAATGATTACAAAGAAACAGCAAGTAACACTGAATTTAACATGAAAATCTGAAGCAGACTGTCTGAAATAGTATTTACTTGTAAACTGTACTCCAATAATCTTTAACTTTGCAAAAACATTTTTATAGTGTTGTATTATTTTTTTTCAACAAAATCAAACTAGGCTACTGTTTTAGAGGAAGAAATGGCAGGGGTTCCGTAAACAAACAAATTAAACATGCAATGTTCAATTTCAGTACATTTTTAAAGTCTGTTACTACTCATTTGTATTCAGTTATAAAAATATACAATATTAATTAAGGTGTGTGTTTTTCCTCGATAGGTAAAGAGTTGTTATTATTAGTATCAGTTATTGTGATGTGATGTGACGTGACGTGTTTTTACACATCAGTTTTTTTAATGTATTGAAATTATATTAATTAGCTTTTATTTTTATATATTTCAGTTTAAATTTAGTTTATTTGTTAATATTTTTTTACTACTACTATTTAGATAGTTACTTCAGTTTTAGCTTATGTATTAGTTCACTTATTTATTATTTCCAAATAGTAATAAAAAATAAAAAAAAAATAAATGAAAGTATTTAGTAACCAAGGCAACATTTCTAGAATTAAATAATCTTCTTTAGGTTTATTCATCTAGATATTAAAATTAAATTTTATTTAAGTTTTTTTTTCAGTGATTAAAAATATGTTTTGTCAATTTTTTATTTAATTTTTTTATTTAGAGGATCCAACATAGCAATTTTTACAATTGCCAGTTCTACCCCCCCCCCCCCCCCAAAAAAAAAATTCATTAGAATGAACAAGTATTATAAGGATTATGCAACAGTTTTGTTATTAAATTTGATTTATATTTTACTATAACAATTATGAAGTATTACTAAAAATCCTTTACCGAATAAAGATTTAAAACCTTTTATCTAAAATAACATAAATACTCTTACAATCTCAAAGTTAGGAACACAAATGAGACAATCATATGTCTTAAATGTTTATTTTGGGAGTGTCTTCACTCTATGCAACAGATCATTTAAAGCTTAATTCTAGGAACTGCCACTAATGTCAGCCTGCCATGTGTTGCAAAATGTGTCATCATACCCGTTTATAACAACATGAGCCAGGTAGCAGTAACTGATTATTGGGCAATTCATCAGACCCGGAAGAAGGTTGCATTTCTTTTCAGCTCCACATTAAACACACTAATATCCCACAATATGTAATATAACCAAAAGGCAATGCCTAATTCTTGAACTAAACTAACAAAGATCAAGCTCATAATTCAAAGACAAGTATCAGATATCAAAGTTTTCAGTGATGAGCTAAAGCAGAGCTGGTGTATTTCTGACTAGCATCATTGAGTAATAATTATGTTTACATGAGTGTTAGGGTATGTGTGTGTGCATCTTTGGGGAATGCATTGGGAAGAAGGGTGTTCTGTACTGATATCTCTTACTAAGGAGGTAATGCTGCATTTGTAGGCCTGTAAGCTAAAGTTTGGAGCTGATGTGAGAGGGAGGGATGGCTAGTTCTCATGAAGAGAAACAGATAGATAGTTTAATTAATAACCACTGTCCCGTTTCCCAATGACCCCATCCACTCAGAGAACTGTCTAGTTGCTGCACGGACTCTGCTTGATGTCAGTTTCCTAATACTGATGGCTTCAAATATCAAGACCCAGTCCGAGAGTGTGCAGCGTCTGTTAGAGTAATAGGTAAGACAATTATATTTCTGATACGTTACTAAAATAAATCATTTTTTTATTACTGTTGGTGATCAGGGCAGGTGTGGTGACTTATTGATTTGAAATGGCACTATTTTCTGGAGACCCTCCGTGTGTACTAGTATTTAGGCTCATGGGAAATTTTGGGCTGTACTAATTATAGAAAAAGTCTTATAAGGGAATCTTGTTGTTGTGACTGATGTATCAATCAATATTGCTAACAACTGAGACCTGGCTTCATTGTAATTCATGACACTGGGCCTTGTTCACATATCCTAAATCACAACGCTGTGACTTTTCTTAAAAGAACCGTGGTTTCCTCCTGTATTATTTATGAGTAAGGTGGGAATGTCGTAAAACTGTGCTGTTGATAGAAAGAGAGCATTGCTGCTGTTGCTAGAATTTCTTTATACTGTTTCAAATAATGTAATGCAATTGTAATTTTAGTATACTAGAAAAGGTCTGGTAAACTGGAATGACTGATATTGTACTTAATGCACTTTAATTGTGGGGAAATAGTACTGATGTCCAGCTAAAGATATTCTGAAGTATGTTTGATTGTGCTAAAGTGGAACTATTGCAAGTATACTTCAGCTACACTTGAAATATCTTGCATTTAAAGACTAATTTTATTCAAAGATCACAAAATCTTCATCATAAAATCTTCATCACTTCAGTAGTGACATTAAAACACATTTTAGGCTTAATAATAAGAAATGTGTATTGTGCACCAGTAGCACTCCAGATAAAGTTTAATTATAATCTTGATATCAGTTTTGTCAGTAAATATCTTAACAGAAGTATGAAGGTGTTCAGGAACAGAAAAAGAGACACATGGATGCTGAGGACTAATATATGAACTTTTAACAACAAATCTGTGTTTTTGTGGTGTTTTAAATGAAAATGAATCATATATGTGGGCGATTAAATAAAACGATGAGTCAGAAACTATAAAACAGACTGAAGCAAATTTCTGCTTTTAGCCAAAGCAAAAAAAGTGAAACTGCTATATGGTTTCTTAAAGTATTAGTGCTGTGAAGTAAAGCAATTAAAACCCAGTTCCACTGTGCTAAAAGTTGAAGTAATTAAAACCTTATTTAAAGTTCTGGTGTAGTTGAAGTAATTTGACATTAGACTTCATTTTAGCACAAAATGATATAGACAAGCTCCCTCCATCTGTTAGGTTTCAGAAACTTAAAACTAAAGAGCTTGCTTGGTCTAACCTGGCATGTACAGAAACAATACATCTCAATTTCATAATTGTTAATCATGCCAGACTTTCCAGTGTATGGGACAAAACGACTAGAGTTCAAACTGGAGCAAAGGTGACTGCTATCATCTATAGCATTTCAGAGTAAAAACAAAAAAAACAACAATAATTTGTTAGAATACTATGTTCTAGATTTATGATATGACTTCAGGACCTTGTCCTCCTAATCTCAAGGAAATCTAAATTGAATCGGAATGATATTGCTGTAGTATAAAAGTTCACTTGTTAACATTTTTTTTCTTTTTCTGAGAAGCAGTACTTAAATCAAAGTGTAACAATTTAAGGAACGTTTTTTACTGTATTGCGTCAATACCTTATTTTTCAATAAAAACTGCCTTGTATTTGTAAGTAAAAGACAGCACTTCCTCCATTTGTTATTGTCTTGAAGACACAAGATTATCCCTATCATCCGCTTCCATTCTGGACTGAGGGATCTTTGGGCACTAAGACTCAACACACAGGCTTCTGAATGAATGAGTGGGTGGGCCATGACGTCAATGTGGTGGGACCTTTACAGATCCCACCCAGTGATGTGTTCCCCCTATCAGAGAGCTCACAGTTTTTTGGTGAGTATATTTGAAATCACATTCATTTCTTTCTTATGTTATGCTAATGCTATTTTGTCATGGTGGGTGATGATATAAGACTATGAGTCAGAATCTATGAAACAAACTCTTATAAATTTTTTTTTTATCTCATTAGCAGAAGCAAAAAAGTGAAACTGTCACCTTTAATTTTACAACCACGTGTCAGCATGTTTTGTCCTAGATGACATTTATAAAACTAGATTGATCCATCCTGTAATGAGACAGGGAGTTGTGACTGTCAAGTTAATGAGCAACTATAGCAACCTTTGTTCACACTAGCATTTATGTATGAAGTATGAAGGTGTTCAGGAACAACATACTTTGTGAAAAGAGATACATAGACACAGGCTGAGGCATTGAAGATACAGCTGGATGTTTAGGAATCAATACAGCTAATGATCATCTGTACCCTTACTGGGTCGCACTGAAATGGCCATGGTTCAGGAGAAGGCTTCAGGTCAGTACCATCTCATGATACTGAAACAGTCTGTATATTATAGTATGTGTTATTGATTAAATTTAGTGTAGATACAGTAGAAACGTTTTAAACATATTTTTTACTTTAAAGTTATTGAATTGCCAATGAGATTTCAATGAGTCATTCACAGTTCTGAAAAAGTTGTCACTGTTAGCAAATGGACTACATTAGTTTTTTTTCATAATTGTTAATCATGAACACAAGGGGGAAAAGTGTGCATGACCTAAAGGAGTTAGGCTTGAAACATGCAAATAGCATAATATCAAAATATATAACATTTTTAGTCACTTTTAGGTATTATAAGTTTAATTCCAATGCCACTGCGTTCTAAAATATGTCAGAGCGTAGTTTATAATCCAATACGTAACAGAAAGTGCAAGTTAAGTTCTCAGCATTGCCACAAGAGATGCTGTAGTGGATATTAGCGCAAAGGGTTTTCTTTTATGGTCAGTTTTCTCTTTTATGTCAACTAATGTCAATGTGGACAAACAATCTTGCTAAGCAAGTTGCAAGTCAACAAGTTTATAGGAACAAACAGTGACAGATCGCAATGTAACAGAAGTAGCAACAGATCTTTTCTTCCATATTCTGTACATCTGAGAGAAATTACTTTAAAAAAAATTCTAAATAGAAAATAAAAAAAGGTCTATATTGTAAGCAAGGGGCAGGGCTTATGTGAAAACAAGCTCTTAATCTTACTTCATTAAAGAGAAGTTGGTTGTTTCACTGGAAGACCGAGTTATGACATTTCGATAAAAAATAACGAGCTCAAAATAAAAAAAGAAACATGCATTGATGAGTCATTTACAGAAAGATCTATAATCTATAATATGCATTTAGAAAAAATAGATAAAAATAGATAAATTTGCATTTTTTTACTTTAACGCCATGAATAGTTGAAGTCAACTCTACTGCCCCCTGGAGTACAGATCAACACAATGACTAAGCACTTAAGTATGCATTTGTGTACTTGTGTAAAAGTATGTTTCTGGCCTTTTAAATAATAGAGACAAAAACAGTAAGTGAATGCCTTTAAACCTACCTCCCACTCTTCAGTCAAATTACAGTCAAATCTAAACTGTATAAAACTCCCTTAGACAGTAGTATTGTGTAAATCCAGAGCGTCCTTGGTTAATGATTTCTTTTTTTTATTTCTGGGTGTGTTCGACTTCTGTATTATGTACATTTCATACAGTCCACTGCTACTAGTTGCACAGGGGCTGATTATGTTCCTAGATGGATTTTAATACTCACTAATGAGGTAGTGGAGATCTTAATGGCCCTGATGATGTCTGCAAGGTAACAGTACCTTAGCGTGTTGTAGTATCTCTAATTGTTGTGTTGGCATAAGACCTATTAGCACAACGTGCTGGGCTAACAGTAAGGTGAACTTGAGCTTTGCATCTCCATGACACATGTAAACTGACATGCTCTGCTCACTCCTGCCATCTTCTCATCAGATATTCTGGCAGAGCAGAACAGTCCTTTGCCACAGGACCAGGAAGTCATGCCCTTCACCAGCTATCCCAGCATGCAGTACACCTCAGTGGAGCCCTCCATGTCATCACCATCATACTACTCCAGTCAGCATTGCTACCCACAGTACAGCGGGGAGGAGTGGTACTCTCCCTCCGCCGTGTTTGAGATGAGGAAAGGACCGTTGGAGGGTGGCTTTGATAATGAGCTGGACGAGTCTTGCCCTGTTGTCCCAACTGTGTGTAAAAGGTCCAGACACGCAGCCCACCCTGGAAGGAGCAACGGCGAGGAACTCTGTGTGGTCTGTGGAGATAAGGCATCAGGGTATCACTACAATGCGCTCACATGTGAAGGATGTAAAGGTGAATCCCATAATTTATTGTATTTTTCAGTCATAAAAACATGTATTTCTGAACACGGTTTTCGTAGGGTTAGGAACAGAATCTGTTCTGTAAAAAAAAATAAAAAAATTAGTGGGATTGATCTGATGTTTGATACTGTTAACTTAAATACTCTTTTCAGAGATTCCTGCACTACTTCCTACATAAGAGTGTAAAGCAGACAGCGAATTCAACAAATTAATCTTATAAGCTGATTCTTTTAGGGAATCAAAACCTTACAGCATGACCAATAGTTCACTTACATAAGAAATGAATCTTTGTGGATTTTTTACTGAATCAAAACATACAGCATGACAAATGTAGTCCAATTCACAAATGAATTAATCTAATGTGTTGAATGCTTTTAGTGAATTAAAAAAATTCGTACAGATTGAACAGTGCAGTCTGATTCCCAAACAAATATATTTTAAGAGCACTTCCTTGTAGTGAATCAAATCCATACAGTGCGACCAGTGTAGCCTGATTCACGAATAGTTGACTCTAATGAGTCAGCTCTTTTTAGTGAATCAAAAAATACAGCGCAATCCGTGCATCCTTAACAAAAAGAAGTTTACTTCAAGTTTATTTCATTAAGTATACTTAAGTAAAGTTCAAGTATATTTTAAAGTATACTTTATGTTGTAAGTATTCAAATATCAGCATACTAGAAGTATACTTGTAAGTGTACTATTTCAATAATCCTTGGGACTAAATTGGCCCACTTTCTAGTATACTCATACATTTTCTTTAAGTGAACTTTACATCATACTTTAAGTATTACTATGTCTCTATTTAGGTATTAATTATTATCAATTTTGTTATATAAATATCTGAACATATAAAACATCAAAAGAAAGAATAAAAAGCTCTGCGTGGGTCGACATTTCATTTCATAACATTACACAGTTTTGATGCTGTTTTATGTCTGATGATCATGTTAGATTACATGTGGAAGCATCTGTTGTTTCGGTTTCTTCTTTGGAAATTCTGTACAGTAGATGTGTAATAGCGGCCCCTACAGTATAACAATGAAAACATGGATTCCCAGAGCACAAGTATAGCTCAAATATATAGACTAAGTATAAATAAATATAAATAAGTCCCTTTCCACACGAACGTGGTTATTTAAAAAAATGCAGCTTTTTCTATGTGGTTTGGCCATTCGTCCACATGCAAATGCAGCACAAGGTCACTGAAACCGAACATTTTTGAAAACGCCTGCCAGGGTGAAGACTTGCAAGAACTCCGGTTGCAGTGTTATTGGCAAAACTTGTGTTTTTGGCTTGTGACGTCGGAGCCAGCCTACTGGAAACTTTTCCAGGCTTCTGATTGGCCAACATGGCTTTATGTTTGAGATTATATCGCCATCTGCTGGCTTGGCATGCTCTTGACAGTGCATCATAGCATGTATTTGCGTTTTCATGCGGACAGAGATTTTTTTTTTTTTAAACGGAAAAAGGAAAAGCTCAGTTTATAAAAATACTCATGTATGGCCTAAGTCTAGAATACTTAAATGTAATTTTAAGTATATTTCTGAGAAGTATAATAAAGCACATTTGAATAGAAGTATATTAATAGCACACTTGAAAAAAAGCTTATTTTTGTAAGGATAGTCTGATTCCCAAACAAATTTCACAAATGAGTCTTTTTAGTGAATCAAACAGATAGAGTTTACAACTATATATGTGAGATCAGTATACTTCCTGAAAAGTTTATATGACAATATATATAGTTAAAATAGTATAAAAATAACCAATTAAATGTTGAAATGTGTTAAACTTTTGTTTTGGTGTTGTACATTTTTAGCAAATTATTGGATTGCATATATAACGGGTCTGATAAGACATTAAAAGTCATCAAAAATCTTTAGCAAAAATTGTTTTACATTCATTTCATTTTCAAGTCTGACATAGCAACAACCAACGTCAAAAGATCGGGGCTTTTGGTTGCTAGAGGCCTAGAAATTGCACATTTAACTTTAAAGGCCATATATAGCTTTGCTATATTTGTGCTATATTTTTATGCTATATTTATTCTATATTTGCTATATTTGCTATATTTAACAATTTACAGCTGCACCTTTGTTCTGTGAACTCTTTGTTCACCCTTTAACCTTCATAGATATCATAGTGTGCCTGGTCTTACATTGTATCCATGGCTACATAGCTTATGAAGGACGTAATAATTGACATGGAATCCCATGCGTCAAATTTAGCTTATTGGAAAATCATTGGCTGAATGACTGTAAGTGTAATTCCACCTGTGCATGGACAATGTCCAAAGGGCAGATGCTGGACTATGTGTCCCAAGTCCCACAGACTTGGCTGGGTTTGGTGCTCCTTCACGTTCAGTTTGGATTGGGTTCCCTCTCAGCTTTCTGCTGAATAATGATGTAGGCAACCAGAGCCACATGCCGCCATGCAAAGTTAATGTGTGTCATTGTGCTCATGCTGGAATAATTACCTGTTCCAAAAACAACTGCACATGTTTGTCTGCTGCCTAGAACTGAAAATCAAGCATCCAAGGGTATCAGTATTACAGTACAGAACTTAATGTCTTAAACATTACACCATATGTTACATGGGCTGCAATGAACCTATTCCTTGATCTGTGTTTACAAAGTGGGCTTCTTGTTTCTCCTAATAGTTTAGACTTGTATGGTGGCCACTGTTGCTTCTAGTTTTCTTTATTATGGTTTTCAGAATTAGAGAATAGTTTGATTATAACCCCTGTAATGCTTTGGCAATACCTACAAAAGTAAGTCATGCAAATAAAGCAATTTGAATTTGAATGGTTATAGAGAAAATAATTAAGCAATGAAATCTGCTCCTGAATGCTTTTATATGTTTATTCTTGCCATCTAATCTGCCACTCTCTGTGTCACTCACAAATATGGATTTCAGGTCTGTTCTGATAAGGGTGTAATGCTAAATGACAGTGCAAAAAAACAAAGCTAAATGTCAATAAAAAAAGCAATTTCGATCCACATAAAACGATGAATAATGTAAAAAGGTTGGGGGGGGGGGTGACCTAGGCTACATAAAATGCAACTAAATTCAAGAGACATTTTAATTTTTTTTCTATGTAACCTATGTTAGAAGTGCATACTGTTTGGGCTTTGCAGTTCATGGTAATATTAATAAATTTCTATGTTTTGTCACTTTTAGCTTTATCAGTTTTTCTGTGTTGGGTCACTACATGACATTAAAATGATAAAGTGGCATATTGAACATTTTCAGGTATTCGGTAGTTGATGCTGTGCTATTCCTTCCAGGTTTCTTCAGAAGAAGTATCACAAAGAATGCTGTATATAAATGCAAGAGTGGAGGAAACTGTGAGATGGACATGTACATGCGCAGGAAATGCCAAGAGTGTCGACTCAGGAAATGCAAAGAGATGGGCATGCTGGCAGAGTGTAAGAACACTGCAAACATTGTAAAACGTATTCCTGTTCAACTAATATAACCCGAGAGTCACGCATATTGTGAAATCAGATGAGACACTTTAAACTCTAGAACAGCAGTTTTCAATAAAAGTTATTAACTAGAAGAGTAAAAAAAAAAAAACTTAATTTATTTTTCAACGAGAATGTAACTAGCTGTTTTTGGGGGGGGCAATAAATTATATGAGATGGTTTGTGTTTAAATAATATTGATTTACTTGAGATTAGACTGTGGAAGAAAGGAAGAACCTGTATTTTCTAAGCTTCTGTTGCTCATGAATAATGTATTGAGTTTTACTTCTATATTGCTGAAAGAGATCAAATATAACAATTTTATTGTTTCCAAGACTAATTCTTGTAGCACAAAACAGAGTCCAAAATATATTGTACATACAGTAAACCTTATAGAAAAATAGTTTGCATTTAAATAGTCAATCTGTCCAATATGTATTTGCATCCTCAGGCTTGTTAACCGAAATTCAGTGCAAATCCAAAAGGCTGAGGAAAAATACCAAGGCCT
The DNA here is from genome assembly GCF_963082965.1 of Carassius carassius. NCBI lineage: Eukaryota > Metazoa > Chordata > Actinopteri > Cypriniformes > Cyprinidae > Carassius > Carassius carassius. Next base: position 26,506,519 of record NC_081767.1, on the reverse strand, counting down.
CATCTGACGAAAGTACAGGGGATGATGTTGGTGACAGTCGAGATGCTAAACAAGCTGTATCTACCACTAAACACTCCAAGGTAAGAACACAGGTGCTGTCTGATTGGCTGATTATTATAATTTTCTAGAAAATCTCCACTTTCAAAACAAACAAAAATACTGTAATTTCTTAGTTTTTTTGTTTTTTAATGTTCAGTTTTACAGTTTTCATGGTGCTGTGCGCTTATTACAGTATAACGTTTCAGGCATAATTGCAAACTAACTTTTTATTGAAGTGCTATAAAAGTTTAAAGGGCAACCTCAATGATTCTCTTCACCATCATTCTTCTCACTTTTGCTCACATATACGGTTACTTTTAAAAGATTATTTTATGAAGAAGGTTGTAAAATTGCTATGCAGGATCAAAAGTTGTCTAGTTATGAAAGAATTACACCACTAATCTTTATTTCTTATTCCACATAGCTGGATGGTCCATGATCCAAATGCCTCCTAATCCAAACAGTTATATAAATGTATGATTTTTGGCACATTTTCTCATTTCAGGATAATATAGAACTGAGCCAAGACCAGCAGGCTTTAATAAGTTATGTAGTTGACGCTCACAACAAACATCGCATCCCTCAGGATATGGCGAGAAAACTGGTATGTTTTCTCAAAAAAAAAAAAAAAACTTTTTAACTTATTTTTCTTTTTATGATTCTTTAATACACAAAACTTCCAAATGCTACTGTTAAAATCAGTTTACAACTTTGCCTGTTCTTATAGCTGTTAAATCATTACATAACTGAGGTTATCACCACCCCAATGTCACAAAGCAGTGGCTTATTTGCATGATTTCTCCTCCTTCTATCCTGTCCAAAGCTACAAGAACAATTTAACGCAGAAGAAAACTTCCTTCTACTGACTGAAATGGCTACTAGTCATGTTCAGGTGCTGGTTGAGTTCACAAAAAATATACCAGGTAATGTTTTTTTAAATTCTAGGTGAGCTATTTCTATTGCAGTTTCAATACCACTTGTTTAAAAATAAAATGAAATAAACTCACATAAGTTCAAGAAATGGTCATATGACACTTTTTATATGACAGTGATGTGAAGAGGAGAATGCACTAACTCCAGTCCTCCAGTCCAAACATGCTTACCGGGGTTCTTGTATTCTGAGCAGGTTTTCAATCTCTGGATCATGAAGATCAGATCGCTTTATTAAAAGGTTCTGCCGTAGAGGCAATGTTTCTGCGTTCAGCCCAGGTCTTTTCCAAGAAGCTGCCCAACGGACACACAGAGGTACTAGAAGACAGGATCAGACAGAGTGGTGAGTTCATTATTTGGATTGCAGCATAATTTACAGCACGACTCATGACCTTTATCTACTTTTATGGCACATTCAAAGGAATGATGGCTCTGGGATTGGGTTTCAATCTAGTATGCCACATACTTGTTGAGATCCTCAGAGCCCAGAACAAAGTCCATAAAGTTCACTAGGCACGTTACATTAATAATGTATGTGTCCGCCCTAAATAACGACAGGAAATTTGCCATCTTGAAAATCCCGTGGTGTACATTACATGAGTAAAAGGACACTAAAGTCCAACTAGTTTCGGTTTCACAGAAGTCTAAGCTCTGGATGACTGCCAGGAACAGCACAAAGAGGAAAGCCCTCATATAGCTGGACAATATTATGTAGGGGAATTTACAGTTAAAACCCAAGGACCAGATATGTCGCAATGAAGACCAGGAGTACGAGATGAGTTCAATTAATAATAATAATTTTACTTGAAGAAAATAGTTTGCAATTTCATCAGCAGAAGTCAGCTTCAATACTCTCGACGGAGTTCGTAGGCCACCCCCGTACAACTCAAAATCAACCACAGTTATACCCTGACAGAGGATACTAATTGCATCAATACATAAGTCAACAATACATAAGTTCCAAAACCTAGATAAACTCTCCAAAGACGTATATCTGATACGCTGGACACTGGCAGTTGATTGTTTGTCCTGGGACTGTCTGAGCTTCTCCCTGTACAGACAGATACTAACACACATATACAGAGAACTTATCTAAAATTCAAGGCTTTCTAGCACTGGCGAGTGTCTTATCATTACAGTTGGATACACACACATAATATGTGGACATTAATCTTGAGGAAAAGAAATACAGGGTAGAACAGGATTCTTTAATATCTCATAAGCGCACATAAGGTTATACATTTCACTCTTGCCATAACTTGATTAATTGTCAAACAAGAAATCATGTAATAATATAATTAATATCAGTATGAAGGATATGGCAACTCCGCATCCACTCCTTCATTATAACTTCTGCTTTATGACATCTAATTCCATTTTGTAGAAGAGATGTGGTTAAAGAAGGATGCATGATCAATTCGGTCTCTTAAAAGCATCTTAATACAGCCCTCCTACGGTGCACACTGAATCACCTTTATTTCAAAATAGCTTTCAGCCTCTCAATATTTGAAAAGCCGTGACGGAGTTAGTAATATTTCTAAACAGGCAGATGAATGCAGACTGTTTGAGTCCATCACTCTTCTTCCCTGCAGTATGGGCTCAGGAATATTCACGCAAAAGGCCAGTGTGGGAGAAATAGACACACTGTCTAAAGAGGCTATTGTTCTCTATCTAAACATCAAGAGGCCTATTGTCCCACTCTCTGGCTCTCAGCGCCTCTGACATTTCTCTGGCATGAAGCCTTCGTGATGCGTCTGTTTTTCAGTTATTTTTTTTTTTGCTCCCTTCTTTTTTTGGAAAGTTATGACAAAGGTTATCCTTTCATCTGAAGGGAAATTAATGAAACTGTGAAAGGAGTCCACATGCTGCAATCATTTTCTCTATCAGTGGTGGTGACTGTTTGTACCTATATACTGAGTTTTTGAAGAGTTTGTTACACTGTGGCACTGTTTTTCTTTGATATAAACATTATGGTAAGCTGATCTAAGAAGTTTTTTAATGTCCTGACTGATGTCTTCAGTGTGTCATCTCCCACTGAGGGATTCCCTGATTGGTCGGTCTGTAAACCAAACCCTTATGGCTCTTCACACTGAATGCTTTACATCAGAAAAGAGCTCTCAGCTCACATAGCCAGTAAAGTATGATAATTATATCAATGATAATGATAAAGACAAAGGCCTTGCACAAAACAGGAAAGCCCTTCAAAGACAGGCTTCTAATGAACTGCTGTTACTGGGATTTCCACTGAATGTGGAAACGCAACAGCTGTGGGGATCCGAGCCCAGAATCAGATCTGCTCTGACCTAACAGAAAATAGAAAGCAAGAAGGTCACGACCCCTGATGATCTACCATTGCACACTGAGGGACTTTCAGAAAGTCTCTTCTAAAACAGACAGTGAATACACAGCTAATCGTCTTCTTAAGATATATTTTGTCTCGTTTCTCATTTTTGTCCAGCGAGAATATATATGTTCCCTAAACAGGATGAATTTACTTGTGCAAGATATGAATAGTACTTTTTAAAAGTGTATTTTTAATACATTTTCTCAAATCACTGGCAAATTCATGGAAAAAATTAATCTTACACTATTTTGCTTAATTTATCTAGTTTTAAGGAGGTTTAGATTTTTTTTCCCTGAGGCAACAGGATGAAAGTAGGTTAAAAAGAGCATTATTTAAAATGCAATAGGCCTACATTTTATATAATGGATGGAAAGATTCATTCAAAGAGGAAATTGTGTGATTTAGTGAACTCATAGGACACTCCTAGTCAGTTTTAAAAATAGGAAACACTGCCACCCTGAGGCCTCAGAATAATACAGGCCAGTTATAAAAAAAACACACTTCATTTCAAACATTCAACAAAGACAGTTTTACTACTGAATACTTGACGGGTGCATATAAGATTTATTTATTGAAGCTCAAACGGAATTTATGGAAGTATGATTACAGTGCATTATGTAATGAGAGCTTTAGTCTAGTAAAGAAGGCATGGCATTTAACTTTAAATCATAGCTGGAATGTAAATGTGTACCTTGGTCTCTTGCTTTCAAAGAAATATGTTTTGAAAGTGGTTACAGGTGGTAATAAATGACTATATCTATATGAAAATCTTTATTTCTTCCACAGGGATATCTGAAGAGTTTATCACACCCATGTTTAACTTCTATAAAAGCATTGGGGAGCTGCAGATGATGCAAGAGGAACATGCTCTCCTCACTGCTATCACAATCCTCTCACCAGGTGAGCTGCCATCTGTCACCTACTGTTTTAAAATTTCAGAATGCGGATCATTTTATTTTTATTTTTAAACATTTTTTGAAAGAAGTCTCTAACGCTCACCAAGGCTAAAGCATCATGTGATGGAAACATTTTATCCCATTTAAACCCAGTTTTGGTTTTTATGAAATCAGTTTGAACTGTTCAAATAATAAGGTAAATGGTTAATGATTAATGGAGGTCACAACTGAAAAGCACATTTTTTGTCATTGTTTCATGCTTCAGAAGGCCACAACGAAATAAATTTTGTTTCATGTGACTGAATCTGTTGTATCTAAACAACAGACAGACCATATGTAAAGGACCAGGAGGCAGTAGAGCGTCTGCAGGAGCCCATGTTGGAGGTGCTGAGGAAGGTCTGTAAACTACAGCACCCCCACGAACCCCAGCACTTTGCACGGCTTCTCGGTCGTCTGACTGAGCTTCGCACCCTCAACCACCACCACGCTGAAGTGCTGGAGTCATGGCGCATGAGCGACCACAAGTTCACCCCCCTCCTCTGTGAGATTTGGGATGTTCAGTGACTTTGTGGAAGAAAAAGTTTACACAAAATGGGGAAGTGAAGGAGAAATGCTAGAGACTTTTATTAAGCTGCCAAAGAGAGGAGTTCACACACTTTTCAGAGAAGAGGACTGTTAAAATTATGTAATGTAAACATAATATATTGTCAAACTTCAAGTAAGATTTTAAGACATTATCAGCTCTTCAAGAAAAGACTGATGTACACATTTTGATATTGTAATGCCTTTGAAAATGTTTACCTGGCCTTTGCTACTTGGCAACTTTGTTTTAAATCTGCTTTCCTTCATGTGGAAATTTTGTGGCCTTTTACACTTTATGTCTGTTTGTGTTTTGTCTGAAAATATTTTAAGATTCTCAAAATCTGTAGCCTACTGCCTGACCTGTGGTCACTCTTGTTTTGTGCCCAAATATATGTGTTTATCAGTAAACTGCATTGTGAAATTATGTATAAACAGTATATTTAATATAACAGGCTAAATATTATGAGGACACTCGAACAACAGGCCCAAGACCATGGGCATTAAATGAATAGTTCACCCAATAATGAAAATTGGCTGCAAATGTATTCACCTTCAGGCTATCTAGGAAGTAAATGATTTTGTTTTCTCATCTGAACAGATTTGAAGAAATTTAGCATTACATCACTTACTCACCTCTGTAAACTGCTGATAAAATCATCACAATGATTCCTAAGGAATCCACATGACTCCAGTCCATCAATCAGTATTTGTCAAGTAGAAAAAATGGCCTGATTGTAGAAACAAAACCATAATATGGACATAGAACTTTAAACTGTTGCTTCCTGCAAAAAATCCCTGCTAAAATGCAGTAATGATGAATTTGTTTTTCTTACAAACACACATCTTTTTGCTTTATTTGATGGACTGGCATCATGTGGATTACTTGCAGATTATTCTGATGTTTTTATCAGCTGTTTGTACTCTCATTTTGACGGTACCTACAGTAATCACTGCAGAGAATCCATTGGTGAGCAATTGATGTAAAGCTATTTCTCTAAATATGCTCTGAAGAAGAAACAGATGCATCTACATCTTTGATGGCCCGAGAGTGAGTAAATTTTCAGCGACTAGTACTTCCCCCCCCCCCATCCTAAACTCATGATTGAATGAAAAAATATTACCCACTAAATGGCCAAAAGTATGTGGATACCTGAAAGCACCCGTATGTGCTTGTTGACCCAGAACAGTACTTTCAAATCATATTAATTGGGGGTTAGTATTCCATACAAATTTTATTCTTCTGGAAAGGATTTCTAGATAATGGAACATAGGAGTTTGTAAGGGATTAGGTCACCATGCAGGGTATTGTGCATCTGGAACAGAATGTCTTTCCCAAACTGTAATCAATTCTCTAGAATGTCATTTTATGGCATAGCATGAGGACTTGTCACTGGAAACCATTGGAATTAAAGGGATAGTTTTGGAGATTGCCCAAAACTGAAAATTATGCCATCATATTTTTAAACACAAAGATTAGTACTGTCTGATGAACAGACCAAAATCACTATTCACTGATTTGAACAAGTGATAAAAGTAACATTATCCAGATTTATTTGCTGTATATTGTAAATGTTTTTTCTTTTTTTTTTGTTTATTTGTAGTCATATGAGACATTGACCTATGACACATATGGATCTCATACTGTATATAAGTGGCTAATCTATTTGAAGTAGCTATTTAAGACAGGTCTCAAATTGTCAAACATGATATCTCATATCTCATATCTGAGTTGGCTATTTTAATTGCATTTCACTTTTTAGAGTTTAAAAAGTGTTTGCTACAGTAGTTCTAGTTTATTATGTTTTGGAGAAATGTCCAGATATACTGTTATGAAGTGTTTCTGACAAAATAATATCTAATAATTTGATCAGAGGCAAGCTCTTTTCTTTTCCTTGGGGGAAAAAAATAAATAAATCCTTGTTGGGTGGTGAATGTTTTACTTATAGCATATGGAAACCCTGAATCATGAAGAAAAAAGAAAATAATTTCCTTTTTCCTTTTGTGTCTTAAATATTTAGTTACATTTATGTTGTTTGCAGATTTTGGGGTCTGGACTTCTGGAAGTCAGTTTTTTATTATTATTATTATTATTTCTTATAATTACACATTATCTTGTGTGCAGGTGCAGCTGTCACGCTACAACGCAAAAGGGCCTAAACTATTTCCTTAAGAAGGAGAACAAAATTCTCACGAATGCCACTCTATATACATTATTTTATATACATTATATACATATACATTATTTTCCTCCCAGATATTGTTTTAAGGTAATCTATTAATTTGAAGGGATTGCACACGTTTGACCATGCAATGTATCTGGTGAGACACTTATATTTAAAATTAGCATCACTTTACATATAAACCATGTTGAATAATAGCGTAGTCCTCCCTCCCATCTAGTTATAAGGCTCCCACATGGAAAGAACCTATATGTGGATATATGCGCATATATGAAACCTATATGCAGTGTATATGCACATATATGCTGCATATATGCACATATATGATAATATATATACTGCATATATGCTGCATATATTCGTATATATGCCACATATAGGCAAATTTGAGGTGCATATATGTGCATATACAGGAAATATAGGTCTCCTTTATTGCTTCTTCATATCCACATATAAGCCCTATACATACAATATATGTCTTCTATATAGCTAATGGCAGGATCTGGTCATTTTGTAGCTCATATCTCATTTTTGTCATACATGATGCCTAGCTCATATTTTCTATTATCAAGGCAAAAACTAAGAATTAACGAAAAATATTATGCAAGAACTTATGTATGTGCGAACACGTGAAATTGGTATCACATGTAATTGGCATGTTATGGAATTTAACTATGGCAATATATTAACATGATATACAGAGCCGGACAGTCACGGAGTACATTTACTTGAGTACAGTACTTAAGTACAATTTTGAGGGATCTGTACTTTACTCGAGTATCATTTTTGGGGAGTACTCATGACTTTACTCAAGTACATTTGAGAAACAAATATTGTACTCTTTACTCCGGTACATTTCTATCCATAACCGTAACTACCCGTTACTTCTTTGGCCCCGTCCACACGGAGACGGACCCCCTATCTTTTTTTCCCTCTCTCAAGAAATATCCGCGTCCACACGAAACCGATGTAGTATACATGCCAGACCAGCATGTGGCGCTGTAATTCTGCCACAGAGATACACTTAAAACGGAGAAGACGACATGGATTTGCTGATAAACCTTGCGCGTGGTACACAAACGAACATGGAACAATACATTTATTAATCCGTGTTAATTTTAGTTAATAAAAAATACAATCGTTCAGTGTTTGTTCATGTTTTTGTTGCTGTTACGTGATGTAGTGGTGTTTGACTAGGGGCGAGACGTGGGCTGATGTCATATTTTCAGAAAGTGTACGGATTCGCCATCCAGACGAAACGCAAAGGTGGCGTTTTCAAATATATCCACTCTGGGACCCAGTTTCAAAACATCGGTTTCACTCTTCCAAAACGCCAGATCCGTGAGGACGAAAATGCCTATCCGCTAAAAAATTTGTGCGCCGAAAAAAAGAAAAAGAAAAAAAACCTCAGACACCCTATCAAACGTCATTGGATAGTGCAGGAAGCAAGAGGAAGAGGAGGCGGCGGCGGAGGAGGAGGAGGAGGATGATGAGGCGTGTCATGACAGACCTTCAAAGAATAATAAAGATCATTTTTTTTTGTTCAGTTTTTTGTCTTATTTTTGTTCTTGTACTATTTGATTGTTCTTGTAAATACATAATGTACATTTCTATATTTTGGGCTTTTATTTATGTTGACTAGCAGGTTTTTTGTCTTATTTTTGTTCTTGTACTATATTTTTAGTTGCACAGAATCTGTCGAACCCATGCAAATAGGCTTACTAAAATCTCCACTGAAGAACGTGAAAGATGATGTGTACAGAGATTGTTTTTACTCTGGTCAACCAAGTCACCAATGCCGTTACTGCCCCAACCAGCCCACACAATATAAAGTGAGTGTACATTTAAGTAATCTACTCACCAAGTGCTTTACTCCCTTTCTGACCCTCACTTATACAACTTATGTACAATGTGTTTCAGCGCTAATCGACTCAGGATCTGCATTGAATCTAATTCATCATGAATTGGTGGCTAAACTCAACATCCCTATCATTCCTTGCATACCACCAATTAACATCACCGCCATCAACAGTCAACCCATTGGCAAAGGTATCACTCATCAAACCATCCCTATTACAGTCAAGATTGGTCTGTTCCATTCAGAGACCATCTCCTTTTATGTTAGCACTACACCCCAGCATCCAGTAATATTAGGAAATCCCTGGCTAACCATCCACAACCCACAGATTTCTTGGGGTTCCAGGAAACTTACCTAATGGTCTCCGCATTGTCATAATCATTGCCTACAAGGTCATACACAACTTCCATGTCTAACCATAAGTATTGAAAGTCCAGAAAATAACGAACCAGTTAATATTCCCACAGAGTACATAGAATTCCAGGAAGTCTTCAGCTAAGCTAAAGCTACCATATTACCTCCACACCGCCCTAGGGACTATGCCATAGACTTTTTACCAAACACTGCACCTCCCAGAAGCAAGGTATACCCATTAACTATACCTGAAACACACGCCATGGAAGAGTACATTGATGAGGCTCTGGGGTCAGGTTTTATCCGCCCATCCACATCACCAGCAGCATCTTGATTTTTCTTTGTGGAGAAAAAGGATGGAGGCCTCCACCCCTGTATCGACTATCGTGGTCTCAACTCAATCACTATCAAGAACAGGTACCCACTCCCATTGAATCCACAATTTTTACTAAGCTTGATTTACGAAGTGCCTATAATAGAATCAGGATCAGAGAAGGTGATGAATGGAAGATAGCATTTATCACCACCAGGGGGCATTATGAATACTTGGTGATGCCATACGACCTATCCAATTCACTGTCTTTATTTCAATCATTTATCAATGAGATCTCTCAGGACATTATAAACCACCACATTATCGCTTACATTGATGACATTCTAATATATTCAAAGACATGTGAAAAATATATCCAACATGTGAAAGATGTTCTGTCTCGTTTACTGGCAAACCATTTATATGTTAAGGCAGAAAAATTTGAATTTCATGTCTCGAATACCACTTTTCTAGGCTACAAGATAAGTCATCATGGAGTGGAGCTATGATGTAGGAAACAATGAATTACATTCCATCAAGGAAGCACTGTCCGAGTGGAGACACTGGTTGGAGGGAGCACATCATCCATTTCAGGTGATTACAGATCACAAAAATTTGGAGTATATCAAGAGTGCTAAACATTTGAACCCAAGACAGGCTCGGTGATCATTATTCTTCACCAGATTTCAATTCCGAGTCACGTATCGGAAGTAAGAATGGTAAAGCAGACGGCTTGTCACGAAGATATGAGTCAGAGGAAATTTCTTTCTGCCAGGGACCAATTATACCTCCATCAGTCATTGTGGCACCTATCCACTGGGATATAATGGAGGATATTCAAAGACAACAACTAACAGAACCCACACCATCAGGATGTCCCCCTAACCGCCAATACGTTCCAGGATCTCTTCGTCAGCGCATCATGCAATGGGTCCATGGTCTCAGCGGCCCTGGTCTCACCTGGTGGTGGATTTCGTCACTGACCTACCCAACTGTAATGGCTACACAAAAATACTGGTAATTGTTGGCAGATTTTCTAAGGCCTGTCATCTGGTCCCACTAAAAGAATTACCCACTTTATTGAGGTCCACTTTATTGCAGAGTTAAGATCCGACCCTAATAAAATACTCCTGAACAGGCTAACCAAAATCTTTACGATTACTAGAAAGTTACAAGCAGGTGAGTTTGACTGAGATTTGAGCTAAATTCTATAGGAAGTGTACTCTGAGGGCTAGAGTGGAGAATCCCTACCTTAACGTTTTTTATTGCTTTTCATGTCAGACATGAACAAATGGGTTGTTCATGTCATTCCTTACAAATGGGTGCATAGTACTTATTATTATTTTTTTATCGTAATTATTGGTTATGCTTTAAATGTCCATATGATGGCGAAATCACTTTGAAGAGATGTTTGTTTTTTGTTTTTTTACAGTGGATTCTAATCTTCAAAAATGACCTTGTATGATTTATGTCTTTTGAGTTCACCCTTCAGATTAGACTATAGAACTGTAGTGTTACTTGTTTAGGATTCAAAATGTTATTTGCTTTTAATTTATGTCAGTATGTCCTTTTTAAGCAATCTTCTTGTACACATATTAGACCAAAATGTCAGGTTTGCCTAGGGAAAGCAATTATTATACCAGCAAACTCAAAATTGGATTAAAAATGAACAAACTAGGCTATAAATACATTGGATTGTAGGCTTGGATTATTATATTATTAATATTATTTATTTAATAATTAATTTGTTATATAATTAATAATTAATTAGTTGTTGGATTGCGCCACTCGTTTCCGGTGTAGACATGGTCATGGCCGTAGCCAGCTATGAGGTCACCGAGGTCCGGACCTCTGTAAATTTTACATGTTCAAAAATAAAATTTGTTCTCTGATTGAATAATATGCTGCTAGACCCCTCATATGAATGTCTGCATGTTTAATTCAACATGTTTAGCGTCCATGGTATGAAAATTATCTCTGTGAGATGCTGCCGAAGTGAATGAGTCTTCAGAGTGCAGTGAGTAACAGCACGAGACGCAGCCTCAGTGTTGCCAGTTTCAGCTGTTATAAGCATTTTTTGACTCGTTTTTCCACTTAATTTGCACTTTAGAAAGTTAAAGTTGGAAGTTGTAGTTATCTTATCTAATTTCCAAAATATCTGAAATAATTTTGATTTATTTTATTTATTTATAGGTTTTTGTTTATTTTAATAGCAATATCTGGCAACATTGCATCGCTGGCATTAGTCTGGCAGTTATCAAAAAAGGCAGCAGCTATTTACACTAAGTGAAAAAAAGTGAAAGTTAGTTAAAGTGACTTGACATACAGCCCATACTCGGAATTCGTGCTCTGCTTTTAACCCATCCAAAGTGCACACACACAGCAGTGATCACACACACACATAGAGCTGTGGGCAGCCATTTATACGTGGTATTGAGGGTGGAGAGAGCACTGTACATGCACTCCCCCCACCTACAATTCCTGCCGGCCCGAGACTCGAACTCACAACCCTTCGATTGCGAGTCCGACTCTCTAACCATTATGTCATGACCATTTCCCCGTGCAAATCGTGCAAATAGCTATAGATGTTAAAATAGGAGGATTTTCTGCTATTTATAATTCCTATTGCAAAAAGTGGCTATTTTCTGCACCTCTGTATTGTAGTATATTATAAAACAGTATGCAATAATGAATGTAAATTTTAATTCAATTAAATAGATGCCATCTTATTGGGACAATAAAGCCCTCCCTACACCTACCCTTACCCTGCCCAATACTTTATTTTCACTTTTTGATTATTTACTTCATCTTCATTTAAAATAAATGCTTTTAGGATGTGACTTGAAAAGGGAGAAAAAGGTTGACCAAAAGGCGGATTCGAACCTCAGTCGATCACATCAAAATCTGTATGACTTACAGTTTATCTTCTGCGCCACTAGAGATGACGATCAGCAATGGTCTTAAAAAAAAAAGCCCATGGACAGGGTATTGCTGACAAGAGCCCCTTTCACACTGCACGTCGCCTTCTGTGTGAAAGCAAACACGTCCCGGGATTGATTCCGGCATTGAACCCGGGTCGGGGGCCTAGTAACATTGCCGGGTTCAATTCCGGGGCGAGCGCTGCATGAACAAAAGCCAGATCTAATGCCGTGTTGTAGTGATGACACATGTTATCGCGCGACTCTTTTACCGGTTGTTTTGGTAAAGTCCTGGATGTTTTAGTCTTTTTAGAGGAGCCTGCACTCATGGACGACAACGTCATGAAGAGATACGCAACCAAAGCCAGTGAAGCCAGCCAATACGTCCAGTATGAACAAGGTCTGCTTAAAGCTAATAACTGACAAATAATACCAATTAAACCCAGACTAACGTAATTCCCCATCCGTTTGATGCAATGTCAGGTGAGGACCGCTGGTTGTGCACTCTGCTGCTGCAGCAGGGCTGGAGGGTGGAGTATAACGCAGCATCTGATGCATACACCAATGCTCCACAGGAATTTAAAGAGTTCTACAAGCAGCGCAGACACTGGGGACCCTCTACCTTGGCCAACACCATTGACCTCTTGGGTTTAGGAGAACTGACCTCTCAGAGGAACAGCTCTATCTCAAAACCTTACATCTTGTACCAGATTATCAGCACTGTCCCTTCCATCCTGGGCCCTGCCACTATCTTTCTCATGATATCAGGTAAGGTTTCCAGTAAATTTGTGCTTATTAGATGTATTATTTTGTTTAAGCAATATGGCATCATAACGATGTTTTTACAGTAACATTTGTCCAAAATATCTATTAAAGTGCTTTATCTTGCAGGAAGCTTTGTGTTCAACTTGAATATGGATGAAAATATATAGCCATAGATTTGGCCATAGTGCCCCCTACTGTCTACCTCATCCTGTGCTTTAAACTGAAATCTGACATGCAGATTAAAATTGCAGCCATCATGTGTACTCTACGCATTTCTCATGGTGGGAACAATTCTTTCAATCATAGGTAACTTTTTTATTTTCCTTCCAGTGTCGTTTTCTTTTTCAGTTGGCACCGTAAGACTTCAGCAAGTATGCATTAAATTGATCAAATTTCATGGTAAAAACTGTTTTAATGTTTTTCTTTTAAACTCCGTTAAAGTATCCTGAAAAAAAAATAATAATAATGTTTTCAACAATAATTTTAAGAAACACATTTGGTTTGGTAATGAGATGTTTCTTAAATTACCAAATATCCATGTTATAAAATAGAAATTCTAATATTCATACTTTAAATTTACCATTTGACCACACTAAACTACACTGAAAAAAACGATTCGTTGTCTGAACAACTATTACTTATAAAAGATATTATATCCAACACAAAAAACTTAGTATTTATAACTTTTCAATGATTACTAAAAATATATAGTTCGTGTAACGCAAAAATATAAGTTACAAAATGAACTTAATTATATGCATAAGTAAAATAAAAAATAATAAGTAACGTCAACTACTAGTACAATTACGTTAAAATTAGTGCTGTCAATCGATTAAAAACTTTAACTAGATTAATCACAAATTTTTTCGTTGATTAATCGCAATTAATCACAATAAAAAAAGAAATGTTTTTGTACGTTTTTAATATATTTTTTTTAATGTAATAATTTCACAGTTAATCAAATTAATGTAGAAACAACATAAAGACAGTATATTTTAAATACTTGTTTAAATGGCATCTTTTTATGAATGAAGGCCAGTATTACTGATATTAATACAGCTACTGATTTTTTTTTTTTTTACATTTATTATTAGGCTTCAAAAATATAACAGTTTTTAATTTAAGTATACTTAAAACAATGCTAACATAATAAATGACATGTTTACTCCTGCCCTTCCTGTCTTAAGAGTTAGGAAATATACAGAAATTTAATAAAGTTATCAAAGTTATATGCAGTCTGCACTGCATAAACTATAAATTAAATAGTTAATCCTTATTAAAGCTACAAAAGTTATTTAGTCAAGAGCAGCGAGTCATTTTCTCTGTTCCCTTTGTTCTTTAACTTTACTGACAGGAAGCTTTATTGGCTGCTGTCCCTTTAAGAGCAGACAGACACGCGGATCTCACCGTTTATATACTGTCTATGGATCTCGCCTCATTCTCTCACAACTCTTTTTGTTCATTTTAGACTTTATATAAATCATTTAAGATTGCTCTTATGAGGATAATCGACAAAACTGGCACTTTGGGATGTTTATTGTTAGTTCAAGCGCTTAAGAGAACTGGATTCTGGCGCCCTGTCTATGCATTGTGTGTGTGTGTGTGTAGCCTACGTGTGTATGTGTCACATAAGGGCATTCACAGACAGTGCATTCTCTTTTGTCTTGCCACGCTTGAAATGTTTAAAAGCATTTAAATGAATAAGAGCGTGATCATATAATGTAAAGCTAGCCAACGGATGGCAGAAAATACGGATGCTGCGTTAATTGCGTTAAATATTTTGACACGTTAAACCAGACAAAAATTAATCGCATGCGTTAACGTTGACAGCACTAGTTAAAATTAAGTAAATCTAGCATAATATTTTAAGTATGTCTTTGAGCCACGTGATATGCAAATACTGTTTCCTGCAAAGCAGCCATTTTGTGAAGCACGTGTAGACGTTGAGAAGTGGTAAGAACTTTTTATTTTGAAAACTAAGTATATTATATTTTTAGCGATTTACCATCAATGAACGCTTGTTTGTGTGTGTGTGTGTTAATGGGTGAAGGAAGCAGTTCTGAAGTGCAAAAGATGTAGACACTGAAAAGAGGTAAGCCTATGATGTCTTTTTATACTCGTTTATTGCGTTTGAGATAAGAAATGAACTTTTAAACATAATTTCTGAAGAATCATGCTTCAGTAATTAGAAGCATATTATGAATACTTATGAAAACGTCGAGTTTGTACGCGTAAACCCTTTCCCGATTATATATTTGGTTTATATTATATTCTAAAATATATGCTACATGTCCATGCACGGTAATTAAGTAATGGCGTTCTCGATTCAGGCACACGCAAACTTATTCCTAAATGTCAATGAGTCCTCTGTCTACTAAACCTTAAATATGATAAAAAATGCTAATTTAAACCTGCGTTTCCTCTGCCGTTGATCCGAAGAGAGCGCTATTAACGGATAAGGTAGCGTTAGATAGAAAATGTGCAGAGCGGTGGCACTTCAGGACCAGGATTGAACATCACTTTTTTTTTCTTTTTTTTTTTAAAGAGCAGGTCATATGGTATTGTAAAGTGATCTAATATTGTGTTGGAGTCCCCTACAACAGGTTTAAATGCATCTAAGGTCAGAAAACATTGTCATTTTATCAGAATATACATTTAATATTAGAGTAATTTGCCAATGATTAAGAAATTATTCGTTCCAAGCAAGTTTAGAGCAAACCCCTCCCTTCCTCAAGCCTACTCTGCTCTGATTTGTCAGCTGGACAAGCCTGTTGTGATTGGCACAGAGAGCAGTCCATGAGCCAGTTAGCCAGCGCCTTTCACATAAAACAATAATATAATGCGCTAATCCGTTCTTATAATAATGACAAAATACAAAAGCACTTATGCAAGCGTGTACACCGCTCAAGTTTAGCTTCTAAACTGTGAACAATTAAAACAATAATTGTGAATATGTTAGCCGACGGCTAATGTGACTTACTGATTAAATATGTTGATTTCACTTCCAAAAGTTCTGTATAAAAAAATAAAATAAACGCTAACTTTATCAGTTATTTCATGCAATTTAATACTGCTGTTTTTCTATCCATTCATCTTTCCATACATCCAGCTGTGCAACAAGTTATGATGCAAGACCTTAGAACGGAATAATTGGAGGTAACAATTCATATATATTTTTGTTTAATAACTACTTTTTTGTAAAATTAATTTCACACTTTAATATGAATTGTTTTTGGAATTCTTCTCTTCTTCTAGTCCACAATGAAATGGTCATGCAAATTGTGTAGTACAGTGGTTTCTACAAAAGCAGACTTACTGAAACATTACAGATTACAACACGACTGTCTTGGACGGCACCGGTCACTACCATGCATTTTTCCGGATTGTCCCTGTTCATTTAAAACATTGAACTCAATTCGTTCACACTTGAAAAGGCACCATGCCCCTTGTGATGTACAGACTCCTGGTGAGAACTTTTGCTTCTTGTGTCAACATTGTGCCTCCATTACATTTTCAACAGAGGCAGAATTCTTTACACATCTTAGACATCATTTAAAGAAACAAGAGACTGTTGATTGTGTTTTTAAACAGTGTGATTTCAAGACAAATGTGTATGGCACATTTGCGGCTCACAAAAGCAGAAAGCATATGCCTCATTGTGTCGATGACTTCAAACCACAAGTTCTGCATTCAAGATTAGATTCTGCCTTTGGCCGTTCTAGCAGCATAACTCATGAGGAAGAAAGTGAAGAAGAAAGCATTTTGCCATTGAGGGCAGTAAGTGAAATTTTGCCTGATTTAATTGAAAAGAAAAATAGGCTCTGTGCTGCTTAAGTTGGAAAGCCTGTTTCATGATTCAGCCAAGTGCATTGACCAGTTGGAGGAAGACTTACACTTAATTTCAACAGAAGGGTCAGCTGAAGCATTTAGATGTGTTGATGAACAAGCACTAAAGAAGCATGACTGCGATCTTGAAACTTCAGTGATCAGAGATTTGGTAAAGGAACTTTGTGAGTCAAGTCCATTATGCAAGTCACTTGGATTGGATGGTCCCTTTAGGTCCTCATATAAGAGGACCTTTAAAGAAAGAGTATTATAAAGAAAACTTCCTAATTGTGGAACCTGTTGAATATGTTACTGATGCAATGGAAAAACTGAGTTTTCAGTATGTGCCCATTCTCAAAGTGTTGTCCCATTTAATGAATGACACTGATATTTCACAAATGGCACTTGAAAGACCTCAGATCTCTAAACAGGATGTCCCAACCTACAGATCTTTTCACGATGGGCTATATTTTCAGCAAAACACTTTTCTTTCTGAAGGAGAAGTGAAAATTTCACTGATTTTATACATTGACGAATTCGAGATTTGCAATCCACTTGGAACATCCCGGAAAAAACATAAAATTACAGCAGTGTATTGGGTGCTGGGAAATGTACCATCGGTGCTTCGTTCTGAGTTGTCTTCCATTTATTTGGCAGTTCTGTGCAAAACAGAAGATGTAAAACGACATGGATATTCAGTTGTGCTTGAACCCCTTTTGAAGGATCTAGGAGTTTTGGAGAAAGAAGGAATTTTTATTTCTAGCCTCGGAAAGAATATCAGAGGTACAGTGATGTGTGTTGTTGCTGACAATTTAGCAGCCCATTCACTTGGTGGGTTTGTGGAAAATTTTTCTGGCCCATAACCCTGCAGATTTTGCCTTGGTCAGCGTTCAGATTATCAGCTGAAAAAGTACGTTTGGGTGCATTTCAGAAAAGAACAAATGAGCAACATACTCTACATATTCAAACAGCATGGTTAATTCTTATGGACCTTAAAGAAATTGTGGAACTAATAGTTTCAGCAGTGCATTATCACGAGTCCATTGGCTACCTTGACAGCAAAATATCTGGGCATAGACACAGATTTTTGAGTGTATTTCCATAACAGAAGTTGCTCCCTAAGCATCATTTCTTGGAGCACTATCCAGAACTGATACAGGCTTTTGGTCCTCTGGTGGCAATGTGGACCATGCGCTTCGAGGCGAAGCACAGTTTTTTCAAACGTGTTGTGCAACACACCCATTCTTTCAGAAACATCTTGCTTTCGCTTGCAGTGAAGCACCAGTTGTTGATGGCATTTCACTTTCATTATTCAGAAAACTTTAAACCATCACTTTCTGTTTCACATGTGTCCAATGTCAGTTTGGATTTGCTACATAATGATGTACAGGAAGCAGTTCGCAAAAAAAATTCCCTAATGAAAAATCAATAGTGTTGGCAAACACAGTATCTTGTTACGGAACAAAATACTGTAAAGGAATGGTTCTGGCTCATGGTTCCACTGCAGGACTTCCTGACTTTGTTCAGATACACCAGCTGATGGTTGTAAATAACTCTTTAGGGATTATAGTGAAAACACGTACAGCCTGGTACAATGAGCACTTGAGATCCTTTGAACTTGATGCACCTGGCCATGTTAAAGTACTTCTCCAAGAAGATTTGAGTGATGTTGAACCTTTAGTGGCATACACTATCAAGGGAAAGTGTATGGTGACTTTGAAGCGTTTCATAATGTAATCATAATAAGGTAGCCATAATGTGTTTATTAATTGAGTATTTTACAGTAAAGAGTAGTTCACCCAAAATGAAAATTGACATTTACTTGTATGAATAACAAATTAAATTAGTGTCTGTTTACTCATACAACATGAAATTTTAGTTTAGAACAAAATGAGATTTAGTAAACTGTAAATTGTCTTGAATGGGTGAACTCTCTCCTTAATTGATTCCATTTCTTTCTAACAGTGTTTCTTTTTTAAACAGGACATGTGTGAACCAGCAGTATTACCGGTGATTGTTGATCAGAACTCCATTCGCAAACTTCACCTGCCCTCTGGAATTCCAGATACATGTGATAAATTGCAGTCAGTAGTTAGAGAGACATTCCATATAAAAGGGAGCTTTACTCTACATTACAAAGACACTGATTTTGAAGAGTTCTTTTCTCTGATTTCAACATCTGAGCTTAAAGATAAAGACACTATTAAAGTAGTGCAAACTGAGCCAGTGATAATAAATTTAACCACAATTGACAGTTTAGAGTGTGCTGGCCCTTCTGCCACGGATTCCCAGGTATCCTCAGATAACTGTTCAGTTGCCTCTTCAGCTCCATCAGCATTTGGCTCATCAGATTACACAGTATTGCTCTCATTTCCAGACAGTCATGGACAAAGATCTAAGCCATGGCCATCACCATTTGAAATTCCAGAGTTTGCTTATGACACTGAGTTAGTTCTGAAGTCTGCTAATGATGCATACAAAAATGATGGAACTGCTCTGAACAATCCCAGTGTGAAGTCTGATATTCTTGAAAAATTGGCAGAAAAAATCTTCAAGTTTTGTGCATATCCAACCAGCCAGCAAATTTCCTCAGTTGCAGAAGCATTAATCCAAAAGCATCCTTGCTTAAAGGAGCCTGGGTCATTCTCTGGATTATATGGATGGCAAACAAGATTGAAGTACAAGATGGGAAATTATCGGTCAAAACTGAGAAGTCTAGGTTGCCCAGAAGTAGCTGTGAACTCAGCTAAAAATAAAAGACCTGCTGCTGTAAAAAAACCAAAGAAAGCAGAATGACGGGATTGGCAGGTGTTGCAAAGGCTTGTGTTTATCTGCTTGGCCTAATTTATGCAATTAATCTGAGTTACCCCAAAGAGCTCAGATACTCATTTGAATTTTTTCAGAAGATTCTACTGGAGCTAGATAGTGGGAAACTTTCACCAAAGGTTTACTCTCTGAAGAACAAGCTTCTTTGTTAAAATGAAAGATATTGATTGTGTTCTGACTATTACGCCTTGTAATGTGTTTGTCACAAGACACATCTGGTTATACTACAATGTTTGTCAGCAGTTGTTTGATTGCATTCTTGTTTTATTCTTAGGATGTTTTTTGCGTGTTTCAAAAGTAAATGTTAGAAAAACTGTTGCAAAGGGTGAAAAAAATCATTTCACCTATTGTGAAGATTGCAATCTGTCTTACAAACAAAACAAAAAGAAAGAAATTTTTTTTTCCAAATTTTATTAGGAATTTTGTACAAAAGTAAATGTTGGAAAAATGTAAATCTTTTAAGAAGTGTTGCAAAGGGTGAAAAATCAAGGAAGTAACCTGTTGGAAGTGAACTTCCATTTGTCGATTTGTCACATTTTGATTTCCATTCATGATTTGTGGTTTTAGGCGTTGCTTTGTAGCCTGTCAAAAAAATAAACTGAAATGCTTTAATTTGTAATTTGCTTGTTTAGTTTTTTAAGATATTAAATGTACTGTAAGCAGACCAATAGATTGAAAATCAGTAAAAAATTTAAGTTCATTCAACTCAGTTTTTTAATATAAATGAACTTAAATGTTAAGTTAACACAACTTGAAATTACTTGGTATATAATGTTGCATATTTTAAGTAAAGAATGTTGAGTGAACTCAAATATTTAAGTTCATATAACAAAGATTATTTTGTTTAAGTAAAATTGTTCCAAGTTGGGTTTACTTAAAAAGTGTGATGCAAAAATGGTGCATATATATTTTAAGTAAATCCAACACATCATTTTTACCAGTGTACCATTTCAGTACACTAAACTACAACAATTGATTTTTTTTTACCATGTCGCTGATTAGATATAAGCATTAAATAAATATCAACTGATATGTTTTAAAGCCTCTTTTTTCACATGTTGCAGGATGAAATCAGTTTATAGAGGGAACTGCAGAAGAAACACCTGGAACCACTTAAAGAGAATAAAAGAGCAGCAGGAAAAAATTGCTAATGTTCTAAGATAACTTTGGGCCTGTATTCACAAAACATTGTATTCTAGTCACAAAGAAGCTGAGACAAACTTTTACTAAAGATTAGAGAGAAGTCTTAAGCTAAGGGAAAGGGCGGGGTTGACCTTGTTGCTATGGATGATGTCAGCGTGCTTATTAACTATTCACACAGTGATTGGCTAATAGTCTCCATCAGAGATTTATTCACAGAAATATTGTAGAGCAAGATGTTGCTATATATTAAGATTTAAAAATAAAAATGTTATCACATTCAAATAAAGATTTTAAAATGCAGCCTAAGTGTCACTAATTAAACAAGTATATTTTCAGCTAATTGTCAGCCTCTTACTTGTATGCTTCTCATAAACAATTAGTGAATATACATATAAACAGCCTTTTAAATAACAGAGTAGAATAATCATGGCTGATAGTAATACATGTAAACGTATAAAAATGGATGAAAGAACAGCTGTTACTTCCTGACCAAATGGTTAATGAAAACTTGGATATAATCAAAGAATCACAGATTTAGAGTTGGGATAACCTCCAAAGCCGAAGACGATACCTTTTTAAAAGGTTATTATCATCAAATGTTTCTAAACTGTTTACATTCATAGGCAGACATTGGCAATGGCAATTTTAGGATAGTTTATGGTTTGATCTTAGTGACTTGGGAGTCCTCTTCACAACTCCTAACTTTCACAGATTTAGGAGCTAGTTTTAGAGCTAAAACAATTTGTGAAATACTCTTAGAGCAAAAATGTAAGAGTCCTACATTTAGAATTGACATGCCCATTATTTCTAAGATTTTCTCCTAAATCGGCAAGTTATGAGCTACTATTTTTGCCTTAAGATGTTTTGTGAATACTGGCCCAGGTGAGCCAATGGATCAAACACAAAACCATGCCATTATATATATATAAATTGAACAATGTCCACGTTTCAGTGGGTTGCGCAGAATCTGGACTCAAACCACCAGCCTGAGATGAATGACCCAGATACAGCCTTTCAGTACCCCTCTGCTATGGCTATAACTTCAATATATTTTGTATTGAATAATTAATGTTAATAGTCCGGTGGATACTAATAAATTGAAAATAGAATGTTGTGAATATTTAGTGTATAAACCTGAATGTTAAAAAATCATTCCTGCCAATTAACTGATTTAATAATTTTTTTATTGAATTACTTGATATGCCAAGTAATAATCAGATAATCACAATCAATCACATAGTATTGAATATTAGCATTAAAAATTATAGACATGAAAAGAAATGGCCAATTATGTATTGTTTGTTAGTCAATATATTATTAATTTCCACTTTATTATTTCCATTCCATATACCATGCCTGTTACATGTATGAACTTAACAGAGGTGGAAGCAACCAAAGGCTCGTTTTAAAAGGGGCATATATTGAAGCGTTACTTTGCACAAACGAGAGAAGAAAAATCACAGCAAAACTGCCGATTCAGCCCCTGATCCAGTTTTTCTCTAGTAGCCAGTAAAAGTCCAGCAAATGCTTACAGCGTCACAACAGCATTTATACACCTCAGCTCAGGAGCTGAGGTGAATGAAATCGGCAGCTAATAAATAAAGACACGTAACAAAACTTTTGACCACTAGGGAGCAGCCGTAATTAGTACAAGTCATAACTTGTGAAACGAAATAAATGTCATGCATATGTAACAATGCCACTATATTTCTTTTTTTCTTTTTAAAAATTTACCACACTAAATTATCGTTAAAATTGGCAGTCATGTATACTCTATGTATACTGGTCATTTGTGGCAGCATTATAGAAAGAGCAGCATGCAGAGACTCAATGTAGCTTATAATGATGGTATGAGATTGCTACTTAAGGTGCCACGATGGAGCAGTGCAAGCCAAATGTTTGTCAGTGTTCTATTTTTTTTCTTCTTCTTCTTTAGCATACATTACATAAGATGTATTAACAATACATCCAAAGTCAACAAAACTAATGGAAAAAAAGGAAAGATACAAAAAAAGAAACAAAGAAACAAAAATACAACAAATCAAGTATTAATCATGGTACATGGTATCTCCTCAAAAAAGAAACACATTTTTTTGTTATTAATTAGTCTTATTGATTTAATTAAATATTCTACTTCGCATAAGAATTCTATAAAATTAGTTTTTTTTCTTAAGAATTCTTTGTTTGTGAAAATAGAACTTTGCTACAAGGATAAGAAAGTTAACAGATGATTCTAAAGATTTGTTTGGGTTTTCAAAAAAAAAAAAAAACAACATCCTTAATGAGTAAATTACAATTCATTTTAACTTTAGAAAAACAGTAGACACTCAAATCTTTCCAGAAAAGTGATGAAACATTACATGAGAAAATGTTTGTCAGTGCTTGTGTGCCAACCTGCGCTGCTGTGTTGCGTAATCCTACAGGTGTATGTTTAGGTTATCAGAATCTACAAACAGTATAATTGTAACACTGACGAACTTGGCACTAATTTCAGTCAAGCTTTTTTCAAATATGTGGAATCATTGGCGTTTTATTACACTGGTAAATATGTTTTATTGTGGATTTTGTCCTTGTGTGTGTTTTTGTATGTTGCTGTCTGTTGGACCGAGTGTGTCGTTAATAACGTTTTGAATTGAATTGTATATAGAAATATTTTAAAACCTTTCTTTACTGTAGCAAGTATTTAAAAATATATTAAAATGATATATGCTTTTTCAGTTTGTGTGAATACTTGTACACTTCTCTTTCTGAGAAGACAGATGGAGTGCCACCTATTAGCTATTTTTTTAAATGCTGAAAAAATTTGCTATGGAAATGCTATGGTAACCACTGCTAGGCTAGGAAATGATGTGATGCTACGAAAGTGACAAAAGTGAAAGTGACATGACATTCAGCCAAGTATGGTGACCCAAACTCAGAATTTGTGCTCTGCATTTAACCCATCCGAAGTGCACACACACAGAGCAGTGAACACACACACACACACTGTGAACACACACCCGGAGCAGTGGGCAGCCATTTATGCTGCGGCGCCTGGGGAGCAGTTGGGGGTTCAATGCCTTGCTCAAGGGCACCCAGGCCTGTCTGTCTTCAAGTCTTTCCAGCCTAGTGTTTGGACTTTATTCACAAGTTATCCTCAAGTTCAAGTTCACTTTATTAGCCATTTGCAGTGTAAAACCACATTGGAAAAGATGTGCAAGAAGCTCAAGGTACAATGTCAACACATAAAAGGACATAACATTAAACAGACAAACAAGTGCCACATAAAAACTCAAAAGTAAAATACTGTACAATAAAATCCACTCATAAATTTAAAGTGCCTAATTTAAAGCGCTTTGTTTAAAATGTTTTCAGCTTGGGGAAAGAAACTGTTTAAATGGCGATCAATAGAACACTTGTCAGAGCGATACCTTCTCCCTGAGGGAAGGATCTCAAAGAAGGCCCCTGCAGGATGGCAGGCATCATTAACAAGTTTTAAAGCTCGATTCAAGAGTCTAGCTTTATATGTAACCTCCAGGAGCGGCAAAGTGCAGCCAATGATCCTGCTGGCTGAGCGGACCTCTTTGTTCAAAGCCTTCTTCTCTTTCAGGGTGAGATTACCAAACCACAAAGTAATACAACTAGTTAGGACACTCTCAATTACACAATAATAAAAATTCAGAAGAATCGTAGTATTTTGAGTAAACTCTCGAAGCCTACGTAAAAAGAAAAGAGACGCTGTCTCACTTTCTTAGCAATGCTATTCGTATTAGAGCTCCAGTTCAAGTCATGAGAGTCACACCCAAGAATTTACATTTCTCAATAATCTGCACATCAGAATCATATATAGTAATAGGCAACTGATTCCTATTGTGACAAAAATCAATAACAAGTTCACACGTTTTGGAAGTGTTCAAAAGCAAATTGTTTTTTTTTACTCCATTGAACAACATTCTCCACCTCCTCACGATAATGAGATTCATCGTTTGAACTAATCAGCCAAATGATAGTTGTATCATCGGCATATTTGATTATCACATTATTATCATTGGATGCTACAAGGTCATGAGTATACAATGTGAACAGTAGGGGCCTCAAGATACACCCCTGTGGTGAACCGGTGCTAACATACAGCTCATCCAAAATACAGCCATTAATTTTGACCCTTTGTGGTCGACAAGTGAGAAAATTTAAAATCCATTTACAAATGGCATCATCGAGTCAAAGACATTTCAATTTGTGAAAGAGCTTTGTTGGGACCATTGAATTAAAAGCTGAACTATAGTCTATAAATAGCATTCTAGCATATGATTTATGTGCATCAAGATGCTTGTAGACAGAGCTCAAAGCAAAGGAAATGGCATCCTCAACACTTCTGTTTTTCCTATATGCAAATTGTAGTGGGTCCACAGACAAAGGGATTTGATCTCTGACAAAGTCCATCACCAACCGCTCAAAGGTTTTCATCAAGACAGATGTGAGGGCCACTGGCCGATAGTCATTCAAACACGTCACAGGTGTCTTCTTGGACACTGGAATTATAATTGATCTTTTAAAACTAACTGATAGTTAGGTGATAGAATTTAACCCTTGCCACACGTCGAGGGTCCGCCTCCATGAAATGTCCTTCTATCTTAGCTCCATAGGCTCGTTTAGCAGCTTTAATAGACTGCTCCAAAGAGTATCTGGACAACTTATAAGTAGCAGCATTACCAGATTTAAAAGCCACAGCCCGCTGTTGTGTTTTCCTATTTACATCCGGATTGTACCACGGGTTCTGACTAGCATGCCGTTTTATTACCTTTTTTGGAACACAGCAATCAATGCAGAAGTTGATGTAACCAGTCACTGCATCACAATACTCATCCAAGTTTTCTGAGTGGAACACAGACCAATCAGTAGCATCAAAGCATCCCTGTAGTTTCACTTCACTCTCCTTCGTCCAGCACTGAACAATACATGACGAAGGTTTTGATTGTTTACTCCTCTGTATATATGTAGGAAGAAATATCACAGAAGAGTGATCTGATTTTCCAAAAGCTGGTCTGAGACTAGATTGATAAGCAGATTTTACATTACTGTAACAGTGATCCAGGATATGTGCTCCCCTAGTTGGATGTTTAACATGCTGATAGTAGTTGGGAAAGACCGTTTTAAAATTACACTTATTAAAATCAGCAGCTACTATAGCCACGGCATTAACATGGGAGTTCTCAAATTTGTGTACAATGTCACTTAATTCACTCAAGGCAGCAGAAATGTCCGCCCGCGGATGTATGTAAACACCACACAGGAACATTACTGAAAACTCCCGTGGGAGATGGAAGGAGCAGCATTTCAAAATAAGACATTCCAAGTTAACGTTGCAAGTTTTGTTCACGATGACACAATCCATTCACCAAAGTTCGTTAATTAAAAAACACACACCTCCACCCTTCGATTTCCCGGTGCGCTCCTTCACCCTGTCTGAGCGGTGGACAGAGAAGTCCGGCGGCTGGAAAGAAGAATCCGGCACGCCGCTGTGTAGCCACGTCTCTGTCAGGCAAAATACGCAGCAGTCCCGGGCCTCACGCTGAGTCTTAATGCGACTCACCAGGTCGTCGGTCTTATTCGGCAATGACTGGACATTTGCCAGGTAGATGGACGGCAGCTGGATCCTAGACTGGCGGCTGCGCAGTTTCACAAGCAAACCCCCTCGCTTCCCTCGGTGACTGCGCTTCCGCCGCTGGTAACCTGTAGCGTCCCCGCTCAGGGGCTGAAAAGTACGGCATGTGTAGCGATACCTCCGCCCAGTCGTTTCTCTCTGCTCCCGACCTCCGCGGCCCGACTCCTGGCCTTGCTTTCCTCGAGTGGGGCACTCATCGAAATTAGCACACCTCAGACCAGTATTGTCAAAAGACAATCCACTACCTTCCTCACGAATCCTAAGAAGTGTCTCGCGGCCATAGCTTAAAGTGGCAAGTGCATCAAAGACAAAAACAAACATAAAACAGACAACACAGAGGAGAGCTCTTGCTCTTGCTATGGCGCCATACCTCGGCGCCATGTTTTAGCTCAACTTTGGTCTCTTCTCTATTGTCCCTTCCTGAACTTATGTCACTGAGCATGACATTGACATTGGGGCCCAAATGGTAAAACAGCATGCCTGTTGAGTGAATCCCATGAAAGGGGAATTGTGTAGGGAGGTGGACTATCTACTTACAATTTACCAGAACTGAGTTTTAGTTCTTGGCTTATTCAACCTTTAGAAAGAACAGGATATAATGCTTACTTGGACAATGTTGTTCTCTATAGTTCTTCGAGTCTCAGGTCTGGCAGGAGTTGTTTTGAGGGTGAGGGTGAGTGAATAACCAGCGCTCTTTTCCACCCTCAATAGCTCGACTGAGGTGAGAACCTTAAACAAGGCACTGAACCCCAAACTGCTCCCAGGGTGCTGCAGCAATATGGCCGCCCACTGCTCTAGGTGTGTGTTCACTACTGTGTGTGTGCACACTTAGATGAGTTAAATAAAGAGCACAATCTCTGAGTATGGGTCACCATACATGGCCACACATCACTTCGCTTTTACTTTCACCTTTGACTGATCAGATGAGCCCATAGAGGCCTATGGTCAAAAAATCTGCCTTTGAAAATGCTATAGCTTTATTATGAAATGAAATTTGAGAAACTCCCATTTCAGTTGATTCTAGCAGTTGTAGTGACAGCGTTGTCCTTTTACAGAAGAATACTGATAGAGTTGAGCACCGGTTAGTTATTTTTTCAAAATGCTCAGATGTTCCCTATGCTTGTTGATTTTTTATTTTTATTTTTTTCAAACATTTATATTACATAAATTAATGAAAAAACGTGAGGGGTAAGTGTTGATCATGATATTATCCACTTTTAAATGTCTATGTTAGAAAAAATTTCGAGCATGATATCAATCTTTTTCCTTAATGCAGAAGTAAGCCTATGGGCCTATAATGGAGACTTCCTCTCCATTAGCCGCTATAGGTAAATAACGAGGAGAATAACAACATGCAGTAAACGGTAAAACTGTTTGCAGTACAAGCCAGTGTGTTCTTCATTAAGATAACAGATTAAAATAATATGATATGACACATCAATTGTCAATATCAAGCAGTAAAAATTTTTGTTTTGTTTTGTACAGCTTGTTTTGTACAGCTAAAAATAACTGGATGCAAATGAGACCAGAAGCTAGACCTATAGAATTTACAAATGGCGGTGCCCATTTTTACGTCAGGAAAAAGGTGGATAGAACCCATCACTGGACAAAAAATGGTGACTCGAGCGGTGAGTGCGTGGATTCTAACCTAAACACCTCTGATTGGCCATTGCGTTTTAGAAATCAACACTCATGTCTGTTATTGGCTACATTGCTCACCACTGCGAAAATCCGTTGTAAAATTATTTAACGCTTTACAAATGAGAAGACACACTGGATTGTTTGCCAAATATATTTCGTTATGCTATGATTTCGAAGAAAAAAGAGGTTGTGAGCAGCTTTTCCATCTAAAAGCAAGCAGATTCAAAAGCAGGCAGTTGTAAGGCTATAATACACCATAAACTCAAGCCCCACCGGCAAACCCCCCTCCCCCGGAGCCGGGCCTGTAAGGATGGAATAGTTTTCTTTTTGCAAGCTAATAGAGCTGTATAATTAACTAAAATTACTATATAGACTATTTATATAGATAATCTGTGAGTTTTATCATCTTCTGATTGGTCAACTTCAGATGGATCGCCAAATCGTCTCGTTCAACTGCACATACGCCACGAATTTAAACCGACAGAGTCCGATTTTGTTTGACATGTTTGAAATGATCTGGAGGTCGGGAGGTGCTCATAACGTTCTCGGATCGGCATTGTTCTTACACTGTACGAGTCATGACTCGTTTTACTAATTAAGTAAAACAGTCTAATTTTCATTTTTGGGTGACTAACCCTTTAATGAGGATAATTGATGCGACACACCTGACATTATGACGCAATCAGACATAGACAGAAATATGTGCTCTGTTCGAAATGCCATACTATCATACTACTCTTACTATTTCTGCAGTATCCAGTATGTATGATGCAATGTGCAAATGTTCTGTATGCATCAAATACCCAGATGACCTATTATATATTTACCAGAATCGGCTAAATATAATTCAAGTACACTGAAATCAATACAGAAGCTGTGTTCAGAATGGCATACTACCAAACAACTCCTGCTATGCGTGTATACTGTGAATAGTAAGAGAATGTTCTGTATGCATGGAATGCCCAGATTAGACATGAAAAAGACTTAGACTTAGACTTAGACTTTAGACTTTATTTGTCCCCATAGGGCAATTGGTTTTGCAGCATGATAAACACAGAACAGTCACAGATGCACAAATACAATACAAAAACACATAAGAAATACTTAATGTAACAGGCCCTTGTTAAAGTAAAATATGACAATTTCATAGTATAGCAACATTTCCATAACCATCCCCATTTCAGCAACATCAAAAACAAGCAATACTATACATATTATAATAATAATAACCCCATCACTATTTAATAGTTATAGTCTGTCTACTCCTCCGGGCTGAATTTATAAACAAGATGGCTCTCGGGACGAATGAATGCTTATATCTGTTATATATATATGGAAAAAATAAACTTTTTATAGTCATTCCTTTATATAATCCAAAAATCTGGAAGAAAAACATTGCCATGCATTGATGGTACAAGGTTTAGCCTTATTCGTGCTGTTGTATATTCACAAGTCATTATTTTAAGGAGGCTATGAATCGAAAATGTTTTTGCACACATGCATGTCAGGAGTGAACCAGTTTTGTTTTATGGTCTTCTTTGCAGCTATAACAACATTCCCTTCTGTAATTAACCTATACAGGAGTTAGAATCATCATTGAGAAGATACAGTATACGGAAGCACATCATTTTCTATTATTATGTTTCTGGTGAATCACGAGATAACAATTTGAGGAATATTTTCATCATAAAAGCAAGGAATATGCAAATTTTAAAAAAAAGTGGAAATAGCATCACTTTATATGGAGAACATGATTAAATAATATACTGATCCCTCCCATTTAGTTCTAAAGCTCTTGTTTGCTTTACAGATGACTAATCAAATATTTTTGCTGTTCTGGAAGCATCAAGTATGGAACAGCGACAGAGACATGAATTCAGGTACTTAAATTTTTTTTTAAAGAATACCCTAATTTAAAGATTATTTGTTTGAATTTGAATACCTTATTTATCAAACTTATTAATTTATTAATTCATAATCAGTTTGAATATTCCATTTATTTTTTATAAATAATTATTTACTTATTTCTGTTACATTGCAATGATATTAAAGTAAGGTAACCTCACACGGGGCACCAATAAAAGTATTGGTTTCAATGTCAGATAGCCTGACATGGGCACCATTAAATGTGGAGGTTTTAGATCTAAGTAGCACCATGAATGTAATGTTTTTTGGGCTTAAATATTGATATTAATACTTAATTTTATTCAGGGATGGGCACAATGTAAAAAAAAAATCTGTAAAAAAAGATTCTGTAAAAAAAAAAAAAAACATTAATGTGCTGGCAGCAGAGTCATGCAGACGTACATTGTCTGCAGATATAAGGTATTTCATTTCACTTTAACAAGTAATCTGAACGGCCTATATGTGTGCAATATTTTAAACAAGTCCTCATTAAAGCCACAGTTACGTTAGAATGCATCTCATTCTTGTTTCTGTGGTGGTGTGTCGGGCTCGTCATGTGGTGCTCGATCCGGAGCGCTGTATGACTGATGCATCAGTTCAGTTGAACTTTACTCCAAATATATGAACTTACCTGTTTTGAATACTTTATATTTAACATGTTCCTTCATGTCCAATATTAGTGTTAAACTGTTGGACTTTAAATGAAAGCTGCTATCGATTTTCACTGTTGACTGATTTTGCAGAACATTTAGACTGATGTCCATTTAGATGATGACCATATCACCCAACACTAGTATGTAATGTCCATTTATTATGAAATGAGTTCCATTCCTTTACTAGTATGAATCCTTAATTAACAAAACTTTGTAAAAAGAATGGTTAGTCAATTTATTTGAGAGGTAACAACCTCAGCAGCAGTGCTGAATTAATGTTTTGTCATGTGTAAACA
Source organism: Carassius carassius (assembly GCF_963082965.1). Classification (NCBI taxonomy): domain Eukaryota; kingdom Metazoa; phylum Chordata; class Actinopteri; order Cypriniformes; family Cyprinidae; genus Carassius; species Carassius carassius. The sequence continues at coordinate 26,475,407 of NC_081767.1, read as the reverse complement.
CTTTCGCACACTACTCTGAAACATTTGTTGCTTATTGTATACTGTTTCAAACACTATTATTTATAAAATAGTAGGCAGTATACACTGTACTGGGCAGTTAGCAAGTATGCCATTTTGAACACAGGTCACAGAGCACATGTGGAATAAAAAAACAGTACTGGGGTGTGACACTTACATATTTTGTTATACATTTATATTTTTTAGCACATGCTCAGTGGGGTTGAGGTCTGGACTTTTCTGCATGTTAGAAACTAAGTTCTTTCACATCAGTCACCATTTCTTCATGCATTTTGCAAGTGTACTGTCCAACAATTACATAAAATGGCCTTAACTATTTCCTTAAAGTGGAAGCAGAGAAGTCTTTTTTTTTTATCAGATTATTATTATTTTTTTTTTTTTTATTTGATTCAACAAAACAAAATCCATTCAAACAAACAAAACAGGGGTGGGGGGGCAACAGACATATCAATATTTTTACAATCTGAAAGAAGAAAAAAATAACTTCTTATAGTCATTCCTTTATATAATCCAAAGATTTGGAAGAAAAACATTGCCATGCATTGTTGGTACTAGGTTTAGCCTTATTCGTGCTGTTGTATATTCACAAGTCACTATTTTAAGGAGGTTGTGAATCCAAAATGTTTTTGCACACATGCATGTCAGGAGTAAACCAGTTTTGTTTTATTTTCTTTTTTGCAGCTATAAAAACATGAAACAACATTCCCTTCTTTAATTAACCTATTCAGAAGTTAGTATCATCGTTGAGAAGACATAGCATTACCAAGAAAAACAATCCTAGTAGCACAAATTAATTACACTTGATTGGCCACATTTCTGGGCTTGATTCTGTTGAATCACTAGAAAACAATTTGAGAAATCTTTTCATCATAAAAGCAAGGTGTATGCAAATTTGAAAAAGTGGAAATAGCATCACTCCATATGAAGAACATGATTAAATAATGTATTGATCCTTCCCATCTAGTTATAAAGCTGTTGTTTGCTTTACAGATGATTAATCAGATGTTTTTACTGCTCTGGAAGCATTACTATAGAACATCAACAGAGACATGAATTTAGGTACTTAAAGGGTTAGTTCACCCAATAATCAAAATTATGTAATTAATAATTCACCCTCATGTCTTTCCAAACCAGTGGTACCTCCGTTTATATTCGGAACACAGTTTAAGATATTTTAGATTTAGTCTGAGAGCTCTCAGTCCCTCCATTGAAACTGTGTGCACGGTATACTGTCCATGTCCAGAAAGGTAAGAAAAACATCATCAAAGTAGTCCATGTGACATCAGAGGGTCAGTTAGAATTTTTTGAAGCATCGAAAATACATTTTGATCCAAAAATAGCCAAAACTACGACTTTATTCAGCATTGTCTTTTCTTCCGTGTCTGTTGTGAGAGAGTTCTAAACAAAGCAGTTTGTGATATCCGGTTCGCGAACTAATCATTCAATATAACCGGATCTTTTTGAACCAGTTCACCAAATCGAACTTAATCGTTCTAAATGGTTCACGTCTCCAATACGCATTAATCCACAAATGACTTAAGCTGTTAAACTTTTTTAATGTGGCTGACACTCCCTCTGAGTTCAAACAAACCAATATCCCGGAGTAATTCATTTACTCAAACAGTACACTGACTGAACTGCTGTGAAGAGAGAACTGAAGATGAACACCGAGACGAGCCAGATAATGAACAAAACATTGACTCATTCACGAGTCAAGAACCGTTTCTGTCAGACGCGTCCGATTCAATAACCGAGGAGCTGATGATACTGTGCATGTGTGATTCAGTGTGAAGCTGACCGACACACAGAGCATCTGAACCAAACAGATTCTTTTGGTGATTGAGTCTGAACTGATTCTGTGCTAATTTTATGAGCCCAGGTAAACCGAAGGCTTGAATCAAGGGCAATCGTCGCCAATGACGCCATTACGTCGAGAGCAAAAGAACCGGTGAACCGTTTTCTTCAACCGGTTTATTGAATCTAACTGTCCAAATAACTACTGGTGATCCGAAAACCGATGCAGCAGGTTCATGACTCGTGAACGACTTAATGTTTCGTTCATTATCTGGCTCGGCTCGGTGTTCATCTTCAGTTCTCTCTTCACAGCAGTTCAGTGCTACAAAAAATTCTAACTGACCCTCTGATGTCACATGGACTACTTTGATGATGTTTTTCTTACCTTTCTGGACATGGACAGTATACCGTACACACAGCTTCAATGGAGGGACTGAGAGCTCTCGGACTAAATCTAAAATATCTTAAACTGTGTTACGAAGATAAACGGAAGTCTCATTGGTTTGGAACAACATGAGGGTGAGTTATTAATTACATAATTTTGATTATTGGGTGAACTAACCCTTTAACCTTTTCTAAAGAATACCCTAATTTAAAGATTAAATGGTTAAATTTGTATATTTTATTTATCAAACTTATTAATTTATTAATTCATAATCAGTTTTAATATTCCATTTTCCCCAAATTTTATTTGTTTTTGAAAAATAAATATTTACTTATTTCTGTTACATTGTAATAATTTTAAAGTAAGGTAACCTCACATGGGGCACCACTAAATGTAGTGGTTTCAATGTAAGATAGACTCACATGGGCACCATTAAATGAAGTGATTTCGAACAGGGCACCATTAAATGTGGAGGTTTTAGATCTAAGTAGCACCGTGAATGTAATGTTTTTTTGGCTTAAATATTGATATAAATATTTATGTGTTTACAGATGTGTAACAAATTCTGATCTGTCAGATATCTAATCTGAAAAAAACACATCTTTTTTGTGCCAATGTTAATGCAGCACTGAGGGGTATTGCACAAAGGTAGAATTAAGAAAGCCAGAATAAAAGAAAATATGCAGCTTGACCTAGTTTAATCAGCACATCCTGGCTTAGTCCGTTGTACGTTTGATGAGCCAGGATGACAGCGTGAAGCTATGTCAAGCCAGGTGTAGATAGTTGGGATAAGTGCACTTTCACAGCATTCACAGGATCGATCACAGAATCAGTTATGCAAAAATGGATAAAACCCATGCAGCATACTTCACGCCAACTGAGCAACAGCTTCTAATGGAAACATATGAAGGCGTGAAACATATATGTAAAAAGGGAAATACAGCTGCTATAATAAAACAAATGTATATAGATCTGAGTGTCATTGGCATAAAAGTGAATGTTAAGTCCAAGAGTTCTTAAAAGTTGGCCAAATGGAAAAATGTAAATACTTTAAAGTAAAGGGCCCAAAACTGATCCCTGGGGAACACCAGAGTGCACCACACTGACCTCAGACTTGCAATCAAAATAAAAAAATATATATATTTATGCATTTAGCAGACGCTTTTATCCAAAGCGACTTACAGTGCATTCAGGCTATCAATTTTTACCTATCATGTGTTCCCGGGGAATCAAACCCCCAACCTCGCTTGATAGCACAATGCTCTACCAATTGAGCTACAGGAATCACATATCACAACAAACTGCTTGCGATCAGAGAGGTAGGACTTAAACCACTTTAATTCAGAATGAGAAACTCCAAAGAGAGTCTCTAAACGGGTGATTAAAATGGAGTGATCTATAGTGTCAAAAGCGGCACTAAGATCAAGCAGAATTAGTATAGACAGATGGCCAGAATCAGAAGCCATTAAGAAGTCATTAGTGACCTTAACTAACGCTGTTTCAGTGCTGTGGAGTTTACGGGAGCCAGACTGAAGTGGCTCAAAAAGTTAATTAGAGGAAAGATAAAAAAAGCAGTTGAGAAGCCACTGTTTGTTCTAAAATTTTGGCAAGGAATGGAAGATTAGAGATGGGATGAAAATTATTCAGATTATCAAAGTCCATGTTGTTATTTTTTGGTACAGGGGTGACAGCAGTAATTTTAAGTGCAACTGGTATAACACCGGTGCATAGAAAGCTATGGATAATTCTCAAAACAACAGTAGAGAGGGAATCAAAACATGATTCAAAAAGATGGTATCGGAGCAACTCTGGAAGTTGAGGCTTTCAGTTTTGAGACCATTTTACATACAGACTGGGAGTCATGAAAAGCAAAGTTAGAGAGAGAAATACCAGAAAATGAGAATGAGCAGAAATATTTGCGGAGGCAGCAGAAGTATGAGTGGTAACAATGTGGTTACGTATATTATCAATTTTGGTGCTAAAAAACTGAGTTGAAGCAGGAACATTAAAGAGGCTATGGTTTTTAAGCAGCTTGTTGATTGAGTGAAATAGTTGTTTAGGGTTTCTCTGATTGCTGATGTTAAAATCCCCCAGGAGCAGAAATCTTTCAAATCTGAGGCAGAGAAAAGACAACATATCTGATAATTCAGATAAAAAGTCTTTATTTGTCTTAGGAGGCCTGTACAGTCGTGGCCAAAGGTTTTGAGAATTACATAAATATTCGTTTTCAAAAAGTTTGCTGCTAAACTGCTTTTAGATCTTTGTTTCAGTTGTTTCTGTGATGTACTGAAATATAATTACAAGCACTTCATACGTTTTAAAGGCTTTTATTACATGACATTCATGCAAAGAGTCAGTATTTGCAGTGTTGGCCCATCTTTTTCAGGACCTCTGCAATTCGACTGGGCATGCTCTCAATCAACTTCTGGGCCAAATCCTGACTGATAGCAACCCATTCTTTCATAATCACTTCTTGGAGTTTGTCAGAATTAGTGGGTTTTTGTTTGTCCACCCGCCTCTTGAGGATTGACCACAAGTTCTCAATGGGATTAAGATCTGGGGAGTTTCCAGGCCATGGACCCAAAATTTTAACATTCTGGTGCCCGAGCCACTTAGTTATCACTTTTGCCTTATGGCACGGTGTTCCATCGTGCTGGAAAATGCATTGTTCTTCACCAAACTGTTGTTGGATTGTTGGAAGAAGTTGCTGTTGGAGGGTGTTTTGGTACCATTCTTTATTCATGGCTGTGTTTTTGGGCAGAATTGTGAGTGAGCCCAATCCCTTGGTTGAGAAGCAACCCCACCTATGAATGGGGTCAGAATGCTTTACTGTTGGCATGACACAGGACTGATGGTAGCGCTCACCTTTTCTGCTCCAGACAAGCCTTTTTACAGATGCCCCAAACAATCGGAAAGGGGCTTCATCAGAGAATATGACTTTGCCCCAGTCCTCAGCAGTCCATTCACTATACTTTCTGCAGAAGATCAATCTGTCCCAGATGTTTTTTTGGAGAGAAGTGGCTTCTTTGCTGCCGTTCTTGACACCAGGCCATCTTCCAAAAGTCTTCGCCTCATTGTGCATGCAGATGCGCTCACTGCTGCCTGCTGCCATTCCTGAGCAAGCTCTGCACTGGTGGCACTCCGATCCCGCAGCTGAATCCTCTTTAGGAGACGATCCTGACACTTGCTGGACTTTCTTGGACGCCCTGAAGCCTTCTTTACAAGAATTGAACCTCTTTCCTTGAAGTTCTTGATGATCTTATAAATTGTTGATTTAGGTGCAATCTTAGTAGCCACAATATCCTTGCCTGTGAAGCCATTTTTATGCAATGCAATGATGGCTGCACGCGTTTCTTTGCAGGTCACCATAGTTAACAATGGAAGAACAATGATTTCAAGCATCACCCTCCTTTTAACATGTCAAGTCTGCCATTCTAACCCAATCAGCCTGACATAATGATCTCCAGCCTTGTGCTCGTCAACATTCTCACCTGAGTTAACAAGACGATTACTGAAATGATCTCAGCAGGTCCTTTAATGACAGCAATGAAATGCAGTGCAAAGGTTTTTTTGGGATTAAGTTAATTTTCATGGCAAAGAAGGACTATGCAAGAGAGGATATAGTGCGGGTTGTCTCCAAAAATTTGATTGATGAGGGTCATAAAAGCCATCTGTTCTGGACCACCTGTTTGTACACCCCCTCCCCTCCCTGTACAGCCCGGTGACCTAAATATGAACTTATGAACCTAAGAAGGAATTTCGGAGGGAGAAGTGTTGGGAAGCTATGTGCTTTTTTTAAACTCTGAAAAGGGCGAAATCATGAAAATGGTGTTAATTTTATTAAGGTTTTAAGTACACAGTGCATTTCAAGAAAAAGGTTATAAACACATAGCAGAAATGGAAACAATGTAATGATCGTTTTCGTAGTTGGAAAAGTGTAAAAACGTTGTTAAAGTTGTTACAAATGAAATAAAACTAGGTTACTGGTTATTTATCTAAAACAACCAAACAAGTCAAAAACTATCAGATATGTTTTCGTTAAGCAACACTTGAAAAAGATGTGAGAGCTTGTAGCATTGCAATTTAAAAATGGTGTTTTGTTACCAGCTAGAAAAGAAAGAAAACTAGGTTACAGAGTTTTAGCATTTGTACCTTACCTCAAAATGAAAAAAAGAAGCAAATGTAAAGAAACGATACAAACCAGAAAACTTGGCGTTTTGTTACGATGTTAGAAAAAGTTAAAACAAAAGAAAAAAGAGGTAGGCATTACGCGGATCTAAAATAAAATACACCAGACAAGATACTTGTCAAATCTATGCAGTACTTTACCACTAACTAAAATTTTAAAAAGTGAGACTGACAGAGAGTTAGACGAAAGAAAAAAAAAGATCCTCCGGCAGAGTTGCGAACCCTTCGGTAAAACAACCTCCCAGCACCGCAGACACACTTAAAATGAGGCTTGGGAATGCTCCGGAAATAAACCACACCTCCAGCGCTAGAGAGCGGCAGGGCTGTAGGCGTGATAGCAGCATCAATTTGGGTGTAACAAGTGTTTAAAAAGAGGATTTTGTTGAAGCTAATTTATCCGTACCTAGTTGTAAAATACGAAAGGTGTTTTTGTGAATTGTAAAAATTGGAGAGCTATTCTGTAACAATGGCCACGACATCATTACCTAAAACTCCTGAGAAGAGTGTTGAGTTAGCTATGGAACAACTAATGCTGGCCCAGAGGAAGATAGAACATGGTCTGTGTCTGGCCAATTTCCTCCACGAACCTTTGGACAATGTTAAGCGTGAGTTTCATCTATCCGGTAATCGTATTTGCAGTTACGATTTTGACAAGAGCAACCGCGAGGTCAGACTGAGCACCGTGGACAGTGATGAAAGGGTCACGTACGCCACGACCGAGGATCCTGATCTGTTTTTCACAGTAAAAGATTGGTGTTTATTTTACAATTCTGTATGGCGTGATCTAAAAGATGGAGGCGACGATCCTATTCATAGGCGAATGGAACGGTATCACTCCAGGAATGCGTTACAGAGTGCTCGGGGATCACATTAACAAGTATGCTGATGATTATATATATATTCTTTGCAGCGACCGTCTCCTGGATTTACCTGAACGCGCATGGCCAATATCTGAAGAGGACCATCTTAAATACTATAAGATTAAATTTCAGTAGAAAGACGTGCCTGCGTTAGAGGAGATATTTGGAAAGATAGACAAAATGTTTAAGTGGTGCGAGGCGTTTGACAGATACAACAACATAAAAGTGAAGCTGTTTCACCCTGAATGGTGTGTGGCCAGTCGGAGAGGGGTTCATGTGGCCCCGCCCACTATCTATAATCATTAAATACGCACGTCAGGGGGCCTCTGTGGAAATAGACTTCGAGTGACATCACTACCACCAACATGACTCAAGAAAATACCTCGACAGCTCCACACTTTGTATGCGATGACAACGCATCTGCACCGTGGTCAGCGACGGACAATGATGCCTGGATGAACAAATTCTGTACAGAGCTCGGATACCATAACCTCGCCTTCCTCGCAAAGTACATTCCACCACCACCTCCCCACGTTGGTCCATCTGGCACAGCAAATTCTGAAAACGTCTCGGACACCGTCGATGGTTGCATCGGGGTGATCGGACATAAGATCATTAAAGCTGTTGTTGCCATAATTCTGGAACATCTGGTTGACAAGCAGCTGAAGAAAGATTGTTACGGATGTCAGGTCGATCATCCTTCGCAAACACAACATTCATGTCTCTATGAGGCACCTGCGTACTATTTTCTGGGATGTTTTGAACAACTCTCGCATAAATTGTGTAAACCTGATCTGAAACTCATTCTGGCACAAACCTTGAAACTGTTTGGTTTAACACCACATCAGCAAAGAATTCAGGGGGTTGTCGATGGTGTTCTGTGTGAGCTCAGAGATGAGATGTACATAGTGGAAGGTCTGGCAGAACTCCGGACGAAACTTGTGGATGAAACTTGCAAGCAGGCCATTTACGACGCTGTTGACAGCTGGAAGAAGAGTACACCTGCTGATTCTGATTAACCGTGGGGACATTGGTAACCTCTGCAGCACAAACTGTCTGGGAAAACTCATATTTAAACAAAGAATTAAGAGTGAAATAACTTTTTTATTGTATAAGATTATAGATGATGAGAGTGAATGTTATGTGGACAATAAACGTTTAATGAAATTAAAAAAACAAATGTTAGTTGTGAGGGGAATGTCGGAGGAGTGGTGTGTTATGACAACTCAGTGCCTCACAAACACGTATAACCCACGCATGACTGTTAAAAATATTCTTGAACTTATGCCTGAATGTGAAGAAAGTCTTAAAATAGGTAACATTTTATGTCTTTGTACTTATGTAACCGATGTGTGTGTAATGTTGTTGTCAAGAAATGATCCGATAGACGTATATAAAATTATTGACATGCTAGTTGAACATATGATAGAGAAAAATGTTTTAATGTGTGTGAAATTCCTTCAATATCTAGATGATGTATAATTAGATAATGTATGACCAATCAAATTGAACTTGTATGTGTCTTCTGCAACGATTGCTAATAAAAAGCTTTTGACCCTAATAACTCGTGTCATTGTTTTGTGTAAACAGTAGTGGTGGTAAGATGTCTGAATTAATGAAAAAAGTGTACTACAACCCAGCGCACCCTGGTTCTTTGGGAGGTAAAGAACGATTAAAATGCGGTGTCCTACAGGAATACGGGGTAACTCTGAAGGATAAAGAAATATCAGATTGGCTATCATCTCAGGACACTTATACATTACACAAGACAGCACCTATCAAATACAAACGGAATAGAGTGATAGTGTACGGAAAAGATGTACAGTTTCAAGCAGATCTTGTTGACATGTCTGCTTATTTGAAAGAAAACGACGGTATCAAACTTTTACTGACATGTATAGATGTTTTTAGCAAGTATGCTTGGGTGCGTCCGGTGAAGAATAAGTCAGGTGCAGAGGTAACGAAAGCATTCGACTCTATACTCAAAGAAAACCGTATACCTCAAAAATTACAGACCGATAAAGGTACAGAATTTTTCAACAAACATTTCCAACAACTGATGAAAAAGTATAACATACATCATTTTGCTACAGCAAGTGATGTAAAATCATCTTGTGTGGAGCGATTTAATCACACATTTAGATCGAAAATGGCTCGGTTTTTAACGGCTATCAATTCAAAGCGTTACAGCAATTCAAAGCGTTACAATATCTTACAAGATCTTATAGAAGGATATAACGCCAGTTATCACAAAAGTATTAAAATGCGACCGTTGGATGTTAATAAAGAAAATGAGACAGATGTGTTCAATAATCTGTATGGAAAGTTGCGTAAAGGAACACCTGTCTTCAAGTATAAAATAGGGGATGTAGTTAGAGTTTCAAAAGTTAGAGGTGTGTTTTCGAAGGGTTATGAACAGAATAACACTGAGGAATATTTCACTATAGCCGCTCGTATACCACGAAACCCTCCAGTGTACAGTCTACAAGATTATGACGGTGATGTTATCGACGGTTGCTTTTATGAAAAAGAATTACAAAAAATCATTGTGAACCAAGACAAAACGTTTAAAATAGAAAAGATTTTAGATCGAAAAAAGAGCGGCCGCCAAGTGCTTTGTCTTGTCAAGTGGCTGGGCTGGCCTAATAAGTTTTCCTCATAGTTACTAGAAAAGGAGATCGTGGACATACAGAATCCATTAAAGTAACAACTGGAGGTGTCATAAGTAACATTTGTGAAAAATTACACCATGAGTGAGGGCGGCTTTTATATCACGCTACCTTGTAATGCATCTATGGATGTTTACCCTGACAATCGTATCTCAAATTACAAAACGAGACTAGCAAGTATGAACCGCAAAGGTCAATGGGAAGTCGTTTTAATCAAATTTTATTATCCTATTTCCTGGTATACATTTAATGAGGAGGATGCCGCCTTTATTATTAACACTGACCCTAATATACTGGGATATGATGAGAGGCATTACGAAGAGGACAGTGATGTGATTATCTACATTAAAGAAAAAAATCTACAAAATGTATCTAAAGTGTGCAATACGTTAAAACCGGGCTATTATGAAGATGTACTATTTCTGGTTAGAGAAATCAACGCCAACCTTCCCCCAAAAGTCACACTTGGTTATGATCACATCAAAACAGGATATTTCTAAAAGCACCGACAAACACATCTTTGATATTTTATGGGGAGTTGGCTATTATTCTAGGATTAAAGTCTGGTGTGTCTCTAGGAACTGCAAAACAGCAACCCGAAAATAGTTCTGACGGCGCACCTGTCGTCACATACGCACCGCATCAAGCTGACATAAGAGGTGCATTTTATAGCATGTACATATACAGTGATATGATCGAATATCAATCAGAAGGGGATTCGTATGTACCGCTACTGAGAACTGTACATATAGACGGTACATCTAATGACAGCGTCAGTGTTAGATTCGACAAGCCGCATTACGTACCTGTGAATAAATCTAATATTACAGATATTTGCATTGAGGTTAAAGACGATCAGAACAAACACGTGCGTTTCACGTATGGTAAAGTTGTGGCTAAACTTCACTTCAGACCGGCGAAATAAGTTTTAGTTTTAGCAAACTATTACGCAACTATGGATCCCGAGCGATATGTTACATACTACCGGAACCAGGTGGGTAACGGGTTACCAGGACACGCGGGCGGTCCTGTTATGTACGGAGCAGGCATAGGTGGCATCTTCAAATCTCTTTTTGTGACGGCGCTACCGCTGTTGAAAAGAGGTTCTAGTATAGTAAAACCACATCTAAAAACTGCTGCTAGAAATATAGCTAGCGATGTTGTGACCAGCGCTCTATCAAGATCGTGTAATGACAATAATAATAATAATAATGGACAAAATGGTAACGGGTTAATGGTGATGTCACGAGGTTCTTTTAAACCACCGGGTGAGCGTCTACGTAGGGGGAGTGGCCGTGTGAAGAAAGCTAAATGTCGCAGTAACAAGCGCACGGCCCCAAAACATAACCGGCGTCCCCGCACTAAACATGTAAAGAAAACCGTCCATACCAAAAGATTTCTGAACACATGGATGCTACTGACCCTGCTGGAGAAAATACGGGGTTAATGAAGAGAGCTGCATTTACCAAAGCTAGTAATGTGATAGAATTACTAGCCCCCACTCATGGTGACATTTTCTTTCAAGAAAAATTAATGTTGAATGGTGTAGATATAAAAATTAGAATGACAAGAGCTAAAGATGAGTTCTGCCTAATGCGAGATGACGCTGTTGGTTATAAACTCAATATTGTGTCAGCATCTCTTTTTGTCAAAAAAGTTACTGTTTCACCAGGAGTCCGGTTGGGCCATGCTCAGGCGCTTCTAGGCACTACTGCTAAATACCCCATAGACCGTGTGTGTGTGTGAAGAATTTTTCTATCCCAGCTGGTTCTCGCGTATCTAATCAAGAAAATCTTTTTCTCGGGACACTACCAAAATCAATAATTTTAGCAATGACCGAAAATTCAGCCTTTTCAGGAGCGTATGATAAAAACCCCTTTGCTTTTAAACATTTTAACCTGGAGTTTTTGGCTTTATATCAAGACGGCGTCCAAATTCCGTCCAAACCGTTTCAACCGGAATATGAAAGCGGATCAGCCGTTAGGGACTTTTATCAACTCGTGACGGCTACCGGAAGACATCTTAAAAATCAACCTCTTGTAATAGATCGTCAGGATTTTCTAAACGGCTACACGCTCTATGCCTTTAATTTGTCCCCTGATGAAGATTGTTCGAATCATGTTTCACTAATTAAATCGGGAAATATTAGACTAGAAGCACGATTCAGACAACCTCTCAGACAATCCATAACCATTATCGTATATGCGATTTTTGATTCAATTGTTGAAATATCCAATCGAAGACAGGTGTTAGTGGATTATTACTGAGGAGGAGGGAAAATGAATACGGTTCAACTAACGTCTGTTATGGATAAAATTGATCACAATACAAGTTTTTTAGGGGTGCTTCCCAGCGATTATCTACCCAAAGTGACCGTAAAGAATACCCCGTCTATGCTTATTTTTAACTCGGACCCCTCCACAAAACCGGGGTTGCATTGGTTAGCAATTTACATAACCAAGGATGGCGTGAGCTGCTTTTTTGATACCTTTGGAGGATCTCCAAAAGACCCCCGTTTTCCAAAGACCGTACACACCTTTTTAAAAAACAATTCTATCTGTGTACAATAATCTAACAAACAGGTTCAAGACTTCACATCAGCTACTTGCGGACAACATTGTGTGTTTTTTCTGTATCACATGTCAAAGGGTTATGATTATGAAAATGTTGTTAAAATGTATCATGATGATCTGATTAAAAATGATAATATGGTTGCACGATTTGTAAAGAGACTGAAACCTTCTCTCTGTGATACATTTAATTGTATTAAGTGTGTACAAAATTGTAAAAGGTGTCTGTAGTACGCCTAGAACTGTGCTATTTTTTATGTTTAATAAAAAATAAAATGCTATGTAATCTTGAATGTATTAACAATATGGTTGTACTGTATAAATAAAGACAATGTATAGACAGATCTCTTTTTCCATCTTTTTTATTAACATCAAAAACTTAATAACACAACACAATTATTTCACAAACATATTTACACACACACACACACACACACACACACACACACACACACACACACACACACACACACACACACACACACACAAAAAACAATTAAAAAGATAACCAGGCAGTATAGAGTGAGGGTGAATTAAACAACTGTCCATCAGTGGCAGTAGATCGTGGCATAGTCTTTGACGTGTGCTTTTTACGAATCCCTTTTTTCATGGGGTTAGGCGATTTCCTATTAAGGGTTTCAACCATGCGTTTAACCTGCGGATTCGTGATAGTGGAAAATGGTATATTTAAAGTTGCAAAAGCATCCAGAAATTCATCCCAACCACGCGGTCTGTATTCATCACGGAGCGTGTGAGGTGCCGTTATACTTTTAACCAAATCCAACATGTGTGAACCTACGATTACATTCCCTTTAAATACAAACTCGCCAGAAGTTGTCCATGAAGACACTTGTTATTAGACATTTTATTCAGAATGAGTTTGATGTTTTTTAAACTTCTTTGCGGCACATTGTTTAAGATTTCATTGACAATCTTATCCTCGCTTTCATCATGCGACGGTACAGCAGCAGTTGCACTAACAGGTGCGGTGGCAGGTGCAGTAGCAGGTGTATTAGCAGGTTCATCGGCGTGAATAGCGTCCGTTTTCGGTAGTGAAAGTGTTAAAGTACTACTCTCCAAATTACCTTGTTTTACTAGGCCTATAGTTAAAAACCTCTGTAAGACGCTGGAATAAAGTTAAGCCTTCCCATGCGAATCTAAATCACTCCTCTGCAATACGTTTCTTATAGCTGTATCTAAATCGTTCTCCACAGTTTGTTGAATTGTCTCACGAACACCTGCAGTTCTTAATTTATTCATCTGATTCCGAGGGATTAGGTAAAGTTTTTCGGCATATTCCATTCCTAATGCTGTCTGGAGGTTATTAAACTAGTGATAAATGGTATTGCCACACTTAACAGAGGTACAAGAAAACCACCTCGTTGATTAATCAACCGCTTTTTTCTTCTTTGGATGTTAATCTTTTTACTAGCGGCGTATTTGATCTCCTGTTTTTTCTTTTTTAACCTCCGGAACTGGTTGGTGTTTAGAGGTATGTTACCGTGAAGTACATTAAGAGCTATCTCACACAGGGATAGAATCAGCTGATCTGACGCTGACTGTAAAATAACGCGGCGTTGTCTCGGTGAAGCCTTATATAATAGTTTTAAAAGAGGTAAGTTTTTACAGAGCCTATCACTCATTTTCAACATTTACCGTAGTCTTTTCTGTACATACACCACCTGTTGATCTGAAAACAATTCTGATCTGAGACGAAAACGCTCTGGGGTTAGCTTTAAAGTCAATCAAAAGGTATCCGTAATGTTGATTGGTAGCATCCTTATAACACTCCATAAAGAATTTTGTATTTCCTGGGTAAATCTGATGCCTTAAAGTCATTATTTGCATCGAGTCTCTCGGACTCTTGTACAAAATAAGATTATTGAGTATTGAGAACGATAGTCCTACTGGTTTTACCGTGAAAAAACAGATTCTGGGTTATCAATATGATAGAAAATGGTATATGATGAACATATTGTGTAAAAGCTCGCGAGAGTTCATCGTTTGAAAATGCCTCAGACATCAGGTCATCACAGATAATGAACACATTGACATTAGGCGTTATTAAAGTTTCATCGGTTAAAGAGTTTGGAATACCTTCAATAAATTTTATATCATACAATGACAACAGTTCATCATACAAAGGTTGCCAACAACTGTATAAAAATACAATCTGTCAATTTTTACATTGATCAACTTGAGTGCATTACACAATAAATTCTTTACAAAAACAGTTTTTCCGCCTCCGGATGGCACGGAGACTAGGCTGAGAAAGGATATTAGAAACGAACCCTTACGAAAAATAACCATGGTTTTATTGTAGTAAAACTGTAGTAACCCATGGTTTTTTGGCGTGTTGACTACCATTTGTATAACCACAGATTTACTACAAATACCATGGTTAAACCATGGTTAATATAGCAAAACCGGTTAATTTGTGGTTACCATGGTTTAACTATAGTAACCATGGTTTTTTGGTTTTATTTGTAGTAAAACCATGGTTAATTTTCGTAAGGGAAAGTCAAAATCCTCTTCAACATAGGCTACACATTTTGTATGCTAGAAATACCATTAGTAGCCATAAGGAAGTGTGGTGTAATCAGGAAGTAGCACGCGTTTGTCATATACCACTTTGAATCTTTTCAAAACTGCTCTATTATGCAGAGTGAACTTCTTTTTATTCCGCACAATGGTCTCTGTGCGCGTGAGCAGGTGGCTAGTGTCACGTGATGTTACATATCCCTGTATCAGACATATCATGCTTTCTAGAGTTACTTTTTTCGCATTAGCAGAATGCAGCGTGATCCCTTTAGCTTTAAGAGTTACTTTATTTTTGTGGTTTTAAACGCGTATGTTTTCGGTCCCATTGACGCAAAAGTCCTTATGAAATCTCCATCATCAAGTTCATCCGTCAATTCACCAAGATATGCACCTGTTTTAGGTACCCAATCTCCATCTTTCGATACAAAGATAACGCTGTCTGTATCTACGTAAAAAACACGGGGCCCTAACTGATCCATGAGATCATATAACTCCAAAATCCCGTAAGCCGTGGTAATATAGCAAGCCGTTTTAACATTTAAAACCTTTTTTTGACTATCCATAAATATAATTTCGGATAGTCACAATTGTAATTCCAGATATCTATATTGCAATTATGACTCGTCGTAATTGGAATTAAGATATCTGCAATGTGATTATGACTAGTCATAATATGCATTGAAGATATCTACAATGTCATTTTGACTAGTCATAATACACATTCCACATATCTACAATGCTATTACGACTAGTCATAACCTTCCATTGACTTCCATTGAAAAATATTTTCAGATATCTTCAATTGAATTTTAAGTAGTCGTAATTCCAATTCAAGATATCTTTAAATATGATTTGCCTAGTCAAAATTCTAATTAGAGATATCTCAAATTACAATTTGACTAGTGATAATTCAATTAGAGATATCTTCAATTGAGTTTTGACTAGTCATAATTCCAATTCAAGTATTTTTAATTGGAATTTTGACTAGTCAAAACTCATTTAAAGATATCTGCAATTTAATTATGGATATCCCAATCAAATTTGTGACTAGGAAGAACTATATTTAGAGATATCTGCATTTAGCTTTGTTACTAGGTGTAATTGCAATGTAGATATCTGGAATTAACAATTTGACTAGTCAAAATACGTTTACAGATATCTACAATGTGCATGCAAATACACCTTTGCTGAGCCCAACCTTAAACATTTTATTTAATCAATCCTAGCTTGGAAACTGTTGTCATCTGCAATTTTGTCAAAGAGTTGTATAATAAAAGTCCTGCGTCTTTGGGTGATTTTAAACTGTTTTATACAGAAGTAATTAAAAAGTATGGAAATAAAAATGTAGCTGGAGCATGTGTAAAAGTGGTAGGCTATAGAGAGAGGACTTAAATATGCTTTTGTCCTGTTTTATATTGTAATGTTGAGACGTGTGTGCTGTGGATTACATTTTGTTAGCCTTTAATTACAAATGAACACATGCATAAGCCTCATGTCAGCCGTTGCAACATTTGATATAATGTTAAAAGAATCAGTATCTATTTACATTAAGTGCAAGCCTGACTTGTTGTCAGAGACTACTTACACTGCCGTCCACCAACATATGATATCAGTTAAGACTGATAAACGATGTTGGATTAACGTCAACTGTAGTGGTGTAGTGGTTAAAAGCTTTGCTCTATGGTACATTCGACCCGTGTTCGCGTCCGTTTTTTTGCCATACATTTTTCTCCTTTTCAAAATCTCATATCGTATTGGAAAGGAATTTATTTTCAATAAAAATTAAGGAAATAATTAAAAAGTTGAAAATAAATATTGGTTAGGGTAGGTGTAGGGAGGGCTTTTTTTGTCCCAGTAAGGTGGCATCCATTAAAAATATTTAATTAAAATGATCATTTACACTCACTACGCTATTATTGCGTACTGTTTTATAATGTACTACAATACTGAGATGCAGATAATTGCCACTATTTGAAATAAGTAGTATAAATAGCAGAAAATCTTGCTATTTTAACAATGTAAATATAATCTATAGTTCTTTGCACTTAGTGTAAATATCATCTATCGCTAAGAAAATATGCAATTTACACCTAGTGCAAATAGCCGCTGCCTAAAAGAATACATTGGCGCTCATCACTGAAGACAGCAGAATATCGTCATCATGGATCTCTTGCTATATTACAATACAATACTCCCACCTTGTGGGCTATTTATGGAAGCTCGTTTCCACCACTAAATAAAGAAATTAATTAATTAATTAATAAAGATATAAAGAAAAAGCAACTTTTTATCTCACAGTTATAAAATGTATATCTCTTATCGTCTATATATCACAATCCTGATAAAAAAAGTCAGAATGAATGGTAAGAAAATCTGCAAATTAGGCCTACCTTTCTTTTAAAAAATAAATAAAAACCATTGTTTTTCATTGTCTAAATATATAATAGATAAATTCAGACGAGCAGTTTGTGATTTTGTGCCTTTATTGAACATTACACTGCATTTGGTCTATTTTTCAACATGATTCAATTAAAACGCTGGAGACCTTTTACCACACAAGGCTATGGCAAGCCGTTTTAACATTTAAAACTTTTTTTTTGACTATCCAAAAATATAATTTCGGATAGTCACAATTGTAATTCCAGATATCTATATTGCAATTATGACTCGTCGTAATTGGAATTAAGATATCTACAATGTGATTATGACTAGTCATAATATGCATTGAAGATATCTACAATGTCATTTTGACTAGTCATAATACACATTCCAGATAGCTACAATGCTATTACGACTAGTCATAACCTTCCATTGACTTCCATTGAAAAATATTTTCAGATATCTTCAATTGAGTTTTGACTAGTCGTAATTCCAATTCAAGATATCTTTAAATATGATTTGCCTAGTCAAATTCTAATTCAGACGAGCAGTTTGTGATTTTGTGCCTTTATTGAACATTACACTGCATTTGGTCTATTTTTCAACATGATTCAATTAAAACGCTGGAGACCTTTTACCACACAAGGCTGTATCCAGATATATTCAATAATCCATGAAGCACTTCATCCAGTAGCTTTTCTCTCCATGACAACAAAAGCAGACTTTTTTTATGTTGTTAGCAGTTAGTAGAGTAGGCAGGGAGGAGCTGAGTAAATTTATTCTGATGTCACACAACAGCAATTCAACTAGGAGGAATTGCAATTCAGATATCTCAAACTATAATTGTTACTAGTCGAAATTTAATTAGAGATATCTCTAATTACCATGTGGATGTATGACGCATCTATTGAAGATATCTATAAAGTAATTAAAGATATCTTAAATGGAGTTTTGACTAGTCATAAAGTATTTAGAGATATCTCTAATCCGATTTCTTACTAGTGCAATTATAATTGCAGATATCTCTAATTATCATTGTGACTAGTCGAATTATAATTATGACTATCCGAATTACAATTGTGACTATCCGAAATTATATTTATGGATAGTCAAAAAAAGGTTTTAAATGCTAAAACGGCTTGCGATAGTGGTAAATGCTGCGATGAACACATTAACATCACTCGCGGGGGCGGGGTCTTCATCGGCATAGCACCATTGAACTAAAGCCACAGTGTCCGACATGAATGAGAAGTGTTTAATGACGCGTCCGTTTCCAAAGATATAGCGGGCAAAATCTTCAGGGTCTGTTAAAAGCTCCGCTGTAGCTTGATTACACCTAAGTCCAAATCTACCCCAAAGCGAATTCAATAAATATTTATTTATAGATCTGCGTGCGGGGTTAAGTGCTATTTTGTCAAGGTCGAGCTGAACTCCCTCCTTCTCAAAATAATCTCTGACGTAAGACTCCTTTTCAGCATCTGTCACTACGTGTGATGGAAAACCTGAAGCCTCTTGTTTGAATTTGAGAAACGTCTTAACATAACCGCTGAATAAAGTGTCTGATGTCTGTGGAAAATGCCAGACTTCCTCAATTCTGACTACCGAATAACCTTTATCAATAGCTCTGGAGAGCTCGACATTGGTCCAAACTCCTGAAATGACCCTTTCGTCATCACTGTGCTGACACTGACCCTGATACTGTGCCTCAGCACAGGTGCGACACAGCGCAAATAGTAGTTTCCCCTGAGAGGATTTGACAGGCAATATTGGATGCAGTAGTTTACGTGGGGGCAGTACACTGCATTTAATGAGGCCGAAATAAGATTTGACCGGTTCAAAATCTTTTAAAATGATCTCAGGATGCCCAATAGGGTAGGTTTTACATGACTGTACGTACGGATATAGAGATGTGAAATCCAGATATGACACGCGCTCGCCCTCAGCGGTCTCGTGGTACAAACGGAGTGCGTTCGTGCGACCTCCGTAAAGTGCTTCTCTAGGATTCAGTCTCGCTGGTGCATTATAATTACTCATAAATGCAATGACACTGGGATCGTTTTGTTTAGCAGACTCCCACTGACATTCCCAAATCTTGTGCACTTTGAGATTATAGGTATCATGCAAAACTTTCAGCTTATTGTCAGATTGTCTTCTGAGCTGACCAAAAGGTGTTTTTGACACCGGATTCAAATCGTTATGATTAAAGCGACAACAATGTCCGTGCCAGAAACATCCCAGAAACTCCAAAGCTATTTTATCGCCATTATCAGCCTCATAATAGCCGTCCACATGATACGGTCCAAATTTGGCTTCGCCATAATTTAAAGCATGATGAACATCGACATTTCTGTGTGCTTTAATGTATTCCAACCATTGTATGGAAGGGTTTGAGTAAGATTTGTACTGATTGATGTAGGCATTTTTGTGCGTTAAGGCAATTGTGTCCTTGGTTAAAAAAAGCGTTTTGAACACTTTCATAGCACATCCGGCTAATGTTATACATCCGAAAGGATCCACGTTTGTACATTCTATAAACTCTTTTCGGTATTTCATACATCATTCACGTAGCAAAACAACGTCATTCTTGCAGTACAAAGCTAATTGCTTTTTGAAGTCAAACACCTCTCCTGCTACGCCCTCGTACCACGAATCAAATTTCACACGTTCAGCGTCAGATATTGTCTGATATCCATAATAATCTTTTGACGGATACGGGCCGATATAGTTTGCATTCTGCAAGCGATTAAAATGATGTGGAAAGAACCCTTTTTCGCTAGTGTTTAGGTTTAAAGCAGAGGTCATTTTTGACAATTTCATGGGCAAGAAGCTATAGCTGTCGATGTATCTCTGTTTAAAGGCTTGGTCGTACATGTAAACAAGTCTACAGCCTTGGAGTATGATTTTTGGAGTTAGTCCCTGACTAGTAAAATACTCGAGCAGTATAAAAGAGTCGAAACCCGAAGAATTGTGTGCGATAAATGTGTAACCCTCAAATTTCGGTCGTCTGAAATACTTGATTATGCGATCTACACAATCTAACCCTTCCGCCGAAAATTCATCCCCAGCTTGCGTTGATGCACAAATATAATTTGCCTTATGACGGCCGTCTTCATACATCATCTCAAAGTCAAAATAAATATAGTCTTGGCTATGTTCTCTAGGCTTGGCTGGTTGAATATAGCAACAGTGCTGGTCTTCACCCATGAGAACTTCGGCGCAATGCGCACATCTGGATGGTGCACATTTGTGCATTAATAGCTTATCACTGCACCATTTTGTTCTGTACTGTCTGTAACATTTATCACAGTATTTTATGTATCACAGTATATTAAAGTATCACACTGAGACTTTGAACCATCACTTTGTGCTTGTTTATGCATTTCATAACAGAAATCAGATCTACAATATCTGAAACAAGCATCGCATTGCACCGATTTCTTGGGATGCCTGTAGCAAGACATGTTCGCGCACACATTACGTGTAAATTTGCAATAATGTACACTACGATCATTAAACCCTTGATAGCAGAACTCACAAACATACGCGTAACCTAAGAAACCTTTCAGATTTTTTATCCCATAAAAATGGTCTTCATGCAGGTACAAATGCAACGTCTTGTGATGCGGCTCATCCGTATTTTTATACACTTCCAATTTACCTGAATCAGATCTGTGAAAGATAACTATTTTCAAGTCTAGAAAGGCTTCAAATTTAGAAACATCATGCAACGCAATTTTATCTTGTGGATCGTAACCCAGATCGGTATGTATATTTCTGGCTAATGTCATCAATTCTGCGTCGGTACACTGTGGATTTAGAAAGTGAGCTTTGCACATGCTAAAACACATATTGTCTGTGAAATTTTTTGGGGCAAACAAATGCATTCTATTTTTCTGTATGACCTGATTATGAGCCACGTCTGCCAACTTCCTACCCGCGCCACCACCTTGTTTGTTTCGCGCTACAGAGACACATAACTCTAAAGCGGTATCAAAACTCACATCCGTATTGCTTTGAACGGTTCGTTCGATTTGATCTACAAATACATTAACGTCGTGATTGTTATCAGGCGTTAGAACGGCATTAATATCTGTGGGTAGACTTGCACCTTGCAGAGAGATGTTTAAAAAACCCCCCACACCAGCTAATAATCTGGAAAGTGTAACAATCTCGTTCAAAATATCATGTAAAAATATATTATACGCTGCAAAATCATCTGTTGCTATTTCACGAAAATTTAAAGTTCTGCGAATATCTAAACCATTAAATCGAGGTCTTGGGACAATCGTAAAATCACCCACACTACCTCCTTCTCTCACCAGTCTATCTATGTAACTTTGACTGAGACCCATGTCTGGAGCTGTGGGATCATAACCTGAGGGATCGTTATTAGAAGGTCCTGCACCGACCTGATCATCGCTGTCTATAGCGGCACCCAGCCATTCGTGTTGTTCGTCTATAATCTCGTGTAATCTATCTATCATGTTAAGAGGATTAGGCGGTAACATCTGTAAATGATTGTTAATAATTTCATGTAACTGTTGTGTATTGTTTTGAAAATCATATCTGGGTCTTAATGGTCTCTGATCATCTTCTGAAATGTGGGTATGTAAATCATCGTGACATCTTTTACTACCCATTTTGAATTATTATTTTTTATTTATTTTAAATCGAAAACACACCTTTTTTTAAATTTTAAAGACACGCGTGCATACTCCTGAAAACACCAACGCCTTTTCACAATGCGACATAATCATATGACAAAAACAGAAACATACAGCAGGTATAAATTCAAAACACCTTTTCTCCGCAAGTAAAACAACACCTAATATGGGAGACAATAACATGCAATAGCTAAGTTATAAATCAATGACAGCAACAGCAAACAATATTAATAAATGAAAGAAACTAATGATAATTCACTACCAAGAACAAAACAATACTACATGTAAGAAATAACAAACAATAATGTAAGAAATATTTGGTGGTAATAACGAATTGAAGCCAAAAAAAAAAAAAAATAATAATAATAATAAAAAACAACAATATAATACATATCAAGGGCGATCACGCCGGTACAAATCTGATAACATTCTTTGCATTATATTTAAACGTTCCGTGATCAGAGTAAGAGCATTAACACTTAAATTTTGTTCAACTTGTACCTGATGGATTTCTCCCGGTACACCACTCATGCGCTGTTGAAACTGTTGAAATTCACCATATAGCTGTTCTTGGCAACTTCTCCAAAACTCAGCCGCGTGACGTAAGGATTTGTTGAGCTGTTGTTGACACTCTATGATATTCCTTAAAATCGCCACCACATCACTTTGTGCATTACCAACGAGCTCTTCTGCACCCCGATAGGACAATGCTTGACCGTTCAAATCGAAAAGTGTGTCAAACTGTCGATTAACACGGCGAAGCATATCATAATCAAGCCTTCTATTTAAATCACGTTCACGGAAAACTTATTGAGGATTTTCGTGAGGTAACTCTTCCGTCTCCTCCTCGCTTGCCGATTCGTTAAAAGATGCGCGATCCCATGCGCTCACCATCGAATCGGTCCAGGCTGTTAGCCCCCCTTCGTCATATCCTTGCTCTGTAAATGTTGATAAAACTTGTATTATTATTTTGTTGAATAAAACGCAAAACATAAAACGTAATAACAAGTTTTTACTGTTTTAATACATACCGTTATTCTCCAAAGTCCTTAAATGACTGGTGGTTGGAATATCGTCCGTTTCCCGCTCCGGTAGCCTCAAACGTTTTACCCCCTGACCCTCCGAGTGGCGCGGTCTACACGTAACGCTAACTTCAGTGCGAACGCTTGAGACATCTGGGAGATTGTGAGAAGCTCCTTCGCAAGCCAGAGCGCCGGCGGGGGCGGGATTCGTGACGTGTCCTAGATCGAGCGGTGATTCAGTACTAATCACAACCTCTTGTGCGACGTTTTCTGGCGGAATTATCACCGCTTATCAACAGCTTGCTCGTCTGTCAAAAAATAAAAATAAACAAAAAAAACATATCTCATTATTATTATTTATCTGGGAACCTAATCATGTTATGTGAACATTAAATTTTAACTTATTGAGAAAAAGGCTTACCGTTACTAACAGCTCCGGGTTCATCACAGGCAAACAACACGTCCTCATCAACTGTAAGAATGATAGCAAAAGTTATTGATGTTATTAGTGGACATTGAGTTAATAAAATAAAATTGGAAAATACTCAAATAACTCTTCAAGGATCTGTTCCAAACCTTCATCGAAATCCTGATTCTCAAAACCACCTAGAGATCATCCACGAGACATTAAACAAATATTCACTTTAAAATATATTTAAATCATTGATATATATATATATATATATATATATATATATATATATATATATATATATATATATATATATATATATATATAAAAAAACCCACCCTGGTAGTTGTCTGCCATTGTTTTCGTTTATTGTTGGTTTTGTAACGTAGCACGACTTGAAGATAATTTGCAGGTAATGAGCATGACACAACTTTTAGTTTTTAAAGGTTGGATAGCCCTGTGGGCGTCTCTTGAGAACACCTCTAAAATATAATAAACTTCAGTAGACCAGACCATAATAACATAAATCTTTAATACTCATACACGTTGATTTATGTATATTATTTTTACAACTTGACCAGACACCGTCTGGCCTTTATCTTATATCCTGCTGTGTAAAGATGGCCTTTCATCTCGACGGGATAGATACGGCATTAACTTCGATTGTTTGAAATGCATAGATTTTTAACAATTCCAAAATCAATGTGATGATATCGGTTTAGCGTTTCTCCCCACAAAGTATTGTGTATCGTTTGCGTTTAAAAGTTATTCCGTCTCACATTGGAAATCAAAGATCTTAATAAGTCAAAAGTCAATAAGTCAAAGTCTTAATAAGTCAAAAACCTCATAAGTGTGTGTGTGTGTGTGTGTGTGTGTGTGTTGAGGCTTTGCATTGATGCGTGCATTTGTGTTTGAAAAATCACCTTGTGAATAAAAATAATAAATGTAATTAAAATAAAAACTATCTAAATCCTATATATACCAACCTCTATGTCTTGTTAAAACGTACATTGGGTGTATGAGTGGATGGATTTTTGGGCTGTTAAATGACACAGACCCTTGAAATTAGTTAGTTTCACAAGCCAGTAATCACACACACTCCAGATGTGTGTGTGTGTGTGTGTGTGTGTGTGTGTTGAGGCTTTGCATTGATGCTTGCATTGGTGTTTGAAAAATCACCTTGTGAATAAAAATAGGAAATGTAATTAAAATAAAACTGACGATATCATATATATATATATATATATATATATATATATATATATATATATATATATATATATATATATATATATATATATATAACACCCTCTGAAATTAGTTAGTTTCACAAGCCAGTTACAAGCATTTCAAAACCCGTTCGATGTTTTTACAACCGCTTGATGTCTAACTGATATGCAGGCGCCAGTAATCACACAGACACCAGACGCCGGACACGGTCACGTTTCGATGGTTGAGATGACGTCTCTTCCCTGCTATATTGTTAAACCAAGTACTTTTAATTACATATGTCTGGTTTATTTATTAGATAACACGACACAAACTTGCCAGAAGGAAAGTGTGTTTGTGTGTGTGTGTTAATTGACATAGCTTGAGAAATTAAGCTTGACAAAAATAAAAGATCTATCGACGGAGATAGTCTAGATTTAGACTAGTCGTAGATTAAATTAACTTAATACATTAAAAACAAATAACGCTTTTTTCAACTATTTTTTTTTTTTTTTAAGACTAGCCTAAAAGTAAATAAAAATCGTATAGGCCTACATCATTTAAAAAGTAAAAATTGACCATATGTTTAAACAGATGTAAAGATTTCAC
Organism: Carassius carassius; assembly: GCF_963082965.1. Taxonomy (NCBI): domain Eukaryota; kingdom Metazoa; phylum Chordata; class Actinopteri; order Cypriniformes; family Cyprinidae; genus Carassius; species Carassius carassius. The sequence continues at coordinate 26,450,087 of NC_081767.1, read as the reverse complement.
TAATTAAGGACTGATGTCTATTTATTAAAAACTACTTAGTTTAATTATTGTAACATTTAAATCTATTTGATGCTGCTATCACGCCTACAGCCCTGCCCCTCTCTAGCGCTGGAGGCGTGGTTTATTTCCGGAGCATTCCCAAGCCTCATTCTAAGTGTGTCTGCGGTGCTGGGAGGTTGTTTTACCGAAGGCTTCGCAACTCTGCCGGAGGATCTTTTTTTTTCTTTCGTCTAACTCTCTGTCAGTAACAGTCTCACTTTTTAAAATTTTAGTTAGTGGTAAAGTACTGCATAGATTTGACTAGTATCTTGTCTGATGTATTTTATTTTAGATCCGCGTAAATGCCTACCTCTTTTTTCTTTTGTTTTAACTTTTTCTAACATCGTGACAAACATCAAGTTTTCTGGTTTGTATCGCTGCTTTACATTCGTTTCTTTTTTTCAGTTTGAGGTAAGGTACAAATGCTAAAACTCTGTAACCTAGTTTTCTTTCTTTTCTAGCTGGTAACAAAACACCATTTTTAAATTGCAATGCTACAAGCTCTCACATCTTTTTCACGTGTTGCTTAACGAAAACATATCTGATAGTTTTTGACTTGTTTGGTTGTTTTAGATAAATAACCAGTAACCTAGTTTTATTTCATTTGTAACAACTTTAACAACATTTTTACACTTTTCCAACTACGAAAACAATCATTACATTGTTTCCATTGCTGCTATGTGTTTATAATCTTTTTCTTGAAATACACTGTGTACTTAAAACCTTAATAAAATCTTCCCTTACACCATTTTCATGATTTCTCCCTTTTCAGAGTTTAAAAAAAAAGCACATAGCTTCCCAACACTTCTCCCTCCCTCCGAAATTCCTTCTTAGGTTCATAAGTTCATATTTAGGTCACTGGGGGGTGTACAGGGAGGGGAGGGGAGGGGAGGGGAGGGGAGGGGAGGGGAGGGGAGGGGAGGGGGGTGTACAAACAGGTGTTCAGAACAGATGGCTTTTATGACCCTCATCAATCAAATTTTTGGAAACAACCCGCACTATATCCTCTCTTATACACTTCATCTGATCACTCTTCATAACATTCTGGAATATATGAAAATTGCTATTATAAAAACTTAAGCAGCAACTTTTCCAATTTCCAATATTTATGTAATTCTCAAAACTTTTGGCCACGACTGTAGACTGTAGTCACTGAAGTAGAGCAGGGGGCAGAAACACACAGAAACAAGGGACTATCTGCAAAGTGCAAAATGAAGAGAAAAATTCCATCTAAATGCTTCACTTGTGAAATGTATAAATAATAAATCTCAAATCAGAAGGGTGTGTCTTATTATGTGTTCATTAAAGAACATTTAGCTGTTGGTTTCATTCACATAACTATAGCACAACAAAGGTTATTGAAATGTACAAACTGAGAAAATGCTTGTGTAGTTTACCGCCACCTAGAGGAACATATTGCACTTGTCTCGACCAAGTCTGACATTCAGAAGTTTAAACAGAGGTGGAAAGAGTACAAAAATATTCTACTCAAGTAAAAGTACCATTACATTAATGAAATTTTACTTAAGTACAAGTAAAAGTACCAGTCTAAAAATCTACTCAAGTAAAAGTAAAAAGTAGCTCATTTAAAATTTACTCAGAGTAAAAATTACTTAGTTACATTTTAACTAGGGATGTGCACGGATAGTCGAACATTCGAATATTCATTCTGCTCTAATTATTCGATAAATAAAAATGATAAAAAAAAAAAAAGTTCACAATAAAACCTAATTTGGTCACTTTCTGTGATTCTCCACGGCATATTTGAAGGTGTATGCAAGCAAAAAATAATTAATGAATGATTAAGGGGCCATTCACATATTGCGCCTAATAAGGCGTGGAAAAGGCTATGCGCGCCGCTTTCTCCTTCTTTCCAAGGTGCTTTGGCAGAAGCGCTCCTGAGGCGACGCGTTCTCTCCATGAAGACGCGGAAATTTCAGCAAAGGATAAATGGATTTGCAGCACAAAAAAAAAATCGCTTTCAGTAGCTCTGCTACTAAATTTATTTCAAAATGGCAATCCATATACAGCTATGATCAGCTGTTCCTTCATCCTGGCTGAGCTTTTAACGTTGTTACAGGATAGGATGAAGCTGAATGTTTAGTTCTTGTCACATGACCCGCGGTGCGCTTGTGGCATTCTGAAAGTTGAGATGTTTTTAACTGGATGCTGTGCGGACGCGCCTGGAAAAAACGGGAACGCGTCGCACCGCGTGCGCATCGCGACCATGCCGCTTCCATTATGAGCGCGCATACCGCGCGCCTACATTGGAAATAATGAACTTGAGCATGCAAAAGACGCGATATGTGAACGCCCCCTAAAAGAACTGCGGTCTTCTACAGTACTTCAAATATGGCGTGGAGAATCACAGAAAGTGATCCAAGAACATTGTTGCAGCATCTCTCAAGCAACGAATAAACACAGCTAACTTGGAGAATGCATTGAAAACTCCTCTTCTCGCCTCTGCCCTAGACCCTCGGCACAAACATCTCAGGTTTCTCGATGAAAACATGAGAGAAGTAAGAAAAAAAAAGAACATTTCCTTGATGCGAGTGGTGCGGATGCAGTCTCCAGCGATGATTACAGAGAGTCCAGCCGAGACGAGTGGGAACAGTTCTTGCTGGAGCCATGTATTCCACCAGATGAGGATCCCATTCAGTGGTGAAACGAAAACACGAAGCGCTTCACAAAACGTATTCGCTTAGCACACCGTTATTTGTGAGTCCGCCAACGTCTGTGCCATAAGAGCGCGTTTTCTCCGCGGCCAGCCTTACTGTTAACAGACAAGAGCCAACTTTCCCCCAATCATGTTTATATGCCTGTATTTCTTAACAAGAACATTTGAAACAATAGAAAAAAAGAAAAAAATATTTGCTGAAAGTTTAAAAGTTAAGTGTAAGCTACATTCTGTACAATAGCCTAATTGCTGCAGGCTGCTTTACGTTTTTTCTTTGTTCACTTTTTTTTCTTTTTTTTGCTTTTAATCTGTACTTTTGTTTGTTTGCACGCATTGTTAAAGGTTTTCAGCTACAAAACACGATGTGTAATGTTCAAGCTTATTGTAAGCTTGTTCAAAATGACGAAAACAAATGTTGCTGAAAAATAACGTCTGACTCATTAAACTTAATTTAAATAAACGAATATTCGAATATTCGTTTTTGTGAGCTCAAATATTCGAATGTGATATTTGTGGAAAACGCCCATCCCTAATTTTAACAGTGGGAGGGAGTCAAAAATGGGACAGGTCAATGTTGTCAAACTCAGTTTCTGGAGGGCCACAGTCCTGCACAGTTTAGATATAACCCTAATTAAACACACCTGATCCAGCTAATCTAATCATTTAGGTTTATTTGAAAACTACATGATATGTGTGCTGGAGCAGGGTTAGAACTAAACTCTGCAGGGCTACGGCCTTCCAGAAACTGAGTTTGACACCCCAGGGATAGGTCTATTAATCTCAAACTAGTTGTTTTTAATTAAAGGAATCAGTTATTTTGAATAATAAAACATTTGGGCTGTTACCAGGCAAATCAGTATCAACAAACTCATCTTTTAATGCAGAGGAAATGCAGAAGATTCATTGGAAGTGGCATTTAGATGTATTACACTGTTTAGTGCAGGACAAGAATGCATTTAACCTGCAGTTACAAATGCATGAATAATGTTTTGATATACAAGACATAAAATGTTAAATACTCATTTGAAATGATAAGAAATTAATTATTTAAAAAAGTCAAAAGATACTTTAAATGTGAAATTAAAATGGCCAGTATGTGTCAGCATGTCACTGTTAATAAGTGAGTCATTGAGATTGAACCGAATCATTTAAACGGTTGATTCATTCAGGAACGAAACACTGTCACGTTGCTCAGAGACGCAAAACTGTGCTTTGGTGGCTGTGTTTGTAATTATTTTCTATTGTAGAAATAGAGCTAAAAAAGGCAATATGGTGTCTAAAACGCAAGTCTCTTAATTAACTTGTTTACTGAACTGTTATATATATGTATGTATATATTCATGATGATTTTTGGAGGAACAGATGGCATTCTTTGTGTGATTTTGATTTAATATATGGAATTATATAAATATGTGAATTTTCTGCCCCTATATCTTCAATTTTGTGATCATTCTAAATGCATTTTAGGAGACTAAATCACACAGTGAAAGAACGCACTATAAATGCACGTGCACATCATTAAAACAAAAATAGCACTTGTCGCACACAAATGTATAGCACACAAATGTCTTGTCGAGATTTTATAAGCTGCTAGTTTGGTCTTCCTAGGCAAGTACAGCTTACACTGCATAATAGATCATACATATGGCCAGGGGTTCACTTCATTTTCTTCGAGTTCAACTTCAGAATATGACGGGGTTTCGTTTTCAGCGGTGTCTGCACCACTAACGCCTGTTTTGTCCGTCTGCATCTTTCTTGTGATTTTAGCGCCAGTTTGCCCTCCTGCCCATTATTTACTGCCGTACTTTCCAGGGAGCGATTTATTTTTATTTTTTTTACTCAGTAATTAATGTGTTTTAAAATGTAGCAAAGTACAATACTTCAAACAAAATATACTTAAGTAAAAGTAAAATTACAGATTTAAAAAATTACTTTAAAAAGTATTAGTACACAAAAAAGCTACTCAATTACAGTAACGCGAGTAAATGTAATTCGTTACTTTCCACCTCTGAGTTTAAATAAATTAATTTAGAATGCATACAATTTGATATGTAAGTTTAAATGAGTGTGTTTTGTTAATTGTTCAAAGAACAATATTTACAGCCATCTTTTACTATAACATGTAAATCAGGATGCATACTATTGAATTAAATTTGAACACTCATTTTTAAAACATAAGCCCCTTTCACACTGCGATTCTGTGTTCTGGCAATTGTTCCTGGGTCGCAAGATTTTTCACTTTCACACTGCCAGTGATTACCCGGGATATGTGAGTGCTTTCACACACAACCCGTAAAGGTCCCGTAATGACACGTGACATTAGGGCGTGACATGTAATGTACGAGTCGAAAACGTTAGGTACGTTATACTTTCACTGAAGCAAGCAAACAATCTCGTCGTCATTGCGGAAAGTGAGGAACTAACTGATCTTTGCTTCATTACAGTTTGCACATATTTTTTTGTCGCCAACGTTGATCTTCCTTCAAAACAGCCAGTAAAAGAGTCACGCGATAACATGCATCATCACTACGACACGGCATTATATCTGGCTTTTGTTCACACAGTGCTCGTCCCGGGATTGAACCCGGCAATGTTACTAGGTCCCCGACCTGGGTTCAATGCTGGAATCAATCCGGGACATGTTTGCTTTCACACAGCAGGCGACCCGGCAATGTTCCGGCAATTTGCCGGGTCCGACGTGCAGTGTGAAAGGGGCTATACAGTATTCCATCTAAACTTCAAAGGGTGTGTCTTGTTACTGGTTCCAAGAAGAACATTTTGATGGTGGTTTTAGCCACAGAACTATAATAGAACTCAAACTATTGAAAATTAAACCAATACATCATTTAGTTTCAAATAAATACAGTCTTCTATTTTAGCTTCAAAGGCTGTGTCTTGTTACAAATTTCTTATGGAACATAGTGCAGTAGTTTTCATTGTCAAAAGTGATGCAGAAGTCTATTGACTTTCAAAAATCGAATGCAAAGCCTTCCAAAGAGTCTCCAGTATTACTGCCCCCTAGAGGAAGATACTGCAGGTGTTTTGACTGAGTTTGACATTCAAATGTATACAGCACATTCATTTCAAATCAACAAAGTCTTTTATCTCAACTTCAAAAAGTTAGTCTTGTTACCTGGGCCTAAAATAATATTTCCTTGCAGGTTTTACTCTCATTTGTAATGCAGGATACATGCTATTGAACTAAATTAAAATCTGTTAATAAATTCATGTAAAATGCATGCAGTGTTCTTTTTCAAATCTAAAGGGTGTGTCTTGTTAGTGGTTCCTGGAAGAACATTTTGATGGTGGTTTTAGCCACAGAACTATAATAGAACACATACTATTGAAAATGAAACCAATACATCATTTAGTTTCAAATAAATACAATCTTCTATTTTAGCTTCAAAGGCTGTGTCTTGTTACACATTTAATAAATTATATTTTGCAGCAGTTTTAATTTTCAAAAGCGATGGAGAAGTCATATTGACTTTCAAAAATCTCTTGCGCAGCCTTCCATCGAGTCTCCAGTATTACTGCCCCCTAGAGGAATGTGCTGCAGTTGTTCTGAATGAGTATGGCATTCAAAGTTATAAATTATTTTAAGATCAATATAGTCTTCTGTTTCTACTTCAAAAGTTGTGTCTTGTTTCTGATTTCTAAATGAACATTTCAATTCAGGTTTTACACTCATATGTAAATCCGGACACATGTTATTGAATTAACAGTAGGTTTGATTTTTTTTTGCGGCTGAATATGTCTAACTTCCAATGCCAAACGTCGAACCAACTTTATATCGTTGAGGAGTTTAGCAGCAAATTAGTCAATCAGAAAACAAATTTTATTTTTGAACATGAAAAATTTACCGAGGTCCAGACCTCGATGACCTCATAGCTGGCTACGGCCATGCTTGTATGTTTTACATATATATACATATAGTCTGAAAAATATGTATTTATAAATATAGAGAGACAACAAATATTTTCTTACAACCTCTCACATGAATACCACAATTTATTTATCAATGAACATCTTAAACAATACTCAGCCAAGTGAATTTGAACTTTTCCATTAAGATATTCCCTTTTTTTCTTCCAAAACAGCCAATCTTGGGACGTGTGCAGTGAAGTGCCAATCATTCAAGATGAGCAGAGGCCAAACAAGCAAAAGCAGTGTTTGAAATGGTTCCTGTATGCTATTGTTGGTGTACTTGTCTTCACCCTTGTGCTGCTCAGTAAGGTGAGCAGCTTTATTAAGCATTGGCTAATCATTTTTATTGATGATTTTATTGATAACAGTTAAAGGAATAGTTCACATAAAAGTGAAAATTTGCTGTTAATTTATTCACCCTCAGACCATGAAAGATGTAGGTGACTTTTTTTCTTCAGTACAACAGTGAAGAAGATTTTTATGTGAAACTGTGATCCATGGTGATTCATAAAATGAAAGGCAGCAGCTACTGGTTTTTGAGAATAATAATTAAAAAAAAGCATATCACAGAACACAAAATTAATACCGGTGGCTCCTGACAATGTATTTATATATTAATTTTTAGCTTGTTTACTAGTTTGTTTACACAATGATGCAATGACATAACGTATTACATTAATTATATTATTAAACCACCAAAGAATTATTTGAAACCTGAATGTCTAAAGCATGTCTTCATCAGCTCACCTTGTTACATAATTAATATCACCAGCACATCTGTCTTCGGTCAGTTTCCTCAGTTCAGCAAAAACGGGAGAGATGAAATGGTGCTCACAACCCCTGCTGAAGGGGAATGGTGCGGGAAGTGAGACACCGAGACAGCCTCACTGTCACTTACCTGCTTGTACCAACACATGGGAAGAGACCAGCTCAGCATGGAGATTGTAGAACTTTGTGCCCAGCCAACAGCTCTGCAGATTTCTGCTATTAAAGTGCTGTGCATCAACGCCAGGGCTTTGAACTGGTTCAAGGAACGAAAACGAAAACCGGAAACGAACGAAATTTTGACAGGAACAGAACCAGAAACGAAATCAAATTTTATAGTTCCAACCAGAATCAAAAATTTTAAATGGCCATTAACCGGTTAATAACGTTATTTTATCGTTCCATTTAATATTTGAAATTTGCTGTCAATGAATCACGAATTCCAGTAGTACAGCATATGCAGCGTGTGAAATGTCCGCTTAGCTGTGAACTCATCATAGTTCAGTCTCAATGGCAATGCACCGCCCTTAGAGTTTATCTGAGGATGGTGTGAGATGAATTCAACAGATCACACATCTGCAGCACTTCTGTGAATGGAGAAAACTGAAAAACGAACCCATATAGGCTTACATAAAAAGGACATATACACTATACACTAAATATATTTCACTTAAATCATATTGACAGATTAACGAAACGAAAGAAAAAGTGTGCTTAATTACGGTTTCATTGTGACACGTTCCAAAGTTTTCGGAAAGGAAAAATGAAACAGCAGAGAGAATTTTGAATTATTTTGCAAAAGCTTTACAGTTTTAATTATTTTGCAAAAGCTGACAGCTTTGAATAATGTCTTGCTTCTATATAATCAATCAGCTTTGGTATGACCATTGCGCTGACACAACATCATTTTGGTTTATTAAAGCCTGTACATTAACAAAATAAAATAGAGTTAAAGAAACAAATAAAAAGTTAGACTGCTCCATTGTACATGTTGCGTTCAGAGTGACCGCGCCTCACTGTGCGGATAAAGCCGATTTGAAGGAGGATGATGTTTTATGTAGATAAAAGTACAAACACTATATAATAAATAATATTTTTGCATTCAGATACGTCGGGAACATGGAAACATTTGGATTCGTGCCGGATGAGAGATGCAGGCATCAGCTTCAGCTTAAATTAATTTGTTTTTGGATTGATGTTTTTATAGCCTAAACTTGTTTGTTTCCGAGAGAATTTAATAGCTGTTTGTAAACATTTTGCTTTAGACTACAGGCATTTTAGCCTTCATTATTTTGTAAAGTAATTGGGCTAATTAAACGCAATGCAGCAACTTCTTTTTCACTTTCAAAATGCAATCTTTCATCCTTGTTTTTTTTTTTTTTTTTTACAATGCAACAAATATTTTTTAATATTTTAAAAAAAACTTTGATGTCTTTAAAGTGTTTTTTTTTTATTAACCTACATTTGGCCAAAATCTAGAAAAGATGACTAACCACAACGGGTTAATGACTGACGTTAGATCTCTTTTTTTCTTTTTCTTTTTGAGTAAATAAAACACTGTACTTTATTATTATTACATTACTATTATTGTAGGGAGTGAAAATTAAGGTTAAAATTAATGTTCTATAACTTTAAATAAGATATAAAGGTAATATTGCGAGAACAGAGACCTGCGAGTAGAATCGCGGGAGAGAATAGTCTGCGCGCTGATGCCGCACTGACGCCGAGATCATTCGCTTGCTTCAGTGACAGTATAACGTGCCTAATGTTTTCGACTCGTACATTACACGTCACGCCCTGATGTCATGTGTCGTTACGGGATCTTTACGGGTTGTGTGTGAAAGCACGCACATATCCCGGGTAATCACTGGCATTGTGAAAGTGCAAAATCTAGCGCCCCGGGAACAATTGCCGGAACACTTTACCCATGTATTTGCCGGAATGGCAGTGTGAAAGGGGCTGTAGATAGAGAGAGAGAGAGATAACGCACACTGTGTAATCAGATGTGGCTAATTCCTAATGTTCACCTCTTAATGTTTAATAAATCAAGTGTTATGATCTGCCGAGCTACCTGTCGGTTTCCTCCTTCCAACAAAGCCAACGACCTAACGCACGGTAAGAACTGTAAAGCCTGCATATAGAAATGATGCGCGTTACATTATTATTAGGCAAATTATAGACACATAATATTGTTTTTATAAAATAACTTTATTAACCGGTATTTTTTCCACACGAACCGGTTTCGGAACAGTAATAATTCAGAGGAACGCAGGAACAGAAACGTTAAACTATCGATTCTGCTCGGAGTGAACCGATTGAATTTTCTTTTCGTTTTCAAGCCCTGATCAACACCCTAAGAGGAGGCAATGCTCTGAGTGGAGTGAGCTCTAACTACTAGGGGACACAGCTCACCTTTTGGTATGCCAAGGTGATAGTATCCACTAGCCAGTGGGCCAGCCTCTGCTTGGAGACAACCTTCCCCTACTGCTCCAAAGCAAATAAAGAGCTGTTCAGAGTTTCTGAAGCTCTGTGTGCGTTGCACACAAGCATAAAGAGCTCAAACAGACCACAGCAGTGCAAAGGTTGGTTCTGCCTGAAAATGCCTGCAGGTCCCCAACCCTTTTGATTGAAGTGAGCGTGGTCAGGAGCACTGAATGGCACTGAGATGGGTTGCAGCTGTGAGTCATGCCCCATGCCCAGGAACCATCGTCCAGCCAAGAATTCTTTGGGTTGGGTGGAGGCTTCCACTCAGGCCCAAAATTCTTGGTTGCCCTGGAAAGCATAGCAGACGGTTTAGAGTCAGGAATTTATAGTCCTCCCTGAGGAAGCTCAGCCGACCCTTTCCAAAAAGAAGTATACTTCAAGTTTATTTTACTAAATATACTTAAGTAAAGTTCAAGTATATTTTGAAGTATACTTTATGTAGCAAGTATACAAATATCAGTGTTCTAGTAGTATACTTGTAAGTTTACTGTTTCAATACTGATTGGGACTAAACTGGTTCACTTTCTAGTATATAAAAGTATACTTTTAAGTATACTTTAAGTATAACGGTAGCAAACTTTAAATGCACAACTAGTTTATCTCTATGTTTGTAGTTTGTACTGCAGTTGTAGTAAAAGTGAACTTATTTGTATACTGATAGTTTACTAATTGAATACTTTGTACACTTTGAAGTATAGTCTCAGTAAACAGCTAGTTTAGTAGATTTATACTGCAAGTATACTCATAAGTTTTGTTTACGTGAACTTTACACCATACTTTAAGTATACTACTATGTCCCTATTTAGGATTTAATTTGTATAATTAATTTGTTAATTTCTGAACATACAAAACTTCCAAAGAAAGAACAGGTTATCTGCTTGTAAACGAAAACATTTTATTCTAGCTTCATGCATTCTTTTTTTTTAAATACTTGAATGTTGGGTAAGTGTCATAAAAAATAAAAAAATAAAATTTTGAACAAAAAGATAAAAAAAGACTTTGAGTTGGATTCAGAATGATAATCAAAACATCTTTATTGGTCGACATTTTATTCCATAACTTACAGTTTTGATGCTCTTTCATGTCAGATGATCATGTTAGATCATAGATATAAACACTAGATGTCGCCTTGGCTATAGCAGTTCATTGAAACAAATGTGTCAATAGAGCCGCCATCTTGGAACAGGGGAGCCCCTCCGTTTTAATGCATCAGCGTCAATGTAGGCAAAAGGTCTAATGAAAATAAAATCCCCATAAATCGTCATGAATGCGATTTTCTAGGATTTTTTTTTTTTTAATTTTTTGAACTATCGCTATACTTACCTTAGTCTACTGCATTCAAAATTGCTACAATGGTGTGACAATACATGTTAATTTAAACATTTTAATTGTATTAGTTTATTAAATATGATACACAAAGCATTTTGCAGGTGGAAGCAAATCACAAATTTGAGAGGAACATAATGTGAAAGTTAGATACTTGAGGTGCCAAAGACTGTTCAATATTTTCTTTATTCCTGTCCCACAATAACCCCCCCCAAATCAGTGTAGTGTCACACAGCGCCAGTCGGAGAAATAGAGAATAGCGAACAAGAACCAAGATGGCGGCGCATCCACACGCAGCGGCTGTTTTCTTGTTTTTTGTCTTGTGAGTCGCAGTGTTTTTGTACGTCGTCATCACATCTACCTGTCTGTAAGCGTGCATATAGTCGCGAGTTTCTGCTCGATGTCGGCAGATCCTCATTTTTACAGTTAAACTCTGCGCTGGCGGAACAGCTGTGGGATCTCGGTCTGCTACGGTGGCCTACACCATCACCGACCCCCACTACTGCATCTCGCCCACAGCGGAGGCGTCACAAGCGGTGTGAGAGGAAGCATAAGAGGGGTAAGAGCGGAGGTATCCGGGCTAGGCTAACGGCTAGGCTAACGGCTACGTTCAACTCAGAGGACTGTAAGAGACTGTTGTGTTTTTGTGTTCACGGAAACATGGCTCAGCAACCGCGTTCCAGATGGCGCTATTCAGCTCGACCAGCTGACCAGCAGTGCTATCGAGAGGACAGAGCTCTCGTCGCAGGAGGAAAAACCTGCGGTGGCGGGCTTTGTGTTTACAACAATGACGCGTGGTGCCGCGATGCTGTTGTGATCTGCAAACACTGCTCACCTCTGGTGGAGTTTATGATTATTAACTGTCGGACGTTCTATCTGCGGAGGGAATATACTGGTATACTGCTCATTTCGGTTTACATTCCCCCAATCAACATCAACAGCAACAGGAACGATGCACTTAATGAACTGTACCAGCACATCAGTGAGCAGCAGACAGCACACCCCGATGCTTTTCTCATCATAGCTGGGGATTTCAACCATGCTGACTTAAAGAGTGTGTTTCCAAAAATACACCAACACATTAACTTTCCAACATGAGGTTATAACATTTTGGACTTTTTTTACACCATACAGAGAGGAGCTTACTCCCCTCCCCCACCTCGGAGCCTCAGATGACATCACTGTCATGCTAATGCCTGTATACAGACCACTCATTAAAGTCGCCAAACCAGTTCACAAACAGATAAAAGTGTGGCCAGAAGGATCATCAGAGGTTCTTCAAGACTGCTTCAACACAACTGACTGGGACATGTTGAAGCAGGCTGTCACATGCAATAAAACCACTGACCTCCAGGAATACTCAGAGACTGTCACTGCCTACATCAGCAAGTGTATTGATGATGTAACAGTCACAAAAACGATCACTGTCCGGGCCAATCAGAAGCCGTGGATAACAGGGGAGGTCTACAGACTCATGAAGATGCGGAATGCTGCCTTCAGAGCTGGAGATGAGGTGGGCCTGAGAACAGCCAGGGCCAACCTGTCCTGTGGCATCAGAGACGCTAAGAGACAGCACTCCAGGAGGATAGCCCATCAGCGACAGCAGAGACACTAGGAACCTGTGGCAGGGGATACAGACCATTACGGACTACAAGCCCCCACCACGGACCTGTGACAGCAACATCTCTCTGCTGAATGAGCTGAACACCTTCTTCGCTCGCTTTGAGCAACAGAACAGCACCACTGCACAAAAGACTCCACCTCCTCCCAGCAACCAGGTGATGATGCTGACCCCAGACAGTGTGAGGAAATCCTTCAGCAGGATCAATGCACGCAAAGCTCCAGGTCCTGACAACATCCCTGGGCGTGTACTGAGAGACTGTGCAGCAGAACTCACTGATGTCTTCACAGACATTTTCAACATCTCACTGAGTCAGGCTGTTGTTCCCACATGTTTCAAAACTACCACCATCATTCCAGTTCCGAAGAAGCCATCTCCATCCTGCTTCAATGACTACCGTCCTGTTGCACTTACTCCCATCCTCATGAAGTGCTTTGAACAGCTAGTCATGCACCACATCAAGTCTGCCCCCCCCCCTTCCTGGACCCCTTCCAGTTTGCATATTGGACCAACCAGTCGACCGATGATGCCATCGCCACTGCCGTCCACTCAGCACTCACACATCTGGAAAAAAAGGACTCATATGTCAGAATGCTGTTCATAGACTTCAGTTCAGCATTCAACACAATCATCCCTCAACAGCTCATTTACAAACTGGTCCAGCTGGGGCTCAACACTTCGCTGTGCAACTGGATGTTGGACTTTCTGACTGGAAGACCTCAGGCAGTACGGGTCGGCAGCAACACATCCAGCACCATCACACTGAACACTGGGGCCCCCCAAGGATGTGTGTTGAGCCCCCTCCTCTTCACTCTACTGACCCATGACTGCACACCGTCACACAACTCTAACCTCTTCATTAAGTTTGTGGATGACATGACTGTGGTGGGTCTCATTAGCAACAGAGATGAGACAAACTACAGGAGCGAGGTGAGCCGCCTGGCCGGGTGGTGCAGGGATAACTATCTCTCTCTGAACATGGAGAAGACGAAGGAGATTGTTGTTGACTTGAGGAGAGCGCACACTCAGCACGTTCCTCTGACCATCAACGCTGCGAATGTGGAGAGAGTGAGCAGCACCAAGTTCCTGTGTGTGCACATCACAGAGGACCTCTCCTGGACTGAAAACACAGCAGCACTGGCCAAGAAATCACAACAGCGTCTCTACTTCCTCCGCAAACTGAGGAGAGCCAGAGCCCCACCCCCCATCATGTACACCTTCTACAGAGGCACCATCGAGAGCATCCAGTCGAGCTGCATCACTGTGTGGTATGGCGCCTGCAACGCGTCCTGCCGAAAGACTCTGCTACACATAGTGAGAGCAGCTGAGAAGATCATTGGTGTCTCTCTCCCCTTCCTCCAGCACATTTACGGAACCCGTCTCACTCGCAAAGCCCTCCCACTTGTCACACAGCTTCTTCAGCCTGCTGCCATCAGGGAGGAGACTGCGGAGTCTCCAGGCCAGGACCAGCAGACTGAAGGACAGCTTCATCCACCAGGCTGTCAGGAAGCTGAACTCCCTCCCGAACTTGCCCCCCGTCCCCTCTTCTGCCCCAGGCACCACTGAACTATGAACCCCCCCCACCCCCAGATCCCACATCCCCAGGTCCTTCCACCCCCCCCCCCCCCAATAATGTGCAGCATTGGTCTGCTCAATACCTCATTCAGCATGAAACTGATGTCATTCCACTACCTCATCAGTCAGTTAAATAAAATAACTGCTCTTGAGCCCTCTATCACTTTTATTGGACTAAATAAGCTTTTTTTTGCACTAAAAATCTTTTATCTGCAATGTTGTTCACTTCATGAATTTGAACTCTATCTGCCATGTGCCTTGCGCTGCTTTATTTAACTTTATTTTTCATTTTATTATAATTTATTATGTCTTTTTTACATTTCCTTATTGTATAGTTGTATCTACATTTTATATTTGATCTAGATTTTTAGGCTCTACTGTTAATGTTATCTGTATGCACTGGGGGTTTGAGAGTAACGCAATTTCGATTCTCTGTATGTATGTACTGTACATGTGGAAGAATTGACAATAAAGCAGACTTGACTTGACTTGACTAGACACCAAAACAACTGTCCACATTTTCAACATCTTACGATCATATTACATTCATATAAATATAGTAGCTCAATTGGTAGAGCCAAGGTTGGGGGTTCGATTCCCCGGGAACACATGATAAGTAAAAATTTATAGCCTGAATGCATTGTAAGTCGCTTTGGATTAAAGTGTCTGCCAAATGCATAAATTGAATTAAATGCATTCTGTTCATTGTTGGTTTTCCTAACTGTCAAAAACGAATGGGTAACTAAAATGGATTAGCTGCAGTCGTTAACCAAAGGCTGTAACCAACCAACCAATCCAACGTAACCAGAAATATAATTTCTTAACATTCAGAATCAGAATGAGCTTTTTGCCAGTTGACACATACGAGGAATTTGTTTTCATGACAGAAGCTCCGCAGTGCAACAGAATGAGAGCGACAGGACAAAAACACATAATAAAAGAATTAAACAAAAATACAAATAAGTAGGTAAGGAATGACACATAATTCAATTCAATTCAATTCAAGTTTATTTGTATAGCGCTTTTTACAATACAAATCGTTACAAAGCAACTTTACAGAAAATTATGTTTCTACAATATTTAGTAGTAGCAAGTAGTTTGTGCACGTTTGACAGGATTTTAGAAAAATAAAAATAATAATAATAATACAAGACGTAGTCAGCTAGATGATGAACTATCAATATTATTCATTAATAGTAATTATATGATG
The DNA here is from genome assembly GCF_963082965.1 of Carassius carassius. Taxonomy (NCBI): domain Eukaryota; kingdom Metazoa; phylum Chordata; class Actinopteri; order Cypriniformes; family Cyprinidae; genus Carassius; species Carassius carassius. Next base: position 26,434,463 of record NC_081767.1, on the reverse strand, counting down.
CAGTCACACATGTAGCAATAATTGTTAGTTCTGTTTGTTGATTCAAGGTTAGGCATCATCTCTTCTCAGGTGTTCTGGATCCAGACTGGAGCTTGTGTAAATCCTAGACATAAACATAGAAACAAAATAGAGACATCATTAGCATAGCTGCTGATCCAACAAAGTAAAATTAGTTTAACCCAAGCTAAAGAATAAAAATGCAGATGCAACTACACTCACAATTTAAGAGATACATTATTCGAATGCTTGGCGAAAGAGATGCGTTTTTAATCTAGATTTAAACAGAGAGAGTGTGTCTGAACCCCGAACATTATCAGGAAGGCTATTCCAGAGTTTGGGAGCCAAATGTGAAAAAGCTCTACCTCCTTTAGTGGACTTTGCTATCCTAGGAACTACCAAAAGTCCAGCGTTTTGTGACCTTAGGGTGCGTGATGGGTTGTAGCGTGGTAGAAGGCTAGTTAGGTACTCAGGAGCTAAACCATTTAGGGCCTTATAGGTAAGTAATGATAATTTGTAACTGATACGGAACTTAATAGGTAGCCAGTGCAGAGACTGTAAACATAATAAAAGAATAAAAGACTGTAACATAATAAAAGAATAAAAAATATAAAGTAGGTAAGGAATGACAATAAACAAATTGACAATTGTATGTGCAGGTATATTACAATAGGCAGTTTTGTGTGTACAGGTATATTATGTGCAAAAATTGAAGTGTACACTAATTATATGTGTTAGATAAATAAGTGTACCTGTATCTATCTATCTATCTATCTATCTATCTATCTATCTATCTATCTATCTATCTATCTATCTATCTATCTATCTATCTATCTATCTATCTATCTATCTATCTATCTGGCTCCTGCGATGGGTAGGGGGTTGTCCCATCCCTGTTCGTTGAGCCGACCAGATGAACGAGTTGTTTCTAGTGCTGACGGTCTTGTGCCAGCTGCTCTGCATCCTCCACAGCAACTCCATGTTGTTGGAGGTCGCCCGCAATGACGTCAAGACATCGGGTGCAGGGTTTACCTCATGGTCGTCTCCAGCCTGCGGTCCTCGGATCAAACTGGAGAATGGCTCTCGTCGGATGGTCAGGAGGAAGGCTGAGAACATGGCTGAACCAGCGGGTGCAACGTTCCACAAACAGTTAGGATGCTCTGGGCTGGCATGTGCGGGCTCTAAGCACTTGATTGGAAATCCGCTGGGGCCACCTGATGTTCTCGATGGTTTTGAGAGCCCTGCTGTCATTGCCCTTCGTCTTGCGTGAGATGATCTGGTGCCACCAGAGTGGTTTCCAGAGAGACTGCAGGGCTGATGCAGCCAGGGCTCTTCTGCGGGTAATCTCTGATTTTAGGTCCCTGTTATCTGTCACTATGGATCCCAGATACACAAAGTTCTTGACAGGCTCTACAATGTCATTCCCAAGCCGCAGGGAAGGTGGATGCGGTACTTCACAGACATACATGAACTTGGTTTTCGTCCAGCTCACCTGGAGGCCAAGCTTCTCAGCCTCTTCAATGTATATGCCCAGATCGTCTCTCATCTGGCTGAAGGATGTGCTGAGCAGGAGGGTGTCGTCAGCGTACTCCAGGTCAGTCAGGTGGCAACTGCCGAAGGACACTCCGGGGACCCGCTCACAAACCCCTATACATCAGATGGTCAATGATACAGTTGAAGAGGTCAGGAGCAGCCACGCAGCCCTGGCGAATGCCACTGAAGATGGGAAACCAGTCTGAGTCTCTGCCGTTGATGCGAACACAGCTCTGAGCATTGCTATAAAGCAACTTGAACAGGGCAACGATCTTGCTCCAAGGTGCTCCAAGGGAGTGTAGGATACTCCACAGTGAAGTGTGTCAGACGGTATCAAAGGCTTCCTTTAGATCTATGAACCCGATTTAAAGATGGCGATCTTTAAGGAATTCATAGGTCTTCTCTATCAGCAAGCGAACGGCGGAGATTTGGTCTGTTGTGGAGTGGTTAGGCATGAAGCAAGCCTGCTGGGGACGGCGGCTGCTTCTGATGGCTGGGAGAGCATGAGTGAGCAAAATCCTGGTAAAGAGCTTGCCAGGGATGGCGAGAAGGGTAATGCCTCTGTGGTTGCCGCAGACTAGCCTGTCACCCTTACATTTTCCAGAAGGGCGATTTTAGCATCTCAGCGGTTATTGCACAGATGCCGGGGGCTTTCCTGTTGTTAAGTTTTTCTAGAGCGGCTTCGAGTTCCTCAGGTGTGACAGGGTCTGTACTGCAGACAGCACTAGGGGCTGCAGCGTTAACGGCCGATGAGATGGCGGGATTCAAGTTTATTTGTATAGCGCTTTTTACAATACAAATCGTTACAAAGCAACTTTACAGAAAATTATGTTTCTACAATATTTAGTAGTAGCTAGTAGTTTGTGCACGTTTGACAGGATTTTAGAAAAATAAAAATAATAATAATAATAATACAAGACGTAGTCAGCTAGATGATGAACTATCAATATTATTAATTAATAGTAATTATAGGATGCAGTCACACATGTAGCAATAATTGTTAGTTCTGTTTGTTGATTCAAGGTTAGCATCATCTGGGGTCCTCTGAGGGTCAGCATCATCTCTTCTGTGTTCTGGATCCAGACTGGAGCTTGTGTAAATCCTAGTTAATGTAAATGTAGTGATGTAAATCCCGTGATAAAACATAGAAACAAAATAGAGACATCATTAGCATAGCTGCTGATCCAACAAAGTAAAATTAGTTTAACCCAAGCTAAAGAATAAAAATGCAGATGCAACTACACTCACAATTTAAGAGATACATTATTCAAATGCTTGGCGAAAGAGATGCGTTTTTAATCTAGATTTAAACAGAGAGAGTGTGTCTGAACTCCGAACATTATCAGGAAGGCTATTCCAGAGTTTGGGAGCCAAATGTGAAAAAGCTCTACCTCCTTTAGTGGACTTTGCTATCCTAGGAACTACCAAAAGTCCAGCGTTTTGTGACCTTAGGGTGCGTGATGGGTTGTAGCGTGGTAGAAGGCTAGTTAGGTACGCAGGAGCTAAACCATTTAGGGCCTTATAGGTAAGTAATGATAATTTGTAACTGATACGGAACTTAATAGGTAGCCAGTGCAGAGACTGTAAAATTGGGGTAATATGATCATATTTTCTTGACCTGGTAAGGACTCTAGCTGCTGCATTTTGGACTACCTGTAGCTTGTTTATTGACAAAGCAGGACAACCACCTAGAAGTCCATTACAATAGTCCAGTCTAGAGGTCATGAAAGCATGAACTAGCTTTTCTGCATCAGAAACAGATAACATGTTTCGTAGCTTGGCAATGTTTCTAAGATGGAAGAATGCGGTTTTTGTAACATTGGAAATATGATTTTCAAAAGACAAATTGCTGTCGAATATAACACCCAGATTTCTGACTGTAGAGGAAGTAACAGTACATCCGTCTAGCTGCAGATTGTAATCTACAAGATTCTGTGTGGTGTTTTTTGGTCCAATAATTAATATCTCTGTCTTATCCGAATTTAATTGGAGAAAATTATTTGTCATCCAATCTTTTACATTTTTAACACACTCTGTTAGCTTAGATAATTGGGAAGTTTCATCTGGTCTCGTTGAAATATATAGCTGAGTATCATCAGCATAACAGTGGAAGCTAATTCCGTATTTTCTAATAATATTACCAAGGGGCAACATGTTTATTGAAAATAGAAGGGGACCTAGGACGGATCCTTGTGGCACTCCATATTTTACTGATGATAAATGAGATGACACCCCATTTAAGTAAACAAAATGGTAGCGATCGGACAGGTAGGATCTAAACCATCTTAGAGCCTGCCCTTGAATACCTGTATAGTTTTGTAATCGATCTATGAGTATGTCATGATCTATGGTGTCGAACGCAGGACTAAGATCAAGTAAGACTAGAAATGAGATGCAGCCTTGACCTGACGCAAGAAGCAGGTCATTTGTAATTTTAACAAGTGCAGTTTCTGTGCTATGGTGGGGCCTAAAACCTGACTGAAATTCTTCATACAGATCATTTTTATGCAGGAAGGTGCTCAATTGAGCAGACACAACTTTTTCTAAAATTTTAGACATAAATGGAAGATTTGAAATAGGCCTATAATTTGCCAGTACACTAGGATCTAGTTTTGGTTTCTTAATAAGAGGCTTGATAACCGCCAGCTTGAATGGTTTTGGGACGTGACCTAAAGATAACGACGAGTTAATGATATTGAGAAGCGGTTCTTCGGCTACAGGTAACAGCTCTTTTAGTAATTTAGTGGGTACAGGATCTAATAAACATGTTGTTGGTTTAGATACAGTGATAAGTTTATTTAGCTCTTCCTGTCCTATATTTGTAAAGCACTGCAGTTTATTTTTGGGTGCGATGGATGAAACTGAAGTGTTAGACGCTGTAGAATCTACATTCGCTATTGTATTTCTAATGTTATCTATTTTATCAGTGAAGAAATTCATAAAGTCATTACTATTTAACGTTGGTGGAATATTTGAATCAGGTGGCGTCTGGTAATTTGTTAATTTAGCCACTGTGCTAAATAAAAACCTTGGATTGTTTTGGTTATTTTCAATGAGTTTGTGGATATGCTCTGCCCTAGCAGTTTTTAGAGCCTGTCTATAGCTGGACATACTGTTTTTCCATGCAATTTTAAAAACTTCCAAGTTAGTTTTTCTCCATTTGCGTTCAAGACTACGAGTTACTTTCTTGAGAGAGTGAGTATTACTGTTATACCATGGCACAGTACGTTTTTCTCTAACCTTTTTCAATTTGATGGGGGCAACAGCTTCTAATGTATTAGAGAAAATAGTGCCCATGTTGTCAGTAATTTCGTCTAATTCATGTGTATTTTTGGGTACAAATAGCAGTTGAGATAGATCAGGCAGGTTATTTGCGAATCTGTCTTTGGTGGCTGGAACAATAGTTCTGCCCAGACGGTAACGCTGAGACATATAGTTAATATCAGTTATACGCAGCATGCACGATACAAGGAAATGGTCTGTAATATCATCACATTGGGGTACAATATCTATAGCAGTAAGATCGATTCCATGCGATATAATTAGATCTAGTGTATGATTAAAACGATGAGTGGGCCCGGTGACATTTTGCTTGACTCCAAAGGAGTTTATTAGGTCAGTAAACGCAAGTCCTAATGTATCATTTGCATTATCAACGTGAATATTAAAATCTCCCATGATTAGCGCCTTATCAACTGTAACTAGAAGGTCTGAGAGGAAATCTGCAAATTCTTTTAGGAATTCTGTATACGGCCCTGGTGGTCTATACACAGTAGCCAGAGCAAGAGATACATTAGATTTCTTTTGCATGTCTGACAGTGTAACATTTAGCAGAAGTATTTCAAAAGAGTTAAACCTGTATCCTGTTTTCTGGGTAACATTGAGAATATCACTATATATTGTTGCAACACCTCCTCCACGACCAGTCTGACGGGGCTCATGCTTATAACAGTAGTTTGGTGGAGTAGACTCATTTAGACCAAAATAATCATTTGGTTTTAGCCAGGTTTCAGTCAAGCAGAGTACATCAAAACTATTTTCTGTGATCATTTCATTTACAATAACTGCTTTGGGTGTGAGTGATCTAATATTTATGAGCCCAAACTTTAAAAAATTGTTTTTGTTCATTTACTTTACATTTTTCTGGTTTAATTACGATAAGATTTTTTCTAGATCCTACATTATATTTTGACCTCACTATTCGGGGAACAGACACAGTCTTAATAGTTTTTACAGCACAAGTACTTTTATCATTTAAGCGGGTGGAACAAAACTCATCATAATAGTTATTAGAGAATTGTCTTACTAGTCACATGGAGCGAAGTGTCCTGGAGATGTTGTCAGAGAGCAGCTCCGCTCCGATTCTGCTGGGGTGTAATCCATCAGCGCGAAACAGCCTAGGACGCTCCCAGAAAAGATTCCAGTTATTAACAAATAGCAGTTTCTGTTCTTTACACCATGACAACAACCATTCATTTAAAGCAAAAAGTCTACTGAACCTTTCGTGTCCTCGTCGATATGTGGGCAGTGGTCCTGACACGACGATCGTCGCCGCGGGCGTCGTGCTGCGAACCGTCTCGATCAGGCTGCTGAAGTCCCTCTTCAGCGTCTCCGTCTGCCGCAGCGTGGTGTCGTTAACCCCGGCGTGAAGCACGACCGCTCTGGGGCTCTCGTCGACCTTCAGGATCGCGGGTATCTGCGCAGAAACATCGAGAACACGAGCACCAAGCAAACAATGAGTGTGCACTTTACCTTCGGCTAACGTAGCACTTACGTGTCGGACGATGGAGTCTCCGATGATCACAGCGTCTCGCGGAGGGGAGCGAAGCGGTTCCGGATGGAGATGTCGAAGGCAGGAGGGGGAGAAGTCGTCGCCCGGGACCCGGCTCGCGTCCTCCGCTGTGGATGCACCCAGGGTCCGTGGTGTCCCGGCGTCGCAGTGAAGGACATCTGGGAAGATCGCGTCCTGGGTGCACCGGGCCTGTGCAGAGAAACACACGGAGTAGACGTGGTGGGACTGTTAACAGATCGCTGTATACTTACCCCGGACTTGTGAGCGTCAGCCCGGGATGATTCCAGCGCGGTTCTCCGCTCTCTCAGCTGGGCCTGCCTCACCTCCAGGTCGCGAATCTGCTTTCCCACGGCCTCGAGCTCGAGCTGCACAGAGTGGAGACATTCATCCGCCATTAAAGCAAGTAACAGTGAGTACAGCAGTGGTAATGTGTGTGAATAGAGGATTAGCAATGTTAGCGCAGTTAGCTGCAACCACGCCGCTGATGCTAACGGGCTAAAAGCTAATAGCGGACCCGGGAGATCAAAATAAAACTAGTGATAGCGAGGCGCTCTGATTGTTTTTGTTGTAGAATACAATAGAGGATATATTCACACGTTATATAAACGGAAACGATGATGTATACAATTGATTTTTGAGTTAAAAATAGTCAATGAAAAGAATATAGTGACGGAGCTCAAACGCAGTACAGCCGCCAACAACAAACAGGAAGTATATAACAGGATCACCCGGGGAGGTACCGTGCTGCAGAAGGAGGCTGAAGTGCTCTTTCCGGCGTTCGAGGCAGTTTGCTTCAGTTGCTATAAGGTTGCCATCAGAATCTTTCACCAGGGCTATCTTGATGCATGGGCCATTACGGGCTTGGCACAGCAGACTAAAGACACGTCTTATATTGTTGTTATTGGCTGTACCATGTCCAGTGATGGATAAGCTTCCGGGAAACCAGGTATCAGCAACGCAGAGGATGTTGTGGTGGCAGAGAAGGAGTAGGCGGTTGCTGTTGTCGTTTGTGGACCTGTCAGCAAAGGTTGTGCAGACAGGTGAGCCTGTGGACTGATCACTGCTAGATAGAGTGGCGTTGGCATCGGTGAGGATGATGGTGATATCGTGTGGTGAGGCTTGGCCAACAGCCTAATGGAGTTGGTCAAAGAAGGCATCCTTCGCATCCTCATCAGCGACAATGGTGGGGGCATAAGCAACGATTGCTGTCATCTTGCCGTGTTGGTGGAGAAAGCGGGCCGACAGTAATCTGTCGCTCAGGGGTGTCCAGCTGATGAGGGACTTGCGGAGCGCCGTTGGGATGGCAAGCGCTACGCCATAAAGGCCTGTCCATCTCTCGGGGCCACTCCAGAATTAGCAATGGTCACCTGCTGTTGTTTTGCCATTGCCATTGCCATGCCGTCGAATTTCACAGAGCCCTGCCAAGGAGATGTTATAGCGGCAGAGCTCTCGTGACAGCAGGGTGGCAGCTCCGGGGCGAAGGAGTGTCTGGACATTCCATGTGGCATCTCGGGTCGATCCATACTCGTTGGTCGGGGGCAGGCTTGGGTCGGTTACTGTGTTGGGCCCGGTTCCCCAAAACGTTCTTATCGCTAAGTAGTTCTTAACCTATTCCTTAACCTCTCTCTTAACCTTATGGCACGATTCCAGACACGTTCGTACGCTAAGTATATCCTCTGTAAGTCACACTTTCGTAAGGTTGGTATGGACCATTCGTTAGCTCTCTCTTAGCATTGTTTGAGCTCAAGACGCTACTGTACAGCAGTCTTTAGAAACCAGCGCAGCGCAGTAGAAGTCAAACTATGGTATGTTGACAATGTTAAGGCTCAACAATGATTTTATGTTATGGACATTTTAAGACTCATAATAAATTATGTTCGCAAAGGATACAGGCCTATTTATGAAGATGACTTTATGTGGTATCAGAACTAATATGGTGGTAATTAGCAGACATGGGGACTTGTGACTTGGTGACTTGGACTCGAGTCGACTCGAGTCGCTTTTTTTATGACTTGTGACTTGACTTGACAAAAAATAAAATACTTGAGACTTGACTCGGACTTGGAAGTTAAAGACTCGGGACTTGACTTGACTTGAGACAGGATGACTTGAATGACTTGAGTGTTAATCACATTATGTTTTCAGTTTGAATATAAAATATATAAATTATTTTTTTTTAAATAAAATTGATTACTCAGCTGGAGCGCAGGCTGAGAATCGCGTTGTCATGACTGGACCAGGACACTATCATCAGTCATGCCCTCTCTACCTTACGCACACCACGCCCACTTAGATCAGATATCACATCACATCACATCAACATCTCAGCTTGAGGGGTACCGAGGGTCATCGCTTTTGTCGTCAATAATTCGCGCCTAAAAACGCGTGGAAATCGCTAGTTGCGCCGCTTTCTCCTTGTTTCCAAAGCGCTCGGGCAGTTGCGCCCCTGAGGCGTCGAGCATGTCGCACCGCGTGCGCGTCGCGACCGCGTTGCTTCCATTATGAGCACGCATACCGGTGGCGCATACATGGTGGGATAGGCCACATCGTGCTCGGCTTGCAGACAAGACTCTCGAATCTTATATTTTGCAAGTGCAATACCTTGTAATAGAGGTAATGACTTACGGATGTACTCTGAGAGAGAGATTGTGTGTGTGTGTGTGTGTGACAGAGAGAGAGAGAGAGAGAGAGAGAGAGAGAGAGAGAGAGAGAGAGAGAAACACACTCGTGCTTCACCCGATGAAGGAAACCCAAACTGAGTCTGACTCCAATCACAACCCCAACATTCAGAAACTAATTGACAAAAATCTGAAGTATAATTATGATGAAAAATGAAAAAATGAATTTGAGCTCCAAACCAAACTCCAGTGTTATTCGGCCCTAAACAGAACCACAAAACTGGCAAATTACTTATCACTCAAGCAATTAAAAGAAAGACAAATCCTTTCAAAATATCGACTCAGTGATCATGATTTGGAAATAGAGATTGGTAGACATAAAAGATTCTGGCTACCGAGAGAAGAAAAACACTGTGAGCTGAATCAAACAGAGGATGAGAAACACTTCCCAAATACAGCACTACAAGAGAAACATTCTTCCCACAGTTTGAAGCTTTGAATCGTTCATTCTTGTCTCTAAATGACTCAGAGAAACTACTCTATATACTTGGAGAGAATGAGACGGCAGTCACAATAGCTGCTAAATATTTATACACCATACACACCATACGAAAGGGATAATTTATTATATTCAACTGTTTTATTTGATATTCTTAATTGTATATAATTACTATTATTAATATTAGAAATATTATCTGCTGCTGCTATTTTTATTGTATTGTATTTTATTGTAATCATATTTTGAGAGAGAGAGAGAGAGAGAGAGAGAGAGAGAGGAGAAATGTAAGAAAGTTTAATGTTGTATGTAAACTGTGTTTGAGGGGAAGTCGTGGCCTAATGGTTAGAGAGTCGGACTTGCAATCGAAGGGTTGAGAGTTCGAGTCTCTGGCCGGCAGGAATTGTGGGTGTGTGCATGTACAGTTCTCTCTCCACCTTCAATACCATGACTTAGGTGCCCTTGAGCAAGGCATCGAACCCCCAACTGCTCCCCGGGCGCCGCAGCATAAATGGTTGCCCACTGCTCTGGGTGTGTGTTCACAGTGTGTGTTCACTGCTCTGTGTGTGTGCACTTCGGATGGGTTAAATGCAGAGCACGAATTCTGAGTATGGGTCACCATACTTGGCCGAATGTCATGTCACGTCACGTCGTTTGAGTGAGAGAGAGAGGAGGGGGGGGGGGGGGTGTTCAGAGAGGAATCTGTTGGCTGTTATTTGTTTTATGGACTCAATGTTGAAAATGTAAAACATTTCTGTTGGCAGAAGTGAAAAATAAATAATTTTATGAAGTTACAATTTTGTTTGATTCCATGATGTATTTTACTGAACATGAGTATTTACAATGCAAATCCAAATTATTTTAATTTACTGTTACTTATATCTTGTCTTTTAACTTTATTAAGATCAGATTCTGCAGGTAAAATTACAATAAAAAGGTGACTTGACTTGGACTTGACTTGACTTACTACAGGACTTGACTTGACTTGACTTGACTTGCCCAAGAAAAAAATACTTGGGACTTACTTGAGACTTGAAGGTTAAGACTTGAGACTTGCACATGTGTGACTTGGTCCCATCTCTGGTAATTAGCCTAGGCTTTTTTGTAATGTAATTAAAGCGAATTGGCAATCACTTTTGATAATTAAAAACTGGCAAACAATTTGGCTCTAAATGGCTAAGATCTAGGTATCTTGTATTGAATCAAAGACGGAGCCAGACACGGAGTCGTTTAGTCCATGTACATTTTTTTATTCGGCAAAACTTAAGCCCTTTTGACATTTTACCTGACGTGGCTATATTAAAAAAAATTCGCCTCCCAATACAGCTCATTGGAGCTGCTGGACCTTCTCAGACCTGCGCTTGCCAGGCAAACGCGGCGGAATTTTGCTTTAAGCCCTAAAGCCCAGCGCTACGTTTTTTTTTGCTATAGAGAGATTCATCGAGGTCGTGGGAGAGGGCTACGGCTTAATCAAGACCTTGGTGTGGAGGTGCGTTCACACTGTCACCAACGTCCTTCTGCGCCATGCCGGGGATTACATCCTGGTGGATGGCACACTCATCCCTATCGCCAATTCATCAGTGATTGATCAGGCATAGGCTACTGTTGTGTATTGAAGTATTAAACACAAGACCGGAGTAATTCCTTCGATGCTCTTTTATTTAACACATGTCAAACTTGTCTTCTAGAACATATCACCTCTCATTCTACTCCCCAAGCAGCACTTCAACACTTCAGCATTCCACTGCCACCTTGTGGTTAACTATGAACACAACATTTCCCCTCTTACTTGAAAGATTCTTCATATCACAGATTAGTGTTTAGAACAAAGTTACTCTTGTAAGGTAACAAAATTACGTAAGATTACTGTGTACTTGTTAATAACTCACAACAACTTAACCAATGTAACTGACATTGTTTTACTTTTTCTAATGCACAGTTTTAAGTATTTAAGCAATTATAACTGTTCACAAGCTCACAACATAACCAAAACAAAGATGCATGTTTTCTTTTCTTTTCTTTTTTTTCCTTTCATGCATGTACAATTTCACTTCACTTCACTTCACTGTAAAACATATTCCTTCAACCACGTTGGCATTCTACGCACTCTACTACTCTTCCTAAGATTAAATGTCACTGGTGCTTGCAAGTTCTCATTCTGTGTGGTAACAGGGGCTGTAAAGCGAGCTAGTTTCGATACATTCAATTTATTTTTGTCACTCAGAACGAAAGTACTCTTTCCGATTTGTTGCTCAATGTTCAGTGGTGGTGAGAACTGAGAAACACCCTTCCTCACATGCCCAGGTTGTTTCACTCTCACCTGGTCTCCTGGTTTTTAAAGTGTGGTACTTGGCACCACGTCTTTTGTCAGTGTACTCTTTACTCTTGAGCTGTTTGTTACTCACAGTCTCTTTCACTCGGGCACATTTGTCACTTTTGGGACCAACAGGAAAGACATTCAGCTTTGTACGCATTTTGCGATGATGAAGAAGCTCAGAAGGTGAAACGGCTGTAGTACTGTGAGGGGTAGCTCTGTAGCTTTGCAAGAACTCAGTCACTGCATGTTTCCATGGTTTCCCCATCTGTTCCGCAGAGAGGATGCATTCTTTCAGGACTCTGTTTCACCTCTCCACAGCCCCATTGCATTGTGGGAAATAGACCGTACTATGCATGTGACTTATTCCTCTCTCCTTTAAGAATGCTGCAGACACACTGGAGAGGAATTAAGGCCCGTTATCAGTCACAACACACTGTGGATTTCCCTCTCTACTGAAAACTGATTGGAGGAATGATGTGACCACCTCAGCAGTGACATTCTGAGAAAATGCTACCTCAGGCCACTTACTATGGTAATCCACCAGACAAATGGCAAACGACAGTCAGAAGGTCCTCTCGCAAAAGGTCCAACGATATCGATCGCTAGTTTCTGCCATGGTCCAGATGGCAGGCTGACAGGCTGAAGAGGAGCCGGTGCTGTTTTAGCCGATTTGTCATTCACGTTAAGCAGGAAGAAACAGACGACTGTACTTGAGCATCCATCTGAGGCCACCAGAATAATTCACGCAGCCTCTGTTTCGTCTGGACAATTCCTTGATGTGTCTCATGTGCTAGGCTTATCATCTTAGAGCGCAATGTAGAAGGAACAAGAACACGATGTTCACCTCTCCTCTCTAGCACACCATCCACACACAGTTCATCACGAATGCGAAAGAAGGGCACCAGAACAGGATCCAGGTCACAGCATTTTTTCGGTCAGCCCTGCCCGATTCGCAAGCGCAGCTGGTTTAACTCAGGACAAGCTTCCGAAGCAGCCATGAAATCCTCAACAGACAATGTAGGCAGTCCAGTAACAAAGGCAACCATCTCTGGTTCCACAGCAGCACTATCATTTCCTGTCCGTAATGGCAGCCTGGATAGACAATCTGCAGCACAATTAAGACGTCCAGGTCGGTAGATGACGTTATATGTGTAGCAAAGCAAGCGTGCCGACCAGACACAAGCCAACGCCTCCTTCTCGACCATAGAATATTTCCTTTCGGCAGCAGTAAGGGTTCTACAAGCAAACGCTACAGTTCTCTCAACACGGTCTGGGTGTATTTGTGTCAAACCCACCCCCAGTCCATAGTCAGAAGCGTCAGTCGACACTATAGTGGGGAGGGAAGGGTCAAACAACGCAAGCACCTGACTTCCAGAAAGCAGTTCTTTCAGCTCTTTGAAGCTGCGTTCAGCAGACACAGTCCATTCAAATTTAGAAGTTGACGCATCTCTAAGTAGCGCACGCAACGGCTCAGCAACCGAAGCGAAGTTCGGCAAGAACTTGCTGTACCATGAAATCAGTCCCAGAAATGAGCGCAAGGAAGCAACATCGTGTGGCGCAGGAGCCTCAATGATCGCGGACTTGTGTTCCTCATCTGGGAAAATTTCATGTTTGGAAACGACATGTCAAAGGAATTTTAAGGATGACTGGCTGAACGTACACTTGTCTCAGTTCAGTTGTAGTCCTGCGTCGGACAAGCGCTGCATGACTGAGCGCAGCGTCGCATCATGACTTTCCTGGGTGGCACCGTACACTATAATATCATCCAGGTAGTTCCTCACCCCACGTATGCCTTTCAGGACAGTTTCCATCATTTTTTGAAACGCAGATGGCGCGGAAGCAAGGCCATATGGAACCCGGCAGTACCTGAAGATACCATCATGCGTAATAAACGCGGTGATGTCCCGGCACTCCTCGTGTAAGGTAAGCTGATGGTAAGCAACCGCTAAGTCAATTGTAGTGAACACTGATGTGCCTCTTAATTCACTCAAAAGTTTGTCCATATGCGGCAGAGGATGGCTGTCAACAATCAGGGCCTTATTTGGCCCTGAGCAGTAAGTGAACAATCCGAAAAGTGTAGTTTGTACACAGCCACAGGCAGGATTGACACTGAAGAGCCTGTGTCCACGACTAATTCAGTCTCAATAGAAGCACCATTTGCCGTTGTAACATGAACATTGCATAAAAGTTTGTCTGCAGAGGTATTTACAGTATCAGTCAAAAGAACAACCACGTCCGGGACCACTTCCCGAACGTCCTTAGAAGAACGGCAAACTTTAGAAAAATGTCCGGTCCTACCACAAGTACAGCATTTGGCTCGAGCAGCTGGGCAATCGGCAGCGTTAGCGAGGTGATTTGTAGCTCCGCAATGGTAACACACGCGATTTGCGTGCCGTGTAGTATCAGCCACAGATTTTGCTCCGTTAGAATGTGCATCACGCTTCTTCCGATGAAAGGGTTTAGAAGCTACGGCCTGAACTGCACTTTGTGCTGTGAGCATGTCCGAATTAGAGAGCGCTTGTTCCACCTGACATGCAATAACAATAGGGGTGTCAAGTGTCAGTGAAGTTTCCAGCAGGAGTCTGTCTCGCACTGCTGGAGCATACGATCGTTCGACCAGCTGATTGCGCAGCATTTCACTTTTCATGTCACCATAAGCACATGATGAAAATAATTCCCGCAAAGCAGACAGGAACTGTGAAATGGTCTCATCAGCGCGTTGAGAAAGCTGGCGGAAGCGATGTCGAGCGACCACAACATTCACCTTTGGAACAAAATGATTCTCCAACGCTGTCATTGCCTCTGCAAATGTAGTTCCAGTATTAGGAAACGTGTAAAACAGCCTCTGGCCTTCAGTCCCCAAACTGTGTAGTAGAATAGCACATTTCCTGGCATCATTTCTCGCCAGGTAGCAAAAGGAATCGCAGGCTCTCCACTGCATGGCAGAAAAGATGCAGGCGTAGGCACGGAAACCATCGTCGCCAATTTGTTGTGTATTGAAGTATTAAACACAAGACCGGAGTAATTCCTTCGATGCTCTTTTAACACATGTCAAACTTGTCTTCTAGAACATATCACCTCTCATTCTACTTCCCAAGCAGCACTTCAACACTTCAGCATTCCACTGCCACCTTGTGGTTAACTATGAACACAACAGCTATTTATCGCGAAAGGGATATGCGGCCATAAACGTGCAGGTTATAGTGGACCACAGAGGTGTGATCTCCGACCTGGTGGCAATGTCCAGCAAAACTTCAAGTTCCTCTGACGAGAGGCTTGGTGCCCTTTTTTACGTTGCTTCCCCAGCATATTTTGTATCTAACTCTCTCTCTCTGTTCATTGTAGATAGGTTGCTTTTTATTGAAAAGATAAACCAATTGCAATCAATACCGCATTAAACAGAAGTAACTGCAGCTGCTTGCCAATCAATTCTGATTGTAAAGTACCTTACCATTAATATAAAAGTGTATTATATAATTTTAGTCGTTAAACCCATGTCAAGAAGCGGCACAAGTTGCACAACGGGATAAGGAGGGTGGATGATTAGCGAGGGATACCTGGTTCGTCTAACCGTCACAACATATCGTGTGAACATATTACTGACCATTTGATAATTTAATTTATAGTCTATATTCTACTGATAACTAAAACTATGTTAAAATAAATGTTACTGTAATAATTTGAGGAATGTTTCATTTACATAGAATGTGTTGTCTTTCTTAACGCTGTATTGCACCTATTGCACCCACGATCTTGTAACAATCTCCTTCGGGAGCCTGGCAGGCACACAACATGATGGAGGAGTGGGAAGTCCGTAACAACTGGCCTGGCGGAAAAGCTCCCACTGTAACACAAAGATCTTCCTGAGTACTAACCAGTGAGCAGTGGCTAGGGAGCAGCTGAGGGGACTTTCCCCTCATGAAGAGGGAGAGTTGTGATCTCAATGTTGCCATGGACATGCGCTTGCAGTGATGGTATGAGCCATCCACAAACAAAGTCTTAGCATGCTTATGGCCCAGACATGTGAGACAATGATCGTGGCCATCAGAGGAGGATTGGAAATGACCACATCCCGAAATGCACAGATAAAGAGACATCTTTAAAAAGGGAAATCCCAAATGTTAGTGTGGATGTAACGTTGAACGTGACTGAATGAAATGGGACTTTGTAGATCTGTGCCGCTTGAGTCACAAACTATTCCAGATGGTTCAGGCCAATTTGGTGTACTGGTTCAATTAGTTTACCAAAAATAATCGGTTCAACAGAATGATTCGTTCACAAACCAAATGTCACTCTGGACCATTTGCCTGAGGCTACGGATTATAGGTAATAATGTTGTAAAATAATGTTCAGTTTCTTGCACAGACCGATTGTTTTACTTCATAAGACCTCAATATATCGGCAGGAGCCATGGGTATCAATTTTGTATTTCTTGATTTTCTTTTTTTTTTTATTCACAAAAACCATTAGCCACTGACTTGAATTCAATTAATCACCAAGGACCAGTTCCAGCTAAAAATCTTCTTTACTGTTCTATAATAATATTAATAAGTCTTGGTATATCTTGGATGGAGGTTAAGTAAATTAACAGCAATTTTTCGTTTTCAACTTTCCATTATCCAGTTAGATATTGAATATATATATATATATATATATATATATATATATATATATATATATATATATATATATATATATATATATAATTATATATAAAAGATTGAAGACCTTTGTATTTTTTCCTTTATAGACATCTTTTCTGATTTTGATATCATTTGGGAACAATCAAACTGAGATTATATGTTCAGAACAAAAAACGACTGTCTTACTTGGCATTGGCTTCATTCTGGTTGGACCGAGTGTTCTTCTTCTGCTAAAGAGCACATGGAAGTTTATTTTCAAGAGTGCAACCATGCCCTCTAAAAAAACTCTTTTTTGGGTAAGTAAACATAAATGTTTAATGAACAGATGTGTACAATATAAAGACATTTTTGAAGTTATAAATAAAATAGATTATTGGAGTATGTTTCTCTACAAATTTGATACTTGCCATATTTTTGTAATTGTTTGTTATACTTACTAGCCATTTCTAAGTGAAAATAATAGTTTTTACATACAGTTTTTTAGTTTTTTTTCAGTCGAGTAGCATAGAATCTGATTATATTGTCCGTAACCTTTCTGACTTTGATTTGACCTTTCCCTTAGGTTCTGTGTTGTGAGTTCCTGGTAGGACTGGGAGCTGCAGTTCTAACAATAATAGCCATGCCACACTTTGACATTGTCACCAATGTGATGATTCTAAACAGTGTGAGCATCCTGTCCGCAGTGTTCCAGGTGGTCGCGGATTGCCTTGCCAAAGAGAGAAAGTGCCTTATGGTCCCTGTATGCTCCATTTTCTTAATCGTCACAGGTTATGTGCTCTTTGTGATCAATTATTTGGCATTCGAAAGTTCCTTAGAGATAAAAATATCAGTTGGTCTTGCCATTGTTGGAACCATCTGTGTTTCTGTGAACTGGTGGGAGAGCTATAGTATGCTCTTTAATGTGTCATTTCTAAAGGAAATTTCCAGAGACATTGCTCAGTCCCGTAACATGGTCAGTATCATCTCTAGTTTGATAAGAATCCTGATTACATCAGTTGTGATTGGAGCTTATGTTCCTCTATCAGGTCAGGAATGGAAATCGGTAAAACTTGTCTTTGAAACAGTTGTCATTTCATTGGTGGCGATCCAGATTATATCCTCTGCCTTGTGCCGCTGGTTTGTGGTTTTGGCTTGTAAGATGCGCGCCCTGCGCTGCAGCTTCATCATGCCCATGTACCTTGCCTCAATCACAGTTTTAGCTGGGTTTTTGGTTCCAGTTGTAGTCAGGCTCCCAGAGTCCAATCAAACTTCTACCTGTTTTGAGAACTTTCAGCCGAAATCCAGTGACGAATTGTTACATTTGATATTGACTGATGTTATAAGAACTCTGAATGCCAGGGAC
Source organism: Carassius carassius (assembly GCF_963082965.1). Lineage (NCBI taxonomy): Eukaryota > Metazoa > Chordata > Actinopteri > Cypriniformes > Cyprinidae > Carassius > Carassius carassius. Next base: position 26,416,725 of record NC_081767.1, on the reverse strand, counting down.
ATTGTGGTACACATGAAGACAGGAGGACTGGCCTGTTTGGGCTGCTCTGCTCTGAGCTGGTGGCTGGGACTCATACTCAGTTCAATTTACATCTGGTACCTGAAGATCCATCGAATAGAAAGAACCCAAGATCTGTTTGTGCGACCTATGTATGAAGGAGCATTTATGGAACAGTCTATGTTGCTAAACACTCGTTTTGAAATCAGAAAGAGAATCAAGGAGAAACGGTGGTAAGCGTTTTAACTTTTTAAATATGGTTGCATATATTGGTGATATATCAGCCAATATTAGATTTTTTTTATCCATCCATATATATGTATGTATATATATATATATATATATATATATATATATATATATATATATATATATATATATATATATATTTACATACATACAGGTCCTTCTCAAAAAATTTGCATATTGTGATAAAGTTCATTATTTTCCATAATGTAATGATAAAAATTAAACTTTCATATATTTTAGATTCTTTGCACACCAACTGAAATATTTCAGGTCTTTTATTGTTTTAATACTGATGATTTTGGCATACAGCTCATGAAAACCCAAAAATGCCTGTCTCAAAGAATTAGCATATTTCATCCGACCAATAAAAGAAAAGTGTTTTTAATACAAAAAAAGTCAACCTTCAAATAAATATGTTCAGTTATGCACTCAATACTTGTTCGGGAATCCTTTTGCAGAAATGACTGCTTCAATGCGGCGTTGCATGGAGGCAATCAGCCTGTGGCACTGCTGAGGTGTTATGGAGGCCCAGGATGCTTCGATAGCGGCCTTAAGCTCATCCAGAGTGTTGGGTCTTGCGTCTCTCAACTTTCTCTTCACAATATCCCACAGATTCTCTATGGGGTTCAGGTCAGGAGAGTTGGCAGGCCAATTGAGCACAGTAATACCATGGTCAGTAAACCATTTACCAGTGGTTTTGGCACTGTGAGCAGGTGCCAGGTCGTGCTGAAAAACGAAATCTTCATCTCCATAAAGCTTTTCAGCAGATGGAAGCATGAAGTGCTCCAAAATCTCCTGATAGCTAGCTGCATTGACCCTGCCCTTGATAAAACACAGTGGACCAACACCAGCAGCTGACATGGCACCCCAGACCATCACTGACTGTGGGTACTTGACACTGGACTTCAGGCATTTTGGCATTTCCTTCTCCCCAGTCTTCCTCCAGACTCTGGCACCTTGATTTCCGAATGACATGCAAAATTTGTCCAAAAGTCCAGTGCTGCTTCTCTGTAGCCCAGGTCAGGCACTTCTGCCGCTGTTTCTGGTTCAAAAGTGGCTTGACCTGGGGAATGTGGCACCTGTAGCCCATTTCCTGCACACGCCTGTGCACGGTGGCTCTGGATGTTTCTACTCCAGACTCAGTCCACTGCTTCCGCAGGTCCCCCAAGGTCTGGAATCGGTCCTTCTCCACAATCTTCCTCAGGGTCCGGTCAGCTCTTCTCGTTGTGCAGCGTTTTTTGCCACACTTTTTCCTTCCCACAGACTTTCCACTGAGGTGCCTTGATACAGCACTCTGGGAACAGCCTATTCATTCAGAAATTTCTTTCTGTGTCTTACCCTCTTGCTAGAGGGTGTCAATGATGGCCTTCTAGTCAGCAGTCTTACCCATAGACTGTAAAAAAAGATGGACGACTCGCCTTCGCTCTCTTCCATTGGTCAAAACTGAAGCCGCCAGTGTCCCGATATGGTGCTGACATCTTGGACTTGCGCCTGCGCAGATAGCGATCTAGGGACCAGTTCTGCGCAGTAGCTATGCGCAGTAGCAAGCAGGAAGTAAAGCCTTAAAGCCGCGAAATCAACGGCCCCGCCCCTGTGCCCCGCCCTCACTCTCCCTCGCAAAATGCACATACCGTAATCTGCACTGTTTTGGAAGTGGAGTCCAGCTCCTGTGAACTCTGTCTGCTCCGTTCCACTCCAATCTCATTAAAATAAGGTAAATACAATCTCCTCAGTCCTCCGAAGATCATGAAAAAAGCCTGTTGACGCTTCAGTGCCTCCTCGGCTCAGAGAGCTGTCAATCACAGCTGTCAATCACGACGTCACACCACCGTTTTTAGAGCATTAAATAACTAAAAAACAACTTATTTTAAAAACGAACACTTGAATTTACATTAGCGTGATACAAACTACAGTAAATGACAAAAAACAGCTTCGGAAAAAAGATATTTGAAGGGTAATTTAATTGTTTAGTTGGTCTCGCGTCCCATTGAATAACATGGGGAGGCGGGGTTTATGACCTATACTAGGACCACTCAACAGGGGGCGATCGAGACGTTTTGGCTTCACTTTTCAGGGCTTGTGCGGCACGCTTGGTCTTACCCATGATTGCGGTTTTGAGTAATGAACCAGGCTGGGAGTTTTTAAAAGCCTCAGGAATCTTTTGCAGGTGTTTAGAGTTAATTAGTTGATTCAGATGATTAGGTTAATAGCTTGTTTAGAGAACCTTTTCATGATATGCAAATTTTTTGAGATAGGAATTTTGGGTTTTCATGAGCTGTATGCCAAAATCATCAGTATTAAAACAATAAAAGACCTGAAATATTTTAGTTGGTGTGCAATGAATCTAAAATATATGAAAGTTTAATTTTTATCATTACATTATGGAAAATAATGAACTTTATCACAATATGCTAATTTTTTTAGAAGGACCTTTTTATATGTATATATATATATATATATATATATATATATATATATATATATATATATATATATATAAAATGTATTATATTTAATTTAATTTAAAACTTACATTATATTTCCAAATTAACACTGTGTGTTCCCATTAAAAATTACAAATGGTATATGTTTAATGTCCAAGATGCTAGAGAGATTGAAATTAGATTAAATCACCATTTTTTAAGATGTTTCATCTGAGAACAAACCCTCCTCTAGATTTTTTTAAAGCAGTTCAATGCCTCAAACTTTGCCCACATTCTGCAATGTGGGCAAAGTTTGTATCTGCAATAAAATTTCTGAATTAAAGCCTTTTTTTCTGATTTTTCCAGACCAATAACTGAGAACTTTAAGTCTGTTAATATATAAAAGACCAACCTTTTCTTTGAATTTCTTAATATGAATTGACATCATACATATAATGTACTCCTCAGTGCAAAAGAAATCATCAGAGTGTTTCTGTGTGCAACGATGTGGCATGAGAGCTACGATGAAATGATGAAGATAATCATCTCTATGTTCAGGTAAACAGACCTGAAATTTGTAAAAAAAATTGTAAATTGATTTGTAATTCCAATACTATTTATTTTATTACCAGACTTGATAATTACAGTCCCAAACACAAAAACAGCGATGTCCAGTTTGAATTCCATATTTATTTTGATGACGCTTTCAAGGATGTTGATAATGGAAGGCATGCAAATGAATATGCTGAAATTCTTGTGGATGTTATTAAAGAAGTCTACACGTATGTATCCTTCTTATATAACTATATCTGTTTTTATGTGCAAAACTAATCTTCTAACACTTCACATACATTAGCATTTTCAGTGAAGAAGACCTATGCATATTCAAGCAGAAGGGAGCACTCCCACCCCAGAAGATAATAAACACCCCTTATGGGGGGCGGCTGGAATACACCCTCCCTAAAGGCAATCTGATGATGATTCATCTCAAAGACAAGACACTTATCCGTCACAAAAAAAGATGGTCTCAGGTAAGATTGATTAAAAATCCAGTTAAAATGCAGCTACAGATGTTTTGTAACCACAATTTTACTAATAATCTGTGTTTGCAGATAATGTACTTGTATTACATTCTTGGCTGGAGACTTAACAGACAGTACTTCAAAGAGTTTGAGGAAGGTAAAGAACTGGAATCAATTGAGGAGAGACAGAAGGTTAGAGGATTAACTTTAGACTTCATTACTAGTTCTTCTAGAAAGTAATACAATATCAGCTAGGCTTTTGATGTTTTACTATGTTTTCAATGCTCCTTAGAAAGAAAGGGAGAACACGTATATCTTGGCCCTGGATGGGGACACTGATTTCCAGCCATCTGCAGTAATGCTGTTAATCGACAGACTTAAACTCTACCCAGAGGTTGGGGCTGCCTGTGGCAGGATTCATCCAACAGGCACAGGTTGGGATAGATATTAAGCATTGTTTAGAAATTTTATTGTTTTTGATTATTTGGTCATTCCATTGTTTGGACATTTCCATTGTTCAGTAGAGCTAAGTTCAAACTGACAGGATGAGATGACGATTTTTCCTGCATCTATTTTAAAAGCCTCGTCACATACATGGGTATGCCTACATTGATACCAAAGCAACCCATGCAGATTATTAGTGGATCACACAAAAATAAATGATTTACAAAAGGAGATATTAGGCAGAATGATGTGTCAGCCAGTTATTATTTTCACACAGTTAATTAAATGGTGAATGACAATGTCTGTCATCTCATTTTGTGTGCCAAATATATTTATTTGTATTGTATTAGAAAATTGTGATATAATTATTATAATTGTATAATATTAAAATAATTGTTTGACATTTTTAGAAGCTGAGGTGATTACCTTGTCAAACTTAATATTTTTACAAATTCAAAAAGCTGAATAATCAAAGCCAACTGAAAAGTTGGTAATTTAGTTGACAAATAGTAAATTATTCTTTGTTAGATTAATCTAGAATGGTTAATCTAGATCTAGAATGGTTTAGTATGATGCAGAGAAGGTGTGAAGAATTATTCACCAAATAAAACAAAAAATAAATTAAATAAGAAAATAAATAAAAATAATGACCAAATATTTCTGATCTGTAGCACTGTCCTTTGTATAGATATAAATGCAAGCAAATTTCAGTTACCATACATTCACTCCTATGGGGACAAAAGAAAAGAACAGAAGCAATTTCATATTTTTTGTTGTTGACAAACTGATATTTTTTAGCAAATTAATTTGTCACTTGGTAGAAACTAGTCAATTTAGGTAAATGCCAAGAAAGACATTCTTTGAAAACCATGAAAAAAATAAATGCAAGGTAAAGAAAATACAGTCTAGTCTACATTAAATATGGTACAATATTTAACATTTTGCTGTTTGAAGTAATATTGTAAAATCTGAGAACCACTGCTCTAGAAGTAGATAAAAGCAACTATAGATTATAAAGGTGATAAATTGACTAATGAGATAATTTCTTCACTATGCTTGAAGGGCCCATGGTGTGGTATCAGAAGTTTGAATATGCGGTAGGCCACTGGCTTCAAAAGACTGCAGAGCACGTGTTCGGCTGTGTACTGTGCAGTCCTGGATGTTTCAGTCTTTTTAGAGGAGCCGCACTCATGGACGACAACGTCATGAAGAGATACACAACCAAAGCCAGTGAAGCCAGCCAATACGTCCAGTATGATCAAGGTCTGCTTGAAGCTAACAACGGACAAATAATACCAATTAAACCTAGACTAACATTATTCCCCATCCGTTTGATGCAATGTCAGGTGAGGACCGCTGGTTGTGCACTCTGCTGCTGCAGCAGGGCTGGAGGGTGGAGTATAACGCAGCATCTGATGCATACACCAAAGCTCCACAGGAATTTAAAGAGTTCTACAACCAGCGCAGACGCTGGGGACCCTCTACCTTGGCCAACACCATTGACCTCTTGGGTTCAGGAGAACTGACCTCTCAGAGGAACAGCTCTATCTCAAAACCTTTCCTCTTGTACCAGATTATCAGCATGGCCGCTTCCATCCTGGGCCCTGCCAGTATCTGTCTTATGATATCAGGTAAAGTTTTGCATTAAAATAATTAGAGATACACCGATAAATTGGAACTGGCTGTGTTTTTTTTTTTTTTTTTTTTGGCTCTTTATTCCAGAAATGCACACAAACTGCATTGCAATCATTTCCCAAAATGTAATTTGTGTGGAAAAATTATGAAGTCTGTAAACGGCCAAAAACAGAGGCCAGAAATGCTGTAGATGGATGCAAAGAGGAAAAAATACTGTCACTTGCAGAGCAAGATCACTGTTCATGATGCACAAAATATTGGAAGAAAAATATAAATAATGAATTGGGGGTAGGGAGGTTATATGAATATCACTCAAAGGAACTGACCGTCTTCAAAAAAGTTTCGATTGGCATTTTCTTTTTTCATTTACCTCCATATGAAGTAGTGTTTGTAAGCATATATAACCAAGGAAAGGCTATGGAGCAAATAAACAACATATAAATTAGCTTAAATAAAGATACAAATTTGTCATGAAAATTATGGGTGTATCACTAAAAAATGTTTAAGAGACAGGGTTCTCTGGATTTATTGTCCTGTTTTTGCAGTATGCCAAAAAGATTTAACTTTTCTGTTACATTTGTCCAAAATCTATTTTAAAGTGCTTTTTTTTATCTTGCAGGGAGCTTTGTGTTCATCTTTAATATGGATGTGAATGTAGCCCTTATTTTTGGCATAGTTCCCCCAACTGTCTATCTCATCCTGTGCTTCAAACTGAAATCTGACACACAGATTAAAATTGCAGCAATCATGAGTGTACTTTATGCATTTCTCATGGTGGGAACAGTTCTCTCAATCATAGGTAATGGTTGTTTTTTGTTGTGGTTGTTGTTATTTTAATGTCTAAAAAACAATTGTGATCTTATTTAAACTGCTTTTTGTCTTTTTTCTTCCCAATGCCATTATAATTCCTACTGACACAATGATTTGTTTTGAAAAAAAAATAGTACTTCTCTTTAGGAAGAATTAGGGTTATTACAGTTAACAAAAATGAAAACTGATTCCAAAATGAAACCATAAAAAATAAAACATTTTTGTTACCTGAAATAAAATGAGTTAACTGAAATAAAGTGAAGCATAAAAAAGTTCATCTAGTTTTAGCTAGTTGCCAAGGCAAAACTTCTAATTTTAGCACAAAGTGCTAAAGCAGTAGTATCGAAACTGATAATCATAAGAAATGTTTATTAAAGCAATAAGTCAACATTGAATTAATCAACTGAATTAATGGGTGCTGAAAATTCAGATTTCCCCTCAAAAAATTTTTTTAATATTTTTTTAATATATTAAAATAGAAGACAGTTCTTTTAAATTGTAATACTATTTCAAAATAACCTTTTAGTCCATCAATATTTTTAGAATGTTTAAAGATGGCAGTACTATCTAAACTTAGACATTGATTAAAAGCCACAAAACTAAAATTTTCCTTCTTAATATCCATGTCAAGAGAGAAAACATGTCAATTAGCTGAAGGACTTGACGGGTAACAAATGGGTGAAATATCTATCTATAAAACTTTTTCTCCTCATGTCAACTTTCATAGGTGATCTAGTGAGGCAACAGACTTTTATGACTCCCAGTGGTCTGTTCCTCATTGGCATAGTGGCTATGTACCTCATCACGGCAGCTTTACACCCTCAGGAGTTCTCACTGGTCATCTATGGACTGGTATATTTCCTCTGCATTCCCAGTGGGTATCTACTCTTAATTATTTACTCCATAGTCAACATGAACAATGTCACATGGGGCACCCGTGAATCCGGCAGCAAGGCTAAAGCTACAGCAGTCAATACCATCAAGCAGAAGTTCATGAATGCCACATGCTGCAAATGTCCATGCTTGGAATCTAAAGATCAGATTGAGGAGATGCTGCCAGCAGAAACCATAACACAGAGGTAAAAACATGTCCACACTATAGGATAGTTTCACACTGAAACTTGGATCAATCTGTGTGGAGTTTTATTTTGTAACTATTTTTATATATGGGTTTGTTTTTTAATACTACTACTAAAATTTATATTGCATTCCTACAACGTAGGGAACATGAGTTCCAGCTTAGTCCTCATCAAAGTAAGTATGATTTCCATTCTTAAAGGGATACTCCACCGTGTTTTCATATTAAACTATGTTTTTCCCTTAACTAAGACGAGTTGATACATACCTCTCTCGTCTCAGTGCGTGCACTCAATCGCTTTGGCGCGCGGTGACACTTTGAAAGCACTTAGCTTAGCCCATTCATTCAATATGGGCCAAGCAGAGAAGCTACCAAACACCTCCACGTTTTCCCTATTTAAATACAGTTACTCGCGTAGTGTAACTCGACCTAGGACGGTAACACAAAACAAAACGTTGCGCTTTTCTAAGCGTGTAAAATGGATAACTATATTGTGTGGCGGAATACCATGGCAAGTGCTTGTAAGCACTTCGTCTTGGCGCAGTGATATCTTCACTAGAGGGAGCGGGGGCCGGTGAGAGGATTTTTCACGAGTGAAGATATTACTGCGCCAAGACGAAGTGCTTACAAGCACTTGCGACGACCTCTCTCGCACTGAGACGAGAGAGGTATGTATCAACTCGTCTTAGGTAAGGGAAAAACATAGTTTAATATGAAAACACGGTGGAGTATCCCTTTAAAGGGATAGTTGACCCAAAAATTTTAATTCTGTCATTTACTCGCCCTCAAGTTGTTCCAAACCTGTATGAGTTTATTTCTTCTGTTGGACATACAAGAAGAAGAATAAAGAAGAAATATAAAATCTATGGAATCCAGAAACTGATTGGTTACCCTCAATATTCAAAATACCTTCTTTTGTGTTCAGAAGAAGAAAGAAATTCATAGAGCTATGGAACAACTTAAGGGTGAGTAGGCCTAAGTGATCAACAGAATTTTCTTTTTTTGGGTGAACTATCCCTTTAGTATGCTAATATTTTACATAAAGTCATTGAATTTGACTACCATTAATACTAATGTGTGTTTAATTCCAAAAGCTTGGATTGAACGACTGCAGATGAAATCTAATGACTTTCTCTTGGATGAATCTGAACTCCCTTATGTAAGTCTAACTGGTTAAGGATTGCTCATGAGTGAGCTCCTGAACGCTTTTGAAAAGAGGAGAAAGAATGTGAATGGCCTCTAAATCGATTGCAGAAGGTTTCATCATCTTGGGTGGATAAAAAGTATAAGAGGATAAAAATAATGAAAAGCAAAAAATGTGCTAACAAATATACATGGGTGGCCATTAATATACTTTGGCAGCAGGCTCAGGTTAAGTCTGTGTGCGGGAAGCACTGGGGTGGTAACTGTAATATAAGCAGAATAATTGACTCCGGTCCATATATAATATAATATAATATAATATAATATAATAATTGATTATGGGCCGTTGAATTTTAGAAAATAATGCACTCCCACTTTGCATCATTGCCACCTCGGGTGTACATTTGTTTTCTAATAATTAAATGGCCATCATCAATTATTGATTATATTACTCAAAGGCCCATAATGAATTATTATATTATATTATATTATATTATATTATATTATATTATATTATATTATATTATATTATATTATATTATATTATATTATATATATTATATTATATACTTTTATTTTATTTTCACTTTCATATTATAATTTAAATATTACTTATTTTTTAGTTGTTGTTTTTTAATTGTATTTTTCAAAAGTAGCCATGTATTATTGTGCCATATTACATCTTGCATCTTTTTTTTTGTATGTCAGATATGTAATTTTCATATTAATACTTTAAATTTATAATTTGACCACACTAAAATACCGTTTCAATAAACTAAACTACAACAACAACTGAATTTTTTGACCATGTCATGTTTTATGCATTGTGTTGCTGATTAGATATTAGCTTTATGTAAATTTACACTGATATGCTTTAATGCCTCTTTTTCTGTTGCAGGATGAAATCGATTTCTGGAGAGAACTGCAGAAGAAATATCTGGAACCTCTTAAAGAGAATAAAGAGCAACAGGAAAAAATCGCTAATGATCTTAGAGAACTTCGAAATAAAGTAAGCCATTATACCAGCATGCAGAAAGTACATTTTATGTGGTTTTGTCTAAAATATTATATATATATATATATATATATATATATATATATATATATATATATATATATATATATTTTTTTTTTTTTTTTTTTTCTATACAGGCTACATTTGTCTTTTTCTTCTGTAATGCACTTTGGCTGGTGGCAACTTTCTTCCTTCAGGCAATTGGCAGCACAGTCTCCATAAAGATCCCAAAAGTCTATCCAAATGGGAATCATGCCATGTCAGAAGACTTTTCTATAGATCCAATCGCACTGATGTTTCTACTGAGCTTCACATTAATGCTGTTAATTCAGTTTGTTGCAATGCTTTACCAAAGGTAGCTAAACATGCACACAAGAATAAAATAATGATAACTGATAAAGAGACATTTTTGTTTTATATGCAAAAAAAATCTCTATTTTATTTTAGTATTTCAATAAAAAAAGTAAAAATAAAGTGTAATATTCATCATACTATTAATGTATATTATACATTATAAATGTAAAACCATATGGGTTTTAATATGGGTATATATCATACTGATTTAATCCTATTTTATACATAGTTTAAGTAATGGATTATGTTCTTTTGTTTCAGAATCTACACATTAATCCATTTTGTGGCATATGCTGACACAGAAATTAAATCTTATAGAAAGCAGTCACATCAGGTGAGCCAACAAATCATACACAAAATAACGTATTAAATTTATATATATATATGTATATATATATATACATATATGTGTGTGTGTGTGTGTGTGTGTTCATGAACCATGTCCACCATGTTGCACAGATCCCGGACTCAAACCACCAGCCTGAGATGAATGACCCAGAGACAGCCTTATGTTTTGAGAACCCCTCTGCTATGCCTACAAATGCAGTATAAAGTTTTGAATTTAATAATAGAAATGCTTATAGTCCGGCGGATACTAATATAGAGCAAATATAATGTTTACTTCCACTTTTACATTTCCATTCCATATACCATGCCGCTATATTTCTTACTTTCTTTTTAAAAAATTAAGCACACTAAAATAAAATGTTAAATTGACAGTCATGTAGAAATATTTTAAATCTAGTTTGTACACATTTACTTTAGAGTGTAGGTATAAAAATATTAAATATGTTAAAATGATATGATGAAATGATATGCTCTTTTGAAAATGTCTCTCACTGTGACTCAGGAAGTTTTAATGTTATTAAACAGAAGTTCAGTTTCTGTGAATCCATGTATACTTGCTTTTCTGTCTGAGAAGATAAATGGAGCGCCATCCATTGGTTGGGTTTTTTAATACTAGAAATAATTATTTTATTGTTTTGTGTGATGTAAAATAAAATTCATAATGAGGAAAAACATAAGCATTATACTATGAATCCTTGAATGCTATGAAACAAAAAACTTATGTGTTGTGCTTAAATAAAAAATAAACCATTTCAGACACATTTAATATTTGTTGAAGTACTACTTGTTAACAATAGTAAAAACAATGGTACAATAAAATCAGCATCATCTGTTCCTATGTTGATTTTTCTTCTAACTATATGAGACAGTTACACTAACTTGCTAAACAATTATAGCTTACAAGAAATAATAACTTTTTAATAATGTACATTAAATGTTCAAGTACAGATAACTTAAAAAGGCAAATAGACTTAACTTTTTTTTAAGATTTTTTAAGTTTTATATGGTTTATTTGTTTTAGTGATTTAATACAAATATTGTTTTTCCATAAACATTTTTAAACATTGCTAATATCAAGCTCCTATATTTAAGTCACATTAAGACACATGAACAGCACTTTAAGCTCATATTTTTAACGGTAAACTCACATTTTTTTAAAAACAGTAGCTCATATTTTTAACAGGAAGCTGCATTTTTAAGTCACAATTAAGCTCATGTTTAACAGTAAATTAAAATTTTTACAGAACATTAAGGTCATTTTTAAAAGACACATGAGCAAACCAGTAAACTTGTATTTTTAACAGTCTCATTTACAAAAGACCATGTGTAATGTAAATGTGTTGCTATTAAAAGTGCGCCAAGCAATTTCTCCATTTTAACCAAACAGCTGGTTTGCCGACGATTGTGTTTTAGGCTGCAGATCTTTCTGCCCCAAGGAAAGTACAATCCGCTGAATGAAGTCAAACTTGTATCTCAGCGATTTTGGGTAACTCAGGTGCAATGCATATATTAGTCTGAACAGTAGGCACATTGCTTCAGGAAGGCCATGTAGATTGTCCATCACTAATTTTCCCTCGATTACTATTCCAATCGAAGAGGGAGACCCATCTTGTCCCATCTTCAACTATCACAATCTCCACTGGCACATCAAGAATTGAGCTGTGATCATCGGACATCTAGTGAAAAAACATTAACAAATTAAAATTAATTCACATACATGCAAGCTCATTTACATTACAAAAAGGTGCAACTTAAAGGGTTAGTTCACCCAAAAATGAAAATTCTGTCAGTAATTACTCACCCTCATGTTGTTCCAACCCAGTAATACATCATCGGAACACAAATTAAAATATTTTTGATGATCTGAGTGGTCTCACTCCTCCATAGGTTTTTCTGTAATTTAAACTTGCCAGCCCAGAAAGTTTGTAAAGACATGTTAAAATAGTCCAAGTGACCACAGTGGCTCAACCTATAGTTTATCAAGCGTAGCAATATGTTATTTAACAGCGCAGCGCTTCTGGGTTGTTCGTCAGATCATAGGCTCATGCTGGTCATGTGTGTGATACTGGGCCAATAGCGAGCCTACATTCTGATGTACAACCCAGAAGCACTGCGCTGTTACACTACGTGAACTCACTCAGAGAAACAAAGAGGAAAATGAATAGTTGAATAAAGAAATTATTTTTGTTTGTTTTTTGCGCAAAAAAAAGTATTCGCATCGCTTGATAAACTTCAGGTTGAGGCACTGTAGTAACTTTGTCTATTTTAACAATTTTTTTAACTTTCTGGGCCGGCAAGTTACAATTACAATAGAAACATATGGAGGAGTGAGACAGCTCTCAGATTTAATCAAAAATATCCTAATTTGTGTTCCGAAGATAGTATTACAGGTTTGGAACAACATGAGGGTGAGTAATTACTGACATGAGTTTTCATTTTTTATTACACATTCACACAATCTCTTACAAGCACTGTATCAATCTCAATCTAAAAGGGTTAGTTCACCCAAAATTTTAAATTCTGTCATTAATTACTCACCCTTGTGTCGTTGCACATATGAAAGACCTACGTTCATCTTCAGAACATAAATGAAAATATTTTTAATGAAACCCATGAGATTTCAGTCCCTCCATACTACAGATCCAATGCAATTACCACTTTCAAGGTCTAAAAAGGTATGAAAGACATCATTAAAGTAGTCCATGTGACTCCAGTGGTTTAATCTCAATTTCATGAAGCTATGCAAGTTATTTGTTTGTGCAGAAAAAAAAGTACAACTTTATTTACAAAATATAATCTCCAATCTTCACGCATGTTCTCGCATGAATACAAAACTCAAGCATTGTGGTGCTATATGAGATACTCTCATGAACGGGCGTTGCAGATAAAATTTTTCAAAAATACAGTGGTAAATTATGTTTTTTTGCACAAACATAGCACATATTTTGCTTCATAAAATTGAGGTTAAACCACTGGAGTAAAGTAGTACAGAGTACTGTAACAAAGTCTTTCCTATCGTCCTTGAAAGTGTAGTTGCGTTGGATGTCAATGGAGGGACAGAAAGTTACAGAATATCATTAAAAAAATCTATTGTGTCTTGAAGATGGAATGACACAAGAGTGAGTCAATGAATTACAGAATTTTCATTTTTGAGTGAATTAACCCTTTAGATTGAGATTGATAAAGTGTGTGTGTGTCTGTGTGTGTGTGTGTGTGTGTGTGAATGACTGAGATTGTGAATGTGTGAGAGTGTGTATAGAGGGTGAGAGGGTGTCTTTTGGACATTTTCTCCTTGGAACACTTACAAACATGTCTTAAAGAAACCAGGAGAGTCATCTCCAAACCAAAGGGGTAGAGCTTGAAGCACCAAAGTTCAGCTTCAGTTGGCTCTGATAGCTTGTGTGGAAAAAATGAAATTGTATTAAATCCAACCACTTGATAATAATACATTATAACAGCCTTTAAACATTTACTCCGAGATCAACTATGAAGTCTATATTGCAGTTTATACAGTTTTCATATCAATCTACTTTCTTCTAAGATATATCTAGGATAAATTATTGGGACTTCTAACTAACCTTTGTTTGCTTCAGAACGTTCATCAAGAGCTGATCAGCAACTCCCTTTTTTGCTCTGAAAATGTCCAAGAGGCCTGTACTATGTTGGTCAAGGGTCTCATAAATTCCCTTTTCAAGTTCTTAACAGCAATCCTATTAAACTCCATGTAGATCTGAAAAAATTAAGAAGGGGCAAGTAATGACATGCATGCGTCACACCATTATATGTGTCAGGGCGCTTGCACTCCAAGCTGTCAGGAGGAGATGCATCTGTTGTGTTGTTCATCAAAATAATACTTGCTGCTATCCTTGATGCTGCAACCCGTTTAAAAAAGTTAAATTACATTCACATGCGTCATCTCAAATCGGGAAGATTGACATTTCGCAGATTCCAGACTGTAGTAAACGCATTCAGCTGTTTGCAGAGGCTGTGGATTAAAGGTAATATATAAATAATGTTTAGTTTCTTGCATAGACCTATCATTTCATAGAATTTCATTCCACATAACTATTAATTAATAATATCTCTGTAAATGTGTCACAGGCGGGAAAAGGTCTGCAGTTTTTAGTGAACATACAATCCTTAAAACGATTAACGTTAGGCCTAAGTCAGTATTCACGCGGCAGCCCTATTTTACACCAAAAAAAGAAACATTATTTCACAAATTACACAGAGACATTTCAGTGTCTGGAAATAGAATTTTCTCGAAGTTCGAGCCGCAATATGACGCTTCGGTAAAGTAAAATAACAGCGCTAGTCTGTAAAACATTGGCTATGTTTGGAAGTTAGGTGATTTTAACTTAAATGCATTTATACCTTGTCCATCCGTATAAAAAATAAAACATTTAACAGACAATAAAGCAAAATTTATTGTAAAAAATTACATAAAGTTAGTAACACAAACTTGTTTATAACTCGAAAATACTTGAAGGCAACTAAGCACAATTTAAATATATATTTTACCATTATTCTACCTACCAGCGTACTCTTGAGTCTTTCACAATGACTCTCTTCCCGCCTGCTTTACCGTCTGTCTGGCTGCTTGTGCAGCTGGCCCGCTGCCAGAGTAAAACGGTAAAGTATTTTCACCATGCAAATAACATAACAATAAAACTTATAAGGAAATAAAAAAAAATATGTGTGTATATTTATGCATTGCATTTAAATCTTTACTTACCTATTTAACTTTAAACTTTATTATTTATTTCTTCTTTCAGGTGGTTCTGCAAGCGACTCTGGCATGCAGTCAGTGCTGCGTCCGTCTTCAGCAAATTCGACAAAAATTCCCGCCTTGTGTTATATTGGTCAATCGGCTTTGTTGTCAAGGCAGAATTTCAAGCGTGACCAATCATTTTTAAACAGAGACGTAGCAACTAATTTAAATAAATGGAAATTCTGAGTTTATAACACTTAAAATCTTAATTCAAAAGATTTTTACTGCCAGTGAGTAAGTTAAACACACCTGTTTAAGTTTTGATGACAAAACTGGGTGTTATAAGTAATGCGAAGTTACGTTAACTTGATTTCTTTATTAATGACAACATTAGGGGTTACAGTTTTCCAGGGTTATAATTCCTACTCTGGAGCAGGTGTTAACTCCAAATTGTAGTGCCAAACAGTTTGAAACAGTTTAAATATGATGTAATGGCTGGGCCTCATATGCATGTAGTAAACAGTGTTTTTGTTTTCAGTCTGAGGGAAAATATCAATTGGTGATGAAAAACACGTGAATTGAAGTGATAAGAGACCCTTTTACCTGTATAGTTTGAAAAAGGTCCATTCAAGAAAAAGAAAAAAGAAAACTTGATAGTAAAACTTCATTGCAAGAGCCTTTATGTAAACAGGTCACATGCTGAAGTCATCCAGTCAATAAAACTGACACCACAAATATGCAAATAAGAACTGTAACCCAGTGTTAGATCGCGGATTAGATGCCCATGATTAATTGTTGAAACAGGATTCTGTTTAATGAACCAGGGTTAACTCTTTCAAGTGTAAAAAGCCCAAATGCTTGTTAAGTCATTAATGAGGTACCAAAACACCCCCCCCCCCCCAAACAAAACAATGTTACAATAGTTACTTACATTACACTCTAAAAAACGAGTGATTGTTTTTTCAACACAAATGCTGGGTTGAGACCATTGGGTAGGACCTTGGGTTGTTTTAACCCAAGTTTGGGTTGAAAATTTGTCTCGATTTTAACTCAGCGGCACTGAATACTTTTGGCCAAAAGTATTTGTTAGCACTCGTTAACTTGTCATTAGCGTTTTCATTCGAACCTATCGCTGTTTTCTTTTCTCCTCTCCTCTCTCTCGCTCCAGTTTTTCACAAGTTCATCAAACAACCGCAGTAAGAATATTTCATCAAACACGGTGAGTAATGGCTTCTCCTGCTATTGTTATTTGCACCTCTTGCCACATGTACAGTTTATCTATCTCTGTCGCTGATGATGGATTCACATGTGATAAATGCAGAGAAATAGTTAGGCTGACAGAGAAGATTTTAGAATTAGAGACACGCATCCAAACTTTAATTGAGGACAGTAAGAATGTTAGGGCTCTAGATACGGCTTTGGATGCGTCTAGCTCAGGGATTCCTGTACATTGTTCGGTTCCGGAAACAGAGCCCCTGCAGCAGGGCAACTGGGTGACGGTGAGGCAGCGTAGTCGTGGGTCAAAACACCGCTCTTCTGTTCCGATCAAAACATTAAACAGGTTCTCCCCACTCAGTGATGCACCTACTGGGAAACCTGATGAAAGTGCTCTAGTTATTGGTGATTCTATTGTACGGAACGTGAATATAGAGACACCAGCCACCATAGTCAAATGTTTACCGTGAGCCAGAGCGCCTGACATCTTGGCAAATTTAAAACTGCTGGCTAATGCTAAACGTAAATACAGTAAGATTGTTATTCATGCCGGCGCTAATGATATTCGACTTCGCCAGTCGGAGATCACTAAAAATAACATTAAAGAGGTGTGTGAACTTGCAAGCACGATGTCAGACACTGTAATATGCTCTGGTCCCCTCCCTGCTTACCGTGGTGGTGAGATGCATAGCAGATTGTCATCACTCAATGGCTGGATGTCTAAGTGGTGCCCACAGAATAACATAGGTTTCATAGACAATTGGACGAGCTTTTGGGGCAGACCTGACCTGTTGAAAAGAAATGGTCTTCATCCCTCCTGGGGTGGCGCCACTCTTCTCTCTAGAAATATGGCAAATAGTCTTAGAGTTTATACTTGACTAACTGGGGCCCAGGTCAGGAAGCAGACAGACTGGCTAAACCGACCGTCTGCTAGCTGCCTCCCGTCACAGAGGTCACCTAATTCTCAGCACATAGAGACTTTTTCACCTAGATATCACACTATAGAGACTGTGTCTGTTCCCCGAACTAGAAAATACAAAAAACGTCCAAACCAAGTTAAGATTAACAATTTAATTGAGGTTCAACAAATAAAAAACAGAAGCAATATGGATGAAAAATTGATAAAGCTTGGCTTATTGAATATCAGATCCCTTTTTACGAAAACACTTTTTGTAAATAATATGATCACTGATCATAATATAGATGTACTCTGTTTGACAGAAACCTGGCTGAAACCTGATGATTACATTATTTTAAATGAGTCCACCCCCCAAGATTACTGTTATAAACGTGAGGCGCGTCTAAAAGGCAAAGGTGGAGGTGTTGCTTCAATTTATAACAACGTTTTCAGGATTTCTCAGAGGGCAGGCTTCAAGTATAACTCGTTTGAAGTAATGGTGCTTCATATAACATTAACATTTGTTTCTCTGGATAATTATAAATCCCCTGTTATGTTTGTACTGGCTACTGTATACAGGCCACCAGGGCACCATACAGACTTTATTAAAGAGTTTGGTGATTTTACATCCGAGTTAGTTCTGGCTGCAGATAAAGTTTTAATAGTTGGTGATTTTAATATCTATGTTGATAATGAAAAAGATGCATTGGGATCAGCATTTATAGACATTCTGAACTCTATTGGTGTTAGACAACACGTTTCAGGACCTACTCATTGTCGAAATCATACTCTAGATTTAATACTGTCACATGGATTTGATGTTGATAGTATTGAAATTATTCAGCCAAGTGATGATATCTCAGATCATTATTTAGTTCTGTGCAAATTTCATATAGCCAAAATTGTAAATGGACCCACTTTATATTAAGTGGCCTTAACTACTATGTACTTACATTTTAATTAATAATTTAGTACAATGTACTTTTTGTGTACATACATGTTTTTACATTGTACTTATATTTAAAAAAAACTACATGTAATTACATCTGTATTTAATTTCTGTAATTACATTTATAATTACACTGTTGACCCATACTTTACACCTTAACCCACCCATACCTCCAACCCTCTCCCTAACCTTACCCCTATCCCACCTCAATAGCAGCAAAAGTGTTTTACAATACAATATGAACACAATAAGTACATTGTACTTATTTTTTATGTAAGTACATAGTAGTTAAGGCCACCTAATATAAAGTGGGACCGTAAATTCTACTTCTTGTTACAAGTATGGAAGTATCATCACTTCTACCATAAAAGACTGCTTTTTAAGTTATCTTCCTGATGTATCCAAATTCCTTAGCATATCCAAAACCTCAGAACAACTTGATGATGTAACAGAAACTATGGACCTTCTCTTAAATAAAGTTGCTCCTTTACGCTTAAGGAAGGTTAAGGAAAACAGTTTGACACCATGGTATAATGAGCATACTCGCACCCTAAAGAGAGCAGCCCGAAAAATGGAGCGCAAACTAGAGGTATTTCGTATTGCTTGGTGGGAAAGTAACCTATCCTACAGAAAAGCATTAAAAACTGCTAGATCCGATTACTCTTATTCTCTTTTAGAAGAAAACAAACATAACCCCAGGTATTTATTCAATACAGTGGCTAAATTAATGAAAAATAAAGCCTCAACAAGTGTTGACATTTCCCAACACCACAGCAGTAATGACTTTATGAACTACTTTACTTCTAAAATCGATACTATTAGAGATAAAATTGCAAACATTCAGCCGTCAGCTACAGTATCACATCAGAAAGTCCACTATAGACCCCCTGAGGAACAGTTCTAATCATTCTCTACTATAGGAGAGGAAGAATTGTATAAACTTGTTAAATCATCTAAACCAACAACATGTATGTTAGACCCTATACCATCTAAGCTCCTAAAAGAGGTGCTTCCAGAAGTCATAGATCCTCTTCTGACTATTATTAATTCCTCATTGTCATTAGGATATGTCCCCAAAATCTTCAAACTGGCTGTTATTAAGCCTCTCATCAAAAAACCTCAACTTGACCCCAAAGAACTAGTTATTATAGACCAATCTCGAATCTCCCTTTTCTGTCCAAGATACTAGAAAAGGTGGTATCCTCACAATTATATTCCTTCTTAGAGAAAAATGGTATATGTGAGGATTTCCAGTCAGGATTTAGACCGTATCATAGTACTGAGACTGCTCTTCTTAGAGTTACAAATGATCTGCTCTTATCATCTGATCGTGGGTGTATCTCTCTATTAGTTTTATTTGATCTTAGTGCTGCGTTTGACACAATTGACCACAACATTCTTTTGCATAGACTTGAACACTTTGTTGGCATCAGTGGAAGTGCATTAGCATGGTTTAAATCGTACTTATATGACCGCCATCAGTTTGTAGCAGTGAATGAAGATGTATCATATCGATCACAAGTGCAGTATGGAGTACCTTAAGGCTCAGTACTAGGGCCGCTACTCTTCACGCTTTATATGTTACCCTTGGGAGATATCATCAGGAAACATGGTGTTAGCTTTCACTGTTATGCTGATGATACTCAGCTCTATATTTCTTCGCGGCCCGGTGAAACACACCAATTTGAAAAACTAATGGAATGCATAGTCGATATAAAAAACTGGATGACGAGTAATTTCTTACTGCTAAATTCTGAAAAAACAGAGGTGTTAATTATAGGACCTAAAAACTCTGCTTGTAATAACCTAGAATACTGTCTAAGACTTGATGGTTGCTCTGTCAATTCTTGGTCATCAGTTAGGAATCTAGGTGTGCTATTTGATCGCAATCTTTCCTTAGAAAGCCACGTTTCTAGCATTTGTAAAACTGCATTTTTCCATCTCAAAAATATATATAAATTACGGCCTATGCTCTCAATGTCAAATGCAGAAATGTTAATCCATGCATTTATGACCTCAAGGTTAGATTACTGTAATGCTTTATTGGGTGGTTGTTAACGCTTAGTAAACAAACTACAGCTAGTCCAAAATGCAGCAGCAAGAGTTCTTACTAGAACCAGGAAGTATGACCATATTAGCCCGGTCCTGTCAACACTGCACTGGCTCCCTATCAAACATCGTATAGATTTTAAAATATTGCTTATTACTTATAAAGCCCTGAATGGTTTAGCACCTCAGTATTTGAATGAGCTCCTTTTACATTATAATCCTCTACGTCTGCTACGTTCTCAAAACTCAGGCAATTTGATAATCGACTCAAATCAAATCAAAATTTGATAAAATCAACTGCGGGCGGCAGATCCTTTTCCTATTTGGTGCCTAAACTCTGGAATAACCTACCTAACATTGTTCGGGAGGCAGACACACTCTTGCAGTTTAAATCTAGATTAAAGACCCATCTCTTTAACCTGGCTTACACATAACATACTAATATGCTTTTAATATCCAAATCCATTAAAGGATTTTTAGGCTGCATTAATTAGGTAAACCGGAACCGGAAACACTTCCCATAACACCCTATGTACTTGCTACATCATTAGAAGAATGGCATCTACGCTAATATTTGTCTGTTTCTCTCTTATTCCGAGGTCACCGTAGCCACCAGATCCAGTCTGTATCCAGATCAGAGGGTCACTGCAGTCACCCGGATCCAGTACGTATCCAGACCAGATGGTGGATCAGCACCTAGAAAGGACCTCTATTGCCCTGAAAGACAGCAGAGACCAGGACAACTAGAGCCCCAGATACAGATCCCCTGTAAAGACCTTGTCTCAGAGGACCACCAGGACAAGACCACAGGAAACAGATGATTCTTCTGCACAATCTGACTTTGCTGCAGCCTGGAATTGAACTACTGGTTTCGTCTGGTCAGAGGAGAACTGGCCCCCAACTGAGCCTGGTTTCTCCCAAGGTTTTTTTCTCCATTCTGTCACCGATGGAGTTTCGGTTCCTTGCCGCTGTCGCCTCTGGCTTGCTTAGTTGGGGTCACTTCATCTACAGTGATATCGTTGACTTGATTGCAAAGACACTATTTAATTGAACAGAGATGACATTACTGAATTCAATGATGAACTGCCTTTAACTCTCATTTTGCATTATTGACACACTGTTTTCCTAATGAATGTTGTTCAGTTGCTTTGACGCAATGCATTTTGTTTAAAGTGCTATATAAATA
This sequence comes from Carassius carassius, assembly GCF_963082965.1. Lineage (NCBI taxonomy): Eukaryota > Metazoa > Chordata > Actinopteri > Cypriniformes > Cyprinidae > Carassius > Carassius carassius. Next base: position 26,395,199 of record NC_081767.1, on the reverse strand, counting down.
CAGGTGACTTGACTTTTATTCAGCAAGGATGTGTTAAATTGATAAAAAGTGATAGTAAAGAAAATATATTATTAGAATACATATTATTCAAATTTTTTTTTTTTAATAAATGCAGTTCTTTTTAACCTTTTATTCATCAAATATATTAGACAGCAGAACTGTTTCCAATACTCATAATAAATCAGAATATTAGAATGATTTCTAAATGATCATGGGAGATCCAAGACTGGATGTTACATGTGAAGGCTGGAGTAATGATGCTGAAAATTGGGGTGGTGTTGGCGCAGTGGATAAGACACATGCCTTTGGTGTGAGAGACCCGGGTTTGAATCCACTGTGAGAACACCAATGTGTCCCTGAGCAAGACACTTAACCCCTAGTTACACTTAACCTTTAACCATTTTGCTAGGGATAACAGTCTTGGTAGGGGCTGATCTGAATGATATGTCCCATTGAAAAGAAAGTGAAATCTTCCAAAAATACCAACGAGCTTTGAGAATAACCAGAGGTCATGAAAAACGAATGTCAGCTGGAAAATAATAGTGGGTGCAGGCCTTAAATGCTCTGAGGTAAGGGGTGGGGCCTTACCTGCCATTGGCTGCGTGCTTCTGTCTGTTGGTGCAATTGGATGCTTCTGCAGAAGTCAGGTACGGATGCCCTTGCCATAGATGGATCTTGAACACGAGATGATGAAAGAGAACGAACAATCTACACCTGCTCCCTAAGTTTAAATGGTGTGTAAAACGTTTTGTGTTCTTTTTGTCAAACTGATGATAATAATTACAAGTTAATTTGCCCTTGCCCTCTTCTCTTTTTTTTGAGTTGATAACCGTATGAAGCAGCTCTCGCCAGTCACTATTTAACCAGCCATAAATAGAGGATGGATGGGACAAATAGCAACCAACCATCCTGCTTGTACAACGACAACAATGAAGAAATCAATATTATTTTTTACTGCTTTTTTATATTTAGTAAAATTCTTTTAATGAGATACTATAGCATGGTTTCTCAAATCTTGCCCTGGAGGGCCAATGCACTGCCAATAGTATACCTGAAAGTCATACTCAAGTAAAAGTACAGATATCTTACCAGAAAATAACTTTGGTAGAAGCTGAAGTCACTGTTTAGAATATAACTTGAGTTAAAGTCTTAAAGTATGTAATATTTATACGTATGTATTTGTACGTAAATGCAAAACGGAAGAGAAGCATATATATATATATATATATATATATATATATATATATATATATATATATATATATATATACACAAAGTTTGAGTGGCAAGATTGTGTTCAGTTTTAACTATTTCCTCCATTTGTATTTTTGGATAAGAATAAGAAGCACTTCATCCGGTACTTAGTGTCTTTCTTTCCAACATAAGTTTTGTTTTTAACATAAAACGCTGAATACTGATATTTGAACATTTTAAACATGAAAATAACTAGTGAAAATGTGAAATTAAAACCACCAGTAGGTGACAGCAAGTGAATGTCAACAAGTTGAATTTATTTCAGTAATTCAACTCAAATTGTGAAACTTGTGTACTAAATAAATTCAGTGCACAAAGACAGAATAAAATTCTTTGGTTCTTTTTTATTGTGATGATTTTGTCTCACATTTAACAACAAAAAAAGAAACTCCAATTCATCTCAACAAATTAGAATATGGTGACATGCCAATCAGCTAATCAACTCTAAATAGCTGCAAACGTTTCCGAAACCTTCAAAACGGTCTCTCAGTTTGGTTAATTAGGCTACACAGTCATGGGGAAGACTGCTGATCTGAGTTGTCTAGAAGACAATCATTGACACCCTTCACAAGGAGGGTAAGCCACAAACATATATTGCCAAAGAAGCTGGCTGTTCACAGAGTGCTGTATCCAAGCATGTTGACAGAAAGATGAGTGGAAGGAAAGAGATGCACAACCAACTGAGAGAACCGCAGCCTTATGAGGATTGTCAAAGCAAGATCGATTCAAGAACTTCAAAAGGAATGGACTAAGGCTGGGGTCAAGGCCTACAGAAATGTCAAGGAATTTGGCTACAGTTGTCATATTCCTCTTTTTAAGCCACTCCTGAATCACAGACAACATCAGAGGCGTCTTACCTGGGCTAAGGAGAAGAAGAACTGGACTGTTGCCCAGTGGTCGCAAAATCCTTTTTTCAGATGAGAGCAAGTTTTGTATTTCATTTTGGAAACCAAAGTCCTAGAGTCTGGAGGAAGGGTCATAGCCCACGTTGCTTTAAGTCCAGTGTTAAGTTTCCACCTTCTATGATGATTTGGAGTGCAATGTCATCTGCCGGTGTTGGTCCATTCTGTTTTTTGAAAACCAAAGTCATTGCACCCATTTACCAAGACATTTTGGAGCACTTCATGCTTCCTTCTGCTACCTCCAGCTTTTTGAAAGATGCTGATTTCATTTTCCAGCAGGATTTGACACCTGCCCACACTGCCAAATGCACCAAAAGTTGGTAAAATTACCATGGTGTTGGTGTGCTCGACTGGTCCGCAAACTCACCAGACCTGAACCCCATAGAGAATCTATGGGATATTGTCCAGAGTAAAATGAGAAACAAGAGACCAAAAAAAAAATGTAGATGAGCTGAAGGCCACTGTCAAAGAAACCTGGGCTTCCATACCACCTCACCAGTGCCACAGACTGATCACCTCCATGGCACGCCGAATTAAGGCAGTAATTAAAGCAAAAAGAAGCCCCTACAAAGTATTGAGTACATTTACAGTAAATGAAGGACAGTAATTGAGTACATGCGACGAACAACCGTATAAGTCCAAAAAAACAAAAATTGAGATAACCATGTGACTTCAATGTATGTGTGCCACTTTGTATACAGAATCACTTTGGGGGCTGGTCGCGCGACCAAAACTCTGAATTTAAAATTTTAAAATAGTCTCACGCGGAAAAACCGTTTATGTCCACTAACGAAAAATGGAGACGCCGGTTGCTTTCATGTCCGCTGCGGACATTAATAGACGAAACGTCGGTAAAAAAAAAAAGGAGAGCGAACATGAATGAATGGAAGGACAGAGCAAGGAAGTCTTTGAGGGATGCTGGGAAACCATATGTGAACCAGAGAGGAGAGCAAAAACGAGTAAAATGTCCAGCAAAAGAGGTGAGTGAAAAACCGTATACAAAGTATCTACATAAAGTTAGCGGTTACAGTCAGAGGGGCGTGTAGGCTACTGGGCGTCGTCTACTACAGTTCATTCATATAGCTCACTCTGTTTAAAGGCTCAAGTCATGAATGGGTCGATATGAAAGCTGAGAAAATTAGGATTCAGGGGACGTTTTAAACATGTCTCTAAGTTACTCCTTATAACCACGGAGAAATGAATCGAAACGCTTTAGGTGCAGCCCAGCTGCGTCTAATGTTAGGCTTGAATGTTTTTTTTTTTTTTTTTTTTACCATTCATTGATTGTGTTATAAGGACTGCTGGCAGAATTTTATATACATAAACAAAAATATGTAAATTCATCACCAATCTTTAAGATGTTTAGAGTAGAATTTGATTGCTTTATGTCTTCACTGAAATTGGTAAAAAAAAAAAAAAAAAGAAAGTCATTGACGTGTTTAAAATATTTTGATATAATTTTTGGATCCCTGTTACCATTGAATGCAACACTTTGTTTTTGTAATATTGTATGCTATGCTATGTTTGTTACTTGTTATTTAATAAATAATAAAAATAAATAAAAAAAGGTAATAAAAAAAATGCATTGATTGTGTAAGCTGTTATATATTCTAGCTAGTAACCTTAATAGCTGCTAATAGCTCTAGTGTTTTATAGCTCAAAAAAACAAAAAAACGCTAATGTGACTTTGTATCTGTTAAGGGAAAGGCGTGCAAGGAGACATGTCCCAGGCAGTGTTCAAGCCTAACAGACCAAAGAAAACTCCAGCTCTTCACAGAGTTTTATGCTGTCTCTTATGAGAGGCAGACGACCACGTGGGCCTGACACTGAGAATACAAAGAGGAAGTACACCTCTGTAATGTAATGTATGATCCCAGGATTTCGAGATCGGCCAAAATGTCCGGGATTCGCTTTTGCGTTCTACAGTTGCCATTCACTGTGTTTACTGTGGCGAGCAGGACGAGACTGAGGGCCTCGGGAGAACGGCGCGAGGCCGGTGGCGTGATTACTGGTGAGCAACAGCTGTGAGACGCACCGGTCTCGTGTCTCTCACGGAGGAGCGGGAATTTTCTTAGCAATGCTAAAACGCACACATCAATCAATCACATGTTTAGCGTTCATGTAAACATTACATTTAGATTCACCAATCAGAATGAATTTAGTTAGATTGAAACAAAAGGTGTGCATGTAAACAATGACAATTTTTGCATCATCTGAGGTTTTTTCCAGACAAAAAATACATAAATCTCTCATCTCAGGGGGATATGAGGGAGGAAAGCATGGTAATTCGAAAATACTACTGGTTTTCTACTAATACAAAGCTAAATGCTAAATCCTGAAGTATCCCTTTAATGATTGTTTGTGAAAAACAAAATCCTATAGTTTAGAGAAAAGTTTACAATTATATTAAATTTTATTGTCACAGAAACAATGCAGTTGTGCAAAACAGACCAGTTTATTATATTTCCCTTGTTCATGAGTTGTGTTGTTTATTTTTTAGGCCTCATAGCATTCATCCTGCAGTGAGAGAGGGGATAAGAGAGCACATCCTGAGCTTCCCACGCCAACTGAACCACTACTCACAGATGAAGGGAGATGTGGAGAGGGAGTACCTGAGCCCTGATTTAAACCTGCTCCGCATGTTCCGCCTATACAAGGAAAACAATCCAGCATCCACTGCAAAGTTCTGGCTCTATAGGGACATCTTCAAGCAGCAAAACCTCAGTTTTGGGCAGCCAAGAAGTGATACTTGTGCAAAATGTGACGCCCTGTTCTCAAAATTAGTAGCTGCTACAACAGATGGAGAAAGGTTGAAGATCGCAGCCGAGAGTGAGCTTCACCACCGGAAAGCCGAAAAAGCGTACACCCAGTTGCAGGCTGACACAGAGTTGGCCAAAACCAATGATGACTGCCATGTCATTTGCATTGACATGCAGGGGGTAGTGTTCACGCCAAACCTGACACACTCCAACGTGTACTATCAACGGCAGCTGGCCAACTACAACCTCTGTATCCAGGAGATGGGCATTGACAAACCTCCTACAATGTGCCTCTGGCATGAGGGCATCGCTCCCAGAGGTTCCATCGAGGTGGCAAGCTGTCTTTTGAAGTGGGCAGAAACATCTTTCGCTCCCCTAGTCCAGGCAAAGGAACGGAAGCTCATCATCTATAGTGACCGATGCTGTGGGCAGAACAACAACTGGCGAGTCCTAAACCTCATGGCCCTACTCGTATCTAGAGGGTACTTCAGTCAGATAGAGCAGAAGTTCATGGTGTCTGGTCACTCCTTCCTTCCCTGTGACCGTTCATTTGCCACGCTGGACAAGAGGCGTAAGGTGTCCACACTCCACACCCCCAGCGATGTCGCCGAGATGATCCGTGGAGCCAGGCAGCTGCATCCATTTAAAGTAATTGAGATGAAATGTGCGGACTTCAGGCAGCTCCCTGATGCAACATTAAAGCATCCATGATGTGGTTGAAAGTGACAGGTAAAAAACTAAAGAACTAAAGAACTAGACTAAAACTAAACTGGTTTTCTGAGATTAACAGTGTTGGGGATATGTGCGTGAAGGAAGAATCTTTATTGAATTTCTTGTTGAATCATGATTTCAGCTACTGATCCATGGTGTGTCCACACAAAAGGGAGCCACAGCCTCTACGAGGGATGGAAGCATTGGCTGATCACCAAACAGAGGAAGAATCAACCACCTCCAGCTCCCTTGTTTTCCACCACGTATGCTCGTGCTTACGAGGACCCTCTGCCCATCAAGAAGGAGAAGCACCGTGACCTTATGAAAATGCTAGCCTACATGCCAGCGGAGGCCCAAGCATTTTATGGGACACTAGAATGTGAAGAGTAGCCTGGTATGTGTAGGTCATGTGCAGGGAAAGGTGGGATATATTGTGTATATTGTGTGAAATGAATCATAAAAGTAGCTGTAGCTTATCTTGTATGCTTTATCTTATGTTGTATAATAGTAATATATAGGTATTTATTTTATTTTATTTAGAACCAAAAAAAGGAAGACATATATGGTAAACTAGCATATGGAACCAGCATGGAATGAAGATGATGTATGTCTGTATTGTAAATATGTATTGTTTACCGTTATTACTGTTTATTGTTTGTATGTATTGTTTATTGTAAGTATGTACGGTTTGTTTGTACTGACGTTTATTTTCTGTACTATAAGTAGGCCTATGTATTGTTCATTGTTTGTACCGTATTGTCCGCGTTTTTGTTCTGTGATTTACGTTGGCAAAAAATAAAAGAAATTGAAAGAAATAAATGCTTAATATTTTCTTTAAGGTTCTGTTACTGTATTAAAACTAAGATAAAAGAATTAAATCTCCAGTGGTTTAAATTGATATGATTAATTGGACTTATACTGTTATTCCACATTAACTGGACATATACTGTTCTTCCACATTCCAGAAATGTAAATTACTCTAACTTTTTATTTTTAAGATTGATACTAAAAAATCCTATCTCATTAGAATTGGGAAGCTTTTGTTGTCTATCTTCAATTAAAAAAAAAAAAGTAATATAATAATCAGAGTCCAAATTAAAAAAAAATGTATTATTCAAAAATTGAAAATATGGACTTATATGGTTCTTCGTCTGAAGCCCTCAATTCACAAAAAAAATTAGTGGTCTTATGAAGTATTTTTATTTGTTGAGATAGTGAATTGGTGGGTTTTTGTTAAATGTGAGCCAATATCATCAAAATTAAAAGAACCAAAGACTTAAACTACTTCTGAATTTATTTAATGCACTAGTTTCACAATTTGAGTTGAATTACTGAAAGAAATGAAATTTTCCACGACATTCTAATTTATTGAGATGCACCTGTAAGTCCACCTGTAGAGGAAGGAGCCCTCAGCTAGAGGAAGAAGGTCCAACAGTTATGTACCGAGGACAAAGTTTGAATGTCCTTGTTTTAAATCTTGTACAGTATGTGTGTGTGACTTGCTAGTTGACCGCTGCATTATTCAAAACATAAACAATTTAATGAGGAACACAGATGTAACTGGTGTTGAAAGAAGGGTGAAACTGTTGCCAAAAGAAATAGTTTCACAAGAGCACACATTCTGGAAAGTGGAGATTCAAGCAGACACACCCACAACCAGCATTTCAATTATGTCAGAACAGCAATTACAACAGGCACATGTGCTCGTGGAGTTAAAGGTCCATCGCCTTTAATGCTATAAAAAAATTTCATATCATACTGGGATTTAGTTTTGACTACATGCATGGGATTTTACTTGATGTATGTCGGCAACTGACAACACTATGGTTTAATTCAAAGTATAATTGAGATAACTGGTATATTGGAAGCAAAGCCATGGCAATTGATAAACGGCTACTTGAAATCAAGCCACCAGTCAATAATACAAGACCTCCATGATCTATAAAGATGTGCAAGTTCTGGAAAGCCTCAAAATACAGGAATTTTGTGTTGTTTTATTGTCTTCAATGCCTGAGTGACATTTTACCACACCACTTCCTTGAACACTTACTGCTACTTTTACAATGAACTTTCTGTCTGTTGAAATATAGTATTTGCTCACATGACATAGATGTAGCTGAATTTCTGTTCAAAAACTTTGTGAGCCATTTTGTGAGATTATATGACAAATGTCATGCTAGTTTCAATATGCACATTCTAGAGCATGCTGCACAGTATTAACCATGCAATTCTTACAGAAAATGGGCAGTGGTACTTGTGAGATCATTTGTCGATGTGGGGCTTGACATAGGCTAAAGCTTTATTGATCCAGTTAGTACTGCCAAAGTTACCATGATTAAATACAGACAAAAAGGGGCTAATTAATTAAATGCACTGAAATAAAACAACTTGTGTTTACTTAAAAATGTGCATGAAGTACATAATTTGCTCTGCATTCAACCGAAGAAATTGGAGGTTGATTGAATAGCGGTGTGAATGGTAATGCATGTATATAATTTTATATTGTATACTGTGGTACAATAATTTGTCATATATTCATATTGTTTATAAGTTATAACTTTTAGCAAGTACACTACAGTTACTGTATGACTTTGAAAGTGACATGACATATAGCCAAGTATGGTGACCCATAATCAGAATTCATGCTCTGCATTTAACCCATCCAAAGCGCACACCCAGAGCAACCATTTATGCTGCGGCACCTGGGGAGCAGTTGGGGGCTCAGTGCCTTGCTCAAGGGCTCCTAAGTCATGGTATTGCCAGCCCAAGGCTTAAACCCACAACTTTAGGGTTAGGAATCAAACTCTCTAACCCCTAAGCCACAACTGCCCTCAACCACAAGAAGAACCATCAAATACCCAGATGACATACTATATTTACAAGAATCTGCTAAATATAACTCAAGTACACTGAAATCAGTACAGAATGGTAAATGGTAAATGGACTGCATTTATATAGCGCTTTCAACAGACCACATGGCCATCCAAAGCGCTTTACAATTTGCCTCACATTCACCCATTCACACACCGACTGCAGTGTCAGCCATTCAAGGCGCCATCCAGCTCGTCGGGAGCAGCTGGGGTTAGGTGTCTTGCTCAAGGACACCTCGACACTTGGTCAGGTGGAGCCGGGGATTGAACCACCAACCTTCCGGTTTGTAGACAACCTACATGAACCACTGAGCCACTGCCGCCCCAGTAGCTGTGTTCAGAATGGCATACTACCACACAGCTCCTGCTATATTGCAGTATGCTTCATGTATATGGTGTATGTTCTGTATGCATGAAATGCCCGGATTACCTGCTACATTTGGTGAAATTTGATGTATGAAGACACTGCATGGGATACTGTTTTCCAGAACGCAAGGTACTCCGTGTAATGTTTCATCTGCAAACGAGTAAGTGAACTGGAGGCGGGGAATGGTAATTATAAAACACCTTCAACATACATGTTACTGTAAACTACAAACTATCGCTGTGTATCTAAAAACAATATCGTAAGTAGGACATAAATTGTACTTTAATCTCTACAGCACCTTTACGATCAAGTCAAATGACATCACCTTTATCTCTATAGTGCTGTAACAAACATTATTGAAATCTATGTCCGTCAAAATAGAACTCCATAACCAGTCGTTGTACCAAAGAAAAGAACACTTCCTTTATTACAATTGGAATAAATAAAGCTTCTAAAAAAAGGCACAGGTGCGAGTATGAGGACAGAGGAAAAAGGCACTGGAAAAAACACAACCCCCCCCCCCACGTCAATTCATCTCCACAAAACACACACCGTGAGTCTTCAAATTCAGTACATTAATACAGCGGTGCCCCCTGTTGAAAACATCACATCAACCTACACAGGACACATAATTAAGGCGTATTACTCCGTTCCTATACTCCCCGACTCCCCCTCTTATACAGATCGGCCTTAACACACCCACGTCATTCATTCTCTCATCCACACAGGAATAAAGCTAAAACACTTCCCTCTCCCCCGGCTTGCAGGACCCAGCTGTGGGGTGTAGAGCATCCATAGCAGACCATCAGGAGAGAAACACAATAAGGAGGTGGAGATGAGGTTCACAGTTATTTCAAGTCCATGCACATTCGGAAACGGGGAAAGCACTCAAGTCCAAATATATAGAGCTACACATCTTCCTAAATTAGCATGGCAGTCGAACAAACCACCAAACAAACAATGCCATGAGGTAATGGTGACTCTAATAGTTAACACCCCCTTCTAACTAAACTCACACACACAAACACACGGGAGTCTAAAAAACTGTCTGTCTATCTATCTATCTCCATCTCTGGAGAGGCCCAATAGACAGCAAAACGTAACCCCACAAGTCACCCACCTCGAAGACACTGCTTCATCTTGTACACCTATTTTTAATGAGTCCTTTGATGTGTCCACAGGTGAATACATTCAGAGCAATCAAGTGATCTCCGGATAACAACATTCTACAGTGCTTTATGCAGTATAGCTTATTTTAACGATATTGAATAATAATAATATTGATGTATATAAATAATGTATATATTATATATATATATAAATTATTATTATAAACAATTTGTTGGCAGAGACTATCTACAATAAGTCTGCCCACCAATGCCTTCACTGTAAAAATTAATTCTCTATATTTACTCAATAAAATTGTCAACAGATTACAAGCAATATTATTAATTACATTTAACACATTCAAACTAATTAGAATTAATCAAATGAGATGCTTACAAGCAACTATTCAAAATGAGAAAAATAACATTTTACACAAAAATGTTGGTTTCGTTGGACAAAAATCAAGAAGGACCTGGCTGCAGCCTGCAGATAGAGGTGGGGTTGCACGTGTCACACCACCACATACCTATAGTTGGTGATATAGAAAGAAACACAGATATAGAAAGAAACACAGTGCAAAAACATAATACACATGAACATGCCTTTTTCACAAATTCATGTTTTTGTTGATTACATGGAAATGATACAGGCATCGTGTTCAAACGCTTATGTTTTCAAGCCCCCAAAACAGAGTTATTGAAGACACCTGATGTTAACAAACAGAATCACTGAAGGAGAAAAATCTAAATTTTGGTTACCATTACGGTGATCAGTGTTAGCTTTGTTTGGGCTCTTGACCCTTAAACTTTTAAACAGATATTTTTTTGGTTGCTTTAGTTATGATACAGCTAGAAACGCCAAGAAATGAGATCAGGGGCCCGTTTCACAAAGGAGGTTAAGTGAAAACTCTGAGTATGTTAACCCTGAAATAAGGGAAACACTAGGTTTTCTGTTTCAGAATGGGAGGTTTGTCAAACACGAGAAAGCAGGGTAAGTCAAGTCCGTTTCTGAAAGAGAGCTAACTTATACTCAGAGTCAGTTACCATGGTAACTTACTCTATGAATCTAACCTGGTCAGGAACAGGTTTTCTTCGATAAACCCAGAGTTTCTTTCGGTCTCCTCCCATTTTTTAAACACTTCATTGATGCACGCTGGAAAAATGCTCTTCTTACTAAGTAGTTTTTTTCTTCTTCTTTTCTTTCCCCAAGTACAATATAAAAAAAAATCATAAAATAAAGATTGATTTTCTATATAAGAAAACGATATAAGATACTTAATGGTTACTTGTCAAGTCAAGTCACCTTTATTTATATAGTGCTTTAAACAAAATACATTGTGTCAAAGCAACTGAACAACACTTATTAGGAAAACAGTGTGTCAAGTGTGTTCAGTTTAAATAGTGTCTATGCATTTATTTGCAATCAAGTCAAAGATATCAATGTAGATGAAGTGACCCCAACTAAGCAAGCTAGAGGTGACAGCAGCAAGGAACCAAAGCTCCATCGGTGACAGAATGGAGAAAAAAACCTTGAGAGAAACCAGGCTCAGTTGGGGGGGGGGGGGGGGGCAGTTCTCCTCTGACCAGACGAAACCAGCAGTTCAATTCCAGGCTGCAGCAAAGTCAGATTGTGCAGAAGAATCATCTGTTTCTTGTGGTCTTGTCCTGGTGTTCATCTGAGACAAGGTCTTTACAGGGGATCTGTATCTGGGACTCTAGATGTCCTGGTCTCCGCTGTCTTTCAGGGCTGTAGAGGTCCTTTCTAAGTGCTGATCCACCATCTGGTCTGGATACGTACTGGATCCGGGTGACTCCAGTAACCCTCTGATCTGGATACAGACTGGATCTGGTGGTTACTGTGACCTCGGAATAAGAGAGAAACAGACTAATATTAGCGTAGATGCCATTCTTCTAATTATGTAGCAAGTACTTTGGGCATTATGGGAAGTGTTCCCGGTTCCGGTTTACCTAACTAACCTAGAACACTGTCTAAGACTTAATGGCTACTCTGTCAATTCTTCGTCATCAGTTAGAAACCTAGGTGTGCTATTTGATAGCAATCTTTCCTTAGAAAGCCATGTTTCTAGCATTTGTAAAACTGCATTTTTCCATCTCAAAAATAAATCTAAATTACGGCCTATGTATGTATGTATCTATCTAGGTGAAAGAGTTTCTATGTGCTGAGAATTAACTGACCTCTGTGACGTGAGGCAGCTAGCAGACGGTCGGTTTAGCCAGTTTGTCTGCTTCTTGACCTGGACCCCAGTTAGTCAAGTATAAACTCTAAGACTATTTGCCATATTTGTAGAGAGAAGAGCGGCGCCACCCCAGGAGGAATGAAGGCCATCTCTTTTCAACAGGTCAGGTCTGCCCCAAAAGCTCGTCCAATTGTCTATGAAACCTATGTTATTCTGCGGGCACCACTTAGACATCCAGCCATTGAGTGATGACAATCTGCTATGCATCTCATCACCACGGTGAGCAGGGAGGGGACCAGAGCAAATTACAGTGTCTGACATTGTACTTGCAAGTTCACACACCTCTTTAAAGTTATTTTTAGTGATCTCCGACTGGTGAAGTCGAACATCATTAGTGCCGGCATGAATAACAATCTTACTGTCTTTATGTTTAGCATTAGCCAGCACTTTTAAATTTGCCAAAATGTCAGGCGCTCTGGCTCCCGGTAAACATTTGACTATGGTGGCTGGTGTCTCTATATTCACGTTCTGTACAATAGAATCGCCAATAACTAGAGCACTTTCATCAGGTTTCTCAGTGGGTGCATCACTGAGTGGGGAGAACCTGTTTAATGTTTTGATCGGAACAGAAGAGCAGTGTTTTGACCCACGACTATGCTGCCTCACTGTCACCCAGTTGCCCTGCTGCAGGGGCTCTGTTGTTGGAACCGAACAATGTACAGGAATCCCTGAGCTAGACGCATCCAAAGCCGTATTTAGAGCCCTAACATTCTTACTGTCCTCAATTAAAGTTTGGATGCGTGTCTCTAATTCTGAAATCTTCTCTGTCAGCCTAACTATTTCCCTGCATTTATCACATGTGAATCCCTCATCAGCGACAGAGATAGATAAACTGTACATGTGGCAAGAGGTGCAAATAACAATAGCAGGAGAAGCCATTACTCACCGTGCTTGATGAAATATTCTTACCACAGTTGTTTTGAAGTACTTGTGAAAAACTGGAGCGAGAGAGAGGAGAGGAGAAAAGAAAACAGCGATAGGTTCGAATGAAAATGTTAATGACAAGCTAACGAGTGCCAACGCAATGCAGGTGCACTGCACCCACGGATATAAAAGTGAAAGATTAAAATTAATCTGATAAGATTAATCAATAATATCAAAAATATGGTGTGAATTAAGTTATATTTTATCACTTTAAACAACAGAGAGTGATAGTAAGATAAAGATTCTAGAGAAAAAACAGCTACACTGAGCTACGATCAGCTGCAGCAAGGCCAGCAGGCCAACAGGAAGCAGAGACAACACTGTCCAACAGCGACACCCACAGTTGCTTGTAAGCATCTAATTAGATTATTTCTAATTAATTCTATTGTGTTAAATTTTATTATTAATATTGCTTGTAATCTGTTGACAATTTTATTGAGTAAATATAGAGAATCACTTACGGTGATTTGCTGTGATAAACAACACTGCAAAAGATGCCTGTTATATCAGTAGCATGGTGGGTAAAAGACATGTGATGAAAGATCTTAATTAGGTTTTTGTCCCAATAAATTTGCATTCAATTTTTAGGTATGATCATTTAAACACACTTTGTAATTGCATTCTGTTTTATAATGTACTGCAGTACTGAAATATAAATATCTACCACCTAACTACTATTTACACAACTCTCATTGCCCAACCTATTTTTTGAAGGACACAGATGTGCTGGCCCACAACTGGCCCAGCCTCCTTCATTACGCTTTTCCCCTCATCACTCCGATCCTTCAGGTCATCAGACGAGTCAGGGAAGACAAGCAAAGAGACCTCCTGGTGGCCCCACTCTGGAGGAACCAAGTTTGGTCCTCGGAGCTATTGAGGCTTTCCACGAAAGCCCCATGGCCAATCCCCCTGAAGTGGGACCTCCTCTCTCAGGCAAACAGGACAATCTGGCATCCACAACCAGAACTCTGGGCTTTGCACTTATGGACTTTAAGCCTCCCCAGGGATGTGCTACACAGCATTGCTCAGGTGAGAGCAAAAATAGGTTGGGCAATGCGAGTTGCTTTCTGGGGCATAGAGGTCGACATGCCTTCCCGAAGATCTCCCAGATATTGAGAACCGTCTGGGGATGGAGCATCCACTCATCCGAAGGGACATTGATCTGAGATAGCATGTCCGCTCCCCCAGATTTGTCTTGCCAGGTATATGTGTCACATAGAGTGATCGCAGCCTGGGTAATGCCCATTCCAAGAGTTGAAATGCCAATGCACAGAGCCGGCTGGACAAAAGGCCGCCATGGTGATTAATTTAGGACGAAGAAATGTAATGTCCGCAACACTGCTAACTCCCATAATTTATTAAAAAACAAGCAACGTTTCGACCCTCAGGTCTTCAGGTACGATCAGCTCACCTCCACATAAAAGCACACACCTCAGTCACCCAGTTTGTCCGATCTCATAGCTGCAAAGCGGAACCATTCCTGTTGCTTAACTACCTGCATTGACTCTCTACTAACCTCGCTACTTACCTCTTATTGATCCATTCTCCTAGACTCCTGTGTTTCTCCGGTGTCCCTCCATCATTGCTCCCAAGTGTATCCTACAATCCCTTCTCCAAGCTCTCCTCTCCAGTGTGAACCCTGAGGTGTGTGCAACGTGTCTGCTATCCTGGTCACCCCATCGTCGGCTCTGGAAATACCCAATACCCCATCCTGTCATTCAAGCCTGATTCAGCAATCTCACCGAACAGTCTCACTTGCAGATCTCCCGTGCCCAATAACATCCAACTTAAAATAAAACTTACCAATTCTTACCTTCTGTCTCAGAGTCTGTGTGTTACACATTCCTTTATATAATCCAAAATTTTGGAAGAAAAACATTGCTATGCTTTGATGGTACTTAAATAATGCAATAAACTTTCATTAAACAACAGAAGATGTAACATAAAGCCCAATGTACATTTTCTGATAACATAAAACTATTTAAAAACATGATTATTTAAACAGAATAATTTTAAACGTGGAGTGTCCTGCAGGGAATTCTGGGAATATCACTTTACAGTTTTTGACTGTAAATTATACATTGATTTGTACATTGTACATATACATTGAAAAGTACATGCAATATTTTCCATCACAAACTGAATTTCATTTTTAGATTGAGAAGGTCCATCCTCCCAAGTCTCTCTTATGACGTCCAGCACCCCCCTGGGCTTGCGACCATAGAGCAACTCGAAGGGGGAAAACCCAATGGAGGCTTGCGGGACCTCTTGCACAGCGAACAACAGGGGTTCCATCTGTCCCAATTTTTGGCGTCTTCTTGAACGAATTTACGAATCATTGTCTTAAGCATGCGATTAAAACGTTTGACCAGCCCGTTCGTTTGTGGGTGAAAGATGCTCGTCCAAATCGATTTAATGCCCAATAATTCATAAAGTTCGCATAACGTCCGTGACATAAACGCCGTGCCCTGATCAGTGAGGATTTCCTTAGGAATCCCCACTCGGGAGAAAACAGTGTGTTAGCAACACTCTTAGCGGAAATGTTGTGGAGAGCCACTGCTTCTGGATATCGTGTTGCATAATCAACAATGACTAATGCAAAACGATGTCCTCGTGCTGATCCCTCTAATGGCCTGATGAGGTCCATGCCAATTCTCTCGAAGGGGACTTGCATTAATGGGAGGGGACACAAAGGCGCTTTTGGGGTGACTGGTGGGTTTACCAACTGAAATTCACGACAAGCAGGGCACCACCTGTGCACATTCTCGTGAATGCCCGGCCAAAAAAATCGGCTCATGAGGCGATTTAGTGTCATTCCTTGTCTTAAATGATCAGCCATTGGATTAGAATGAGCCGCCTGAAAAAGCATTTCCCGGCGGCTCCTAGGAACTAATAACTGGGTTGTATCTTCTTTTGTCTGAGCGTTTTGGGTCACTCGATACAATCTATCTTTAATTATTGCAAAATATGGAAAGGTAAGCGGCTGTCCAGGATGGAGAGGCTGACTGTCGATGTTCCTAACATGTTCAAACGCACATTTTAGCGTCTCATCCTGAGATTGCTCCAGGGGAAAATCATCGCTCTCCGAGAGAATAATTCTCTCAATTTTGCTCTGTTCCCCTGAGGCAGTACTCAGTGGTCCCGGTTCAGTCTCTCCTGCCTGCACACTCGCATTCCCCTCTGGTGCATTCTTTCCCCAAGAGGCATCCGTACCTGTCCACAAAATGGTCCAGATCCCCGCAAAGCCAGCAGGCGGGCCCAGACCTCCCCGCCGCTCCAGTGGCAGGAAATGGGTTAAGCGGGTGGCATGGAGAGAGCGGGGAAACAGAGTCGGGGTCCAATCTGGCCAATGCCACCCCCTGGGCGGGACTCGGGGAGCAGCATAGTGATTCGAGGAGGGCCGGGCGGACGGGACCTGGGTAAAGGGACAGGCCGAGAGAGAGAAGGAGCAGAAAAAGAAGGAGAGAGAGAAGCTGATGGGAGAGGTTCGCCGAACCCGGGGCACGCCACCATATGGTCCTCCGTGAGATCAATAGCCGACTCCAGCGACGTGGGCAGGTGGCACTGGACCCACTCGGCAGTTCTTCTTGGTAGCCGAGTGACGAACTGCTCCAGCACCACACGATCGTTTATCTTCTCCACATCGCTTCCGTCGGCCAGAAACCATTTGCGGCAAGAGTCCCGGAGCTGTTGGGCCATCACGAAGGGTCGGCTGGATGATGGTCCTCTTCAGTTCGTCAAAAACCAGGAGGCTCTGCACTGTGCAGCTACCTGGGACTCCCTGGAGAGCAACGGGACCAGACGCATTGGCCACTGGTCCCGCGGCCAGCCATGGACCTCGGCCGACTTCTCAAATAAATAATAAAATAATAATAAAAATAATAAATAATAAAAACCGCCTCTCCTGATCGTGATGTAACTCCAGCAGGGCCTGGTGTTGATCATGTTGCATGACCGTGAGGGATGTACACTGTAAAAAATAATTCTGTGGCTTAGTAAATATTACAGAAATTTTTAACTTTATTAACTTAATAAAATCTCTGAATATCGTGTACTTGATTGTTTGAGTTAAACATACCAAAATATTTGAGTAAAAATCCAACAGTTCATTTTATCTAAAATTTACAGATATATTTAAGTTGTTTTCAATAAAATTATTTAGTATTTGACTAACCAATTATTTCTTTATAATATACTTAATATATTTGTGAAATTTCTATCAAAATATTTGAGAATGTTGAATTAAACTGATCTGTTTCAAGAAACAAAAATATTACTTAATTCAAATCAATATTATTAATATATTTAACACACTCTTAAAATTTGAGTAAGTTTACTCAATTAAAACAATGCACCCCTCCCCCACCCTCTGACGTGACAACAACTCGACGGTTGGTTGAGTCAGTGAGCGCGGGCAGTTTGAACTCTCCAGTCTCCAGACAACAGCTCTCTTCTCAGCGTCGCAGATTTGGTGCATTTCCTCTGTGAAATTCAGGTTTGTGTATGTTTTATTTTATCTATAAAATCTTTACTGTGCTTTAAATCATATTTAAAGGAACACTTCACCCATTTGCATTTAGCTTTGTATTGTTAGAAACCCAGTCATATATTATAATGATCATGGATTTTTCCTTTATTTTTCCCTGAGATGGGAGAAATAAGGATTTAAGTGTTTTACTTCCTGCTTATTATGACGTAAAAATCGTCATTTTGCGTCATAATAAGCAGGAAGTCAAAATTCATTGAAAAGTGTATAGACTACAGACACTAGCTTATTATTATTCCAGGGGGTGGGACCCACTCACCCTACAGGCCTATTACAGATCAGTGGGTGGGACTAAACTTACAGAAACGAAAATGAAAATCCGCCATCTTGTTTGGAAGCTATGTAGCTAAGCTAACAAGCGCTTATGGAGTCAGATTTACGAGAATGGCTGGAGGAACAACTCATGATATGGAAGAAGAGGATTTTCAAAGTCTGTTGCTCGAAACATATGTTCGTGGCTATCTATACGAGCCACAATATAGCGCAGAGGAGGAACAGGAGGCGGCGGCTGCAGCCGAGGCCGGAGACCTGCCTGTCGCGTCCGAGGAGCCCGGGCGTGCTCGAGCTGGCGCGGACTGGTGGTGCCTGTGCTCTCGTTGTGCGCCTAAGGACACAGAGTTAGAGTCCGTCTGCTGCCAAGAATTTCAAAGATGCCAATTTCTCCTCGAAGAAATGTCCGAAGCAGACAAGGACACGGATGTTTGCGTTGTGAACCATCCTAGTTTCGCCCCGCATATGGACAGAGGCGTCCTGGAGACATATTTCAGAATTCCGAAGGTAAACTGGAAACGCCAACCGAAGCCTGCAGGGACAAATGGACGTCTAACTGTAAAGTAAGTGTTTTTATTATCGCTAACTGTGTCCTCAATGTCTTGGGAGTGGGAGTGGCTTGTGGAGCTGTGCAAATGTGTTGCATTGTGGGAGTTGTGGTTTTCCATACAAATGAGCCCTAAAGTTACTTTCTGTAATAACTCGGTCAAAAAGGCACCAAATTCGAAAATTTTAATAGATTTCGACTACATATATGACCCACTTTCAATGAAGATCAATGTTCCCACGGGTGAAATGCTCCTTTAATGCAAAACAACATACAGAGGCGTAATTCGACACCTAAACGAGAGTCGCGCCTGTCTTTTTGCATGATTGAAACGCTTTGCATAAACACATGACTTCATTCCTAATGATAATACATATAATTATTATCATTTGGATGATAAATTGTCCTCAGAACTGTCACTGTTTGTTTATTGGCAGGTTATGTCAGTCACTCACAGTATCTATCGGCTGTGAGTGAAACGCAGGACGGCGGTATGAAGTTCAAAGTTCACCCGCAGAGGCGAGTCCGTCTCCGGCACGAGGACCTGCGCTGATCCGGTGGATATTGGGTTGATTTGATTACACTTGAATTAGGCTACCTGAATTTTTAAATATTTAATTTTTACTTATAAAATGTTTGTTAAATGAGTGTGGCGAGTGGGGCGGGGCCGAGTGACGTGGGAACAAGGAGGGAGGCCGGCAATGATTGGGAAATCAGTGACACCTGCGACCCACTGTCGGTCTCGAGTCCCACGTAGGAGATGGAAGGATATAAAACTGGAGCGACGACAGTGAAGGACGAGAGAGGACCAGGCCTGGGCTTTTAGTTGTGTTTTGGTTTCATTTTATGCGCACTAGTCATCCGTGAGGGGCTGGTGCGCTGTTTTGTGTTTATTTGTTGTAATTAAAATGTTATTGGATTGTCCGCCGGTTCCCGCCTCCTTCTTCCCGATGACTAGGAAGGTTTAATTCATTACAATGAGTTTAAATGTAGGCAATATTGTATACAGTGTAAAATGTGCTGTATTGCTGTACTCATTGACAATAAAGGCCAATGTCATGTATACTGGTGGTTGTGTGGAGTACTATTTTACAAAGGTTTAGAGAAAATAAAAAGTTAATATTACTCATTAATAAAAACAGTTAATATTACTCATAAATATTGTTTTTAAATGTTTAAATGTTCAATTATTTCTACTCAATTTTATTTGTTAATGTACCAGATGCAGTTACTCAGATTTACTTAAATTTTTTACTTGCATTTACTCAATTCATACAGTATATTTCATTGATTTCGCAGCTTTAAAATGTACTAAATTGTTTTGAGTGTAAAAATGTTTCACCAATAAAATTGAGTAAATAATAGTTAAACTTTTTACAGTGTAATCAACTGCAAATGGTGCAGCGGAGGGCATTGGCACGGCGATGCCATCCATCTTCCCTCCCGGGTTTTCGGCACCAGTGTAACAATGTTCGTTGTATAGGAGGGAAGACGGCAGGGTCGACTTTGACTACTGGCTGCTTTTATTCGCAACTTAAAACAAAAGGTGTGCAAACATGCACAAAACAGTCAAAAATCTGCATAAATTCACTCCAACAAAAATATCAGCAAAGTCTAGGAGTGTGGCAGCCAGCAGTCCTTCTCTCTCTCCCTGCTCCCATTTCTCTTGGTGTTTTATACTCTCTCCACGCCAATTACTGCAATAAGAGACAGGTGTTCGTTATTTGCGCTTAACCTACTCACTCACTGCGCGTCTCCTGATGCTCTCCCCCGCTGCAGGGTTCGCTATACCACGCCCCCCTTGCCACACTTACTGTTAACCTATTAACAGTTTTTTTTTCATAGCATTTTTACAAAATTTTACAGTTAAAATTACACTTATTTTTTACAGTGTTGTTCATTCGTGCTGTTGTATATTCACAAGTCACTATATTAAGGAAGATATGAATCCAAAATGTTTTTGCACACATGTGTATGTCAGGATGTAAACCAGTTTTCTTTTGTATTTTTTGCAGCTACAAAAACATCAAACAACATTCCCTTCTTTAATTAACCTAAACAGGAGTTAGAATCGTCATTAAGAAAACATAAGGAAGCACATAATTTTCTAGAATGATGCAGTTGGCATAGCATTACCAAGAAAAACCCTACTAGTATCAAGAGTTAATTAAAAAATGATTGGCCACATATTTGGCCATGTTTTTGGTGAATCATAAGGAAACAATTTGAGAAATCTTTTCATCATAAATCAGAAATAGCGTCACTTTATATGAAGAGTGTGATTAAATATGTATTGATCCCTCCCAACTAGTTATAAAGCTCATGTTTGCTTTACAGATGATTAATCAAATGTTTTTGCTGCTCTGGAAGCATCACTATGGAACAGCAACAGAGACATGAATTCAGGTACTTAAAAACTTTTTTTAAATAATACCCTAAATTAAAGATTAAATTTTTACATTTGAATACTGTTTTATTTATCAAACTTATTAATTTATTAATTCATAATAAATTGTAATATTTTATTTTCCCCAAACTTTATTTATTTTTGAAAAATAATTCTTACTTACTTATTTCTGTTACATTGTAATGATTTTAAAGTAAGGTAACCTCACACGAGACACCACTAAATGTAGTGGTTTCAATGTAAGATAGCCTCACACAGGCACCATTAAATGTAGTGATTTCAATCTTAGAGGGCATCAAACAGGGCACCATTAATTGTGGAGGTTTTAGAGTAGCACCATGAAAGTAATGGTTTTTGGGCTTAAATATTGATGTTAATATTTGCTTTTGGTAAGGGATGGGCACAATGTTAAACAAATTATGTAAAAAAAAAAAAAACAGTAATGTGCTGGCAGCAGTCACCAGCGGTTTACTGTAATTCTACAGTATTCATACTGTGATTTATATAACAGCTTTTTTCTGTAAAAAATAATTGCAGTATATTTCTGTGATATTCAATTTACAACATCATTATGGTTAGTTTATATACACTCTTTATTGTACAAAGGCATAAAATAATGGATAGATTAAAGACTCAGTTAGATTGAAGACTCATTACTTATTTAATTTATTTATAACCTTTTATAGATTTATTTTAAATCCAATGCTATTTTATGCCTATGAGATTGAATTTAAAGTCATCAATGATGTTATAATTAGATTTAAAGTAGAACATTATTGTTCTGTGGGCTACACACATCTAATTAAAATATATTATTTTGAAAGATCTCAAAAAAAAAGAAAGATCCAAAAAAAAAACAAGCAAACACTTGATAGATATAAATAAAAAAGGTTTTATTTAAAAGAGCAGTCAACATTTAACAAGTATACAAAACTATAAAATGGTAACAAACTGAAGAAAACTGATTTTGGCTAACAAAAAAAAAAAAAAAAAATGGCAATGGCAATAAAAAATAAATAAATAAGACAAACATAACAAAATATGTTACAAACATGACAACCTGAGATTAAACACAATGAAAATGTTTTGGGATTTTTTTTGATCTGCACTTCTAAGAACATGCAACAAATTTAGTGAAACATTTTAGTGAAAAAAAAATTTAGTGAAAAAAAGAAGAAAAAAACAATTTGTTTAGAGTTTTTTTCCACACCTTTTTTAAACTTTCCAGTGAGGAGGCATGTGTACCTTTTTTAAAAGAGTCTTAGTCCTAGGTGAATGACTTTGTCATTTTACACCCACTTAACCATTATGACCTGGCTGCATGTTGTCTCGTAAAGTATTCCAACTGGTACCGCTGTAAAACATCAGCAAACAAAATATTTTATCAAAATAATTTGAGAATTGTAATTGTAGAGAACAACCCAGATAATAAGGAGACAGCTGATAGTGTTGCCAAAACGCTTCGTGCATGTCTCAACTCAATTTTTTTTCCATAACATTGCTACTTCAACAACTTTTTTTTACATGCTTCTACTGTTCAGATTCACTTGGGTTGAAAATTGCTTTTGTTGTTGTATCTACACTCGTTAGATCTAGAAATCTGAAGTGAAATAAAGTAGTAGGTAAGATTACATTTATTTGAATTAATTAGAATATAATGATAACGAGAGAGCAAGCGAGGGAGAGAGCACACAGAGATAGAGAGGAGCCTATCCAGTGAAGCTTTTGGTTTCTATATAAAAAAAAAAAAACACACACACACAAAAAAAAACTTGGTTTCTCTTGACCCAGGGAGTGGTTGAAATTCAGCTGCTGAATATATGTGCGTTTGCGTGTGCGTGCAATTTCTTTAAAGGAAAAAATAGATAGACCTAAAGCTCCCACCTGGGTTCGCTAAACCACGCCCCCCCCCCCCCCCCCCCGCCACACTTACTGTTAACCTTTTAACAGTTTTACAGTAAAAATTACACTTATTTTTTACAGTGTTGTTCATTCGTGCTGTTGTATATTCACAAGTCACTATATTAAGGAAGATATGAATCCAAAATGTTTTTGCACACATGTGCATGTCAGGAGTAAACTAGTTTTCTTTTGTCTTCTTTGCAGCTAAAAAAACATCAAACAACATTCCCTTCTTTAATTAACCTAAACAGGAGTTAGAATCGTCATTAAGAAAACATAAGGAAGCACAGAATTTTCTAGAATGTTGCAGTTGGCATAGCATTACCAAGAAAAACCCTACTAGTATCAAGAGTTAATTAAAAAATGATTGGCCACATATTTGGCCATGTTTTTGGTGAATCATAAGGAAACAATTTGAGAAATCTTTTCATCATAAATCAGAAATAGCATCACTTTATATGAAGAGTGTGATTAAATAATGTATTGATCCCTCCCATCTAATTATAAAGGTCATGTTTGTTTTACAGATGATTAATCAAATGTTTTTGCTGCTCTGGAAGCATCACTATGGAACAACAGAGACATGAATTCAGATACTTAAAAACTTTTTTAAATAATACACTAATTTAAAGATTAAATGTTTAAATTTGAATACTGTTTTATTTATCAAACTTATTAATTTATTAATTCATAATAAATTGTAATATTCTATTTTCCCCAAACTTTATTTATTTTGAAAAATAATTATTAATGAATTATTTCTGTTACACTGTAATGATTTTAAAGTAAGGTAACCTCACACAGGCACCATTAAATGTAGTGATTTCAATCTTAGAGGGCATCAAACAGGGCAACATTAATTGTGGAGGTTTTAGACCTAAGTAGCACCATGAAAGTAATGGTTTTTGGGCTTAAATATTGATATTAATATTTCATTTTGGTAAGAGATGGGCACAATGTAAAACAAATTCTGTAAAAAGTAAAAAAAAAAAAAAAAACGGTAATGTGCTGGCAGCAGTCACCAGCAGTTTACTGTAATTCTACAGTATTCATACTATGATTTAACAGCTTTTTTCTGTAAAAATTAAATGCAGTGCATTTCTGTGATATTCAATTTACAACATCATGGTTACTTTATATACACTCTTTATTGTACAAAGGCATAAAATAATGGATAGATTGAAGACATATTTAATTTTATTATAACCTTTTTTAGATTTATTTTAAATCCAATGCTATTTTATGCCTATGAGAGTGAATTTAAAGTCATCAATGATGTTAGAATTAGATTTACAGTAGAACATTATTGTTCTGTGGGCTACACACATCTACTTAAAATATATTATTTTTAAAGATCTAAAAAAAAAAAAAAACAAGCAAACACTTGATAGATATAAATAAATAAAAAAGTTTTATTTAAAAGAGCAGTCAACATTTAACAAGGATTCAAAACTATAAAATGGTAACAAACTGGAGAAAACTGATTTTGGCTAACATAAAAACAAAAACAAAAAACAATGACAATGGTAATGGCAATAAAAAAATAAAAATAAGACCAACATAACAAAATAAGTGACATGACAACCTGAGATTAAACACAATGAAAATGTTTTGAATGTTTTGGGAATTTTTTTGATCTGCACTTCCAAGAACATGCAACAAATTTAGCGAAACATTTAGTGAAAAACATTTTAGTGAAAAAAAAGAAAAAAAAAAACATTTGTTTAGAGTTTTTTCCAAACCTTTTTCAAACTTTCCAGTGAGGAGGCATGTGTACCTTTTCAAAAGAGTCTTAGTCCTAGGTGAATGACTTTGTCATTTTACACCCACTTAACCATTATGACCTGGCTGCATGTTGTCTCGTAAAGTATTCCAACTGGTACCTCTGTAAAACATCAGCAAACAAAATATTTTAGCAAAATAACTCTAGAATTGTAATTGTAGAGAACAACCCAGATAATAAGGAGACAGCTGATAGTGTTGCCAAAACGCTTCGTGCATGACTCAACTCAATTTGTTTTTCCATAACATTGCTACTTCAACAACTTTTTTTTACATGCTTCTACTGTTCAGGTTCACTTGTGTTGAAAATTGCTTTTGTTGTTGTATCTACACTCGTTAGATCTAGAAATCTGAAGTAAAATATAGTAGCAGGTAAGATTACATTTATTTGAATTAATTAGAATATAATGATAACAAGAGAGCAAGCGAGGAAGAGAGCACACAGAAATAGAGAGGAGCCTATCCAGTGAAGCTTTTGGTTTCTATATAAAAAAAAAAAACACACACAAAAAAAAAACTCTGTGTCTCTTGACCCAGGCAGTGGTTGAAATTCAGCTGCTGAATATGTGTTTGTTTGTGTGTGCGTGCAATTTCTTTAAAGGAAAAAATAGATAACCTAAAGTTCCCACCTCAGTTATAATGCTGCCAATTTTTAGTGCGAGTGCATATACAGGCACATCAGCTTCATAATACAACATAAAAGCTATCTTTTGTGAGCAAACGTGCTGTAATTGCCTTGTGATGGCTTGGAATTCCAATAGGACTCAGATATGCGTGTTTAGACATAGGTCGCATGTCCAGATATCAGATATAAATCTGATTTAAAACCATATTTGGAAGTGGCCCAGATTGGATGTGAAAAAAATAATATCTTGTGCAGATTTATGTGTTTACAGGTGTGCAACAAATTCTGATCTGTCAGATGTGAGTAAAAAAATCCGATTTTTTTTTGTGCCTGTGTAAATGCAGCCCTGAGGGTGATTGCACAAAAGTAGAATTAAGAAAGCCAGGATAAAAGAAAAGGCGCGGCTTGAACAAGTTTAATCAGCAAATCCTGGCTTAGTCCATTGCACGTTTGATGAGCCAAGATGAGAGCGTGAAGCTATGTCAAGCCAGGTGTAGATAATTGGGATAAGTGCACGTTCATGGCATTCAAGGGATTGATTACAGAATCAATGATGCAATAATGCATAAAACCCATGCAGCATACTTCTCACCAAATGAGCAACAGCTTCTAATGGAAACATATGAAGAAGTGAAACATATAATATGCATGTTACTCATGCAAACACATGTATGATTAACTGCAAACACTTATCCACTATGCGCACCTATTTTATCTATTTTGTTCATTTTATCTGTCTATTTAATCTATGTCATCTATCTACTGTTATCTATTTTATTTAGTTTTTTTTATCTTATTGATTTTATCTAATTCATAGATTAGATCTAATTTATGTAGCTGACAGTAACCATAAATCATTCTTACCTGAACGTTGATACAGTCCTGTGGAATGATTTCCTATTAACTTCATCTCCCTCACGTGCCCCTGAGGGGCATTTGATACAGATATGGGTGCAATCCACTGCACCAATGACATTTGGGAAAGCTGTAACAAAATAATGCATGTCATACTGTGACTGTGTTAACGTAACACTTTTTTTGTTGTAATCTGTTATTTGTTTTGCCTGCAATATTGTAGAATTCCTTCTTGATGTGGAGGAATCTTTTGTGGCCAGGGAAGGTGATGAATGTGTGTGCAAAATACTGTGTGGCAAATAGTGCCTTTATTGAGGTTTTCAGCATTTCAGAATAAAGGAACATTCCACTTACTAAGAATCGCAGTGCTACACAGATATCGGATGCCATCACCTGAGAATCTGTACCTCTCAGTCAGATATTCGTCTGCAAAGGCCAACAAATCTGATGTGTCCCAGAAGACTCTTTCATGCCAGAATGCTCATCTGAGTATAAACACTTCTAGTCTACGTCTAGTACATCATTTAAAAAAGGGCACGCCATTGTTAAGAGGACACACTGAATCTGACTTTAGCCTATATATATACTAAATGTTGACCTCGTCATAGACTTGAAACCGTCATTGATTAAACCAGTTTTGCAACTTCATTTGCCATTTATTTAAAACTAAACAACTGCAATAATATATGTATTCATCAAACCTCTGACAGCAATATGAATTCTTCATAATAATGCTAAAATAGGCTGATTATATGAATGACAGTATATCTAGTATTTCAATGCAGGATAATTAAAATGATGCAACATACTTAACACTTAAACACTTAAACACATAAATCACTAATGAGTTCAATTAGGTGTGATAGATTGGGGAAATATACAAAATGTGCAGTGCTAGTGGTACTCAAGGACAGGTTTGAGAATCACTGGTCAGTTTGATTTGACAGTATTTAATTTTTTTAATTTTCATTCCTTTACACTCTGAAACATTTTTAAATGTTATATAGCTTTTGTTCTTTTTAGCACTATTTTACTTTTTTAAATGAATTTTGTGGTTTAAATGTGGCAACATCAGTCTGTCACAACAACAAAGACAGAAACAAGAGGACAGCTCACTGACCTATGTGAAGTCCCACTGAAAGTCGATCAGGTTCTTCAATAGTATGGAGATGTGCATTCAATTTGGAGAGTTTTTTGCTGGATAATCGCCCCTGTCCTCTTCGACCTTTCCCAGGTTGGCCTTTGTCCGTTTTTCGAGATTGATGCAAATGAAGTGCCTGAAAAAACAATCATCAGAGACTAAATGAAAACTTAAAAGGGTAGTTTGGGTTTTGCACATTGTTAATAACTAGTATTGACATCATGTGGTATTTTGTTAAATATTGCGGCCTGTTTTTCTATATCTTGGAAGTAATTTTCTTGTTAAAAAAATTTATTTCTATGCACAGGAAACAGTTCACGTATTATGCCTCTATTCAAGCTTATATGCAGTGTGATTTGTGACTTGATAATCAGCTCCACTTCATGTCATGACATGTCAGTTCAACTGCATGACACAATAGACTTAACCACACTGCAATCTGGCAAAACACACTTAAAAATTAAATCAGGTGCCTTGCATAAGCCAATACTATTGCACCATTTTGACCACAGTCCCACAGGAGAACATTTCTGCTGACAATTTGATGAAAAAATAAAAATAAAGCCGCATATGCCATTTCTATATAATTGCTCAAGGCAGTCAATTCCATGGAATCAACATTTTAAATAAGTGTTTACACGAAACATCCTTTGAAATTCGACTAAAATACGTCTGAACGAAGACAAGTATAAAGGCTGAATTTGGTTCCCGCACCTAAATTTCTAACCGCAAATCAAGTTATCAAAATATGTTTTTGCTCTAGATATTAAATATTAAAACTATTCTCCTTTTAAACATATGCCACCTTTATACTTAAATTAAATAATTGACATTTTTTACATCAAATTAGTAATTTGTGTGAAATTTGAACCCATTAACAACGTGCAACAGATTGTTAACTAAAGCGCAAAAGATTGAAAAATGCAAGTGATTGAATTGGATGTTACTATGGATGTTGCATGTTATTTTATGGAAAGATAAACTGTAGTTCCTTTGGAGATAATAAAGTAAACCTTTTTTTGAATTCAACAAATAAGATGAGAGATTATTTTTTATTTACTTAAATCAGCTGTATAAAATCTAATGCAAATGATATAATCATACATTGAAAATACACACTAATGCCAATGGTCTCTGAGAATGTGTGTGGTGTTGGCGCAGTGGATAAGACATATGCCTTTGGTGTGAGAGACCCGGGTTTGAATCCACTGTGAAACACCAATGTGTCCCTGAGCATGACACTTAACCCCTAGTTGCTCCAGAGTCGTGTGACCTCTGACATATATAGCAATTGTAAGTTGCTTTGGATAAAAGTGTCAGATAAATTTAAACGAGAAAGAGGTTAAGAAAAAGTTTTATTTACGTTCCGCCTGGTCATGTGCTGAGTCTGAGTGGCAACCTCAACATTTAACTTAAAAGTCCATAAAAGTGACTTTGTGCTTATTTGGGATGGCACAATTAAGCAACATTCACTTGCAGAAAGATGAGTTAGATCACTTGAACACGAAGCACTGGTGAAAGATCAATTCTTGAGCACTGATCAATGGAATGCTGAAGTCCTCATTCTTACCGTCCACAAATGATAACCTTGAGAGAGAACAATGCAGCTCCTGTGTGCTTCAGAATGAAGTGGAAAGGGGGTTACTGTCTTGACTGTTGTCCACTACAATATAAAATGTGTTTGTATGTTTTATTTATATATATATATATATATATATATATATATATATACAGTACAGACCAAAAGTTTGGACACACCTTCTCATTCAAAGAGTTTTCTTTATTTTCATGACTATGAAAATTGTAGATTCACACTGAAGGCATCAAAACTATGAATTAACACATGTGGAATTATATATGGAATTATATACATAACAAAAAAGTGTGAAACAACTGAAAATATGTCATATTCTAGGTTCTTCAAAGTAGCCACCTTTTGCTTTGAATACTGCTTTCACACTCTTGGCATTCTCTTGATGAGCTTCAAGAGGTAGTCACCTGAAATGGTCTTCCAACAGTCTTGAAGGAGTTCCCCGAGAGATGCTTAGCACTTGTTGGCCCTTTTGCCTTCTGTCTGCGGTCCAGCTCACCCCTAAACCATCTTGATTGGGTTCAAGTCCGGTGACTGTGAAGGGCAGCTCATCTGGCGCAGCACCCATCACTCTCCTTCTTGGTCAAATAGCCTTTGATGCCTTCAGTGTGACTCTACAATTTTCATAGTCATGAAAATAAATAAAACTCTTTGAATGAGAAGGTGTGTCCAAACTTTTAGTCTGTACTGTATATATATATATATATATATATATATATATATATATATATATACACACATATACATACATATATTTATGACTAATTAAAAGACTAATTACTTTCACCCCAAATACTAATGAGTTGTAAATTTACATTTCTAACATTTGCCACTATCCTAGGTTTTGCCCATTTGTCAGTAAGAATTTTTTACTAATTTAAAACAAAATAAAATTTAGTATGCTCCATTATTCTTTTAGATATTTTAATATGTACACGTCAGAATAAGCATGTTGTTTGAATTTTTGCATAAATATTGTGTTACACTGAATGACAATGTAACATTATTTCAACCAAATGTTGACATTTTATTCTCCAAAAACTTATTTGAAACCTTAAAAGTAGACATTTTAATTACATTTAATGTTCTTTCTATGGACACAAAATCACTTTTGTACATTTCTTTTGATGCGGACATTTTAACGTCTTTGACCCAGATACAACAAATATTTTCTTTCAACCTCTCGCTTGATAAATACCACACTTTAGTTATCATTGAACATCTTTAACACTATTCAGTCAAGTGAATTTGTGAATTTTCCATTAAGATATTCCCTTTTTTCTTCCAAAACAGCCAATCTTGGGATGTGTGCAGTGAAGTGCCGATCATTCAAGATGAGCAGAGGGGAAAGAAAAAAAAGCATTGTTTGAAATGGTTCTTGTATGCTATTGTTGGTGTACTTGTCTTCACCCTTGTGCTGCTTAGTAAGGTGAGCTGCTTTATTAAGCATTGGCTAATCAATTTCAATTTTTATTGATGATGTTGATGATCAATACATGATCATGTATTGATATATTAATTTACTAGTTTATGTAATTATGCACCATATGTAATTAAATGTAATTAACCGTGGTCCTTGGTGATTCATAAAATGCAATTCAGCGGCTACTGGTTTCTGAGAATAATAATAATATAAAAAAAGTATATCAAGGAACAAAAAATAATACCCGTGGCTCCTGACGATGTATTCATATATTAATTTACTAGCTTGTTTACTAGTTTGTTTACGTAATGATGCAGTGACATAACGGTATTACATTAATTATATTATTAAAGCACCGAATAATTATGGAAAACCTGGATGTCTAAAGCATGTCTTCATCAGCTCACCTTGTTACATAAACAATATCACCAGTACATCTATCTTTGGTCCGAGTCAGAACAGTTTCCTCAGTTTAGCAAAAACCGGAGAGATGAAATGGTGCTCACAACCCCTGTTGAAGGGGAATGGTGCAGAAGTGAGACACCGAGCCAGTCACCCTGTCACTTACCTGCTTGTATCCAACACATGGGAAGAGACCAGCTCAGCATGGAGATTGTACAACTTTGTGCCAAGCCCGCAGCTCTGCAGATTTCTGCTATGAAAGGTGCTATTGCATCAACGCCCTAAGACAAGGCAACGATCTGAGTGGAGTGAGCTCTAACTCCTAGGTAACATGGCTCACCTTTTGGTATGCCAAGGTGATGGCATCCACTAGCCAGTAGGCAAGCCTCTGCTTGGAGATAACCTTCCCCTACTGCTAACCTCCAAAGCAAATAAAGAGCTGTTCAGAGTATATGAAGCTCTGTGTGCGCTGCACACAAGCATAAAGGGCTCAAACAGACCACAGCAGTGCAAAGGTTGGTTCTGCCTCCTCTAGGGGCAGTGCTTGCAAGTTCACCACCTGGTCCCGGAAAGGAGTAGTGGAAACTTTGGTTAAGTATCCAGGCCATCTCGGGACAACATGAGGGTCAGTAAGCCAGAATTCAAGGCATGTTTCTCTGACTGAACATGCCTGCAGATCCCTAACCCTTTTGATTGAAGTGAGCACAGTCAGGAGCACTGTCTTCAGAGACAGGAACTTTAGCTCACCTGACTCCACTGGCTCAAAAGAATCTCTGTTCAGAGTCGAGCCAGGACCATGGAGACCATGCCATGGACCAGCCATCCACTGCATCATGATGCACTGCGATGGCAGCAGCATAATCTTTCAGGGTAGAAGGGGAAAGACTCCTCTCTAACCCATCTTGCAGAAATGAAAGCATAAGGCTGATCAGGCATCTCCAGGGGTCTTCTCAACGAGAAGAGCACAAACTAGTGAAAAGACTCTACTTCAGGGCATAAGCCTACCTGGTAATAAGTATAATATAATAATACTGCCTTTGGAAGAACATTTATGTCCTCCGTGTCTCATCCAGGAGCCACAGGTGGAGGTTCCACGATTTATACCCAGATATCAAATTGTGCCCTTCCCCTGAGAAGGAGAGAAAGAAGGTCCTTCCTCAGGGGGATTCTCCAGGGAGGTGGATTCTCATTCGTGAGCTGAGCTATCATGTTGACTATGTCCAACTCCATCCAGAGCAAAGAGATGCTCTGCACAGGGGAGAGCTTGCCCTTTCCCATTTGACCCAAAGCCCCAACTGACTGAGGTGCCAGAGCACCAGGTCCCTCTGTTTGCACATCAGATCACGAGAGTGAGCCAGAATGAGCTAGTCATCAAGATAGTTGAGGATAGGAATGCACACCTTCTTAGCAAGGCATGGGCACCCTCGGTGACTTTGGACACAGGAGACAGGGACAGCCTGAAAAGGAGAACTTTGTACTGGTACACCTGAACCTTGAAAGCTAAACACAAAAAATGTCTGTTTCGAGGCAAAATTGAGATGTGGGACGTGAGAATGCACTTCTGCATCTACATTTTTAAAGGGTGCTTGTGCAGGGCCTGATTCATGACTTGAAGATCCAAGATTGGCCATGATTCACCATTAAGCAGAGACTGTAAAACACCAACCTCATATCGGCTGGCAGGGTAGGCTCTATTGTGTCTTTCTCCAGGAAGACCACAATCTCTGTCCACAGGACAGGAGCTTCCTTGGCTGCCACTAAGCTAAAGAGGATGCCGCTGAACCTGGGGAAATTCCTGGTGAACTAAACTGCATAGAGTCTGATTGTCTGAATAAGCCAACAGGACTGGCTGGAAAGAGCCAGCTAGGCTCCCAGACTCATTACAAGTGGCACTTATCCGGCTACCCACAACAGGGTCAGCTAAAGATGTGTGAGGGAGCAAAGCATCCCTTAGGTGCAACAGATTATAAACTCAGAAAAAGATTCTCTGCCCGGTCCTCCTTCAGGGTAAGTAATGGTCCTGTCACCACCTTCTGGAAAAGAGCAGTCCCTTCCATCTCCAGGTTGCCTGGGTCAGGGAAGCTTAGCTGTCTGCTTGGAGGGCTTAGTGGCTGCCTGGGGCACGGGCTGTGTCACCTTCCTGCCTGTGGCAATGACATCTGCTCCAGTGAAGGCCACCTTTACCCTCA
Organism: Carassius carassius; assembly: GCF_963082965.1. NCBI lineage: Eukaryota > Metazoa > Chordata > Actinopteri > Cypriniformes > Cyprinidae > Carassius > Carassius carassius. The sequence goes on along the minus strand of NC_081767.1, from coordinate 26,362,368 downwards.
GCAACACGGGGATGCCCTTGATGATGAACAGACAAGAGGCCAGCCCGCAGCAGCTTGGTGACAGCAGAATTAAACCAAAAAATTTAAATAAAGTAAATAGTAAACGTGCAATTAACACAAGACAAAGACAAGAGTGCCTCAACCAGAATTAAAAGTCTTATCTAACAGATAGGTTTTATCTTAGACTTAACAATAGACACAGAAGAAGCCATTCTAACAGAAATTGGGAAGTCAATCCAGAGTCTTGGGACAATTATAGAGAAAGCGCGATCACCCCTGCACTTCCCCCTTGTCTTGGGGATAGATAAGAGTCTCTGGTTAGAAGACCAGAGAGATTTTTTTTTTTTTTACAGACATATTTTCTGATTTTGATATCATTTGGGAACAATCAAATTGAGATTATATGTTCAGAATTTTTATTTTTTTTATTTTTTTTACAGACATCACTTTTGATTTTGATATCATTTGGGAACAATCAAACTGAGATTATATGTTCGGAACAAAAAACAACCGTCCTACTTGGCATTGGCTTCATTCTGGTTGGGCCGAGTGTTCTTCTACTGCTAAAGAGCACATGGAAGTTCATTTTCAAGAGTGCAACCATGCCCTCTAAAAAAACAATTTTTTGGGTAAGCAAACATAAGTGTTTAATGAACAGATGTGTACAATAAAGACATTTTTGAAGTTGTAAATAAAAGAGATTATTGGAGTATGTTTCTCTACAAATTTGATGTTTGATAAAGAGTATTACTTGCCATTTCTTTGTAATTGTTTGTTATACTTACTAGCAATTTCTAAGTGAAAAATGTTTCTGCATCCAGGTTTTTTTTTTTTTTTTTTTAGTCGAGTAGCATAGAATCTGATTATATTGTCCGTAACCTTTCTGACTTTGATTTGACCTTTCCCTTAGGTTCTGTGTTGTGAGTTCCTGGTAGGACTGGGAGCTGCAGTTCTAACAATAGTAGCCATGCCACACTTTGACATTGTCACCAATGTGATGATTCTAAACAGTGTGAGCATCCTGTCCGCAGTGTTCCAGGTGGTCGCTAATTGTCTTGCCAGAGAGAGAAAGTGGCTTATGGTCCCTGTATGCTCCATTTTCTTAATCGTCACAGGTTATGTGCTTTTTGCGATCAATTATTTGGCATTCGAAAGTTCCTTAGAGATAAAAATATCAGTTGGCCTTGCCATCGTTGGAACCATCTGTGTTTCTGTGAACTGGTGGGAGAGCTATAGTACGCTCTTTAATGTGTCATTTCTAAAGGAAATTTCCAGAGACATTGCTCAGTCCCGTAACATGGTCGGTATCATCTCTAGTTTGATAAGAATCCTGATTACGTCAGCTGTGATTGGAGCTTATGTTCCTCTATCAGGTCAGGAATGGAAATCAGTAAAACTTGTCTTTGAAACAGTTGTCATTGCATTGGTGGCAATCCAGATTATATCCTCTGCCTTATGCCGCTGGTTTGTGGTTTTGGCTTGTAAGATGCGCGCCCTGCGCTGCAGCTTCATCGTGCCCATGTACCTGGCCTCGATCACAGTTTTAGCTGGGTTTTTGGTTCCAGTTATGGTCAGGCTTCCAGAGTCCAATCAAACTTCTACCTGTTTTGATAACTTTCAGCCGAAATCCAGTGACGAATGGTTACATTTGATATTGACTGATGTTATAAGAACTCTGAATGCCAGGGACATTGTGGTACACATGAAGACAGGAGGACTGGCCTGTTTGGGCTGCTCTGCTCTGAGCTGGTGGCTGGGACTCATACTCAGTACAATTTACATCTGGTACCTGAAGATCCATCGAATAGAAAGAACCCAAGATCTGTTTGTGCGACCTATGTATGAAGGAGCATTTATGGAACAGTCTTTGTTGCTAAACACTCGTTTTGAAATCAGAAAGAGAATCAAGGAGAACCGGTGGTAAGTGTTTTAACTTTCCAAGTATAATAGATATTTTTGTATTCATCCATATCAATATTGAATATTTTATGATGAATGGTATTGTTTTACATTTTTTTATATTCTATATATAGTATATAAAATGCAAATATAACCATTTTTTACCATTTTTATTTTTTGTTGTTATCTAATGCTTAGTTCAAGTCCATCTTTATAAACACTAATAATTAAAAAAAAAAAAAAAAAAAAAATAATAATAATTATATATATATATATATATATATATATATATATATATATATATATATATATATATATATATATATATATATATACTGTATGTATTATATTATATTTAATTTCATTTAAAACTTACATTAAATATCCATTTTAACACTGTACTGTACATTATAGTGTTGTGATGCCTAAATTCACATATGACATTTAAAAGTTATATAATTATTTATTTTTAATGTTTATTTTTTCTGTATTTAGATAATAAAAAACAAATAATAATAACAACCATATATTCGTTACTCTCACCTGACTACTTATTGGCTTATTGGTATGAATCAGATATTTACTATGAGAGCATCCCTTTAAATCATCCTCTCATTAAATGTGTTCCCATTAAAAATTACAAAAGGGATATGTTTAATGTCTTAGTTCTTTTTCCGAGATGTTAGTGAGATTGAAAGGAGATTAAATCACCAATTTTTAAGATGTTTCATCTGAGAAAAAGACCCCTGTAATTTCACATGTATCTCCTCTAGAATTTCTTTTTTATCACTTCAGCATCTCAAACTGTGCCTACATTTACTAAAGTGAAGTGACATTCAGCCAAGTATGGTGACCCATACTCGGAATTTGTGCTCTGCATTTAACCCATCCAAAGTGCACACACACAGAGCAGTGAACACACACACACTGTGAGCACACACCCAGAGCAGTGGGCAGCCATTTATGCTGCGGCGCCCAGGGAGCAGTTGGGGGTTCGATGCCTTGCTCAAGGGCACCTAAGTCATGGTATTGAAGGTGGAGAGAGAACTGTACATGCACTCCCCCCACCCACAATTCCCGGGACTCGAACTCACAACCTTTCGATTGGGAGTCCGACTCTCTAACCATTAGGCCACGACTTCCCCATAATACCTTCCCCATAAAGTATAAACTTTCTGCAATAAAGCCTTTATTTTCTAATATAAACTCTTTAAGTCTTTAAGTCTGAGAACTTTAAGTCTTTTAATCTATAAAATACCTACCTTTTCTTTGAATTTCTTAATATTAAATGACTTCATACATATAATGTACTCCTCAGTGCAAAAGATATCATCAGAGTGTTTCTGTGTGCAACGATGTGGCATGAGAGCTACGATGAAATGATGAAGATGATCATCTCTATGTTCAGGTAAACAGACTACACCCACTCAATTTGTAATTTTTTTTTTATTTAATTGTAATTCCAATAGTTTTTATTTTACTTCCAGACTTGATAATTACAGTCCCAAACACAAAAACAGCGAAGTCCAGTTTGAATTCCATATTTATTTTGATGACGCTTTCAAGGATGTTGATAATGGAAGGCATGCAAATGAATATGCTGAAAGTATTGTGGATGTAATCAAAGAAGTCTACATGTATGTATCCTTCTTATATAACTATATATGTTATTATGTGCAAAACTAATATTCTAATACTTCAAATACATTAGCATTTTCAGTGAAGAAGACCGATCCATATTCAAGCAGAAGGCAGCACTACCACCCCAGAAGATCATAAAAACCCCTTATGGGGGGCGGCTGGAATACACCCTCCCTAAAGGCAATCTGATGATGATTCATCTGAAAGACAAGACACTTATCCGTCACAAAAAAAGATGGTCTCAGGTAAGATTAATTTAAGATCCAGTTAAAATGCAGCTACAGATGTTTTGTAACCACAATTTTACTAATAATCTGTGTTTGCAGATAATGTACTTGTATTACATTCTTGGCTGGAGACTTAACAGACAGTACTTCAAAGAGTTTGAGGAAGGTAAAGAACTGGAATCCATTAAGCAGAGACAGAAGGTTAGAGGATTAACATTACACTCCATTACTAGTTCTTCTAGAAAGTAATACAATATCAGCTAGGCTTTTGATGTTTTACTATGTTTTCAATGCTCCTTAGAAAGAAAGGGAGAACACGTATATCTTGGCCCTGGATGGGGACACTGATTTCCAGCCATCTGCAGTCATGCTGTTAATCGACAGACTTAAACTCTACCCAGAGGTTGGGGCTGCCTGTGGCAGGATTCATCCAACAGGCACAGGTTGGGATAGATATTAAGCATTGTTTAGAAATTGTATTGTTTTTGATTATTTGGTCATTCCATTGTTTGGTCATTTACATTGTTCAGTAAAGCTAAGTTCACACTGACAGGATGAGATGACAATTTTTCCTGCATCTATTTTAAAAGCCTCGTCATTATCTTGTTTTATTTATTATTTAGAATATGTAAAACTTAATATTTTACAAATTCAAAAAGCTGAATAATCAATCAAAGCCACCTGATAAGTGGGTAATTTAGTTGACAAATAGTCAATTATTCTTTGTTAGATTAATCAATAATCAAAATAATTGCTTGTTACAGTGATAGTGATAGTGATAGGTGTGAAGAATAATTCACCAAATAAAACAAAAAATAAATTAAATAAGAAAATAAATTAAAATAATGACCAAATATTTCTGATCTGTAGCACTGTCCTTTGTATAGGGATATACGCAAGCAAATTTCAGTTACCATACATTCGCTCCTATGGGGACAAAAGAAACGAGCACAAGCAATTTCATATTTTTTGTTGTTGACAAACTGGTATTTTTCAGCAAATTCATTTATCATTTGGTAGAAACTAGTCAAATTAGGTAAAAGCCAAGAAAGACATGAACTTTTCTTTGAAAACCATGAAAAAACAAGTACAATATTTAACCATTTTGCTGATTGAATTATATTTTAAAATCTGAGAACCACTGCTCTAGAAAAAATCACTAGTGACTATAAATTATAAAGGTGATAAATTGACTAATGAGATCATTTCTTCACTATGCTTGAAGGGCCCATGGTGTGGTATCAGAAGTTTGAATATGCAGTAGGCCACTGGCTACAAAAGACTGCAGAGCACGTGTTCGGCTGTGTACTGTGCAGTCCTGGATGTTTCAGTCTTTTTAGAGGAGCCGCACTCATGGACGACAACGTCATGAAGAGATACACAACCAAAGCCAATGAAGCCAGCCAATACGTCCAGTATGATCAAGGTCTGCTTGAAGCTAATAACGGACAAATAATACCAATTAAACCTAGACTAACATAATTCCCCATCCGTTTGGTGTAATGTCAGGTGAGGACCGCTGGTTGTGCACTCTGCTGCTGCAGCAGGGCTGGAGGGTGGAGTATAACGCAGCATCTGATGCATACACCAATGCTCCACAGGAATTTAAAGAGTTCTACAACCAGCGCAGACGCTGGGGACCCTCTACCATGGCCAACACCATTGACCTCTTGGGTTCAGGAGAACTGACCTCTCAGAGGAACAGCTCTATCTCAAAACCTTACATCTTGTACCAGATTATCAGCATGGGTGCTTCCATTCTGAGCCCTGCCACTATCTGTCTCATGATTGCAGGTAAAGTTTTTCATTAAAAAAATTAAGATTAGAGATACACCGACCATAAATTGGAACTGGTTTTTTTTTTTTTTTTTTTTTTTTTTTTTTGCTCCAAACACATGATCAGCAAACAGTTTGTTTTTTTTTTTTTACTTTTTTTGGTTGATCTCTGTTCCAGAAATGCATACAAACTGCATTGCAATCATTTCCCAAAAGGTAATTTGTGTGGAAATATTATGAAGTCTGTAAATGGCCAAAAACAGAGGCCAGAGAGGCTGTAGATGGATGCAAAGAGGAAAAAATACTGTCGCTTGCAGAGCAAGATCACTGTTCACGATGCACAAAATATTGGAAGAAGAATATAAATAATGAATTGGGGGTAGGGAGGTTATATGAATATATCACTCAAAGGAACTGACCGTCTTCAGAAAAGTTTCGAATGGCATTTTTTTTCCCTTATACCTCCATATAAAGTAGTGTTTATAAGCGCATTACTGCTTTGTTTACAGCAGTAACCAAGGAAAGGCTATGGAGCAAATAAAAAAACTTATAAATTAGCTTTAAAAAAATCTAAAAATCAGCCATGAAAAATTATGGGTGTATCACTAAAAAAAATTTTAAGAGACAGGGTTCTCTGGATTTATTGTCCTGTTTTTGCAGTATGCCAAAAAGATTTAACTTTTCAGTTAGATTTGTCCAAAATCTATTTTAAAGTGCTTTGTTTCTCTTGCAGGAAGCTTTGTGTTCGTCTTTAATATGGATGTGAATGTAGCCCTTATTTTGGGCATAGTTCCCCCTACTGTCTACCTCATCCTGTGCTTCAAACTGAAATCTGACACACAGATTACAATCGCAGCAATCATGAGTGTTTTCTATGCATTTCTCATGGTGGGAACAATTCTCTCAATCATAGGTAATGGTTGTTTTTTAATGTGGTTGTTTTTTTGTTTTTGTGTTTAGTTTTGTCTTATTTTATTTAAACTGCTTTTTGTCTTTTTTCTTCCCAATGTCAATATATTTCCTACTGACACAATGATTTGTTTTGGAAAGAAATGAGTACTTCTCTTTAGGAAGAATTAGGGTTATTACAGTTAACAAAAATTAAAACTGATACTATAATTAAACCATAAAAAAAATGTTACCTGAAATTTACCTAATTTTCTAATTAAAGCACACATGTTTTGGTATCAACACTGATAATCATAAGAAATGTTTATTAAAGCACTAAGTCAACATATTAGAATAAATTCTGAAGACTGAATTTTGTAGAAAACTTTCCCCTCAAAGAAATAAATGAAATGTAAAAATATCTTAAAACAGAAGACAGTTATTTTAAATTGTAATAATATTTCAAAATAGCCTTTTAGTCCATCCATATTTTAGACTGTTTAAAGATGGCAGTAATATCTAACCTTGGATAGCCACAAAAAAAAAACATATCAATTAGCTGAAGGACAGGTGACAAATGGGTGAAATATCTATCTATAAAACTTTTTCTCCTAATGTCAACTTTCATAGGTGATCTAGTGAGGCAACAGACTTTTATGACTCCCAGTGGTCTGTTCCTCATTGGCATAGTGGCTATGTACCTCATCACGGCAGCTTTACACCCTCAGGAGTTCTCACTGGTCATCTATGGACTGGTATATTTCCTCTGCATTCCCAGTGGGTATCTACTCTTAATTATTTACTCCATAGTCAACATGAACAATGTCACATGGGGCACCCGTGAATCCGGCAGCAAGGCTAAAGCTACAGCAGTCAATACCATCAAGCAGAAGTTCATGAATGCCACATGCTGCAAATGTCCATGCTTGGAATCTGAAGATCAGTTTGAGGAGATACTGCCAGCAGAAACCATAACACAAAGGTAAAAACATATCCACACTATAGGATAGTTTCACACTGGCACTTTTATTCTATTATATTTTGTAACTATTTTTATATATGGGTTTGTTTTTAATACTACTACTAAAACTTATATTGCATTCCTACTACACAGGGAACATGAGTTCCAGCTTAGTCCTCATCAAAGTAAGTATGACTTTCATACTTAAATGGATAGTTCACCCAAAAATGACAATTCTGTCATCATTTACTCGCCCTCCAAAGTTGTTCCAAACCTGTATGAGTTTTTTTCTTCTGCTGAACATAAAAGAAGAAGAATGAAGAAGAAATATAAATTTTATGGAAGTCATCCAGAAACTGATTGGTTACCCTCAATATTAAAAATACCTTCTTTTGTGTTCAGAAGAAGAAAGAAATGCATAGAGCTTTGGAACAACTTAAGGGTGAGTAGGCCTAAGTGATCGACAGAATTTTCTTTTTTGGTTGAATTATCCCTTTAATAACCTAAAATTCTACATAAAGTCATTGAATTTGACTACCATTAATACTAATGTGTGTTTAATTCCAAAAGCTTGGATTGAACGACTGCAGGTGCAATCTAATGACTTTCTCTTGGATGAATCTGAACTCCCTTATGTAAGTCTAACTTAAGGATTGCTCATGAGTGAGCTCCTGAACGCTTTTGAAAAGAGGAGAAAGTGGTGTGTTTTCCATGTGTTTTTAGACAAGAATGTGAATGGCCTCTAAATCGATTGCAGATGGTTTCATCATCTTGGGTGGATAAAAATTATAAGAGGATAAAATAATGAAAAGCAAAAAATGTGCTACCAAATATACTTGGGTGGCCATTAATATACTTATAGGCTCAGGTTAAGTCTGTGTGTGGGAAGCAGTGGTGTGGTAACTGTAATATAATCACAATAATTGATTCCGGTCTATAAAATATAATATAATATAATATAATATAATATAATATAATATAATATAATATAATATAATATAATATAATATAATATAATATAATATAATATAATATAATAAATAATTGATTATGGGCCGTTGAATTATTAGAAAATAATGCACACCCACTTCGCATCATTACCACCTCGGGTGTAATTTTTTTTTCTAATAATTAAATGGCCATAATCAATTATTCATTATATTATATTATAATTTAATTTAAATATTATTTTAATTTAAATATTATTTTAATTGTTGTTTTTTAATTGTATTTTTCTAAAGTAGCCATGTATTATTGTGGCATAATACATCTTGCAGCTTTTTTTTATATGTCAGATATGTAGTTTGCATATTAATACTTTAAATGTATAATTTGACCACACTAAAATACCATTTCAATAAACTAAACTACGACAACAACTGAGTTTTGTCATGCGTTTACTCTATGCATTGTGTTGCTGATTAGATATTAGCATTATGTAAATGTAGACTGATATGTTTTAATACCTCTCTTTCTGTTGCAGGATGAAAGCGATTTCTGGAGAGAACTGCAGAAGAAATATCTGGAACCTCTTAAAGAGAATAAAGAGCAACAGGAAAAAATTGCTAATGATCTGAAAGATCTTCGTAATAAAGTATGCCAGCATGCAAAAAACTTTTTATGTGGTTTTGTCTAAAATATTTGCTGTGGAACAGTAAATATTTTTTTTCTTTTCTATACAGGTTACATTTGTCTTTTTCTTCTGTAATGCACTTTGGCTGGTGGCAACTTTCTTCCTTCAGGCAATTGGCAGCACAATCTCCATAAAGATCCCAAAAGTCTATCCAAATGGGACTCGTTTCACGTCAGAAGACTTTTCTATAGATCCAATCGCACTGATGTTTCTACTGAGCTTTGCATCATTGCTGTTAATTCAGTTTGTTGCAATGCTTTACCACAGGTAGCTAAACATGCACACAAGAATAAAATAATGATTACTGATAAAGAGACATTTTTCTTTTATACACAAAAATGATCAAACCTATTTTATTTTAGTATTTCAATAAAAAGGTAGAAAATCAAGTGTATTATTCATCATACTATTAATGTATAATGTATATTATACAATGTAAATGTAAAACCAGTTTTAATATAGGTATATTTCATACAGATTTAAACCTATTTTATATAAAGTATATATAAGTAATGGATTATGTTCTTTTGTTTCAGAATCTACACATTAATCCATTTCGTGGCATATGCTGACACAGAAATTAAATCTTATAGAATGCAGTCACGTCAGGTGAGCCAAAAAATCAGACACAAAATGCTGATGTATTAAATTTTATATATATATATTTATGAACCATGTCCACCATGTTGCACAGATCCCGGACTCAAACCACCAGCCTGAGATGAATGACCCAGACACAGCCTTATGTTTTGAGAACCCCTCTGCTATGCCTACAAATGCAGTATAAAGTTTTGTATTTAATAATTAATATTTATAGTCTAGTGGATACTAATATAGTGCAAATATAATGTTCTGAATATTTTGTGTGTGTGTGTGTGTGTGTGTGTATAAACCAGAATTTTCTGTTGTAGAGTAAAAAAATCATGCCTGCCAATTAACTGATTATTTTTTATTGTATTAATTACATGAGATGCCAAGAAATAATAAAATAATCACAATCAATCACATATTGAATATTAGCATTGAATATTATGCACAATACAAGAAATTGCCAATTATGTATTGTTTGTTAGTCATTATATTATTTACTTCCACTTTATTATTTCCATTCCATATACCATGACACTATATTTCTTACTTTCTTTTTAAAAATTAACCACACTAAAATAACATGTTAAACTGACAGTCATATAGAAATATTTTAAATCTAGTGTGTACTAATTTACTGTAGAGCAGAGGTGGGTAGAGTACCCAAAAACTGTACTCAAGTAAAAGTAAAAGTACTTCTAGAAATATTTACTCAAGTAAAAGTAAAAGTACTAGTCTTGAATAGTTACTTGAGTAAGAGTAAAAGAGTATAGGATAAAAAATCTACTCAAGTAGTTAGTTACTAGTTACTTTGGGTCATATATACTGAGCCTATTTTTATTTAGATATATAGATAAAATGTATGTAATGTATGTGTGCGTGTATAAATGTATATATTTCATCAGCCTTTACTCCAATTTATGTAATTTATTATAAAACCCTGTCTGTTTACTTAAGTAACAGATATAGGTGTCATACCATAACATATTTTTAATATGACTGACTTTATATTAAATGTGAATTTAACATTGAAAGTTAATGTGATATAAATATTGCTACTAATCTTTCATTGTTCAGAAAGAGAGCAAATAACATTTACATTATTAAAGATAATTTTCACAGACAGTCTAGATTTCAATCACTCTCAGAAACTCCCATTAAAATCACTGAAACTGTTAACACTGTGAAATCAATATTTAATTAAAGATTCGTACAAACATCTGCACTTTGTTGTTTCTGACGAGAGAATTCGCCAGAAAGAGGTATTCAGTCAGTGAGCGAGTGAAGGAAGCACCGGCATTTTAGCGATGACTCATCGGAACACCTCTGATTGGCCAATGCTTTAATAAGCTCAAAAGAATCATGTGTGATTGGTTATAATGCGCAGTGCTGCATGAACGCATCTATCTCTGGCTCAGCGCCAGCAAGCGATCACAGATCTGAATTTAGCAGCTGATTATATGACTTGCTGAACGTACTCACGCCGGTGTGATTGTATTAAAATTAATAAAATCTTAATCGGCTATTTTTTGTCTTTTGGAAGCTGCATTCAACTTGACTCCCCTCTGTTATAAGCCACACACGTACAACAAACTAATGTCAGTGGTATCGTGTACTGTAATCGAATGTAGCCCAAGTTATTACCTGTTAAACAGTAGACAGCACACGCGGTGTTCATCTAATAAGGATCTCCATCGCTAGCAAATAATAGCCTTTGCAGATTTCAATTCAGTGCAGTTCCAGCCACGTTTTCAACGCTCTTTCTGTAGTTAAACGTTACAACTCCGAGTGAACCACTTCAGACGCTCAGCGCGTGCGGCAGGGAACTGAACGACTCATTCAAACTGATTCATGAACCAATTCACTCGTTTGCCAATTGGTTTGATCAAGCCGTTGAACAGAATTGACTCAAAAGAAAGAATTATCCGCGAAAGGGCATCGCTCATTGCCCAGAGAAAAGTAGACGGCGCGTTTGGAATAAACTGAAGCACCTAACATTTATTGCATTAAGATAAAGTAACGAGAGGAGCGTCGCCCAAAGTAACGAAGTAAAAGTACAGATTTTCCCCCAAAAATTTACTCAAGTAAGAGTATAAAGTACCCATCTTTAAATATACTCCGAAAAGTATTCGTTACCCCAAAAAATTACTCAAGTAAATGTAACGAAGTAAATGTAACTCGTTACTACCCACCTCTGCTGTAGAGTTAGTACAAAAATATTTAATATGTTAAAATGATATATATTCTTGCAAATGTCTCTCAAAGTTTTAATGTTATTAAACAGAAGTTCAGTTTCTGTGAATCCATGTATACTTGCTTTTCTGTCTGAGAAGATAAATGGAGCGCCATCCATTGGTTGGGTTTTTTAATGCTATAAATAATTATTTTATTGTTTTTTGGTGTAACATAAAATTAATAAAGAGGAAAAACATAAGCATTATATTATGAATCCTTGAATGCTATGAAACAAAAAACGTATAGATGTTTTGTGCTAAAATAAAACAATAAACCATGAGGAAGATTTCAGACACATTTATTATTTGTTGAAGTACTACTTGTTAACAATAGTAAAAACAATGGGACAATAAACTCAGCATCAACTGTGCCTATGTAGATTCTTCTTTTAACTTTATGAGACATTACATATTTATGTACATTTACATTTAAATATGAATATATTTGAATACAATTCGTACATTAACTAATGATCTGGTAACCATATGTAAGGGCTTTTTTGCATTGCTCCAAGGTTATCATTATTCTAAACCCCAGGTGAAAGTATGTTTCAAACTTGTAATTTAGAAGTGGGGTAAGCACTGCTTTTTCCCAGAGTTATAATTCATGCTCTGGAGCAGGTGTTAACCCCACATTGTAGTGTCAAACAGATTGAAACAGTGTAAGTATGATGTTACGGCTGGGGTTTAAAACAGACAGCCAATCATATGCAGGTAGTAAACAGTGCTTTTGATGTCTGAGGAAAAATATCAATTGGTGATGGAAAACACCTGACTTGAAGTGATAGGAGACTGTTTTACCTGTATAGTTCGAAAAAAGGTATATTCAAGAAAAAAAAACTTGATATTAAAACTTCATAGCAAGAGCCTTTATGTGAACAGGTCACATGCTGAAGTCATCCAATCAATAAAACTGACACCACAAATATGTAAAAAAAGAACTGTTACACAGGGTTAGATAGCGGATTAGATGCCCATGATTATTTTTAAAACAGGAGTCTGTTTAACCTGGGTTTAGAATGAACCAGGGTTAACTCTTTCAAGTGTAAAAAGCCCAAAGGCTTGTTAAGTCATTAACAATGACTTAAAAAAAAGATACAATATGTATTTACATTATGATTGTGATGTGTAAAAGCACATAATAATAGTACTATGTTAAGGGGTACAAAAACAAACATTTAGTACATGGCATAACTATGAATTAATCAGTACTGCAGCTGGCTTTGGTTCTCATGGGAAAGTTCTGTCTGTGTTAAGGGATTCACCATCAGTGTAGACCAGGAAACCAAGTTGTGTATCGTCCCTCTTTGCTGTAAATCGCATATCTGTCCTCCCCTTAATTCTTTAAATGCTTAGTCAGGGAGCAGATTACAGCAAACTTTATGGTTAGAGAACCATAGGTTAAAAAAAAAAGCCTTGGTCCATTGTTAGATGCTAGTTTAATGATGCTATAGTATGACAAGGCATACGTAAAAATGTATGTAAGCCAAAAAAAAAAAAAAAAGAGCTTTAAGAGTATTATGCATAGCCATCATTTCAGAAGTGACAGAAATGTCAAATACAATAATTTTATGTATGTAGCCTAGCCTACACTCTAAAAACTCCTGGGTTGTAAACAACCTAATTTGGGTTATTTTGGCAACCCAGTGCTAGGTCAAAAAGGGACAAACCCAACCAGTTGGGTTATTATGTTTAACCCAGCATGCTGGGTTGCTTTTTTATGGTTTAAAATTACTACATTGCAGGGTTAAAAAAAACAGAGAGGGTGTTTTTTTAAATCACTGTATTTCAGAAGGAAACCGACTGTATTTAGAAAATGTTCTTTTTCATTTTGCATGTAATGCTTGATAAGGCAGCGTTTGTGAGCTCAGCGCTGCTTTGCAGCAGTTACCGGAGAAACCTCCACCTCTCCTGCTCTTAAAGCACGTCCTGCTGGCAGAAAATGAATTTTCAGAGTGCTGCCATGAATTGAGTGAAAGGATGTGGGAAACACTGCATTGTTAGGCTAAAATGAACCCAAATTGAGCTAGGCATTATACCTACAAATCTTGTTCATTTTAAAAATCATTTATACACACAAATAATAACTATCAAAAGGTAAGAGGAAAAGTAAAAAAAACAAGAAAAAACTAACATGCATGTAAGAAGAAATGCAAAAAGTATGGCATTAACAGCTACAGAGCTCAAAGTATTGAAAATTTCTTGAATATACATTAAGATCAAATTTAACTTTGTTACATTTTATATATTGAATAAAAATATACGAACACACTATTATACAATAAATTTACAATTAGTTAAGTTCTTAAACTATTCTAGCATGACAGTACACAAATAAACCATAACATTAACACTGATATTATAACATTTAAGACGTGTGTGTGAAAGAATGTGAGCATGTGTATGAATGACAGTGTAAACTCTTCTACTAAACAACACAGAACAAGCATTTAACATTGTTTTTACAAATTACACACTTACAGTTTGTTTAATAGTCCATGAATACAGATCATGCATCACTGTCAACTTTAATGATCTCTTTAGCATAATTGATGTAGTCATGAAGTCCCATCAGCACATGTGACATCTTTTCCATCATCCAGGGCAGCGTCCTCCTTTAAAACCACTGTTGCATCATTTAAGGGGAAAGAACAATCACTTCTTTGACCAGCATTCATCCCAGTCACTGCCTGCTCTTCATCAGTGGCCTAAAAAGAGAAACACATCTGAAAAAGAGAAAACATTTAATTAAACTATATCCATTTTAAGGTAGAGGTGTATTCACATCAGTAAGGATAGGTAAATAACCTGTTTTTATAGTTTTAACACTTTGAGTGGTTGTTTAATGTCTCTGTCTACCACAGTGCTCTAGAATGCTATAATGGCAGCACTAGTGTGAGGGCATGCGATATTGTTTGAATAAATATTGCTTTCAGAAAGCTACTTCTTTACTGAAACATTAAAAGAAACATGACATTCACATACCTCACAAATGTCCATGTACGTGGAGGGCTGCTCTTTAAAGGGTTAGTTCACCAAAAAATAGAAATGGTTATAATTTACTCTCTCCATGTTGGTCCAGACCAGGATTAGGCAAGTTCGGTCCTAGAGTTATTACAATTAATGAGCTCTATGAACAATGCATGGCAAAAAAGAAAAAAAAAAGTCCCTGTACACAGGATTTTTTATTTTTTTTGCCATAAGTCTATAAATTTTGTTACATCTTTACTATAGTGATAATTTTGACTTATGTCTGTTCTAGAGACATTACAACTTTTTGATAAAGCTCTAATTGGTTTTCTTTTGGAAATATGATTCAAATTAATCCTGAATGCATTTATGACTGTAAAAGCATATCGGTGTGTGTCACAATCGCAAAATTGATCAAAGAAATCGGGATAGTTTTTTTTTTTTTTTTTTTTTATTGCACAGCCCTAGTTCATTCAATAAATACAGTTAACAATCTAGCTTCTGAGTGAAGTTATTAACCCAACAAATAGCGGGGTCAGTTAATTTTTTTGAAGTGGGCTGTGCAAACATATGTGTGTGGTTGTGTGGGCCGCGAGTTGACAAAGGTTGGGAACCACTGATCTTGATTATAAATGGATTAACAAAAAAAATGAGAAAATTAAAATTAGATTTATTTGTGTTGTAAAGTCAGTCAAAAGTCTTATAGGTTTGGAACGGCAAGTCAGTTATTTTTTTTGTGAACTATTCCTTTAAATTTAAATTAAATTTAATTAAAATTTATGCATTTAGCAGACGCTTTTATCCAAAGCGACTTACAGTGCATTCAGGCTACCAATTTTTACGTATCATGTGTTCCCAGGGAATCAAACCCCCAACCTCGTGCTTGCTAAGGCAAAGCTCTACCAATTGAGCTACAGGAACACTTTAAGAGGGAAGACCAGGAATGATGACTCTCCAAATCAGACAACTCCAAATATGGTTTGAGTTCTGCAATGAAAAACACAGACAATGGTTTTAATGAAATATGAACACGTAATCACACTGTTGTTGCATCAAAATGTGAAGTAAACAGGCAGAAGACAACAGAAACATTTATTTGTCTAAAAATTACTTGCATAAATCTCAAAAGAATGATGCTCTCCTGTGTCTTTGGCTTTTAACATCTACAAAAAAAAAAAACAACAACATTATTTTACTCTTAGTAAAAAAAAAACAACTTATAACAGATAACATGAAATTATGAAGTTTGCCCTTAACTTGCCTTAAAATTTATTTCCCTGTCTTCTGAAGAAGCTGAGAAAAATTGCCTCCTCCTCATACAAGCAGACTTCTGTGTCCTTAACTCCAAAGTTAGTTTGAGTTCTGCAAAGAAAAAAGGGACATCAATGGTTTCAATAAAATATGAACATATAATCACACTGTTGTTGCATCAAAATGTGAAGTAAACAGGCAGGACACAACAGAAACATAAATAAAAAAAAATAAAAAAAACTCACATCACTCTCAAAAGAATGAAGTTATCTTGGCTCTGGATTTCAACATCTACAAAAACAAACATTATTTTAGTCTTAGTAAAAAAAAAAAGATAACATGAAGGAATTCTTTAGTTTACTAGCCTTAAACCCGTCTGTCCCTCTCTTCAGAAGAAGCTGAGAACACCGCCTCCTCCTCACACAGTCTGTGACTCCTCACACAAACAGCTTCTGTGTCTTTAACTCTCAGGGCGGGGACAATGAAGACACGAGCTCAACAACTCTAAAATATTACATGTGAAACATAGTTTTAACAATTACCACTTCAAAAGCCTCAAAATAATTATGCTAGTCTTTTTTATATAATGGCGTTTCCTTTAGGAGACTGACGTACATTCAGTTTAAACGCGATAAGATAACAAATTAATATGAGCGTAACCGTAACCATAACCATCTATTAACACCTCAAAAAGTGCAGATATTGCAAAATCTTATGTAAATATGACATAAGACACTCACAGAAGTTATATTAAAAGTACCTCTTCCGTTCAGTAACTTTAAAGGAGGCCATTAAGACCTCCGTTTCTGAGGCGAAAACCACATTCACGTATTTTTCTATATAACATTGTTTCCGCCTTTCATAAAACCGGGTAAACAATAAACGATAACATTACATTTTGAATCTTTACTTACCATAATGTCTTTCAATCGCTTCTCGCTTCTTTTACGCTGAGAAAATGGCGGCTGCTCGCACTGGAGACGTACGATCTTAACGTGATGTGCATGTTCTCCTTCATGTCCACGTTCCCAACCCAGCGCCGCTGGGTTATAATCCAGACCAATTTTCAACCCAAACTTGGGTTAAAACAACCCAATGTCCTACGCAGCGGTCTCAACCCAGCATTTGGGTTGAAAAAACTCTTTTTAGAGTGTATATATTATCATAATTATAAGAATAAGGTAGAATAAGGTATAAAATATACATTATACATATACA
This sequence comes from Carassius carassius, assembly GCF_963082965.1. Taxonomy (NCBI): domain Eukaryota; kingdom Metazoa; phylum Chordata; class Actinopteri; order Cypriniformes; family Cyprinidae; genus Carassius; species Carassius carassius. The sequence continues at coordinate 26,345,082 of NC_081767.1, read as the reverse complement.
TTATAGTTTCTGTACTGTAATAAATTATGTCAATTAGCACTGCATTATTCATAAATTTTATTTATTGTGTCAACTGATGTTGAAGGACACCACAGAGCCCAGATAGATGACCAGCCCAAGTAAACAGGAAACACAAATCTGTTTGGTCTCCATAATGTCACACAAGCTGTAGACATAAAAAGACATTGTCATCAAAGGTGTTTTGTGTCACTTTTTGGCACTATTAAAAATGTAAAAAATAGTTCTCAAAAACCCCAACTAATTGTAAAAAAAATGTATCAGTCTTTAAATTAATATTCTGCATCACACATGCCGAATTAATCCTTTTTATTTCTGTATAACATTTTAATAACAAACATTGTCATTGAATTATTTTTATTATGTGATTTTTGACCATTAATGTTTTAACCCCTCTGGTGGTCTTCAGTCAATTTTAGACTGAAAAATGTTATGTTCTGACTTTTTACATTTTATTTCATTAGAACGGTACTGATTAAGACCAAACTTGGTGACTTCTGTGGCCCTTGCTATGTGAACATACACACACATACAAAAATTTGGACATGATTAGAAAAGGTTAATTGGTCTTAGATATTCATATTCAAAAATGACCACCACAGGAAATGAGAAATATAAAAATACAGATATAGATATACAAGGAAATACAGAGCAATTTTCTGGTGTACAGTGTAATCAGCCATGATAAAGTAATCTTTAATAATGTATAAAAATACATCTAAATGGAAACATCTAATAAAAGTAATTATGGCAAAAAATACTCAAATAACTATAGAGTATATTTTTACATTACTTACATTACTCTCTGAATGAATACCTCTTTCTGGTGAATTCTCATGTCAGAAACAAAGTGCAGATGTGTTTACGAATCTTTAAATAAGATACTGATTTCACAGTGTAAACAGTTTCAGTGATTTTAATGGGAGATTTTGAGAGTGACTCTAGAATGTCAGTGAAAATGTTCTTCGATAAATGTGCTTTGCTCTCTTTCTGTACAATGAACGATTAGTAGCGGTTTTTATATCTTATTAACTTTCAATGTTAAATTCACATTTAATATAGCCTAAAGTCAGTCGTGTTAAAAATATGATATGGCATGACACCCATATCTGTTACTTAAGAAAACAGACAGGTTTTTAAGCATAGTAATAGATTACATTATTAGGCTACTTCCATTGCATATTATAACAATCTATGAAGGTGATAATCGAGATATTCCATGATATAGTCCATGCGTCTGAGAATGTTTAAAAAAAATGAAAAAAATTAATAAAATAAAAATAAATTAAAGCTGCAAGCAGCATTTATCGGGGTTTAAGCAGTTTAGGCCTTTGGGGTGGTCTCTGCCAACCTGGATGTATGGATGACATTCAAACACATCTTAAATGGAGAATAGGCTGACAGACAGACACACAGACTAAAATTTAATGATTAAACTAGTTTTTAAGAGTTTAAATGTAATTTTCAGGTTTCACTGTAATCATAATGTGGCAAAATTGTGTCTGTACACAGTAAAAAAGGTTGTTTACCGCTTCACTCCGCTCAAATTTTAACGATCCAGTCAGCAATCAGCACGGACATTAACGGCAGCCTGCATGATTATGAAGGGTAATTAACTGTTAATATATTTGTATGATGCATATAACTGTTATAACATTAAGTAATGTGTCTGATACGTTAATTATTCTTTTTTTATACGTTAAAAAAGTTTTTATTCCCTTTAGTCCGTTTGTTTCCCCCAGAGAGGAATCCTATTCCTGTTTGTTCGCCATCATTAATACATTAAAAGATTAGCTGCAAAACTTTTTAGACAAGTATTACTTGAAGTTGATAAAAATGCCTGGTGAAATGTGAAAGTTTGACGAAATCATTAGAATTAAGCTAGAAAAGCAGCACAGACCATTTATCGGATCGGACCAGTGAAAGAAGCAGCTCGAGCGACTTGTGAGCTGAGCTCACACATCAGTCATGCAACATAAAACAGACTCTGCGAGAATCGTTTAAATGAACCTGCAATTTTCTGTTATAAAAGTTCAAAACCCAGACGAAAGAAAAGCGCGCAGTCATGAGGCAATCTGCTCTTTCAGCGGAAATTTATACCAGTGCCCCAAATTTACACTGGTATTACATAACGTTAAGAGGGGAGCGTAAAACAGAAGCCATATTCGTCTTAGCGCACCAGCACTAATTAATTGTACAGTAATAGTGTTTTTATGGTTTATTCATATTGAATATTGTTATGCATCTATCAGAATACCCTATAATTACAGCAATTTCTCTTATGTAGCTACACTGTAAAACATCACAGCCCAAATAAGTTATATGAACTTACTTTTCCTCTTTAAATTAAATTGTCATTTTAAGTTTTGGATACTGAACTTATGTTTATAAGTTATTGAAAATTTAAATGTAAAGTAATGTGTTGTCTTGACTTCTTCTGAGTTTTGTCTGGCTTGTAAAAGTTCATTTAACTCGTGTCTGTAAGTTATATGTTGGGGGAGGGTCGATACACGGAGAGCGCGAAATACAGAGAGAAGCCATCGCCATTTTGAGTTAATGCAGCTGCCTGGAGACCTTACACCAATTCATGTCGGGAACACAAAGAATTCGAGGAAGGTGAATTTTTGTTTTTTTATTTGTAATGATAAATTAATAATGTTGCGATTTATTGCATGTTAGCCAATTTGACTATGCTTTGCGAATGTAATACGACAACACAAGTTTTTCCCTCGTTAATTTACTGTTTTCCAGAGCCTCAAACGCTAAAATATTTATATCACTTCGGTTCACAGTGCTTATATTTTAATTGGTCTTCGGCCTGAAGTCTGCAGGTATTATTTTTTATTGCATTGACCGTGCTCCGTGAGTGACCGTGGTCAGTTGAGCCGCCATCTGTGAACACCCGGTCAAGCCTGTCGCCGCCCGCATTTTGCTGCACATCTGTTTGTGGATGTAAGGTGTCGCTTACAAAAAACGTCTTCCTCAGCTTTTTGGCCACGCCACGCATTTGTACGGTAATAAAAAAATAGACATGTTCAAATCCAGGCAGCGCTTGCTTGACCGGGTGTACGTTACACAGATAAAGACTCACTTGACTGGGGCAATATAAAGACACAGGGTTTTCCCTCGCTAATTTGATAGTTTCCTAGAGCCTCAAATGCTAAAATAGCTTAACATTTAACTTCGGTTTTCAGTGCTTATATTTTAGTTACTTTTAAACGTTTCTGACAGCTGTTCGTCTACTAATTTTTGTATAGCACAATTTCATATGCTTAGTTTATATTGCTTCTACTGATATGCTACTGCTTTTTCACTCCATTACAGCTCTTCCTCTTCAAAGTTATTGTCAGCTCAAGATAAGGTTGTCACCCTGCAGAGTTTTCAAGAAGCTGATTTTAAGGACATTCATGTTACAATGAGGTACAGTTAACACATCCTTACTGATATTAAAATCTTTTGCTGTTTTACTTGTATATTTGTTGCAGGCCTAATGCAGTCACACAACATATTTAATGCAGACCATGCAATTCTTTTTGTACAATTTCATATGCTTAGTCTATATTGCTTCTGCTGATATGCTACTGCTTTTCTGCACCGTTACAGCTGTTGATTCCTCTTCAAAGTTATTGTCACCTCAAGATATAAAGTGTCACCCTACAAAGTTTTCAAGAAGCTGTGTGACGGATGTTCATTTTACAATAAGGTAATTGTGAACTTTCTTATTTTTAAAACATTCTTTATCCTTGGTTTATTACTTGTGACATGACCTCTATATATGGCCTCTTTAATCATTTATGTTATAAGATGGCATGTGATTTACATATGTGATTATTTTTCATCTGTACTTGCTGCCCACTATTAATCTCTTTGGCTCCATTTTTCCTCCTGTCTTGTGTCTGTTTCAGATGAGCAAAGAGTTCACCATCGATCGTCTGCAGTCATTCTTGGATGGACTAGATGCCTTGTTGTCTTTTAGAGCTGTACAAAGCAGCTGTAACATCAAGCAGGAGCTTGAGCCTTAGCAGTTATACAGTGCCTTGATACGGAGGTATGAATAAAAATGAACCCAATTTGATCAGTTTGCACTAATATAAGTGTTGTAATGTATGATATATATATATATATATATATATATATATATATATATATTGGAGTCACTCAGTCTTGTTTATGATTGTATGTAGGACACAAATTGGAACAGAAGAAAAGCTGCCTTACTTGGACTTCTACACTTCCTGTCAGAGGAGACTTCTGAAATATTCAAGATGTGTGATGTAAGAAAATATATTTAAATCTTGTGAATGTACTGATGATACTGAATTCATTGTAGAGCAGTATGTGTAGGGAAAAAGTAAATCAGCTTAACTATTTCAATATATTTATTATTTTATCCCAGAATCAGTAATAATTTATGCTAAAATGCTTTTTTGACTGTCAGTTAATCTAAGTACTACACTATATATTGTGCCTAAACATGTCATCAATAATATAATGTACAAATATAACAAAATATTAAAGGTTTTTTTTTTCCTTTTTTTTTTTTTTTTTGCTTTATCTGGAATCTCAAATGCTGAATGTTGGTCAAGTGTTTACTATAAGGAAAAACCTTTGAGCATTTATTGGTAATAGACCAATTTCACATGTGTGTTCTTATTGCTTTTAGTGAGAGTTTACTACATGAGTATTATTCAACACAGTCAATGACCATGTATTGTGCAAATCATTCAAAGGTCAGAAAGCTACATGTACTTGTTTATATAGAACACTTACAATCTTTAAAGTGATTGATGAGCCGTTATTTTGTATCATTACACACGGCCTGCCACTCCTCATTTTTCCCCAATTCATGCCTTTTTCTTTCCCCCTCAGTTACATTTTCTATACCTCTTTTATACCACTCATCTACCTTTCTTCTAGTTCTGTATATTATTAGAGAATCTTTGATGTTTTGATGAAATGGATGTTTAAGCACTTGTGTTCTTAAATGGCTTTTTAAAACCGGTTTTCTTACAAGAATTTGTATTTTCAAACCAATGTTAAAGCTTGTACATTACTTGAATTTATTTCAATACATTTTTTACATTTTTGAGCAGACCAGTTACAAGTCTATTTATTATGAGCTGATTTGAGTTTTCATGAACTAATAATGTAACATAGTAAGTTGTTTTAACTCAGAGCATCAAGTTGAAACAACAAATGACCGTTAGTTTAAAAAATTGTAAAACTTAACTTCTTGAGTTGAAACAAAGGGTATCTGTAAGTTGAGTTAACTCACATTTTTAAGGCAGCAGGTGAACTTTCGTTTATAAGTTTAACCAACGTGAAATGTTTTACAGTGTAGATTGATTGACATGTTTTTAAATGTGTTGTACTAAATGTGTTTATACTTATGTTTTAGACAATGGAATTTTTTGTGAAGGAAAAATTGCAACAATAGAATTTCTGCCTGTTAATTGAAACATTTCAAGGTAAGTAACCTATTTAAATTAGGTTAATGATAATTATTGATACATAAGTATGTATTAATGATACATAAGTTTTAAATTTTCAGTTTTCAAAGGGTAAAGGGTGGTAAGATTTACTCACATTAGCTGCAAATATTGCCACAAATTTTCTGGAGGGAGTGAAAACTGGTTCAGTCTGTCTCTTAGTGCAAATGATAGTAGATCCCCACAAAGACTGTAAAAATTTAAACTGTAAGCTTAGTTTTTGTTTTTTTCACTTGTGCTTTCTCTGTACTTTTGTCATTTAAAGGCCTTCGTGCAGAAATTGTCTTTAAAACCCTTCCTGCTGTCTGCACCATACCATACAAATGGAAAAATGGTGTGCACATCCAGCCTGATCTCACAATCAAAACGTACATATTTAGACGTAAATTAAAACTGTCCAATACGTATGTGCCTTTACGTATTTACAGTTTCGTTTGCATATTATCTGGAAGTAATTACAGGTTCAATACATATCTAAATTTACGTGAAAACAACCTCAAATACGTACAGATAGAACGTGTTCTCTGACCAGTCAGTTATCCATAGAAATTGGCTCATGAAGCTGCTTTTCAATGCGTATCTGATAATGTTTTTTATATTTATGCATATTTTCCCTTTTTATATATATTTTTTGATAAATGTAAGATCCCTAAACCCCACCCGAACCTAAACCTACCCATTTTATACAGAATGTTAAAAGAATAAAACATAAAACACAATTTTAGCAAAAATATAACATTAAAACGTTATTTTGAGCCACTAACGTTAATCCTACACCTACCCCTAAACCTACCCATAACCATTTCTTAAAATACCATAACGTTACTGTAATAAATAAACAAATAACAGACAAACAAACATAACGTTAATCATTTATTTTTTGTGAAAATATCAAAAGTGGTACCAAAAGTAGTTCAAATGATAATGAGTTCCAGTCGCAGTCCTCTCTGGAGGTAATAGTTTTTACAGGGTACAGAGCAGAATTTAATTTATTAACCCGTGAAATTATGTATCTGTCTTCTCTCCGTGAACTGGCTCAGTACTGAATGTCTACCAACTGAAACACGGCATGTCGCAATCTGTGACGAATTATGTGAGAACCAATGAGCATTTGATATCTGTGCCGTAAACCATGTCGCAACGTTTCTCGAGGGTGGTGGCGCTATTTTCAAATTCGAATCATAACAAGCGTGGGCTTTGACTGTGACGGTCGCTGTTGCTGAGAATGAAGATGAAGATCGATTGATAAAGGGATGAATTTGGATATGTTCCTTGCAAAAATCTGGATTCTAAAGATATGGAGTACAGCAAACAAATAAAATGGATGTGATTTGTAATTTTATGCTGTGCTTTTGTGTATCTATGGTTGTATTGTCAGTCATTGGATAGGAGAAAATCGCACAGCAAAATATTACAAAATGGTTAAACAATTACATAAATTGTATTCATTTTAAGGTTTCAAAGTGTAGTCTCGTTTAACATTATGTAATCCCCCGAAACGAGTTTGCAGCATGCACAGAAATGTTATTTCCTATTAAGTAGATGAGTAAACTGCTTTCAAAAAATTCAATAGAAACATGTATTGATATGGCCATTAAATACAACAGATTTAAATCATTAAAGCCGCGATTTTAATATTAATACATGGGAATTCATATACATTCACACTTTACGTTAGATTATTTAAGTTTTTTTAGCTGCTAACACGTAAGTATTTGTACGTTTTACTGCTATAAATAAGTCAAAGTTGTAAGTTTTTATGTGCATGAAAACGTAAGTAAATGTACGTGTGGTAGAACCACATTTAACGTAAAAATACACACGTATTCTCATGAGATCACGTTGGCACATCATACACGGAAATGAAGCGGTCCTTCATTGACATTCAACCTGTAAGTAAAAGCAACACTTAAAATTACAGTGCCCTGTGTAGTCAAGTCACTTTATTTATTTTGTATAAGACACACGTTATACAATACAAATCGTTCCAAGAAGATATTTAAAAAAAAAATGACAGAATTTTAATTTATGGGTGAATTATCACTTTAACCAATTTAAATTCGCTGTAGCTTTTAACTCATTTAAATTCACTCATTTGTAAAGTGAGTGTATCAATGAAATATAATCACAATGCATGTTAAATGAACTTTTTTTTAAAATTCTTTTAAGGTTGGCACTAATTAGTGCTGTACTTGAATCATGAGACAAGCCAGAATCCACATGTCTTGGTGCTTGGTGACAAGGAAAACTCCTCCCAAGTTTTTATTATTTTAAACGGGGAGGCGATGGAACAGAAGACGATACTACAAGCAGTTGATCTGTGTTTCAAATTTTTCTTTGAATATGACATCTACTACCCAAAGCCCTCTGCTCATATTTGAGAGTTTTTGGAACACACAGTCTTTAATAGTTTTTTTGCACACTGTCTCCTCCTTAAAAACTTTGTATTTTGTAATCAGTAAAAAACTTTTATTTTATTGATCATCAGTAGGTCCAGCAGCTGGTATATTTTTATTATTATTACTTGATATTATGATTATTTTTTGTTTTATTATTATATGTTAGGTTCATTTTATTTGAAAGTCGTAATATTTGCCAAGTATGGTAACCCATATTCGGAACTGGTGCTCTGCATTTAACCCATCCAAGTGCACACACACAGCAGTGAGAAGTGAACACACACCCGGAGCAGTGGGCAGCCATTTCCAGCGCCAAGGGAGCAACTGGGGGTTCAGTGCCTTGCTCAAATGCACTTCAGCCATGAGTATTGAGGGTGGAAGAGAGCGCTGTTCATTCACTCCCTCCACCTACAACTCCTGCCAGCACAGAGACTCAAACCGGCGACCTTCGGGTTGTTATACCAACCCATAGTTGGGTTACAGGTTGGGTTATTTTTAACCCAACATTTTTTAGTGTGTATGAACAACATAGACATAGCTGCCAACTCTCACGCATTCAGCATGAGACTCACGCAATTGACCCAATTCTCACGCTCTCACGCCACACCCCCATATTCTCACGCAGACTCATGCAGCAGTGAGGAAAAGAATTGGGCCGCATAATCTCGCAAAGCAACTCACAGAGAGACCAGACAGACAGTCTAGTTATTTTTTTTTTTTTGACAATTGTAAAGGGAAATACACAATTTATTCCCATAAACTGTGTAGTCAGCCGTTCTCCCTCCCATCTGAACCGTGTGAATTGTGAATGCTGGCAGGTCAGTGAGTTACAGAGCGCTTCTTGTCTCCGTCCAGTTTAGGCTAGTAACTAATAGGCCTATGCGGTTATATAGTTTATATAGAATTAAGTTAGCATTAGCAGAGTTGTTTGTTGCTGCAGCACTGAGCAGTTATTTTACATAACTTTATCATAAAAAACAGTATCTGGACATGCCTAGTAACGTTAGGACTGTCAAAAAATAAAAAATAAAAAAATATTTTCGAATATTCGTCAAATTTTAAATAAAAATCCACATTTTTAGGTGTGCGTGAAGGCCCACTCACCACTTCTGTCTCATCATTCACCTCGTGCATGCACTGTTGTACGTCTCATAAATTGCCTACACGCGCCGCGGGCGGGATGTGCAGCTGTCCGCGAGCCCTCTTGATGAAAAGGACATATTGCAGCATGGATGCGGACGGCCCAAGTATATTTTGGCCTTTATCAGTGCAGCTCGAGATGCGATGACAATGTAAGTTTCATTGCATTATAATTTTCTTTTTAGCCTTTCCAGTTAAAGCCACTAGATGCAGTGCTGCAGCGACGTTCTTTCAAAATATTGCGGAAAAAAGAACAACAATGTGGAGAAGACGTTGTTTACATCAAAACCTAAATCAAGCTGTTCACATAGAATGCATTTCGCACACTCGCGTCTCTCACAAGAGAGCCGGATATTTAGAAAGCCATGTAAAATTAAAATTAACTTTTTAAAAACTTATCTCGAGAATTTATGGTGGGTTTTTCCCATCCCACTGCATCTCATGTTTTTAAATGTAAAATGGACTCTGTGATTGGCTTTTCGCGCTCTGTATTAAACTATGCATGTATACATGATGCTGTTTTGTTTATAGTGGTTTAAGCAACTTAATTATAACTGGTTTATAAACATTGTTTTTAAATATTATTCACTTAATAGTCATGTATTCTAATACATTTATTAAACATGCATTAGTAATATTTTACTATGTTATATATTTTTACATATAAGGCTATGGTGAAATATATTTCTGATTCTATAGCATCCAAATTCATTAGACCTTCCTCATCTCCAGCGGGGGCGGGGTTCTTTTTTGTGGGGAAGAAGGATGGGTCTCTGCGACCGTGCATTGATTATCGAGGGTTGAACAACATCACGGTAAAGAATACTTATCCTTTTATTGTTGATGTCTTCAGCTTTCGAACGATTGCAGGGAGCATCAATCTTTACAAAATTGAATTTACGTAACGCTTATCATTTGGTTCGCATAAGGAAGGAAGGCTCTCCAACTCGCCCGCGGTCTTCCAAGCACTCGTCAATGACGTGTTGAGAGATATGGTTGATCAATTCATATATGTTTACCTGGATGACATATTGATCTTTTCCTCCTCTCTCCAGGAGCAAGTTCAGCACGTCAGACGAGTGCTTCAGAGGTTGCTAGAGAATGGGCTTTTTGTCAAGGCGGAGAAATGCGTATTTCATGCACAGTCCGTCCCCTTTTTAGGGTACATCGTCTCGTCTGAGGGAGTGCGTATGGATCCTGACAAGATTAAGGCTGTGATAGATTGGCCAAGTCTAGATTCCCGTAAGGCCCTACAGAGGTTTCTGGGATTCGCCAATTTTTATTGACGTTTTATTCGTAACTTCAGCCAACTAGTCGCTCCTCTGACCGCCTTGACCTCACCCAGAACGACATTCAGGTGGTCCGATACAGCGGAAGCTGTATTTGCCAAACTCAAGAGCCGCTTCGTTTCGGCTCCCATCCTCGTTGCCCCTGATCCATCACGGCAGTTCGTGGTGGAGGTCGATGCGTCAGAGGTGGGGGTAGGAGCAGTTCTTTCTCAACGTTCTGCCACAGACGATAAGGTTCACCCTTGCGCGTTTTTTTCTCATCGTTTTTCACCTGCCGAACGTAATTATGACATTGGTAACCGGGAGTTTTTGGCTGTCAAGTTAGCACTGGAGGAATGGCGGCACTGGTTAGAAGGTTCTGGGGTACGTTTTATCGTTTAGACCGTTCACAAGAACCTAGAATACATTAGAACTGCTAAAAGACTCAACTCTAGGCAGGCTCGGTGGGCACTTTTTTTCGGTCGTTTTGACTTTTTTCTTTCGTACCGCCCGGGTTCCAAAAACATCAAACCCGATTCTTTATCTTGTATTTTTGACCATTCCGAACGCCCGTCTACTCCCAAGTGTATTTTACCCGAGACATTAGTGGTCTCCACTCTCAGATGTGAGGTCAAATCGAGGGTCATGAAGGCCTTAGAAGGGGTAACACCTCCGCCCGATTGCCCACCGAACCGGTTATTTGTGCCTGAGAAGTATCGGTCTGAAGTCATTCAGTGGGGTCATTGCTCCAGTATAGCTTGTCATCCAGGATTCAATCGTAACAGTTTTTTGGTTAAGCAACGATTCTGGTGGCCGTTAATGGCTCGTGATATCCGTAGTTGTGTTTTGGCTTGCTCGGTTTGTGCCACTGGTAAGACGTCCAACCGACCCCCTGATGGGTTACTACGACCGCTGTCAGTCCCTTCGAGACCCTGGTCCAACATCGCGCTAGATTTTGTCACCGCCCTCCCGCCCTCTCAGGGCAAGACTGTCGTTTTGACGGTCGTGGACCGGTTCTCGAAGGCGGCTCATTTTATCGTCTTGCCCAAATTACCTTCAGCCAAGGAGACAGCGGTTGCTGTCATAGATCACGTCTTTCGTTTACATGGCTTCCCGATGGACGTGGTCTCCCACAGGGGTCCCCAATTTGTGTCCAAATTTTGGCAAGAGTTTTGTAGATTATTGGGGGCAACGGTTAGTCTCTCTTCGGGGTTTCATCCCCAAAGCAATGGTCAATCAGAGAGAGCCAACCAAGATCTGGAGAGAGTGTTGCGATGTTTGGTTTCCAAGAATCCTTCCTCTTGGAGCCAACAACTTTCTATGGTGGAGTACGCCCATAACTCGTTACCAGTGTCAGCTACGGGCCTTACTCTGTTTGAGTGTAGTTTAGGTTACCAGTCACCAGTTTTTGCCAGTACGGAATCCGAAGTCGCGGTCCCCTCCGCTCACGCCTTCGTCCAGAGTTGTCACCACACTTGGACTAGAGCCCGTGAGATTCTCCTCCAAGTGGGGGCGCGCACCAAGGCAAATGGCCGATCGCCTCCCGTATATGTCGTCGGTCAAAAAGTGTGGCTTTCTACTAAGAATATTCCTCTCCGCTCCGTCTCTAATAAGCTTGCCCCAAAATTTATTGGCCCGTTTCCTGTCACCAAGATCATTAGTCCGGTGACAGTCCGCCTCAAACTTCCTCCTACGTACAGGAGAATTCACCCCGCCTTCCATGTATCCAAAATCAAACCCGTGTTTTGGGCAACCAATTAATCCGCCGGTCCCGGTTCCTCCCCCGCCGCGTCTCGTAGATGGGAACCTACTTATTTGGTTAGTCGTATTCTGGACTCGAGAAGGAGGGGACGCGGATTTCAGTACCTGGTGGACTGGGAGGGTTACGGTCCGGAGGAGAGAAGTTGGGTTCCCGCTAGAGACATTCTGGATCACTCTCTGATCGATGATTACAATCGTCAGGTAAGTCCACCAGGGAACGCCAGGAGGCGTTCTTAGGGGAGGGGGTACTGTCACGGTTCATGAATTCACTCTCTCTTTCGTCTAGCGTGCTGTTGTGTGTGTGTGTGTGTGTGTGTGTGTGGGCGTGGTCACTGATCAGCGATGATCAGTAGCGCCAGCTGGTTTCAATTGTTTGTTCCTATATAAGTTCAGTAACTGGTGTTTCATGTTGTCAGATCGTTGTTTCTCCCCGGTGTGCTCCCGTGCTGTTCCTGTGTCCTTTGTTCCTGCCTAGTCTTCCTGTCTTCGTCGTTCGTTCCTGGATCGTCACTCAACACTGGATTACAGCTTCTTCACGAGGATTACTCACTCACCGGGATTCAAGGGATAGTCACTGGACTGAGCACCACCACCTGTTGTCCACCGAAGTCCCTGCGTCATCTGTCCATCAGCCTTGTGTCCGCCCGCCTGTGTCTCCTGTGATCTTGCTCATTACCTGACCTTTGTGCTGTTTGTCAATAAATACGCCTTGCGTTTACATCCTGTGTCTGTCATACGTTACAGTATTAGATTGTTTTCCAGGTTTGAAACCTTGTAAATGGTGATCTGAAAACTGGTGTGCGAATGTGTGAAAAAAAGTTTTGAAACTTTGAAAACAGAGCTTTGCAGGCTTGCAAAGTGGTAAAAAAAATCTCTTCAAACATAATTTTGTTTTTGAGTTTTCCTTCTTCAGAAGTGCAACACTCTTTTTAAACCAAAACTAAAATTAATTTGGTATTTAGGATTGGACATTTGGTATTTAGGATAGGGCATTTTGTATTTAGGATTGGGCATTTTCTATTTAGGGTTGGGCATTTGGTCATTTAGCCATTTAGGATTTAGGTTTGGGCATTTGGGGATTTAGGATTGGGAATTTGGTATTTAGGATTGGGCATTTAATCATCTGGGGAGAAAAGAAAGGATGTGATGTTCAGAACATGGTAACTACAGTAATTATCAAAGTGGGAAGAGATGCACCCCGTTTGGCCAGGGGTGTTTTTACACCACAGACAAGGTTTGAGAAGGAAAAAATCATTATGAAAATATAATTATATTTTCTTACTGGTGAAAATCAGATGGTCAACTCTGCTTTCTCTCAGGTACATCACAGTGTAAGCTTCACATGCTTGTTTTGTTTGAACTGTGTTTAGCCTGTTGGAGTATGGCAGTGTGAATTGGCCTTTAGGTGCTTTGAAAAAAAAAAACCTGATATTTTGAAAATGTTTAAGCAATTAACATTAAATTCTTAAATCTTAAGTAATTCTTACTTTCTCTATTCTTGCAATATTCAAGTGTTCATGTCCCCGAATAATATCTGCATCCACCGAAGTCTGAAGAGAACACAATATGCTAGTAGACAGCCATTCATATGAGAGAGAGGTCTGGTGTGGAGGTGGATCTGGAACTGACTTCTCTTGATTATCTGTCTTCACAAACTGCCCTGAAATACAATTCAAACATTAACAATGATTGTTATAAATGTAACGTAAGGCTCTTAAATTCATAAAGCTCATTTTGGATTCTACAGCTCATTTTGGAAATATACAACCCGAATTCTGGAAAAGTTGGGACGTTTTTTAAATTTGAATAAAATGAAAACTAAAAGACTTTCAAATCACATGAGCCAATATTTTATTCACAATAGAACATAGATAACATAGCAAATGTTTAAACTGAGAAAGTTAACAATTTTATGCACAAAATGAGCTCATTTCAATTTTGATTTCTGCTACAGGTCTCAAAATAGTTGGGACGGGGCATGTTTACCATGGTGTAGCATCTCCTTTTCTTTTCAAAACAGTTTGAAGACGTCTGGGCATTGAGGCTATGAGTTGCTGGAGTTTTGCTGTTGGAATTTGGTCCCATTCTTGCCTTATATAGATTTCCAGCTGCTGAAGAGTTCGTGGTCGTCTTTGACGTATTTTTCGTTTAATGATGCGCCAAATGTTCTCTATAGGTGAAAGATCTGGACTGCAGGCAGGCCAGGTTAGCACCCGGACTCTTCTACGACGAAGCCATGCTGTTGTTATAGCTGCAGTATGTGGTTTTGCATTGTCCTGCTGAAATAAACAAGGCCATCCCTGAAATAGACGTTGTTTGGAGGGAAGCATATGTTGCTCTAAAACCTTTATATACCTTTCAGCATTCACAGAGCCTTCCAAAACATGCAAGCTGCCCATACCGTATGCACTTATGCACCCCCATACCATCAGAGATGCTGGCTTTTCAACTGAACGCTGATAACATGCTGGAAGGTCTCCCTCCTCTTTAGCCCGGAGGACACGGCATCCATGATTTCCAACAAGAATGTCAAATTTGGACTCGTCTGACCATAAAACACTATTCCACTTTGAAAGAGTCCATTTTAAATGAGCCTTGGCCCACAGGACACGACGGTGCTTCTGGACCATGTTCACATATGGCTTCCTTTTTGCATGATAGAGCTTTAGTTGGCATCTGCTGATGGCACGGCGGATTGTGTTTACCGACAGTGGTTTCTGAAAGTATTCCTGGGCCCATTTAGTAATGTCATTGACACAATCATGCCGATGAGTGATGCAGTGTCGTCTGAGAGCCCGAAGACCACGGGCATCCAATAAAGGTCTCCGGCCTTGTCCCTTATGCACAGAGATTTCTCCAGTTTCTCTGAATCTTTTGATGATGTTATGCACTGTAGATGATGAGATTTGCAAAGCCTTTGCAATTTGACATTGAGGAACATTGTTTTTAAAGTTTTCCACAATTTTTTTACGCAGTCTTTCACAGATTGGAGAGCATCTGCCCATCTTTACTTCTGAGAGACTCTGCTTCTCTAAGACAAAGCTTTTATAGCTAATCATGTTACAGACCTGATATCAATTAACTTAATTAATCACTAGATGTTCTCCCAGCTGAATCTTTTCAAAACTGCTTGCTTTTTTAGCCATTTGTTGCCCCCGTGCCAACTTTTTTGAGACCTGTAGCAGGCATTAAATTTTAAATGAGCTAATTAAGTGGATAAAAGTGTAAAATTTCTCAGTTTAAACATTTGCTACGTTATCTATGTTCTATTGTGAATAAAATATTGGCTCATGTGATTTGAAATTCCTTTAGTTTTCATTTTATTAAAATTTAAAAAACGTCCCAACTTTTCCGGAATTCGGGTTGTAGTTATATCGGTAATATGCAGCATGCACGATACAAGGAAGTGGTCAGTAACATCATCACTTTGAGATATGATATCTATATCAGTAAGGCTTCTTTATGAAAAAATAAAATGAATAAATTAAGTTGTGTTATGGATTCAAATAGTTAGATATGCTAAAACACCGAATTTTGTAACAATAATAAGATTTTTTCTTTTTACTTTTAATAAATTGACGTGAAAATGTATATACTATTAAAAAGGAGTTGAGAAAAATTAAATTGGAAAAAAAATTTTTTTTTATTAAAGTGGAAATCAGTTTACTAAATAAAAAAACCTGACTGACTGCTACTTTAAAAGGATATTATTTGTGTTTATTATTTATTTTTATGTATACTATATAATTTTTTACTTCCCTGTCAATTGAGTTTGTGGCAAAACCTTTTGCAGTATTAACATGTTGTTTATACCTACATAAAATGTATTAAAATAGATGTTATAAAGTTATAAAATTTCATAAAGTTATCTTCACCAAGAGATACATTAGATTTCTTTTGCATGTCTGACAGTGTAACATTAAGCAGAAGTATTTCTAATGAGTTAAACCTGTATCCTGTTTTCTGGGTAACATTTCTGGGAGAATATCACTATATATTGTTGCAACACCTCCACCACGACCAGTCTGACGGGGCTCATGTTTATAACAGTAGTAGATTATAACTGGAGTGGACTCATTTAAACCAATATAATCATTTGGTTTTAGCCAGGTTTCAGTCAAGCAGAGTACATCAAAACTATTATCTGTGATCATTTGATTTACAATAACTGCTCCGGTGCGAGTGATCTAATGATTTTTTGTTTATTAATTTAGCATTTTTCTGGTTTAATCACAATCAGATTTTTTTCTAGAGCATTAAATTTATATTTTGACCTCACTATTTGGGGAATAAACCAGTGTGAATTTTTTCAACAAAGACGATGACAAAAAATATTCGTTAACAAACATTTTTCTGTAACTAAGATGAGACGTTGATAAACTAAAACTAATATCTGATGATAAAAACTTTGTGCTTCGTCTATGTCAATAAGACTAGATGGGACTATAATATTATTTCAGGTCTACCGGATATTCAAAATATAGTCGGACTCGTAACCCAAAAAAAGGCTACAGGTTCGAGTCTCATACTGGCAGGGATTGTAGGAGGGGGGAGTGAATGTACAGCGCTCCCTCCCACCTTCAATACCAAAACTGAGATGCCCTTGAACAAGGCACCGAACCCCCAACATCAAAAAATGGCAGCTCACACAGTGTGTGTGTTCACTTCTGTGTATGTGCACTTTGGATGGTATAAATGCAGAGCACGAATTCCGATTATAGGTCAAAATACTTGGCCACATGTCACATCACTTTTTATCACCCTCCTAATAAAGTATCTATCCGAGTCATTAATGTTAACCAACAAAAGATGTTAAATAAATATGTACAGTGAATCTACTGTATCTGAAAAAAAATTTTTAATTTGTTTCTCTGTCGTATTTGTCTTATTGTCTATTTCTGCTTCTTTCAAAAATTATAAACTATATATGTTATATATGAACAACTGTAATTTTTTATAAGTTGCTCTCTTTTCACTACTGTTAAAAGGACAGTTCACCCAAAAATGAAAATTGTCATTTATTCAAGTTTTTCCAAATTCAAATTCAGATTCAAATTTCTCATAAGCTTAATTGATTTGGTCTAAAGAGAGAAGAATTATTTTTTTTTTGTTTGAAGACTACATATAAAATAGCTATCAAAATAAATATTAACTGCAGTATGACTAAAAGTAAAAACTAAACGTAATGACTAAAAGTTGAAAAAAAAATACAATGACTTTTCATCGACTAAAACTAGAACAAATCTATGAAAGACTCAAATGACTAAAATGTGACTAAGACTTTTAAGCATTTTCATCTCAAGGTAAAGACTAATGCTAAATCAAAAATGCCTGTCAAAATGAACACTGGAACAGACACAGTCTTTATTGATTGGACCGCACAAGTACTTCTATTTAAGTGGGTAGAACAAAAGTCATCATAGCAGTTATTTGAGAATTGGCTTACTATGGAGCAGAGTGTCCTGGAGATGTTGTCAAACAGGATATCTAAAAAGCCTAGGACGCTCATGTCTTACACTGTGAAATAGGGTGAAGGACATCTGGGAAGATCGCGTCCTGGGTACACCGGGCCTTTGCAGAGAACCACACAGAGTAGAGATGGTAGGAGGGTTAGCTGTATACTTACCCTGGACTTATGAGCATCAACCCCTGAATGTTTCCAACACAGCTCTCCACTCGCTCAGCTGGGCCTGCTTCTCCACGATATCGTGGATCTGTTTCTTCACGGCCTCCAGCTCCTTATTAGAAATAAACAAACTAGAGAATAGGGGAAATGCAGAAAAGAAAAATAGTAATATGGAAAACATACAAACATATCTTAAGATACCAGAATTCACATGTTTATATTTTACAGATGCATGATGATATATTGTAAAAAATAAATATGAAGTTATTTAATAAGCTTTCTCGGTTCACCTGTGTTTTCTATCTCTGTCAGCAGCTCCCATTCGAAATTTTCTTGGAACTTCCCCTCTGTTTTAGAGGGTTTTTAAGACACTCCTGAAATCACTCTACAATTTTTTTATCAATATTTATTTACAATAAAGAATCAGAACAAGCTTGAAACAGTGATTTGAAATAGTTTCAGCCCATTTTAGACCGCAAGTGACGTCACTGATAGACTCTACAGTGCAGACTTTTAGGTTAAATTAATTAGCTTAACATTACTTCATTTATCTATTGAAAAATTACCATCAAAAACATTTGCAAAGCAATCAAAACCGATCCTTTACGCATAAGATGTCATTAAAAGCCCAAACTTTCATTAATGAGAGCTCAAATCTATTATGCTATAACGTTAATTATGTTTCTACAGTATATATATATATTGTGTGTGTGTGTGTGTGTGTGTGTGTGTGTGTGTGTGTGTGTGTGTGTTCAAAATAAGCTAACTAAACTACCACTAGGTTAACTGTACACTACTTTCATGTCATTTACTGTTTATAATAGGCTACACTACGTCTATACCACACTTTTTTTTGCACTTCTGGTTAGACACTAACTGCATTGAATTGTCTCTGTATTTGGACTCTACACATTGACAATAAAGATAAATCTAAAGTAATCTAAAGGTGTCTTGACATCTCCCTTATCAATATTCACTGTGAAGGCTACTGACTGAATATGTATCATTACGAAGTTCTAAACCACAGTTACTCATTGCGCGGCTCGCGAGCCGCATGCGGCTCGTCAAGCTATAACTGGCGGCTCGCATAGTATCTTACAGTATCACACTGCCACTTGCCTTCAGAGCATGTGAGGCGGGAGCGAGCGGGGAGCGCGAGCGGGCGGATCTTGGACAGAGCGCAGAGCGGCAATTTCAAAAGGATGGTGGACGGAGCGTCGCATTTCCCGCTCCAATTTCGCTCTGCTCACACCACGAGTCTGAAGCATGCTCATTCAAGCCTGACCCTGAATCCATTAGTCTTGCGCAGTCATCAACAGTAGACTATTTTCAAGCAAAACTCGGCTCAATAATGGAGTTCAAAAAGTAAAATGAGAATTCATACAGGTGAAGCACGCATCAGTCAAAAAATGCACCACGAAGAAGAAACATATAGGCCTAGCCTCGCACTGGACTATAAGTCGAATTTATTGAGAAATGTATAAAAAAAATAAAAAAGAATCTTATGGACGGGACAGTTCTCCGTTACGGACGTGAGCGCTCTGACAGCGGTACTAAGACTGCTTTAAAACTTTCACTGAGACCTCAAACAGAAAGCACAAAGCCTGTTTTTAAATTTTATTTCGTTTTGTATTAATTGTATCTTAATTTTAATCAAGGTTTCATCAACCAATTGTCTGGATTTAATAAGAAGTAGCTAAATAGGAAATAGATAACCACGATACGAAGGAGCCGGTGTGAACCTGGAGTTTGTCTCATGAATGAACCGAAACTCAGTGTAGCAAAGAGCTATCTGAATTACTAAGGCTAGCAAGGTATAGTAGTGAACCAGGTGTGTCGGTCAGAACACGCAGAGCAGAGCATCAGTTTCAATATGTTTAATAATCATAAAGTATGATGATTAACATTAGTGAGGGAGACAGCCTTTACATAAACTGCAGTTGTTAAATGTCAGGATACTGTAATATGAGCTTGGTCACGATGAGAGGTTTGGGTATTTTGTTCAGTCAACGGGCTGCTGTATAATACTCAGATTAGATGAATATTCTTAGCTCTGTTCAATCTCTGTAATGGCAGCATCTGAGAACATCGAGATGATGGAGCTGAATCAAGTGCAAGATATATACTTCCAGAAGGGAATGAAATGTACAGGCTATCCACTGTGTGATCTTTACTGCAGTTGGTTTGACTCACGACAGGCTGAATGATTATCAAAGGATGAGAGCTTGATGTATTGTAGATATGTGCTGGACATATGCATACAAGTTTGTGGATGTGTGTGGTTTATTCCTACAAACACAAAGAACAGGAATCTAACATCAGTAATTAACATAATAAACTAACATATTGACATACATTATAGGCTGCTACCCTCAGGCTGTAATACAATAGTAGAAACACTGAATATAACAACACATTCACTGATATCTACATGATCTATAATATGGGTGTTAACATTGTAACTTCAACTGCAATCATAACTACCTCAGACGCAGCACATCTCGTGCAATAACTGCGTCACAACTAACAAACAACTATAAACCAAACAACAGTGTAAAACGATCGTTACTCACTCCTACAGGACGCACACGGCACAAATACAGTCAAGCTGAGGCTGATAAATGATAATGAACGTTTCTGGCACTCGTACCGATACGTGATGCGCGTATTTCAAAATCAAAGTCCTCAACAGATTCAATGCAGCAGCATTCTGTTGCTCTCTTTATCGCCTTTTGCACACTCAGCGTATAGCCTACTTGCCTCACAGACCCGACAAATAGGCTATATATAAAGCTTGAAATGTCTACTTTTAAACAAAACAATTCAAAACGAAAGAAAACAGACTGCTCTCCCTCCCGTATGAAATGTGCATTTCTCTCAGGCGCGTTCACTAGGCTACTGCGAAGATCACGAGTCAGCATCTTTCTAGCCGACAGACATAAAAAAAAAAAAATGTCTTCTGCTATATTTTACATATTCATAATCATTAATTTTGCCGGTTCGTTGTGACAGCTTTTAGGTGCCCTTAAATGTTACATGAATGCATCAGCACTGAAAACAGATATTTTTTTTTCTTTTGGGGGCATTTTGTTTGACATGCATGCCAGCTTTCGCTCATCCCACTATTAAGGTAAATCTGTTCTTAAACTAAAATGTATTGGCCGTGTTATTTCTTTTTTGTGGGATGTCCAATTTATATGTAGAAATGCACATTTGCAAATGTGACTTAGTATGTTGTCGTAAAAGTGGCTCGCCTTTTGATTTTGCTCTGCCAATGTGGCTCTTGTGAAAAAAATAGTGAGGATCACTGTTCTAAACCATAAATAATAAAACCACATGACATTTCTGTCAAAGTATGTCTACTTGAAGTGTCTACTGTGTGTTTTGATAATAAATATTCAATCATTTCGTTAATAAATATTTATTTATTGAAACACAAAAACAATTTTAAAAAAGTAATACTTTTTTTTTTTAAATCCTGATCCCCTCTCTAACTACATTCGTCATGGGGAAGAAAAGTGAGAGGCCATGGGGGTGGATGGCTAGGGTGATACATGAATGGCACTGAGGGGATTAAGAAGGGTGGGGGGAGAAAGAGCAGTGACTATTGAACAGTGTTATGTCTACCAATGTGAACATGTATTAAACTAAAGACAAAAGGCACATACACAACCCCAAAACAATTTAACAATCTTCAACTGTTTCAAGTTAAAAACATGCTGAGAGGTTTAATCCAGCATCACCCCTACTGGATTAAGACTCTCAAGCCTTCAGCTAAATTATTTAAAAAAATATCATTACCCCTAGGTGATAAATGAAATTCGTCCCTTAGAAACAGTTGAGGCTTGTTAAATACAATTTGAGGGTGATGCACAATACCCCCCTGCATTCCCAAGACAAAGGTAGCCATGACACTGTTCACCCATTTACGGAACTTGTCAATTATCCCCGGAAGGCCCGATCTCCACCGACGTCTCTGAGTGATGTCAGGCACAATGGTCATCTGAGGGAAACGCCGATAGAGATGTTGCAGATCCTGCTTCATCGCTGCGACGAGATCGATGCTCTTCCTGCATCCCAAGTCATTCCCGCCGCAGTGAATCAGCAGGACATCCGGGGCTGCTCTTCCTCTGAGGGACCGGTAGAAGAAAGGAAGGAGTCCGTGCCATCGAAGTCCACCCCAGCCAAACCAGTAAACCTTGGCCGCTAGGCCAAGACTGGCCCCGATGGTCTCTCTGGCCCTCTCTTCCCCACGACGAATGTAGCTACTCCCGATGATCCAAATCACTGGACCTGTTAATAGCATACAGCATTCACAATCAAAACACTGTTTTGTCAGTATGAGTAAACAGATTTTAACACACAAGTAACTTGTCTCTGGCCATTGATTTATTTATATCCGAACAAAACAGAAAAAAAGTCTATGCAAATATACAATAAAACACAAATTAATTGCTCTTATCTGTTCATTGAAATAATAATAACAATAGGCATTACACAAGGTTAATTTATTATTTTATTCTCTCTTACAGTGTTGCTTTCCATATTTTATACTATATATTCTAAATGATACAAAATTTATATGGCTTACCTTTGTTGGTAGCGTAGTTAGCCTTGGTTTTAGTTTTTTTTCTTTCTTCTTTTTCTGGTGTTAGCAGAAGAAAAGTTTGTATTTTTACCTATGAGGAAAGAAAAATGAAAAAGGCAACCAGATGTTATTGGTGACATTCGTTATTGTCCATTTATTATCTATATGTTATTTAACAGGCCAAAGCAGACGCCTTTGTCCAAGCGATTTGCTGAATAACTTTTTTATATGACTGATTCGTCCATTTCTCTTGCGATGTAGATGTGTAGATAACACTTAACGCCATTTTGTGGTTATATTCGGCGCCCATTAACGTTATACAACATCATGTGCATCAAAAATGTAATTCTATTTAAAATATTCAATCCCTGGGCGGTTAAATAACTATTGGGTATGAATTCATATCAGTTCTTGAACATAATTTTACATAACTTCTTAATAGTATGCATTAACTTAATATGGCGTACTGGCGTTACATTTTAAAATACTATACAAAATAATTAATCAGAATACTTACTCCTGCTCACTCACGCCAAAGAACTACCCGGTCAAGCTCGCCGTCTCTGCAAGATTAACGATAGCAGTTTGCACACACAGCTACTAGAAGATTTACATCTGTCAGACAGGTTGCTGACGTCATCACGCTTAGTTTGAGTCTGCGCGTCAGAAACAGAAGTGCTAAAAATCGCTAAAAATGGGTTTCACTTGTCTCAATTGAGTTCCAATGGGGTCGCTGTGTCCATTTCTTTTACTGTCTATGGATAAAATGTCAGGACACCGGATATACGTTTCTCAGAGACATTTCCTTTCACTCGCGATGCGGAACAGACGATGACTTTTATTCAAAACTGGAAAATCCGAAAGTAAGTGTTTTTATCTCATTTAAAATATGTATTTTATAACATCACATTGATTTAAGGTAATAATTATGTGGTGTACACTCCTAAATCTTTTCAGAGCGATATTTCTTTTAACAAGTGATGCGAAGTAGACAGGAAAGTTGGTTTTAACAAGCAAAAACACCGTAACAGTTAAGTGATTTACCTCATTACGATATGTATTATATAAGATAATCAGGGCTTAATTTGTGCCAGTGTTGTGCCCAATTTTGCCCCCCTGCCAAATTATTACCCCCCTCGTTCAAATCGTTACCTGATTGCCTAATCCTAACCCCACCCCTACTCCTAAATAGAGCTGAAGTCCCGTCGGGTTCGGGCTTAATTTATATAATCTTATGCGGGCTCGGGTCGGGCTCGGGTTTGCGCTTCGGTTTGTGAGGTAAACGAGCGGTCATGCAATTTGTTTCGATTAGCGCGAGAAGGATGCGAAAATGGATGCTGAGTAGGTGTAACGGAGGTTTGCCTCTGGCGATTACGTTTTGGTTGCACCAGCAACTAAAGCAAAGTCTGAGGTTTGGAAAAGTTTTGACCATGTTTATAATGAGAATAATGAGTGAATAAGGACGCACCATCAGTGAGCGCAGGAACGCGCTGAAGACATCTACAGTAGATTCAATAATTTTCCTCAACAAAAACATGCAGGCTTAGCCTAATCGCTGTGAGTAAAGGTTTTTCAAATGATAACTAAATATTCATTGAGTCTTAAATGCATAATGTGGACAGAGTATTTACGCTAATGTTGGCATTATTCTTTTATTAAATGTCAGCTGCTAGTGGCGAAGCAAATCCGGCGGAGCCTTTATCTTAATTTCGTTATTGCCAAATACCAATCTTAATTTAAAATTTATCTTAATTTAATTTGTTTTAAAAAAACTAATTTTTATTGGTGCGTTGGTCTATTTATAGGCTAAATGAGCCTATGCCTATTTAGAGCGCTGAGATGTTACGATGTTACAGAGGACTTATTTTATTTTTTTATTCCAACTTCCAAGTGGCCTATTGTCTAGTTATTAATAAATTATGTTAAAACACTTATAAATGACTCATTCTTGACAAAAAGAAAAAGAGCTGTGTGTGCGCGCATTTGAATAATGTCGGGCTGTAAACGGGTTAGGGCTTTAAAAAAGCTGTCAATCAAAATGTACTTGTCGGGCTCGGGTCCTGTTGGGCATAACTTTTAAGGCCCGATTACAGCTCTACTCCTAGACCCATAGACATCATATAGGTAGACGCCCCATCGAACGCTACTGCCTATGGGCTAGTTGCATATCTCCGCCATCTTGGATTTCCGGTCTTGCGAGTGTGTGCGTAGATATTTCCGGTTGTGCTAAACATCAGTGCAGAGAAACGGAGAAGTCCAAATATTACTTTCTATATGTTTACAGGATTTATAATATCACTTCAAATGCAAATAAGATATACACTGCTATTATTACTATACTATAAATGTTAACTGAACCAGTGGATTTGAAACTTGTGTATGTTTGGGACTTGTGAATGAATTAAATACACTAATGTTCACTACTGTTCACGAGATGAAAGTTGAATTCATGGTGTGTATACACAGCTACAAAATGTACAGTCGTGGCCAAAAGTTTTGAGAATTACATAAATATTGGAAATTGGAAAAGTTGCTGCTTAAGTTTTTATAATAGCAATTTGCATATACTCCAGAATGTTATGAAGAGTGATCAGATGAATTGCATAGTCCTTCTTTGCCATGAAAATTAACTTAATCCCAAAAAAACCTTTCCACTGCATTTAATTGCTGTCATTAAAGGACCTGCTGAGATCATTTCAGTAATCGTCTTGTTAACTCAGGTGAGAATGTTGACGAGCACAAGACTGGAGATCATTATGTCAGGCTGATTGGGTTAGAATGGCAGACTTGACATGTTAAAAGGAGGGTGATGCTTGAAATCATTGTTCTTCCATTGTTAACCATGGTGACCTGCAAAGAAATGCGTGCAGCCATCATTGTGTTGCATAAAAATGACTTCACAGGCAAGGATATTGTGGCTACTAAGATTGCACCTAAATCAATAATTGATAGGATCATCAAGAACTTCAAGGAAAGAGGTTCAATTCTTGTAAAGAAGGCTTCAGGGCGTCCAAAAAAGTCCAGCAAGCGCCAGGATAGTCTCCTAAAGAGGATTCAGCTGCGGGAATCGGAGTGCCACCAGTGCAGAGCTTGCTCAGGAATGGCAGAAGGCAGGTGTGAGCGCATCTGCACGCAAAGTGAGGCGAAGACTTTTGGAAGATGGCCTGGTGTCAAGAAGGGCAGCAAAGAAGCCACTTCTCTCCAAAAAAAACATCAGGGACAGATTGATCTTCTGCAGAAAGTATAGTGAATGGACTGCTGAGGACTGGGGCAAAGTCATATTCTCCGATGAAGCCCCTTTCCGATTGTTTGGGGCATCTGGAAAAAGGCTTGTCCAGAGAAGAAAAGGTGATCGCTACCATCAGTCCTGTGTCATGCCAACAGTAAAGCATCCTGACACCATTCATGTGTGGGGTTGCTTCTCATCCAAGGGAGAGGGATCACTCACAATTCTGCCCAAAAACACAGCCATGAATAAAGAATGGTACCAAAACACCCTCCAACAGCAACTTCTTCCAACAATCCAACAACAGTTTGGTGAAGAACAATGCATTTTCCAGCACGATGGAGCACCGTGCCATAAGGCAAAAGTGATAATTAAGTGGCTCGGGGACCAGAATGTTGAAATTTTGGGTCCATGGCCTGGAAACTCCCCAGATCTTAATCCCATTGAGAACTTGTGGTCAATCCTCAAGAGGCAGGTGGACAAACAAAAACCCACTAATTCTGACAAACTCTAAGAAGTGATTATGAAAGAATGGGTTGCTATCAGTCAGGATTTGGCCCAGAAGTTGATTGAGAGCATGCCCAGTCGAATTGCAGAGGTCCTGAAAAAGAAGGGCCAACACTGCAAATACTGACTCTTTGCATAAATGTCATGTAATTGTCGATAAAAGCCTTTGAAACGTATGAAGTGCTTGTAATTATATTTCAGTACATCACAGAAACAACTGAAACAAAGATCTAAAAGCAGTTTAGCAGCAAACTTTTGTAAAACTAATATTTATGTAATTCTCAAAACTTTTGGCCACGACTGTATTTTTTTCTTACCAAATATGTAAATGTACAAATTACCTATTTCTCGAAAAATGTTTGCATTATTTATTATTATTTATTTTTTAATGAAATATTTACCTCGTGAGACGTGGGCTACAATGTATCTTCAGAGGTATCCATTTCTCAATTGTACACATAGGCCTACATCAGTCTGTTTCATCGTTATTTTCACAACATATTTTATTTACACAGTAAAAAATACATGACTAATTTTTAATATGTGTTTAATCTGATAATTAATGCAAAAGAATAACAATATACATGGCTGCTCATAGACAGATAATGATTTATGCTGCAGATCTTTCACAAAACAAATATAAACGTAGATAAAAATACACATGAATGCAAACAGCGATCTTTTATTTAATGCAAACCTACCATAATTTTATTACGTTTAATTGTATCGTTAGTTATAAATTGTTAACAAATAAAGTTGATAAAACATGCTTTATCAGAAATCTCTGTGCAGTCTTGTTTGACAGTCTGAAACATTGATCTTACATAACAGTCAGAACAAAACCAGCTCTTCGAAAATGAAAAGAATTGCATATTTGAGTGGTTTGTGTTTGAAAGAAGAAATCCCTGTGGACCTGACCTGACGCTGATCGCATAATCAGAGAAACAGAAGAATAAAGCAATCTCCACGTTGTATCTTGATGAATTTCCACACAGAGGTACGCAAAATGTAGGGAGGATGTTTCCCCATGTTTTTGATATACCACTATCCGCTGTTAAATTTGAAAAACATTAATTATATACATCTAGCCAAGTTTCGTATGTAAGTTTCCCTTACAGTCAATGCGAGCGTCGCAAGACCGGAAGTAAGTATGCACACACTCGCGTCGCTGAAGCTCATCGGCGCCATCTTGTGCACCTTGTGCATTCTTATAATAAGAATACAAATAAAACATATTTATATAGCGCTTTACACAGTACTCAAATACACTTTACAGAACAGAGAAAATATGATAAAAGCAACCTTAATATACTTTACTTCCTGATATCACGTGCGCAAACTCAAATAACAGTTATTATGTTCTGTCGAACAATGTATGTATTAACTTCAGATTGGATTGTGTTGGTAATAGGCACTTAACGTTACCTAACGCTGAAAGTAAGTTTCGTGCGTCTAACAAGTGCTTTTTCGATCTTCTTTCTGATCTGAATAGTAAGTTATGTGAGAAACACTTGAGTTGAGGGAGGGAGATACATAGTCTAACTAACGTTAGCTAGCTACGATTTCAGTACAGTAGCTACTATCAAAGATCCTTGCTCCTTCTCAATTCTCTGGATTTAAGGACAAACTACAACCAATAGTACAATAGTAATGTTAAATCTTACTTGTGAAAAGTAATCCCGAGCCGTACTTGCGATAATCCGGCGATTAGAACAGGAAAATGCTGCACAGTGCTCTGGCATTTTAACTGCTGCTACGCAACGAAACTAGGAGTACGACCGGTTCAAGATGGCGGCCGCAAATCTCGTCGCCCAGCGGCCAATAGGGCGTCTACCTATATGATGTCTATGCCTAAACCTACCTAGGTGGGTAATAATTTGGCGGGGGGTCAGAATTGGGAACAACACCGGATCCGGATCCGGCACCTCATTTGGGCGGATCCCCCTCCTCCAGGGGCGGTGTTCAGATGTGGGTCGGGTCTGTATGGGGCTTCGTCTTCGTCTTATTTGTATATTTTAGACTTCCATCTATTAGTGATGAAAAAAATAATAATAATTGCTGCGCTGGTGGAAACAATGCGAGACCGTGCTACCTCGACTGTCAAGAGCGACTTGATGTTGTTTACAGTCCCGCAGTAGCAGCACAGCTGAACAGTTCTGCGGTAAAAAACACGCAGTAGGCTTAAAGGGTTAGTTCACCCAATAATACAAATTTTGTAATTAATAACCTCATGTCGTTTCAAACCAGTGAGACCTCCGTTTATCTTTGGAATACAGTTTAAGATATTTTAGATTTAGTCCGAGAGCTCTAAGTCCCTCCATTGAAACTGTGTGTATTGTCTACTGTCAATGTCCAGAAAGGTAGAAAAACATCATCAAAGTAGTCCATGTGACATCAGAGGGTCAGTTAGAATTTCGTTTTCATTTTAAACGGTTCGCGTCTCCAATACCCATTAATCCACAAATGACTTAAGCTGTTAACTTTTTTAATGTGGCTGACACTCCCTCTGAGTTAAAACAAACCAATATCGCGGATTAATTCATGTACTCAAAAAGTACACTGACTGAACTGCTGTGAAGAGAGAACTGAAGATGAACACCGAGCCAAGCTAGACAACGAACAAAAGACTGACTCATTCTCAAGGTTATGGTTAATAATAAAACAATGCTCTCTCGCTCTCTCTCTCTCTCTCTCTCTCTCTCTCTCTCTCTCTCTCTCTCTCTATATATATATATATATATATATATATATATATATATATATATATATATATATATATTTATTTATTTATTTATTTATTTATTTATGTGTATAAAAAAAGCATTAAAAAAAACATTAGGACTGCCCATGCAGTTGTTTTTACTTTTTGTTTGGCTTGCTAATCTAAGGTAAGTCTCTAGGTATTGCGTCGCGTATCATTGTGTATTGCCTGTGATGTGACAAAATACTACACTCCTGTGTAATTCTACCTTTTCATATAGGCATGCCTGAAACGAGGTAGATTTTTTTAGTCAGAACTCTATCTGGGTTAGTTCGAACATTAAGCTGAACACAGAATTCATGAGTAAAATGAGTATTACTCGTGTCCAAAGTATGGTGACAGGTCACCATTTCCGGGTGGGGGTGTTACATCCTCCAGTTCTGTTTGTTCCTGTACATGTGTTTGAAAGCAGTGTCTCTTCCTCTTCTCTTAATTATGATCCACACCTGTGTGGAGCCCATAAAGAGTTTCCGAAACCACACCTGAGTGCGCACACAGAGAGCCAGAGAACAGAGCCGATGCACTGCCGTGCTGTCTAACTTTATAATGATTGCCGTCCACCCAGTTGTAGAAAACGTTCCGCCTTTGTAGTTGTTGTTGTATGTGTGTGTGTGTGTGTGTGTGTGTGTGTGTGTGTGTTACCATATCTATCATTTGTTAACCTTTCTATTAAACCTACCTTTGACACGAGCTGATCTGTGTGCGTCTCTCCTTGATGTTAAGGGTGGTGTCCGTCCGCCCGTAACATCTTTTTTTTTTTTTTTTTTTTACATCACATAAAACAATAAAATAATTATTTGTAGCATTAAAAAAACCTAACCAATGGATGGAGGTCTGTTTGTCTTCTCAGACAGAAAAGCAAGTATACAAGTATTCACAGAAACGGAACTTCTGTTTAATAACATTAAAACTTCCTGAGTCACAGTGAGAGACATTTTCTAAAGAGCATATATCATTTTAATAGATTTAATGTTTTCCTACTTACACTCTAAAGTAAATGTGTATAAACTAAACTTAAAGTATTTCTATATGACTGTCAGTTTAACATGTTATTTTAGTGTGGTTATTTTTTAAAAAGAAAGAATAAATATAGTGTCATGGTATATGGAATGGAAATAATAATAAAGTGAAAGTAAATAATATAATGACTAACAAACAATACATAATTGGCCATTTCTTGTATTGTGTATAATATGTAATGCTAATATTCAATATGTGATTTATTGTGATTATTTTATTATTACTTGGCATCTCATGTAATTAATACAATAAAAAAAAATTAATCAGTTAATTGGCTGGCATGATTTTTTACTTTACAACAGAACATTCAGGTTTATACACTAAATAAATATTCAGAACATTATATTTGCTCTATATTAGTATCCACCAGACTATAAAAATTAATATTATTAAATACAAAACATTATACTGCATTTGTAGGCATAGCAGAGGGGTTCTCAAAAAATAAGGCTGTGTCTGGGTCATTCATCTCAGGCTGGTGGTTTGAGTCCGGGATCTGTGCAACATGGTGGACATGGTTCATAAATGTATATATAACATTTTATACATCATAATTTTGTGTGTGATTTGTTGGCTCACCTGATGTGACTGCTTTCTATAAGATTTAATTTCTGTGTCCGCATATGCCACAAAATGGATTAATGTGTAGATTCTGAAACAAACAAAAAAACATAATCCATTACTTATATATACAATATATGAAATAGCATTAAATCAGTATGATATATACCCATATTAAAACTGCTTTTACATTTATAATTTATAATATACATTAATAGTATAATGAATAATATACTCGATTTTCTACTTTTTTATTGAAATACTAAAATAAAATTGGTCTGATAATTTTTTTTGCACATAAAACAAACATGTCTCTTTATCAGTAATCATTATTTTATTTTTCTGTGCATGTTTAGTTACCTGTGGTAAAGCATTGCAAAAAACTGAATTAACAGCAATGATGCAAAGCTCAGTAGAAACATCAGTGCGATTGGATCTATAGAAAAGTCTTCTGACATGGCATGAGTCCCATTTGGATAGACTTTTGGGATCTTTATGGAGACTGTGCTGCCAATTGCCTGAAGGAAGAAAGTTGCCACCAGCCAAAGTGCATTGCAGAAGAAAAAGACAAATGTAGCCTATATAGAAAAGAAAAAAACTAATATTACTGTTCCACAGCAAATATTAGAGACAAAACCACATAAAAAGCACTTTTTGCATGCTGGCAAACTGGCTTACTTTATTTCGAAGATCTTTCAGATCATTAGCAATTTTTTCCTGATGCTCTTTATTCTCTTTAAGAGGTTCCAGATATTTTTTCTGAAGTTCTCTCCAGAAATCGATTTCATCCTGCAAGAGAAAAAGAGGCATTAAAGCATATCAGAGTAAATTTACATAATGCTAATATCTAACCAGCAACAGGGCCATTGAATTATTAGAAAAAACACCAGAGGTGGTAATGATGCGAGGCAGGTGTGCATTATTTTCTAATAATTTAATATATATTTTATTTTATTATATCATATTATATATCAGTGGACAAGAGTAAATTATTCTGCTTATTCTACAGTTACCACAACAGTGCTTCCCGCAAACAGACTTTACCTGGGCCTGCTGCCAAATTATATTAAATGTCCACCTAGTGTTGTCACAGTACCAAAATTTCAGTATTCGGTACCGAAACCAGTTAAAATCCATGGTTCTCAGTACCAATTTCGGTACCAAAGCAAAACACAAAAATATGCTAATTAAAAAAAACAACGACACTTTTTATCACTAAAATAAAACCAATACCATTCTTTATACTTATTTACAATTGTGATTAAAGTTTTTCTACAAGTAATATAATTAAGTAAACAATTGTCACCCAATTTTAATATGTCTTTTAATAAGTGAAATTTAAACATTTTATTTTTTGGTAAATAAAGGGGATTTGCTATTAAAATTAAAACATGGAAGATAAATTGTGTTATTTATTTCTTAAAAAAAGTAAAGTTGTTTTTTTATCAACAGTAGTAGCAGTATCACATACATTCTAATAAATAATAATAATATTTCTAGCACAATTTCTTTATGTAAAAATAAACTTTTATTTTGATGGGCTACCATGAATACCTTTAAATTGAGACTGGTTTTACTCAAATGAAACGGTAAAATGCTTGCGAAGTGACTCAGAACAGTTCTGGTGATGTTGGTTATGTATTTATGTCCTCATTGAGACGGCAGATGCTGAAATTACTGCAAGCGTCACGTGCTTCATTCTATGTAGTCAACAAAAGCGCACGTCTCTGCCATTCATTCATTCACACAGAGACGTGCAGAACATGCAGGATTCATATTTCAACCAACTTTTGCGGCTTAACATTTACAGGTACTGGTCCATATGGAGATTTGATTTGATTAATTTATGCGAACTTTGAGAAATTATCATATTAAAATGTAAGTTTCATTTTCATGACTGGATTTTAAGATTCCGTCCGCGTTTTCTGCTTTGTGGAAATAATAGCGCTGTATGCATCAAGAACAGGGTTGATCGGGTACTCGGTACCACCAGTACATAAAGAAACCTGGTACCATGACATTTTAATTTTTTTTTGTAGCGACTTGGTACCGAAGTACTGGGTCTTTTCACAACACTATGTCCACCCAAGCATATCTGGTAGTACATTTTTTGCTTTTCATTATTTTTATCCTCTTATTATTTTTTTTCACCCAAGATGATGAAACCATCTGCAATCGATTCACATGTCTTGTCTAAAAAAGAATGGAAAAATGCCGGCACGCCACTTTCAAAAGTGCTCAGGAGCTCACTCTCCAGTGGTGTATGCCATTGCTGAGGAATCATGAGCAATCCTAAACCAGTTAGACTTACCAAAGGGAGTTCAGATTCATCCAAGAGAAATTCGTTACAGTTCATCTGCAGTCGTTCAATCCAAGCTTTTGGAATTAAACACACATTAGTATTAATGGTAGTCAAATTCAGGGATTCTACGTAGAATATTAGGATACTAAAGGGATAGTTCACCCAAAAAAGAAAATTCTGTCGATCACTTAGGCCTACTCACCCTTAAGTTGTTCCAAAGCTCTATGAATTTTCTTCTTCTTCTGAACACAAAATAATATATTTTGAATATTGAGGGTAACCAATCATTTTCTGGATTACTTCCATAAAATTTATATTTCTTCTTTATTCTTCTTTTATGTCCAACAGAAGAAATAAACTCGTACAGGTTTGAAAGATCTTGAGGGTGAGTAAATGACAGAATGTTCATTTTTGGGTGAACTATCCCTTTAAGAATGGAAGTCATACTTACTTTGATGAGGACTGAGCTGAAACTCATGTTCCCTGTGTAGTAGGAATGCAATATAAGTTTTAGTAGTAGTATTAAAAACAAACCCATATATAAAAATAGTTAAAAAATAAAACGCTATAATAAAAGTGTCAGTGTGAAACGATCCTATAGTGTGGACATGTTTTTACCTCTGTGTTATGGTTTCTGTTGGCAGTATCTCCTCAATCTGATCTTCAGATTCCAAGCATGGACATTTGCAGCATGTGGCATTCATGAACTTCTGCTTGATGGTATTGACTGCTGTAGCTTTAGCCTTGCTGCCGGATTCACGGGTGCCCCATGTGACATTGTTCATGTTGACTATGGAGTAAATAATTAAGAGTAGATACCCACTGGGAATGCAGAGGAAATATACCAGTCCATAGATGACCAGTGAGAACTCCTGAGGGTGTAAAGCTGCCGTGATGAGGTACATAGCCACTATGCCAATGAGGAACATACCACTGGGAGTCACAAAAGTCTGTTGTCTCAATAGATCACCTATGAAAGTTGACATGAGGATAAAAAGTTTTATAGATAGATATTTCACCCATTTGTTACTTTTCAAGTCCTTCCGCTAACTGACATGTTTTCTCCTTTGGGTATTTAGAAGCAAAATTAGAGTTTTTGTGGCTTTTAATCAATGTCCAAGTTTAGATAGTACTGCCATCTTTAAACAGTCTAAAAATATTGATGGACTAAAAGGCTATTTTGAAATATTATTACAATTTAAAATAACTGTCTTCTATTTTAATATATTTTAAAATATAATTTATTTTTTGGGGAGAAAGCTGAGTTTTCAGCAGCCATTAATTCGGTCTTCAGAATTTATTCTAATATGTTGCATTATTGCTTTAATAATAATTTATTTTGATTATCAGTGTTGATATTAAAACATTTGTGCTAAAATTTGAAGTTTTGCTTTGGCAACTACTGTAGCTAAAACTAGCTGAACCTTTTTATGCTTCATTTTATTTCAGTTAACTCATTTTATTTCAGGTAACAAAATGTTTTTTTTTAATTTAATTTTAGTATCAGTTTTCATTTTTGTTAACTGTACTGTAGAGAAGTTTTTATTTCTTTCCAAAAAAAAACATTGTGTCAGTAGGAAATATACTGACATTGGGAAGACAAAAGACAAAAAGCTGTTTAAATAAAATCACAATTGTTTTTTAAATATAAAAAAAACAACCACAACAAAAAACAACCATTACCTATGATTGAGAGAATTGTTCCCACCATGAGAAATGCATAGAGTACACTCATGATTGCTGCAATTGTAATCTGTGTGTCAGATTTCAGTTTGAAGCACAGGATGAGGTAGACAGTAGGGGGAACTATGCCCAAAATAAGGGCTATATTTGCATTCATATTAAAGATGAACACAAAGCTTCCTGCAAGAGAAACAAAGCACTTTAAAATAGATTTTGGAAAAGTGTAACTGAAAAGTTAAATCTTGTTGGCATACTTCAAAAACAGGACAATAAATCCAGTGAACCCTGTTTGGCAGATTTTTATCTTTATTTAAGCTTATTTATATGTTGTTCATTTGCTCCATAGCCTTTCCTTGGTTACTGCTGTAAACAAAGCAGTAATGCGCTTATAAACAATACTTTATATGGAGGTATAAGGAAAATAAAATGCCAATCGAAACTTTTTTTGAAGACTATCAGTTCCCTTGAGTGATATTCATATAACCTCCCTACCCCCAATTCATTATTTATATTTTTCTTCCAATATTTTGTGCATCATGAACAGTGATCTTGCTCTGCAAGCGACAGTATTTTTTCCTCTTTGCATCCATCTACAGCATCTCTGGCCTCTGTTTTTGGCCGTTTACAGACTTCATAATATTTCCACACAAATTACATTTTGGGAAATGATTGCAATGCAGTTTGTATGCATTTCTGGAACAGAGATCAGCCGAAAAAAAAAAAAAAAAATGTTTGTTTGATGATCATGTGTTTGTAGCAAAAAAAAAAAAAAAAAACAGCAGCCAGTTCCAATTTATGGTCCGTTTATCTCTAATTTTTTTAATGCAAAACTTTACCTGATATCATGAGACAGACAGTGGCAGGGCCCAGGATGGAAGCGGCCGTGTTGATAATCTGGTACAAGATGTAAGGTTTTGAGATAGAGCTGTTCCTCTGAGAGGTCAGTTCTCCTGAACCCAAGAGGTCAATGGTGTTGGCCAAGGTAGAGGGTCCCCAGCGTCTGCGCTGGTTGTAGAACTCTTTAAATTCCTGTGGAGCTTTGGTGTATGCATCAGATGCTGCGTTATACTCCACCCTCCAGCCCTGCTGCAGCAGCAGAGTGCACAACCAGCGGTCCTCACCTGACATTACACCAAACGGATGGGGAATTATGTTAGTCTGGGTTTAATTGGTATTATTTGTCCGTTGTTAGCTTCAAGCAGACCTTGATCACACTGGACGTATTGGCTGGCTTCATTGGCTTTGGTTGTGTATCTCTTCATGACGTTGTCGTCCATGAGTGCGGCTCCTCTAAAAAGACTGAAACATCCAGGACTGCACAGTACACAGCCGAACACGTGCTCTGCAGTCTTTTGTAGCCAGTGGCCTACCGCATATTCAAACTTCTGATACCACACCATGGGCCCTTCAAGCATAGTGAAGAAATGATCTCATTAGTCAATTTATCACCTTTATAATTTATAGTCACTAGTGAATTTTTTAAATGGATCTTTTATCTACTTCTAGAACAGTAGTGTAGCAGCAAAATGGTTAAATATTGTACCATATTTAATGTCGTATAGACTGTATTTTATTTACCTTCTATAGATTTTTTTCATGGTTTTCAAAGAAAATATCTTTCTTGGCATTTACCGAAATTGACTAGTTTTACCAAATGACAAATTAATTTGCTGAAAAATACCAGTTTGTCAACAACAAAACATGAAATTGCTTCTGCTTGTTTCTTTTGTCCACATAGGAGCGAATATATGGTAACTGAAATTTGCTTGCATTTATCCCTATACAAAAGACAGAGCTACAGATCAGAAATATTTGGTCATTATTTTAATTTATTTTCTTATTTAATTTGTTTTTTGTTTTATTTGGTGAATTATTCTTCACACCTTCTCTGCTTCATACTAAACCATTCTAGAACTATCACTGCAACAAGCAATTATTTTGATTATTGATTAATCTAACAAAGAATAATTGACTATTTATCAACTAAATTACCCACTTATCAGGTGGCTTTGATTGATTATTCAGCTTTTTGAATTTGTAAAAATATTAAGTTTCACTTCAGCTTTTAAAAATGTCAAACAATTATTTTAATATTATACAATTAGAATAATTATATCATAATTGTGTAATACAATATGAATAAATATATTTGGCACACAAAATGAGATGATAGACATTCTCATTCACCATTTAATTAACTGTGTGAAAATAATAACTGGCTGACACATCATTCTGCCTAATACCTCCTTTTTTA
Source organism: Carassius carassius (assembly GCF_963082965.1). Lineage (NCBI taxonomy): Eukaryota > Metazoa > Chordata > Actinopteri > Cypriniformes > Cyprinidae > Carassius > Carassius carassius. The sequence continues at coordinate 26,308,479 of NC_081767.1, read as the reverse complement.
AGTCATTTATTTTTGTGTGATCCACTAATAATCTGCATGGGTTTCTTTGGTATCAATGTAGGCATACTCATGTATGGGACGAGGCTTTTAAAATAGATGCAGGAAAAATCGTCATCTCATCCTGCCAGTGTGAACTTAGCTCTACTGAACAATGGAAATTACCAAATAATCAAAAACAATAAAATTTCTAAACAATGCTTAATATCTATCCCAACCTGTGCCTGTTGGATGAATCCTGCCACAGGCAGCCCCAACCTCTGGGTAGAGTTTAAGTCTGTCGATTAACAGCATTACTGCAGATGGCTGGAAATCAGTGTCCCCATCCAGGGCCAAGATATACATGTTCTCCCTTTCTTTCTAAGGAGCATTGAAACATAGTAAAACATCAAAAGCCTAGTTGATATTGTATTACTTTCTAGAAGAATTAGTAATGAAATCTAATCTTAATCCTCAAACCTTCTGTCTCTCCTTAATGGATTCCAGTTCTTTACCTTCCTCAAACTCTTTGAAGTACTTTCTGTTAAGTCTCCAGCCAAGAATGTAATACAAGTACATTATCTGCAAACACAGATTATTAGTAAAATTGTGGTTACAAAACATCTGTAGCTGCATTTTAACTGGATCTTTAATGAATCTTACCTGAGACCATCTTTTTTTGTGACGGATAAGTGTCTTGTCTTTGAGATGAATTATCATCAGATTGCCTTTAGGGAGGGTGTATTCCAGCCGCCCCCCATAAGGGGTGTTTATGATCTTCTGGGGTGGTAGTGCTGCTTTCTGCTTGAATATGGATCGGTCTTCTTCACTGAAAATGCTAATGTATGTGAAGCATTAGAAGATTAGTTTTACACATAATAACATATATAGTAACAGATATAGTTATATAAGAAGGATACATACGTGTAGACTTCTTTAATAACATCCACAAGAATTTCAGCATATTCATTTGCATGCCTTCCATTATAAACATCCTTGAAAGCATCATCAAAATAAATATGGAATTCAAACTGGACATCGCTGTTTTTGTGTTTGGGACTGTAGTTATCAAGTCTGGTAGTAAAATAAATAGTATTGGAATTACAAATAAATTTGAAATTTTTACAAATTGAGTAAGTGTAGTCTGTTTACCTGAACATAGAGATGATCATCTTCATCATTTCATCATAGCTCTCATGCCACATTGTTGCACACAGAAACACTCTGATGGTTTCTTTTGCACTGAGGAGTACATTATATGTATGAAGTCATTTCATATTAAGAAATTCAAAGAAAAGTTTGGTCTTTCATAGATGAACAGACTTAAAGTTCTTATACTTAAAGAGTTCATTTTGCAATTCTTTTAAAAACGGCTTTATTGCTGAAATTTTATTGCAGGTACTTTAGTAAATGTTGCTCTCAACCTTATCTGAGGATGGTACTCCCCTAGTTATGCTTGGAGATTTCAACATCCACCTAGATAAACCTCTGTATGCTGATTTCCACACTCTGCTTGCCTCTTTTTATCTCAACCGAGTGTCAAATACTGTTACTCACAAATCAGGCAACCAAGTGGACCTTATTTATACGCGACACTGCTCTACTGATCATGTTCTGGTTACTCCACTGCACACGTCGGATCACTTCCTCCTCACTCTTAACCTCAACATGGTCCCTGACACATCACTTACCCCTCCACATGTCATCTTTCGACGTAACCTTCGCACAGTTTCACCCTCCCGGCTATCTGCAATGGTTTTATCTTCACTTCCTTCCCCTAAACTGTTTGCATCTTTTGATGCTAACAGTGCTACTGATACTTTCTGGTCCACTCTTACATCTTGTTTAGACACTGTTTGCTCCTTATCTTCCAGACCAGCCCGTAACACCCCTTCTGCCCCTTGGTTATCTGATGTTCTACGCGAACACCGTTCTAAGCTTAGAGCTGCTGAAAGGATGTGGCGCAAATCCAAAAATACTACTGACCTTAATGTGTATCAGTCACTCCTATTTTCCTTCTCTGCTAATGTCTCCACTGCTAAAATGACATACTACCATAACAAAATTAACAATTCGTCTAACTCTCACATGCTTTTTAAAACATTTTCCTCACTTCTTTGTCCTCCATAAGGTTTCTTAAATAACTCCACTACTTAAGAAACCCACCCTAAACCCATCTCTTTTAGAGAACTACAGACCAATTTCCCTTCTTCCTTTCATTGCAAAAACACTTGAACGAGCTGTGTTCAAACAAGTCTCTACATTTCTCACACACAACAACCTCCTTGACAGCAACCAATCTGGCTTCAGAGGTGGACATTCAACTGGCAAGAGCGGAATCCAAATCTTCAGTACTTATCCTGCTTGATCTGTCCGCTGCTTTTGACACGGTTAACCAGATCTTCCTATCAACCCTACTGGCAAAGGGCATCTCAGGAACCACACTTCAATGGTTTGAGTCTTACCTATCAGATAGGTCCTTCAAAGTATCTTGAAGAGGTGAGGTGTCCAATTCACAAAATCTAACTACTGGGGTGCCTCAGGGCTCAGTTCTTGGACCACTTCTCTTCTCTGTCTACATGGCATCATTAGGTTCTGTCATTCAGAAACATGGCTTTTCATACCACTGCTATGCTGATGACACTCAACTCTACCTGTCATTCCATTCTGATGATCCGACGGTAGCTATTCGCATCTCAGCTTGTCTAACAGACATTTCTTGCTGGATGATGGACCATCACCTTCAACTCAACCTTGCCAAGACAGAACTGCTTGTGATTCCAGCAAACCCATCGTTTCATCACAATTTCACCATCAAGTTAGGCACATCAACCATAACTCCTTCAAAAACAGCTAGAAGCCTTGGAGTTATGATTGATGATCAGCTGACTTTTTCAGACCACATTGCTAAAACTGTCAGATCCTGCAGATTTGCTTTATTCAACATCAAGAAGATCAAGACCTTTCTTTCGGAACATGCTGCACAACTCCTTGTTCAAGCTCTTGTTCTGTCCAGGCTGGACTATTGCAATGCCCTCTTGGCAGGTCTTCCAGCCAGTTCTATCAAACCTTTTAAAATGTTCCCTCCTGGTGGAATGACCTCCCCAACTCAATCCGAGCAGCTGAATCCTTAGCCATCTTCAAGAATTGGCTTAAAACCCATCTCTTCTATCTTTATTTGACCCTCTAACTTTAACACTCAGTATTCTAATTCTATTCTTTAAAAAAAATCTAACTACCTTTCTAAACTTTTTGTATTCTATTTCTTTTCATTTATTATGCAATTGTGTATGTGTGTGTGTTTGTGTCTGTGTGTGTGTGTGTGTGTGTGTGTGTGTGTGTGTGTCTAAAGACCTCTAACACTAGCTTGTTCTATTCTTTTTTTTTTAATTCTGTTTTCTTTTTATTTATTATATTATTTAAAAGCCCATGCTACGTGTACTGTATTAACCTAACTGATATTTGTTATAGCACTTATATATCATTGCTCTTTTTGTTGTTTTTGATTGCTTCCACTGTCCTCAATTGTAAGTCGCTTTGGATAAAAGCGTCTGTTAAATGAATAAATGTAATGTAAATGTAAATATACATATATATTAATAGTGTCTATAAAGATGGACTTCAACTAAGCATTAGATAACAAAAATATATAAATGATAATGAATGGTTATTTTTACATTTTATATACTAAACATAAAATATAAAAAAAATAAATTAAAACAATAACAGCATTAAATATTCACTATTGATATGGATGAATGAGAAGAAAAAAAAAGTTATAATGGCTGATATATCACCAATATATGCAACCATATTTAGAAAGTTAAAACACTTACCACCGTTTCTCCTTGATTCTCTTTCTGATTTCAAAACGGGTGTTTAGCAACATAGACTGTTCCATAAATGCTCCTTCATACATAGGTCGCACGAACAGATCTTGAGTTCTTTCTATTCGATGGATCTTCAGGTACCAGATGTAAATTGTACTGAGCACAAGTCCAAGCCACCAGCTCAGAGCAGAGCAGCCCAAACAGGCCAGTCCTCCTGTCTTCATGTGTACCACAATGTCCCTGGCATTCAGAGTTCTTATAACATCGGTCAATATCAAATGTAGCCATTCGTCACTTGAGTTCAGCTGAAAGTTCTCAAAACATGTAGAAGTTTGATTGGACTCTGGGAGCCTGACTATATGTGGAACCAAAAACCCAGCCAAAACTGTGATCGAGGCCAGGTACATGGGCACGATGAAGCTGCAGCGCAGGGCGCGCATTTTACAAGCCAAAACCACAAACCAGCGGCACAAGGCAGATGATATAATCTGGATTGCCACCAATGAAATGACAACTGTTTCAAAGACAAGTTTTACTGATTTCCATTCCTGACCTGATAAAGGAACATAAGCTCCAATCACAACTGATGTAATTATGATTCTTATCAAACTAGAGATGATGCAGACCATGTTACGGGACTGAGCGATGTCTCTGGAAATTTCCTTTAGAAATGACACATTAAAGAGCGTGCTATAGCTCTCCCACCAGTTCACAGAAACACAGATGGTTCCACCTATGGCAAGGCCAACTGATATTTTTATCTCTAAGGAACTTTCAAATGCCAAATAATTGATCGCAAAGAGCACATAACCTGTGACGATTAAGAAAATGGAGCATACAGGGACCATTATAAGCCACTTTCTCTCTTTGGCAAGGCAATCAGCGACCACCTGGAACACTGCGGACAGGATGTTCACACTGTTTAGAATCATCACATTGGTGACGATGTCAAAGTGTGGCATGGCTACTATTGTTAGAATTGCAGCTCCCAGTCCTACCAGGAACTCACAACACAGAACCTAAGGGAAAGGTCAAATCAAAGTCAGAAAGGTTACGGACAATATAATCAGATTCTATGCTACTCGACTGAAAAAAAAAAACTTGATGTAATAACAATTATTTACACTTAGAAATGGCTAGTAAGTATAACAAACAATTACAAAGAAATGGCAAGTAATGAATCAAACATCAAATTTGTAGAGAAACATACTCCAATAATCTCTTTTATTTACAACTTCAAAAATGTCTTTATTGTACACATCTGTTCATTAAACATTTATGTTTGCTTACCCAAAAAATAGTTTTTTTAGAGGGCATGGTTGCACTCTTGAAAATGAACTTCCATGTGCTCTTTAGCAGTAGAAGAACACTCGGCCCAACCAGAATGAAGCCAATGCCAAGTAGGACAGTCGTTTTTTGTTCTGAACATATAATCTCAGTTTGATTGTTCCCGAATGATATCAAAATCAGAAATGATGTCTGTAAAGACAAAAAAAAGTGGAAAATGAAAATTTGCTGTTAATTTACGTAACCTCAGGCCATCCAAGATGTAGCTTTTATTCAGTAAAACAGTAAAGAAGATTTTTAGCTGGAACAGGTCCTTGGTGATTTATAAGATGCAAGTCAGCAGCTAATGGTTTTTGAGAATTAAAAAAAAGGACATCAGGAAACACAAAATTGATACCCATGGCTCCTGCTGATATATTGAGGTCTTATGAAGCAAAACGATCGGTCTGTGCAAGAAACTGAACATAATTTTACAACATTATTATCCATAGCCATATAATCCAAAGCCTCAGGTAAGTTACATTTGGTTCATGAACGAATCATTCTGCTGAACCGATTATTCCAGGACTGAACTCCTGGAATAGTTTGTGACTCAAGCAGCACAGATCTTCAAAGTCCCATTTCATTCAGTCACATTCAATGTCACATCGACACTGACGTTTGGGGTTTCCCTTTTTAAAGATGTCTCTTTAGCTGCATTTCTGGATGTGGTCATTTCCTTGATATAAAGTAATATATCAATACATTGTCAGGATTGACGGATATTAATTTTGTGTTCCTTGAAATGCTTTTTTTGTTATTCTCAAAAACCAGTACTTGCTGACTTGCATTTTATGAATCACCAAGAACCACAGTTTCAGATAAAAATCGTCTTTACTGTTCTACTGAAGAAAAAAATCAACTACATCTGTGTGTGTAATTATTCACACTGAGTGTGAGTAATGTAACAGCAAATTTTAATTTTTATATGAACTATTCCTTTAACTGTTAACCCATCATGAATAAAAATGATTACCGATTGCTTAATAAAGCAGCTCACCTTACTGAGCAGCACAAGGGTGAAGACAAGTACACCAACAATAGCATACAGGAACCATTTCAAACACTGTTTTTGTTTCTTTGGCTTCTGCTCATCTTGAATGATTGGTACTTCATTGCACACATCCCAAGATTGACTGTTTTGGAAGGAAAAAAAAGGAATATCTTAATTGAAAAAATACATATTTTTCCAGACTACATGTGATAGAATTATTTTAAGTTATAGACAAGAAAGGATGCCTTTTGTCTTTAACATGCAACAACATTAACAGAACACCGCACACAGGAGGTGATTTGTTCTCTCTCAATATTATCATTTGTGGAAGGCAAGAATGAGGACTTCAGCATTCCATTGATCAAAGACTGATCCAATCACCATGTTCCCTTTTGCTGATCACAGTCCTTCATTCTTAAGACCTAAGTGTGAACAACCATTGACTCCCTCAGAATGGTTTTGTTCCAGACTGCCCGGATCTTCTCCACCAATGTCAGAATTGTATCTTCAGCAATCCTCCTTCTGCATGTTCCAGATTGTTTGGATCTTCTACATTTCAGACTTCAGAACCTTAACTCTCAAGATTACTCTGTTCTAGACCAAGGACCTTCTCAGTGCTCAAGAATTCATCTTTCACCAGTGCTTCATGTTCAAGACTGTGAAACGGATCTAACTCTTTTTTTTCCCACTGCAATGTGGCGCATATCAACAAGTTGAAGATGCTGCCGCCATAGACTGAATAAAAACATGGACGTAGTGTCTGTGACATCACCCGCAGGTTTCTGAAAAGCATTTTTTAAGGCCAAAGTGGGCGGAGCTGGTTGCCGCCATCTTGGCAGCGTGTCACCATTTGTCACTCCCGTTTAATTAAAATGGGCAAAAAGGCAGAATGTGGGAACCATTTTCTTCAACCGGAGTATTGAATCGAACTGTCCGAAAGAACTACTGGTGATCCGAAAACTGATGCAACCGGTTCTTGACTCGAGAACGAGTCAATCTTTTGTTCGTTATCTGGCTCGGCTTGGTGTTCATCTTCAGTTCTCTCTTCACAGCAGTTCAGTCAGTATACTGTTTGAGTACATGAATTACTCCGGGATATTGGTTTGTTTTAACTCAGAGGGAGTGTTAGCCACATTAAAAAAGTTAATGGAGTTAAAAGTTTAAGCGTTTTAAACGATTCAGTTCGAGTTGGTGAACTGGTTCAAGAAGATCTGGTTACATTGAATGATTCGTTCGCAAACCGGATATCACTACACTGCAGAGTTTTGAACTCTCTCACAACAGACACGGAAGAGAAGACAATAAAGTCGTAGTTTTTGCTATTTTTGGACCAAAATGTATTTTCAATGATTCAAAAAATTCTAATTGACCCTCTGATGTCACATGGACTACTTTGATTATGTTTTTATTACCTTTCTGTACATGGACAGTATACCGTACACACAGTTTCAATGGAGGGACTGAGAGCTCTTGGACTAAATCTAAAATATCTTAAACTGTGTTCTGAAGATAAACGGAGGTCTCACAGGTTTGGAATGACATGAGGGTGAGTTATTCATGACATAATTTTGATTATTGGGTGAACTAACCTTTTAAGGCAAAGTGTACAACTGTCAATTTGTGTAAATGACAAGTAACTCCTTGAATTGTAATTACGATGGCTTCAGTGGAGCACTGGTTATTTGGACTACTTATGCATCAAATCGGTCTGCTTTTAGGCATTTGTGCTTTGTTTTAATATAGCAGCTGTATTTCCCTTTTTACATATACTGTATGTTTTTACGTTTTCATATGTTTCCATTAGAAGCTGTTGCTCATTTGGTGAGAAGTATGCTGCATGAGTTTTATCCATTTCTGCATCATTGATTCTGTGACCGATCCTGGAATGCCCTGACGTGCACTTATCCCAACTATCTACACCTGGCTTGACATAGCTTCACGCTCTCATCTTGGATCAGCAAACATGCAATGGACTAAGCCAGAATTTGATGATTAAACTAGGTCAAGCTTCGCCTTTTCTTTTATCCTGGCTTTCTTAATTCTATTTTTGTGCAATACCCCTCAGGGCTGCATTTACACGGGCAAAAGAAAACCTGATTTATTTTCTCCCATCTGACAGATCAGAATTTGTTGCATACCTTTAAACACATAAATCTGCATTTATTTTTTCAGATCCAATATGGGAAACTTCCAAATGTGGTTTTAAATCAGAATTCTATCTGATATCTGGACATGCGACCTATGTCTAAACACGCATATCCGATTCTTATTGGAATTCCAAGCCATCACGAGGCGATGACGGCATGCTTGCTCACTAAATGATAGCTTCTATGTTATATCATGAAGCTGATGTGCCTGTATATGTACTCGCACTAAAAATTGGCAGCATTATATCTGAGGTGGGAACTTTAGGTCTATCTATTTTTTCTTTAAAGAAATTGCATGCACACGCAAACACACACATATTCAGCAGCTGAATTTCAACCACTCCCTGGTTAATTTAAAAGAGACACTTGAGTTTTTTCCTTTTTATTATATAAACCAAAAGCTTCACTGGATAGGCTACTCTCCCTTGCTCACTCTCTCGTTATCATTATATTCAAATTATTTCTAATAAATGTAATCTTACCTGCTACTTTATTACACTTCAGAAATCTAGATCTAACGACTGTAGATACAATTACAAAAGCAATTTTCAACAAAAATGAATCTGAACAGTAGAAACGTTTAAAAAAAAGTTATTGAATTAGCAGTGTTATGGAAAAACAAGTTGAGTTGAGACATGCACGAAGCGTATTGTTAGGCAACATTATCAGCCGTCTCCTTGTTATCTGGGTTGTACATTGACAATTCTAGAGTTATTTTGATAAAATATTTTGTTTGCTGATGTTTTACAGAGGTACCAGTTGAAATACTTTAGGAGAAGGCATGCAGCCAGGTCATCATTGTTAAGTGGGTGTAAAATGACAAAGTCATTCACCTAGGACTAGGACTCTTTTAAAAGGTACACATGCCTCCTCACTGGAAAGTTTGAAAAGGTACGGAAAAAAACTCTAAACAAGGTTTTTATTTATTTATTTTTCACTAAAATATTTCGCTAAATATGTTGCATGTTCTAAGAAGTGCAGATCAAAACAACCCCAAAATGTTAAAAGAAATGTTCATTGTGTTTATTCTCAGGTTGTCATTTTTGTTGTGTTTGTTATTTTGTTATGTTTGTGTCTTATTTATTTTTTATTGCCATTGCCATTGGTTTTTTTTTCTTAAGAAAAACGTTTTTGTTTGTTAGCCAAAATCAGTTTTTTCCTTTTTTTTTTTTTACCATTTTATAGATTCGAATCCTTGTTAAATGTTAACTGCTCTTTTAAATAAAATGTTTTGATTCATATCAGATCTTTCAAAATAATGCATTTTAAGTGGGTGCGTGTAGCCCACAGAACAATAATATTCTACTGTAAATCTAATTATAACATCATTGGTTACTTTAAATTCACTCTTTACAAAGGCATAAAATAACATTGGTTTTAAAATAAATCTAAAAAAAGATTTGAAATAAATTAAATAAGTAATGATTAAATAAATTAAATAAGTAAATGAGTCTTCAATCTAATTATTTCTATCCATTATTTTATACCTTTATACAATAAAAAGTGAATATAAAGTAACCATAATGATGTTGTAAATATCACAGAAATGTATTGATGTATTTTTTCAGAAAAAAGCTGTTAAATAATTCACAGTATGAATATTGTAGAATTAAAGTAGATTGCTGGCAACTCTTCTGACAGCACATTACAGTTTTTTTTTACAGATTTTTTTATTTTTACATTGTGCCCATCCCTAAACAAAATTAAATATTAATAACAATATTTAAGCCCAAAAACCATTACATTCATGGTGCTACTTAGATCTAAAACCTCCATATTTAATAGTGCCCTGTTTGATGCCCTCTAAGATTGAAATCACTACATTTAATGGTGCCCGTGTCAGGCTATCTGACATTGAAACCAATATATTTAGTGGTGCCCCGTGTGAGGTTACCTTACTTTAAAATCATTACAATGTAACAGAAATAAGTAATCAAGAATAAAATAATAAATAACATTTCTATTAGTAATAAAATAAATAAAATTTAATATTAATATAATATTATAATTGATTATGAATTAATAAATTAATAAGTTTGATAAAGTATTCAAATTTAAACATTTAATCTTTAAATTAGGATATTCTTTAAAAAAGTACCTGAATTTATGTCTCTGTTGCTGTTCCATAGTGATGCTTCCAGAGCAGCAAAAACATCTGATTAATCATCTGTAAAGCAAACAAGAGCTTTATAACTAGATGGGAGGGATCTATACATTATTTAATCACGTTCTTCATATGAATGGATGCTATTTCCACTTTATTTATTTATTTATTTTTTCAAATATGAATACTCCTTGCTTTTATGATGAAAAGCTTTCTTAAATTGTTTTCTAGTGATTCACCAGAAACAAGCCCAGATATTTGCCAATCATTTTTAATTAACTTGTGGTACTAGTTTTGTTTTTCTTGGTAACGCGATGTCTTCTCAACGACGATTCTAACTCCTGTATAGGTTAATTAAAGAAGGGAATGTTGTTTGATGTTTTTATAGCAGCAATAAAGACAATAAAACAAAACTGGTTTGAAACATTTTGGATTCACATCCTCCCTAAAATAGTGACTTGTAAATATACAACAGCACGAATGAACAACACTGTAAAAAAATAAGTGTAATTTTAACTGTAAATCTTTGTAAAATACGCTACAGAAAAAAAAATGTTAATAGGTTAACAGTAAGTTCCTGTACTGTAACAGGGAAAAACTGTAAGAGATCTAACCAGACATTTCATGTAATTTTACAGTAAAATGCTGATAATTTTACAGCTTTTATAAGTAAAAAAACAATAAAATAAAATAAAAAAACAAATCAATGTATAATTTACAGTCAAAAACTGTAAACTGATATTCCCAGAATTCCCTGCATAATGCTCCACGTTTAAAAGTATTTCATTTAAATAATGTTTTTTAATAGTTTTCTGTTTTCATTTATGTACATTTGGGCTTTATGTTACATCTTCTGTTGTGTCATGAAAGTTTATTGCATTATTAAAGTATCATGTTTGATACCATGATGGTGTTTTGAGTTTGCATGAATGACTCTGCGCACCTTCTATATATTAATATATACTTCTGGCAAAGCTACTTGTGATGAGCTTTGATTCCTCATGTGGCTTTCTCGTTTACCACCTGCAATTTTATGGTGGTTGTCAGTATGTTAAAGGTACAAAACAGATTTTAATAGTGTGCATTGTTGAATTTACTGGTTTACATTCAAATTTTCTTGTTTGTAAATTACAGCTTTATACTGTGACTTTTATGTATTTGACTGTAAATGTGTTTACAGTTTTTCTGTATTTTTTTTTTTTTTTTTACAAAATTATTCTGGCAACCAGAGCTACCAAAATGGTATAAAAAATAAAATTAAATAAAATTAAAAAAATAAGAATATAAAATGTTTCAGATTGTAAAAATATTGATATGTCTGTTGATCCCCCTTCCCTATGTTGTTTGTTTGAATGGATTTTGTTTTGTTCAATCAAAAACAATAATAATAAAAAAAAGAAATACTTTGGGCCATTTTATGTTATTGTGGGACAGTACACTTGCAACCAAGATGCATGAAGAATTGGTGTCTGATGTGAAAGAACTTAGTTTCTAACATGCAAAAAAGTCCAGACCTCAACCTGAGCATGTGCTAAAAAATATAAATGTATAACAAAATATGTAAGTGTCACACCCCAGTACTGTTTTTTATTCCCCATTTGCTCCGTGACCAAGGCTGTGTTCAAAATGGCATATGTGCTTACTGCCCAGTACACAGTGTTTGCTACCTACTATTTTTTAAAGAATAGTGCTACAAACGAATCAACTGGTGTTGGTGTGACGGCGCAATTCAGCGGTTTGTTTGGGTTTCCTGCGTCAGCTCCCGCGTTACTCTGAGCGCTTTAGCACCTCTAAAAGAGCTTTTTCCTCTCACATAAGAGTAAATGTTTTTTTTGGAGCTGCCCTGCATGCCATGGCCACCTATGGCTGAACCTAGCAGACATGAGGGAGTCTGATCGGGCTCAGCTCCTCAACTCCCCGGTCTCCCAGGATGGCCTCTTCGGCGACGCGGTAGAGAACTTTGCCCAGCAGTTCTCTGCCGCCCAGAAGCAGTCTGAGGCCATCAGACACATCCTGCCCCGGCGGCCCACTGCTGCCTCCACCCTGCCGCCGGAGCAGCTGCCTCAGCCTGCTCGTGACCAATGGTGCCCCCCTGCGGCTTCAATTTGAACCAATTAGAACCAGTGCCAGTGTACTATTACTACTACTAAGAACTAAATCCACAGTGCATTTTAAACTTTCGCAAACAATACATTTAACAGTCTAATCAACAACCAAAGCCATCATCAGACCAATAAAATGAGTTTAACATACTGAATAGACTTAAACATTCAAAACCACAAGAAGTGTGACCTCAGAGTCATACAGTAACCGTAGTGTACTTGCTAAGATAAAGTTCTAACTTATAAACAATGTGAATATATTACAGATATTTACAAATTATTGTACCACAGTATACAATATAAAATTATATACATGCATTACCATTAACACAGCTATTCAATCAACCTCCCATTTATTCAGTTGAATGCAGAGAAAATGATGTACTCCATACACATTTTTTAAGTAAAAACAAGTTGTTCTCACTAAAAATACAGCTCTCCTTGAATATTCCAGAGACAATAGCCCCTCTTTGTCTGTCTTTAATCATGTTAAATTAAGCAGTGCTAAGTGGATCGATAAAGTCATAGCCTATGTCAAGCCCCACATTGACAAAAGATCTCACAAGTACCATTGCCCCATTTTCTGTAAGAACTGCATGTTAATACTGTGCAGCATGCTCTAGAATGTGCATATTAAAACTGGAATGACATTTGCCATATAATCTCTCAAATCGGCTCACAACATTTTTGAACGAAAATTCAGCTACATCTATGTCATGTGGACAAATAATAAATTTCAACAGACAGAAAGTTCCTTGTAAAAGTAGAAGTAAGTGTTCGAGGAAGTGCCATGGTAAAATGCCACTCAGGCATTGAAGACAATAAAACAAAACAAAATTCCTGTATTATAAGGCCTTCCAGAATTTGTGCATCTTTATGGATCATGGAGGTCTTGTATTATTGACTGGTGGCTTTATTTCAAGTAGCCGTTTATCAATGGCCATGGCTTCGCTTCCAGCTCTCTCCATGATACTTTGAATCAAACCATGGTGTTGTCAGTTGCCGACATACACCAAGTTAAAATTCCATGCATATAGTCAAAACCAAATAACCAAATAGTCAAGAACATTAATAGCAGTAAAGGTAATGGACCTTTAACTCCACGAGCACATGTGCCTTTTGTAACTGCTGTTCTTGCATCATTGAAATGCTGGTTGTGAGTGCGTGTGCTTGAATCTCCACTTTCCGGACTGTGTACTCTAGTGAAACCATTTTTTGGCAACGGTTTCACCCTTCTTTCAACACCAGTTACATCCGTGTTCCTCATTAAATTGTTGTATGTTTTGGAGAGTGCAGCAAGCAACTGAGTCACACACACATACTGTACAAGACTGAAAACACTGACATTCAAACTTTGTCCTCTGTGCATTACTGTTAGACCTTCTTCCTCTAGCTGAATGCACGCATCAGCAAAGGGCTGCAGAAAATAATTCATTTTGGGCTTACAGGTGCATCTCAATAAATTAGAATGTCGTGGAAAAGTTCATTTCTTTCAGTGATTCAATTCATATTGTGAAACTAGTGTATTAAATAAATGCAGTGCACACAGACTGAAGTAGTTTAAGTCTTTGGTTCTTTTAATTGTGATGTGATGATATTGGCTCACATTTAACAAATACCCACCAATTTACAATCTTAACAAATAATAATACTTCATAAGACCAATAGAAAAGTTTTTTTTGTGAATTGTTTATTCTGGAAATTATGTTCATTTACTGTACATGTATTCAATACTTTGTAGGGGCTCCTTTTGCTTTAATTACTGCCTCAGTTCGGCATGGCATGGAGGTGATCAGTTTGTGCCACTGCTGAGGTGGTATGGAAGCCCAGGTTTCTTCACCCTTCTCCACCCTTCCTCCAGAGTCTAGGACCTTGGATTCCAAAATGAAACCCAAAACTCGCTCCCATCTGAAAAAAGGGCTTTGGACCACTGGGCAACAGTCCAGTTCTTCTTCTCCTTAGCCATGCATTGACATGTATGTAGGCCTTTACCCCAGCCTTAGTCAAATTCTTGAATCGATTTTACTTGAAAATCCTCATAAGGCTGCGGTTCTCTCTGTTGGTTGTGTTAACATGCTTGAATACAGCACTCTGTGAACAGCCAGCTTCTTTGGCAATGAATGTTTGTGGTTTACCCTCCTTGTGAAAGGTGTCAATGATTGTCTTGTGGACAACTCAAATCAGCAATCTTTCCCATGATTGTGTAGCCTAGTGAACCAAACTGAGAGACCATTTTGAAGGCTCAGGAAACCTTTGCAGGTGTTTTGAGTCGATTAGCTGATTGGCATATCACCATATTCTAATTTTTTGAGATAGTGGATTGGAGGGTTTTTTTGTTAAATGTGAGACAAAATCATCACAATAAAAAAGAACCAAAGACTTATGCTGGGTACACACCAAAAGATTTTTTACATCATATAAGATTCAAAAGGTGACAGACCACAAACATGAGGATCAAAAATCCAAAAATTTAACCGTTTTGCTCCTATAGTGTGTGTCACAATGATCGAGTCTCAAGATCCAAGTGTGAGGGCAAAAATGGTTTATTTGCATAACTCAGATACCCAGCAATGAGACAGTGTGTTGTGTGCTATGATGTGACAAAGACAGCACACCACACATGAACAGATTTTCAACCAGTCTTGACTGTGAACACAGGAAATCTTGTAAAATCTCAAGAGACTTCAGAATAAGCATGGCGGACGATATGCAGAAAGAAATTGCAATGATAGTGTTTGGAATGATTTTATACACGACACGTTGTATGAAAATTTGTGCTGTTGCCACAAATCAACAAGCTGATCCTCCATCTCTGCTCTCCACATCAGTTTCACTTTGTGCTGCGACATGACTGCTTCCGACTTCCATCATCTCGTTTTCTGATTGTATACTTTTTCTTTTCATGTGATAATCTCCAGGGCGTGCACGTGTTTGTCCTTGTGGTTCCCCCAACACATCAATTTTTGATCGTAAATATTAAACGTTGAATATTTACAATTCGTGATCGGGGCGGCTCTGACGTTCTTCCAATCAGGATCGGACACTCTTAACACACCTCACACCAAGGGAAAATTTGATAAGATTATCTGTAGAACCATCAAGACAATCGGGACATAGCTAGGATTGTCGAAAAGGGGGAGATTGGCCCAAAATTAGCCCGATTATCTTTTGGTGTGTACCCAGCATTAAACTACTTCAGTCTGTGTGCATTGGATTTATTTAATACACGAGTTTCACAATTTGAGTTGAATTACCGAAATAAATGAACTTGTTAACATTCACTTGCTGTCACCTACTGGCGGTTTTAATTTCACATTTCAGCTAGTTATTTTCATTTTTAAATTATTTGAAATATCAGTATTTAGCATTTTATGTTAAAAACAAAACATTAAGCCTATTTATGCATCTGTAACTGCAGGTTAAATTCATCCATGTCCCCACTGAAATACATTAAACTGTAGGTTAAATGCTATTTCAGATGCAGATTCCAAAAATGTTTTCTTATGTTGGAATGAAAGACACCAAAAATGGGATGAAATGCTTCTTATTCTTACCCAAAAATACAAATGGAGGATATAGTTAAAACTGAACACAACCTTGCTACTCATATATATATATATATATATATATATATATATATATATATATATATATATATATATATATCAAAGTCATTTTCTGGTAAAATCTGTACTTTTACTTGAGTATGACTTTCAGGTACTTTCTACACCACTGGCAGCACATTGGCCCTCCAGGGCAAGATTTGAGAAACCCTGCTATAGTATCTCATTATAAAGAATTTTACTAAATATAAAAAAGCAGTAACCAGTAATATCGAATTCTTCATTGTTGTAGGCAGTCGTTGTACAAGCAGGATGGTTGGTTGCTATCTGTCCCACCCATCCTCTATTTATGGCTGGGTAAATAGTGACAGTGATGACCCACAGTTATCAACTAAAAAAAAAAAAAAAAAAAGAGGGCAAGTGCAAATGAACTTGTAATTGTTATGGCAGTGCATCAAAATTCAGTGTCATCAGTTTACCAAAACAAACACAAAAAGTTTTTACACTCCATTTACACATGATAGGAAGCAGGTGTACATTTCTTTCTTACTAAATACCATTTTGAAAATATGAATGTTTTCATGAATTTGAAAGTTTACGTCAGAACAGCTTTACGAACAATTTACACAAATTTGTTCTCTTTCATCATCTCATGTTCGAGATCACATTCGTACCTGACTTCTGTAGAAGCATCCAATTCCACCAAGTCTGGCTTGACAGACAGAAGCATGCAGCCAATGCCAGGTAAGGCCCCACCCCTTACCTGAGAGCATGTAAGGCCTGCACCCACTACTATTCTCCAGTTGACATTCGCTTCTCACCACCTCTGGTTATTCTCAAAGGCTGTTGGTATTTTTGGAACGTTTACTTTGCCTTTAGGAGGACATATCATTCAGTTCAGCCTCGGCCGGACGTGATAGTTTCTCTCTCTATTACAGCAGTGTCTCTCTGCAAGCCACACAAGCTGTGCTTCCTTTGGCTGTCCATCTTTTTTCTTGCTTTTTCCCTCTGTCTCGGCTGCATCCGGTTGGATTACTGCCCATTTTTATGCCACTCTCCAAATGTGCCTACCTGATCGCATGTGGCGCACTTATCACCACCAGGGATTCTCCCCCTTACTGCGTGGTCTGCATGGGCTTTAAACATGCAGAGGAATGCCCCAAAAATTTTAGCCACTGCCTGGTGCTTCCCAAGAAGTTCCTTCGCCGGAGGTATAAGGTGGCAGCTACTCAATGTGCAGACCTCAAACAGCCAGACTCTGACGGGGAAAACGACAATTATGTCACACCCCTGGGGAACTCCAGAGGAGCGCCGGCATTGAATTGGGCTGACCAAGTCAAATCCGCCTTCCTTGAGGACATCTTAACGGATGAACCCTCATTTGCAAACGAGCCTATCGGCTTCGGGGGCGAGGAAGACGCAGGCCTTCTGGAAGGCTCTGAAGATGAGGAGGCTATCCTCGCGCCTCAGGCTAATGCGCCTGCTCTTCTACCACAATCTATCCCTCATCCACTCGTCTCAATATCGCATGGCCAGCATTACAAAGTGCCTCCGATAAGGAGAGGGACATCTATGATGTCTATGATCTATGATGATCTATGACTGCCGCCTGGTCCAAAGAAGCAGCTTCTTCCTGTCCTTCCTGCTTGTGCTAAGAGGTGAAAGACATGACAGCTCTTTGGCCCTGCCGTCTGCCTTATGCAGCAGCGCTGTGACGACAAGAAGAAAGAGGATGAGGCATTTATGTCTTCCCTGGAAATCTGGGGAAAACCGTGAGGAAAA
Organism: Carassius carassius; assembly: GCF_963082965.1. Taxonomy (NCBI): domain Eukaryota; kingdom Metazoa; phylum Chordata; class Actinopteri; order Cypriniformes; family Cyprinidae; genus Carassius; species Carassius carassius. Next base: position 26,290,655 of record NC_081767.1, on the reverse strand, counting down.
CATCCTTTGCCACTGTGCCAGGTTCCCTCTCCACGACCACTTAACCTAATATGCAGCGGGCCCCAATTTCCAGGGTCCAGTCAGGCTGAAACCTTGCGAGAAACTACCAGCACAGCAAGGGAAAACCCCCCCCCACACACACACACACACACCCTCACCCACCACCCCACCTGCAAAACCATGGGGAAAACATCCTTTGCCACGGCTAGGAGACCCCCTAATTCCACTACCTCTGATGATCAATGCTAGCGGTCGGCCTGATGCACGGTCAATGGGGGCTTGGAGTCAATGTTCGGGGTCTGACTGCCCACCGGATGCTTGTTCTGCCCTTCGTATCCCCCTGTTAAAGAAATGGAAGGATTCTGTTGGCGAACTCAGCCCCCCTTTTCAAGTGAGTGCCCACCTGGTGTCCAAAGTGGCTTCACAGTTCCCAGTGTGCCATAAAACGGAATGACTGGTTCACATCAGTCGATCTGAAAGATGTTTTTTTCTACTGTCAAGGCACATTATGAATTCACAGTTCTCCCATTCGTGCTTGTCCTCAGCTGGCTCCTCTCGATGTGGAGGAGCAGCGGCTCTACTCTGAGCTCCTCCCGAGTGGCAGAGCTCCTCACCCTATCTCTAAGGGAGCACCCAGCCACCCTACGGAGAAAGCTAATTTTGGCCGCCTGTATCTGGGATCTTGTTCCTTCGGTCCTGACCCAAAGCTCATGACCATAGGTGAGAGTAGGAACGTAGATTGTTCGGTAAATCGAGAGCTTTGCCTTGCAGCTCAGCTCCTTCTTCACCACGACAGACAGGTACATTGACCGCATTACTGCAGAAGCTGCACCTATCCACCTGTCAATCTCCCGCTCCATCCTTCCCTCACTCGTGAACAAGACCCCGAGATACTTGAACTCCTCCACTTGAGGCAGGGGCTCTCCACCAACCTGAAGGGGAAATGCTACCCTTTTCCGGCAGGGATACCATGGTCCTTAAACGAGGTACTGGTAGCTTTGGCACTGTGTGGGGGTTACAAGTCCTGTTGGAAAATGAAATCTGCATCTCCATAAAGTTGGTCAGCAGCAGGAAGCATGGAGTGCTCTAAAACTTCCTGGTATACTGCTGTGTTGACCTTGGACCTCAGAAAACACAGTGGACCAACACCAGCAGATGACATGGCACCCCAAACCATCACTGATGTTGAAACTTTACACTGGATCTCAAGCAACATGGATTGTGTGCCTCTCCTCTCTTCCTCCAGACTCTGGGACCCTGATTTCCAAAGGAAATGCTAAATTTACTTTCATCAGAGAACATAACTTTGGACCACTCAGCAGCAGTCCAGTCCTTTAGACGCTTCTGACACTGTCTGTTGTTCAAGAGTGGCTTGATACAAGGAATGCGACAGCTGAAACCTTGCATATGTCTGTGTGTAGTGGTTCTTGAAGCACTGACTCCAGCTGCAGTCCACTCTTTGTGAATCTCCCCCACATTTTTGAATGGGTTTTGTTTCACAATCCTCTCCAGGGTGCGGTTATCCCTATTGCTTTTACACTTTTTTCAACCACATATTTTCCTTCCATTCACCTCTCTATTAATGTGCTTGGACACAGAGCTCTGTGAACAGCCAGCCTCTTTTACAATGACCTTTTGTGTCTTGCCCTCCGTGTGCATGGTGTCAATGGTCATCTTTTGGACAACTGTCAAGTCGGTAGCTTTCCCCATGATTGTGTAGCCTAAAGAACTAGACTGAGAAACCATTTAACGGCCTTTGCAGGTGTTTTAAGTTAATTAGCTGATTAGAGTGTGGCACCAGGTGTCTTCAATATTGAACCCTTTCACAATATTATAATTTTCTGAGATACTGAATTTGGGATTTTCCTTAGTTGTTATTTATAATCATCAAAATTAAAAGAAATAAACATTTGAAATATATCAGTCTGTGTGTAATGAATGAATATAATATAAAAGTTTAACTTTTTGAATGAAATGCCAAACGAATATACAATAATAAACCTTTGTTTTTATCAATACAATTTATCCATTTTAATAAAATAAATTAGCAATAATAAAATGAAGCAACAATCTGATTCCAATATTTTTTCCCACATCATGCTAAAGTTTCCAGACTATGAAACATTCACATTTCCCATAAAGGACTGATTAGGGAATGGTTCTTTTGTATTGCAAACATGACTTGACTCTGAACTGCTGCTAATCATTATTCTTTTGTCTATAATATTCTGACCATTGATGCCTGCCTCACCCATAGATTGCCTACACTTCATTTTGGCGTTGTTTTATTTATGGGATACATGCTGTGACATGAATTGTGACACATGTTTACATTAATTTACACTCCACCTTCAGTGTGGGGGTGTTTGAAAGTTTGTTAACAGTTTACCGTCGCTCCGCCTTTTCAAAATCCCCCAAAATGAAGAACGAAAAACAAACTTCGTTTGAAGTATATCGGGGCCTTTATGGCTTCATCTATCCAGGTTTTGCCTCTGGGACTTCTGAGAATGAGAGGGTTCATGAAATGGGTTTTGTCTCCTCATTGCAGCCCGCTAAGAAATCTCTGCCTCTCTATTACAGTGATGCATTTGTATGGCAGCTCTGTGCCACTGGAGGAGTGTGGACTTTTACTCACAGGGATGGTGTGGATCCCCGTTAGGGATGGTGATGTTGCGGAAAGTTGTGACGACAGATGAGTCCTTGACAGGCTGGGGTGCCACCCAGGAGGGCAGAACGGTGAATGGTTTGTAGCAGACCAAACTACGTTCAGCTCACACAAATTATTTAGAGCTCTTGATCATATGGAAAGCTCTGAATTGTTTTCTGCCTCGCCTGCAAGGACATCTTGTGCTCGTGGGTAGTCCCATATCTAAGCAATGCCTCTCACATTGGCTTGTAGAAGCTATATCTTTGGGATACGAATCAAAGGGAGTGCAGCCCCCAGGAAATAACAGAGCTCATTCCACAAGGGTCTTAGCCACCTCTTGGGCCTTGTTCAGGGGAGTGTCACTACAGGACATTTGCTCTGCTGCCAGCTAGGCTCCTCCCCATTCGTTTGTGCGTTACTATTGACTGGATGTCACCAAAACCTCGGAAGCAAATTCCGTTTTAGGGGTGAAGTCTTCATAACCCCTCCTTATTATTTCCTTTTCTCCCTTCCCATTTACACATCGTAGTAAATGTACTAAGGGTGAATGTGCCAACAGGCCTTTCGCATTCATGTCACCAAGCATGCATCTTCATTCCTGCCTGGGTGTTAATATTTGTGTTCTTGGTTATTACATGCATGCCATATACTTGTTTCATTTCCTGCATGCGCACAGTAGTTATGTGTGTGCATCAGGGTTACCATATATATGATTATGGGACATGCCAGGCACCGCCCCATGGGTAGACCGTCTTCCTTCTCTGGCTTACAGAACCTCACTGTGAGTGTATTTGGCAATCAGGGTGCTGTCCATGTTTCTCCCATAGGTGGATCTCGAACACGAGAAGATAAAAGAGAACAATAGGTTACTGTCGTAACCTCTGTTCTCTGAAACATAGAGTGGAGAGATCCACCAGCTTTTCCCTGGTTGCCACATGAGAAGCAAATATACTTACTGGAGAATAGCAGTGCGTGCAGACCTTATATGATCTCAGGTAAAGGGTGGGGCGTTGCTTGCCATTGGCTGCACGCTTCTGTCTGTCAAGCCAGACTTGGTGCAATTGAATGCTTCTGCAGAGGTCAGGTATGGATGCCCTTCCCATAGGTGGTTCTCTGTTTCAGAGAACCAGGGTTATGACAGTAATCTATTGTTCAGCTTGTGTTTCATGAATGAGGCCGATTGTGTATAAATATTGTGCTTAACTGTTTACACAATGTCTGTGTTAAACACATTTAAGCAGTACATATTGAAATAAAATGCATATTTCTTTTGACTGTAGTCAAAGGGCATTGTCTACTTTATTTATGTAGTTTATCTATCATGTTGCCAATATAAAATAAGCATTTGAATGCGTGGGGTGAAAATACTGGATTGCGAAAATGTACGTGCTGTGAGCTTCTGTGTGCATGGCGCGCCAGTCTGCACCATGGTGTTCTTTTTCAACTGCCGCTCTGATAGCCCTGTCAGGTAATGCTGCTCTCTGCCTCAGGTGAGTGAAAATAATTGAAATACATCTATAATAGTTAAAAAAAAATTCCATCTTGCTTAAGATTGTTTTGTGTTATTTGCCAAAGAAGTTTTTTTTGTTTTGTTTTTTTTTTACTTTTATTATGTTGTCTCCTTGTTTTGTACACCAAATACATGGGTGGCCTTTTAACTAAATGTCGTCTATGGGCCCCCAAGCTAGTGCATTTGGCATGGTTTTTGTAAAACTGTGTTGGCAGAATGGTTAATAATACATATTAAGCGAAAGACTTAAATATGTATTGCACTTTAAGCATGAACCCATTAACGTTTCCGTACCTTTACAATTATTATGTAATGTACAAAGCGCACGCAATGTAATCAACCTTGTGTGCCATTTTGTGCTACCTGACTAGTCACTTACTATTTAAAATGTAAATTTTTTTGTTATAACGTTACACTGTTTGTTTTCTCATTGTGCAGTGTATATACAGACATTTTTTCCCCTTTTATTTAGATGATGGGTGTTGAGGAACAAATTGTTAACATACATACAGTTATATAGATTATATATATATAGATATATATATAGATTAACATACAGTTAATCTAACCATTTTACACTGATGTGAAGGCAGGAGTGAGGGAGCTTGACAAAACTCAAATATAGTATATTAAAAAGCAGCAACCAGGATTTTATTAGAAGGAAATGTTCAACCATTGTAGGTAAACTATTAATGTCTTTAAATCTTTATATTACTAGTGGTCAAAGTAAACATTTAAATAAATAAAATGATTTTGTCATTTCTTAGTGTCATTCAACAAATGCAACTCGGACTGGCACCACAACTAGCTTGAATACAATCCTGAAAGAACACGGAGAGATTTCCTCAAGAAAGTTTCTGTTTAAAGCTGCTGTCAGTGACCTCATGGAGAAACATGGATTGTGATATGTGGTTGTTTAGAAGATGTAAGCTGTATTTGTTTGCAACTTAAATTAAATGACATTATATTTAAAGTTATGCATTTATATAAATGACACAGTTAATAAAATAGTTATAAATAATTTCAGTTAATTCGATAAATAAAAATAACAGTCTAAAGTACTAGTGTTAAGTTTTTCATTTGTTTGTCAATATTTGTGTAAGAGCCATTTCTGCAACTGTATTTTATTGAATTATTTTCCCCCCCTTTTTTCAGCTATCCTTCTGGTACAGAAAAGCTGGCACTAGCAAAGAAGATTTTTTAATTGTTCCCCTCTTTAAGGATTCAAGTGCCCTTTGGTGAAAATGAGGGACACGTACAGTACGTATGTTTTTACATTATAAAATGAATTACTTGTCAATATGTATATAACCTGCTCAAGTATACTTAACTCCAACTTGGTTCAATTTCTGCATTTCTCCATGTCAGGAGCATTTTTTTTTTGATGGGCCATCACACAGTGGATTTATAGAACAGTTTGAAACATCGTCATTGTACACAGCAACATTCTTTGTCAAGTCCAGATGAAACTATGCCAAGTGAGTGGTTGACCCCAATAAAGAGGATGCAACCATCATCAGAGAATTCATCATGAATAAAGTCTGCAGTTGACCAAACCTTCAGTTAGTATGGGAGATGGACAACGACAAAATCCCCAAATGTTACTGAAATCTTCAAGAATATCATAGATTTCTTGACATGCCAGCCTTGGTAATATACATGTTCAGCTAATAGAGAACTTTACACATACTTGTACTTCATAAATGTTATATTAATATTTCTTTGTTTGTTTTTTGTTTTGTTTTTGGTTTGCATTGAAGATGGACATCGAATTTTCCAAGCTCACAGATGGAAAAGAAGACTTGTTCATCCGGAAATGGAAAGCGACCATAATTCCAAAGCTCAAGGTAATAACATCTTTGGAGAAGAAAAATGACATCAAACACTTGCTGGAAAAAGCTGACAATCAGCATGATGGTGTGATTTTCTGCCTCACTCTCTGTTGCATGTGCACACATTTCTAAACGTAGTTTAAATGAGAAAAAAATAAATGTGAATTGAACATTCGATTCAAGTAATCATTTCAAATAAATCTTGTTTTAAATTATCCTTTTATATGTGACTGGCATCTTCCCTTTATCAAGATGAGCTGTGTTATACTTTGTTGAAGAATTTATTCATCCTCTTCCACACATGGCATCTGGCAGAAGTGTATGGAGGTAAAACAGTAGCTAAACTTGAGAGGTTGGAAATCTGAATGTGAGAACTTGTCATATTAATATTTGTATTTGCAAGTTGAAATTTACACTCACAGCTCTGATGTGAAAAGCTGAATCTTTCAATTTGCACATACAGACAATGATCAAAACACCCTTGTTTTGAATTGGAAGTTGTAGATTAATAGTTACAAATGTGTAAAATTACATTCACACAAAGAAATTGACACACAAATTGTTTACAACATATTTACTTTTTCACTTTACTTTAGTTTCGCTGCACAACGTCAAGTCGGCACTTAAAACCTGTTAGAACTGGCAGTACAAGTTCAAATCCTAGATGTGAGAGAGCCAACCTGGTCTCACAGAATTCCGTGAAATGAACACGGCCCCTTAACTCAAAGTCCGTGACAGTTTCACGGAATCGCCGAAAATTCCGTGATGTGCCCACGGAAGTGATCCCTATGTAAGTCAATGACAGGCAGCATCCGTGGTCCACACACGGATTCCCTGTTCCAACAATTGCGCTCCCCCGGTTGACGTCGTTTTATAATTTGGAAACGTATCGCTTTAAATATTCTGAGTTTACTTAAAGTACTTCACTTTAAATATTTGGTTTTAAAGTGATTTTAACTTGATATTGCATTGTTCTGTCGTCGTTTGATCGCTAGGATAACTTCTGGTCACCCTGTTCCGTGACGGTACCACGGAATATGCAGTAGATTGTTTCACCTTCACTGGACGATATTGCCTATTGCTGATTTTGACACTTTAAGTAGGCTATTCAAGTTGTCTGTGTTTGCGATGCAATGTAGCCCAATTAAACTGTGAACCTCTTATCCCCCCTGATCAGTTTGTATAGCCTTTTGCATATTGTGAAATTCTGTGATGGCACCACGGATTATTCCGTGGTGGACACACGGATAACCGGATCACTTGCGCTCCCCCAATTGACGTCGTTTTATAATTCGGAAACGTATGGCTTTAAATATTCTGAGTTTACTTAAAGTACTTCAGTTTAAATGTTTAGTTTAAAAGGGATTTTAACTTGATATTACATTGTTCTGTCGTCGTTTAATCGCTATGATAGCTTCTGGTCACCACATTCCGTGACGGTACCACGGAATATGCAGTAGATTGTTTCACCTTCACTGGACGATATTGCCTATTGCTGATTTTGACACTTTAAGTAGGCTATTCAAGTTGTCTGTGTTTGCGATGCAATGTAGCCCAATTAAACTGTGAACCTCTTATCCCCCCCTGATCAGTTTGTATAGCCTTTTGCATATTGTGAAATTCTGTGATGGCACCACTGATTATTCCGTGGTGGACACACGGATAACCGGATCACTAGAGGCAGGCTTGATCAATCAAACTCCCCACCTCTCCACCCATCAGCCACCCCTTAGCCTTAGTTTAAATACTATTTGGACTAATTTACTATTATTATTATTATTATTATTATTATTATTTTTTTTACTGTTCACGGAATTGACAGATAGGCATATACAAACAACAAAACACGATAAAGATTAATAATAAATGAATGTTAAATCAGATGAGTCTGTTGCCATGACGGCGACACGTCACACTTCCGTACGCGCATCCTAGAATTTCGCGGTTTTTACAGCCATTGCGAGGATCACCTCTACAGATCGGTATGTATATCAAGCCTGCGTTACGTATTTATTTAAATCACCTTTATTGTTTATTCCCGCACTGCAATTGCAATAATGCAAACTTTGGCTAACGTTACTGTTTCAACGTTACTGTTTCAAAAGTGGATTGTAAAACACATGTTTATTGGTTAGGATGAAATGGTTTCTCAACGGGCAGAAATTAAAACTTTTAGTTAAAATGTCTTAAAATAGTCCAGTCATTTTATGAAAAAAGGTTGAACAAATTGCAACAAAAGCAAACTCAACTGATTTTGTATCCTCAATATGTCCTGAGTAAGGGAAAAAAAGTCCCGAAGAATCCCATTAGGGGAAAGTTTCGAAAAAGACCCAAATATACCCTATTCATACGCCTATTCATTCTTTCTCTCACGTGAATAGAGTAGAATTTTTAACCTTTAGATATCACCATGGAAATTACTGAGTTGATTACTTAAATCAAGACAAACAAAAAATGTATTAAATGTATTAGTTTTTTTTTAATTGTTTGTTAACATGGACAAACGGTGCATAATCTAATTACGAAGGCCTGTATGTGCTAATTTGCATAAATACCACAATATATCTAAACATTGGGTGAAGCCAGGTGAAAATGTCTTGTTGACTTAAAACAGTAAAATACTTAATGTGAAGGTCTGAATGGAACCCATTTAGGCTACCCATGAACATTAATACATAGAGGCAGGAAGAAGTACTTTAGAAACCAGCCTTTATTAATTTTTAAGAGATTGGGTTTGGGGGATTGTTTCTGGGGGACGAGTCTGAGGGAAGAACAGGAGACAATGGTAAGGAGAATGCAGAAGACAAAAGGTAAGTAAAATAAAAAGTGAATCCCCAGAAACAGTCCCACGGACCCAGCCCCAAACCCCATCTCTGCAATAATAATTAATAAAGGCTGGTTTCTAAAGTACTTCTTCCTGCCTCTATGTATTAATGCTCATGGGTAGCCTAAATGGGTTCCATTCAGACCTTAACATTAAGTATTTTACTGTTATATGTCAACAAGATCCAACAAGACATTTTCACCTATAACTATACCCAATGTTTAGATCTGTTGCTATTTATGCAAATTAGCACATATGTAATTAGATTATGCACCGTTTGTCCATGTTAACAAACAATAATAAAAACTTCTAACACATTTTTTGTTTGTCTTGATATAAGTAATCAACTCAGTAATTTTCATGGTGATATCTAAAGGTTAAAAATGTTACCCTATTCACGTGAGAAAAAAAATGCATAGGCGTATGAATAGGGTATATTTGGGTCTTTTTCTAAACTTTCCCCTAATGGGATTCTTCGTTTTTTTTTCCTTACTCAGGACATATTGAGGATACAAAATCAGTTGAGTTTGCTTCTGTTGCAATTTGTTCAAGGTTGACCCCCATTTTGGCTTAAAATTACTGGACTATAAAGGAATTTGTAGTTTTCTACAATGGTAACAGACATTATGCCTTCTGTCTGGTTTACAGAATCAAAACATGTCAAAAAGTGGAGGGCTCAAGAAGACCTGCACAGCATGCAACAATAAAATTTTTAATGGCTTCAAAATGTGCCCTATTTGCAAGGCCCCACAGCCTAAAAATGTGCGCCTAAAAAAAAAGATTGAAAAATTTGAGCAAAAAAAAAAGACATGGGTTGCCAACACTAAAAAAAACCAGGTGACCTCACACTTATGGGACGATGCCGTCATTTTGGTAAGTAACTTTTGTTGTTCTATGTCACCATAGTCCAGTTATTTGGGGTACTTGAGGGGACTTTCTGATTCTTAGACAAGATAATGCATTAACATCTTTATGTGGGCTATTTATTCAACAGTTTCAGCATCTTAACTACTCTACTGTCATTGAAAAACATTGCAAACAGACCAAAGACTCTCAGGATCACTTTGGTCATAGCCTGCACTGCAGTACTGTAAGATGTTTCACAGTGCTCTTCATATGAAGAACATTTGACTTTCCCCTTTGCACAACAAGCACCAGTATGTAAGCACATGGCGCTCTGTTGACATCACATTTTGTGAGCTATTTGACACGTGAACTGAACTTGGCCAATAAGACACAGGTGCATTAGATATCAGACTGAAATCTAATGGTGCTACCATCTGACCTTGTTAGTGAGTGAGACTGCATTTCATACGAAATGGCATTTAGTTTTCACCAAAAGTAATACTACTAACACTGTTCTTGATATGAAGCGACATTGCTACTTACATTGCTACAGGCTACTTGCCTGACGTCGTCATACTCAGAGTCTGATACTGCTCCACTGAGCTTTGATTATGGGGCGTTTCAACTGAACCAGGAAGGAAAATGCCTCTCCACTCAATTGGATAGTCAACGGCTCTGCCTACAACCAATCAGAGCAACGGAGTAAGTGACGTATGTTTTTCATTCATGTTTCTGATCTACAAATGCCTTGATCGTGGTTCTCTGTTCCTCTTTTTTAAAACGAATGCGCTGTCGATATCATCTATAACTGTCGCGATGGCGGAATCTACACATAATGTTTTATAAACAAAGTTCGAGAGGAGTACGTTCAAATAATCAATCCAATCAACTTGTCATCAAACAATGACCGTCTACGGTCTACACTATCAGCATGAGAGGAAGCATATATTTATTCACTCAGTCAACTCACCTAACATTCCTTGACATTTTTCAGCATGCCTCCACTCACTCTCGGTTTGTTCTTCCACAGCCTGGAATACGGGGGGAGTACTTTGGGTTCGGGCCGAATACCGAGCCCGGAACCTCTCCTCGGATAGCATGCCAAACATGCATTTATTCTATCTGACTTATTTGTAAGTGTGAACTCGTGAAATAACAATTCTTCAGAGGCAGTCATCTTTGTTGTAAACGAATTCAACCCAAGCGCTCTTAGATGACGTGGATGATTACGTTGCTCATCTGTCCATCATCGTATAAAGCCCGCCCTGACCATTTGATTGGTCAGAACAATTTTTGTTCGAGCATAATAGCTCCTCAACGGATCGAGTCCAGACCGAACTTCCCAACCTAAAAATTTTGTGGACCGGGCTAAGTTCGGCTGGCATCCAGGCTAACTTACACGTTTATGAAGGATGAACACGACACATGCATGTGCATACTCTTACTATTTTGGTCTTTTGTTCTTGTCTTGTAGTTTTGTCATGTGCTTGGGTTTCCTTGGGTTTCCTTTGTCCACTGCTCTGTCATTGTGATTTGTCAATATACTAGCTGCATTTAAGATCACAGAAGATCTGGCAGGGCTTGTTCGACTTGGCTGGCTGGCTGGCTAAGTGGGTGAGACTTGTTGGGCAAAAGCCCATGCAAATTCAGCAATATCACTTTTGCCCAACGAAAAAAGTCCCACCCACCTAGCCAGCCAGCCAAGTCGAACAAGCTTGTTTAGTCAGCCATGCAAAGGGCTTCTGGGATCTTCTGGGATCTTGAATACAACTATTCCTTGTAATGTTCCAAAAGTATGCCTTGACCCTAAGTATTTCGTGTTGACCTGCATTTGTGTCCCAGCTTTGTGATATTCTGATAAGCAGACAAAGATCCATATACACCCACACCAAAGTACTTGTAATTGTTTTTTGTTTTTTTCCATCTTTAGATAGAGAAGCTGCACTCAGTCGGCTGGAGGCCTTTGCTCCTTCTGGAATATCCACACAAGAAGGCCAAAATGATCTTGCCTAAAGATCTGGTGTTGGGCAAGAATGCACAGACGTGTGTGCAAAACATACATGAGATTTTTAAAATGATGGTTGAAGGTAAGATTATATTTGTATACTATACAATTTATCTGTGTATTTTTTTTAGATTATTATGTATGTAGGGGTAGATGGTGTTGAGTAATTACTGGAAATAGTAAGGGCAACTTTGCTTCTCTGAGTATCTGAGGCTTGTGGGTGTTGTTTTATTTTGCCTTAGCTTTCACATTTTGACCTAATTGCATATTGTAAATGTTTTTGTATTTGTACTCTTCTAGCAAATACAAACCAGGCAACAGACAGTAGCCATGAGTCTGAGGAGGCTACTGTCACTCTGCATTTTGAGACAATAGCCAACCCATCAACAGGAGTACAAGGTGCGTTTGGCCCAGATTTGGTGCCTTCGCTTTGTGTTCTCCTTGAGATTTTTGTGAGAATGTGCTTTAGCAGCAGATGTCTTTTCACTGCACCTAACTAAACTTTTATGAGGCACAATGCTATCTCTCCACTCATCCTCAGATTCAGTAGCCACCATATGCATGGACCAGGGGGCTGGGACTATGGCTGATCAGGAACAGGATTTTAACCAACCTCCTACAGCACAAGGTCTTAAGCTCTTTAGCTTTATTTCTGTTCTTTACATCCTTGTGAGATGTCCTTTAGCAGCAAATCTCTATTTTGACCTGGGGCCGTATTCACAAAGAGTTTAATTTTAGCACAAAGAGAATTCCTAAATGACGTTAAAATTTACTCACTAAGGCAAATTTTAGCGCTAAATTTTCCCCTAAAATGTTGAGATACTTTCATCCCTAAGATTCTTTGTGAATACAGCCCCTAATTGTACTATATATTGTGTAATCTGTGTATACACTTTTGAGAGACAACATCTTCTTTCCACTCATTCTCATCCTCAGATTTGACAGCCAGCATGAATTTGGACCGGGGGGCTGAAACTGAGGATGGTCCAGAATTGAATCTTAGCCCTCCTCCTACAGGACAAGGTGTTACAGTGTCCAGAGTACCTCCAACTAGCCTGGTTAAAACCAGACCATTCTCAGTAGTAACTGAGTTTTGGTCTGGCAAAGCTTCATTAATAACTCATTTTCAAAGGGGCATCACCAACGGATGCGCTCAAATGCCTCTGGGCGTGATTGGATAGACCTAAAACCAATCAGAGCGATCGTCATGTGTAAAGCCATATGCTGCGTCCCAATTCGCCTAAGTTACACTACGCCATAAAAGTATGTACTATTTTTGTGAAGGAAAGGTATTTACTTTTGAATGTGTAGAAAAAAGTAGGCAAGCTTTGGGACATACTACTTCATCTTTATCGGACGGATCTGTCACGTGCGTCCTGTCACGTAAACTGCCCTGTCAATCATCTCGTCACAGTTAAAATCCTCTATTAAATCTAATTTAATTTCCTACCGTTTCTGAGAGAAATGTAGCAGCACGTTCATCTGCCAGTGGGTCTTTCATGGAGACTGTCCTCATGTGTTTGCAATTTGAATATAATAATGCATTTAAAAGTTGGTGCACTTCACCAACGGAGGTCGCTCAAATGCCTCTGGGCGCAATTGGATAGGCTAGACCTAAAACCAATCAGAGTGATCGTCATCGTGTAAAGCACACCTCAATGTTTCTGATTGGTGCCTCGATTTGACGAATTACAAATGGGCTTGAATGAGCTCTTTGCCAGACTACTTGCAGAGCAAATCTAAATTTGCCGGGAAGTTTGTCTGGGTTTTCCCAGGCTAACCTCCAACCATAGCCCTGCTATTTTAGCTCACTGTATGTTGTCAGTAGGAACAAGAACGAGAGAATTTGGTACAACATAGAGCAAATAGAGAACAGGAAGTTTACTCTGAATGGTACCATGTGAAAATAAACTGAAAGTGAGCTCATAGTGTCATTGTATTAGCGTAAACAGATGGTTTTCTATGTGGTCTATGTTGTACCAAATTATCACATTCTTTTTCCTAACAACAGCACTTGGGAAGCTTAAACAACAGGGCTATGATTGGATGTACTCTGGAGTATCGCTTTAAGCTCTTTTTTCTCAGATCTCTGTTATGACTTAATTGTATATTATGATAGACAACACTATCTCTCCACTCATCCTCAGATTCAGTAGCCACCATATGCATGGACCAGGGGGCTGGGACTATGGCTGATCAGGAACAGGATTTTAACCAACCTCCTACAGCACAAGGTCTTAAGCTCTTCAGCTTTATTTCTGTTCTTTACATCCTTGTGAGATGTCCTTTAGCAGCAAATCTCTATTTTGACCTGGGGCCGTATTCACAAAGAATTTAATTTTAGCACAAAGAGAATTCCTAAATGACGTTAAAATTTCCTCACTAAGGCAAGTTTTAGCACTAAATTTTCTCCAAAAATGTTGAGATACTTTCATCCCTAAGATTCTTTGTGAATACAGCCCCTAATTGTACTATATATTATGTAATCTGTGTATACACTTTTGAGAGACAACATCTTCTTTCCACTCATTCTCATCCTCAGATTTGACAGCCAGCATGAATTTGGACCTGGGGGCTGAAACTGAGGATGGTCCAGAATTGAATCTTAGCCCTCCTCCTACAGGACAAGGTGTTACAGTGTCCAGAGAACCTCCAACCATAGCCCTCTTATTTTAGCTCACTGTATGTTGTCAGTAGGAACAAGAACGAGAGAATTTGGTACAACATAGACCAAACAGAGAACAGGAAGTTTACTCTGAATGGTACCATGAGAAAATAAACTGAAAGTGAGCTCATAGTGTCATTGTATTAGCGTAAACAGATGGTTTTCTATGTGGTCTATGTTGTACCAAATTATCACATTCTTCTTCCTACCAACAGCACTTGGGAAGCTTAAACAACAGGGCTATGATTGGATGTACTCTGGAGTATCGCTTTAAGCTCTTTTTTCTCAGATCTCTGTTATGACTTAATTGTATATTATGATAGACAACACTATCTCTCCACTCATCCTCAGATTCAGTAGCCACCATATGCATGGACCAGGGGGCTGGGACTATGGCTGATCAGGAACAGGATTTTAACCAACCTCCTACAGCACAAGGTCTTAAGCTCTTCAGCTTTATTTCTGTTCTTTATCTTTGAAAGAATATGCTTAAGCTTCAAATATCTGTACTGTACTGAACCAAGTCTATTTGTTTATATAGGGACAAGACAAAATCAGAGAAAGAAAGGTGAATTAAAATCTGACATCTGATATTCTGCCCTTTTTTACCTTATCAACACAGAGTATGAATTGATTTGTTGTGCAGGTCTTCCTAATATTATTGGTTTAATTAATTTCCTTATGAATTGTATGCAGTCTTCATGTTGTAGATACGTAAAGTTTTTCAAGTATCAAGTATTTTTCAAGGCTACATTTGCATTTGGATTATCATTTATCATTCACTACTCTATGTACTTATGTTGTACAGTGAGAACAAAACAGAAAGATTGCCCCCACAACAATCGGGATGTGCACCCATACCGTGGCATAATCCGGACAAGGCAGAGAAAGGTAGGATTGGAGAGGTAGTTAGATTGTGTTATCTGATATGATGCCTTCCCTACAGAAAATACATCTTGGCTAGCCTAAGCATGTTTTGAAGCTGGTTTGATCAGCCATTTTTTTTTACCAGTTCATGTTTTTGCATGAGATTTGATGGTTTAGTTGGTGGTTTGACCATCTTATGATGTCCATTCTTAGCCTGATGCACCAAACGCTTTCACATTATTTCACTTTGTGCAAAGCGCCTGGAACCTATCCATTGGGATATTTGCTTCCCGGTAGGTAGATACTTTCTGCTTCAACCAATCGCTACTGCTTGGTCGTGATGTATGTTACGCGCTGGAATGCACCGTTTTCTCTTTCAGCCCGCCCTAAAACTGCCTTCTTGGGCACACTACTCAAGGCCCAGGTACCCCAGCGGGATAAGTGATAAGTTACTCAGCATCATAAATTAAACTAAAGCGAACCATAATTGGTGGGACCCGCATCATCTGCTTAGATGTCAGCAAAGCTAACCACTGAATCTCCTGTAGTCACAGTGGAGTGTGTCCTATTGCTAAATTTCGAATGCATGTCCATAGCAATAGTGCCAATTGTATCACCAGAGAATTATTTGTTGTCACTTCGATAAGATTACGCCTTGTCTCTATGTCTCTAAACATTTTCATTTTAAAAGTGTAGAATTATCCTTGAAAGGTCCTTAAATTTGATGCTTAGAAAGGGTGGGAACCCTCTTCCCTGTTAACTATATGATGGTTGCTATCCTGACAGACTATTGCTTGCAAGTAATCAGAATATGGACCTGATTGGTGTTGTTCTGGGGAATATTCATGTTCCTATTATCTTTAATCGTGTAAGACAAAAAAAATTGAAAAACTGGTTGAAGAACGACCACTGCTCAATAAGACAAAGGATCTTGCTGGAAATTAACATTTGACCTCCCCCTCATGCAGTCTCACCTAATCTACATTTAATTCTCTCTCTCATACACACCAAAAAGTCACACAAGAATACATATGGTTTAATGTGAATGATTATCATTGAGTATTATGTTTAGTATAATTTAAAATGTCTCAGAGTGAGTGGTACAAATGTCTCATTTCCAAATAAGTAAAACAAAATGTAATAATGTAATAATTTTTAGATTATTAAAAAGTGAGTGTGAAATTGTTTGTGTAGGGAGGGAAACACATTTTTATTTGTGCTCTAAAACAATCATGCATCAGAGGCCCCCTCGAAAACTAGATGTCACATCTCAAGGGGTTTTCCTCTTACAATAAATTTTAAATTACTGAAATTATTTGAAAACTGATCACCTAATGTCACTGCAAATCATTCAATTTAAGTTTGCATTGTAAGTCTGTGTGCAATATTTCATGTAGCACATTTCCATGTCTTTTTTTGCCTTCCACAGGGGAAGACCGAACTCCTGTATGATTGGATGCCCTGCGATCTATGGTATGGTACCCTCGCTTGGACATTTCACCCTTACTATACCCCATTTTTTACATTGACACAACACAAACCTTCCAGCAACTTCAAAGAAATCACGTTGCATGGCAACTAAACCAGTTGGTTAGAACTACTGTGTTTGACAGATGACATTGAGCCAAAAAACAAATCAAAGGAAAATAAACATGTCTCAAGTGTACTTTGACATTTAGATTCAAGGGGAACTGCTGAATAACATCTATTGACCTATAGCCGTAGCCTGTGATTATGATGCTTATAATTTTATTCTATACTCTATATTCTATACTATTCGTTACCAACCCTACTCTCACTCTCAAGTCTTTGCAATCTACTGTATACTACTGTATACTCTATACTACTATCTTAATTTTATTAGATTATGAGTAAACAGTTACCAGTTGTAAACGGTGTTGTCTAGATATTTTCCTTTGTTTATTGAAAACTCTAGATGCTATTTTCATTTTTTTAGGCCTATGGTTAATCTTAGAATCACTCCTATTGAATACTCTAATATTGTGTAATAGTATTACAGCAGTGTAGTTTACTAGTGTAGACGTTACAGCATTGAATGTGAAGTCATTATTCATACCTTTTTCACTAACCACCTATCTCTTGTCATTTTTCAGCGGGAAAACCTGGCCTCCAACCTGGGAAACTGATTGATACTTTCAGACGCGTACACTCTGTCGCTCTGTCATAAAATCTACACAAAAGTGCAGTGCTCTTATATGTTAATTGATCCTCACAAGTGTCCTTCTCACATGCTCTCGGAAAACGTTCAGACACACATTTCTGTCAAAAAAACAAACATTTCTGTGGTGCTCACGCCCACACACAAATACAATGTTAAGTTTTGTTTTTTATGTTATTTGTTCATTTTTGGTAAGTTTTTTATGGATTTAATAAAGATTTGTATTTACTAAGCTTTTCCATGTCATGTCTAACAGACATCACTCACACTCATGTACTGTAAGTGATACCTAGCAAAGATTGTTGTCATTTGTATACTAGGATGTACATGAAGACTTGAATGAATATACTAAGCTTTTCCTTTAGTAGGCATCATACTAACATAATTTGGGCTTGTTGGTAAATAGTACTGGGGACCCATTTGTATTACACATGCTAGTTTTTTCTAATCTCTTGTATGTTGATCATTTCTACTGTGTCTTTAGTCAGTACTGGAACTACTTTTCATTTAATTCCTTCCTCTTGCTGTCAAAGACTGGTACACACTATAGTCCCTTTCAAGTTGCACACCTTGCACACGTCTTCATTGTGGTACCAATGGTTACATTGCTGAAGAGTCTGGGCTGTTAAGTAGCAAACGTTTACTTTATTCTCTAAAATGGGAACTTGGGGGCCGGTTCTTTTGCCAGGTAAAAAAAGAACACTGCAACCAGGCTGTGGGCAGTTGACAGAAAGTGACACTCGGGGCCCTATCTTGCACCCAGCGCAATTGACTGTACACCGTCACCGACACATGTATCATTACTATTTTGCACCCGCGCACAGTGGACTTTTCCTCCACAGACGCACGTCGGTAAATTAGGGAATGAACTTGCGCTCCCTGGGGCGGTTCAGCGCAAAGAGGAGGCGTGTTTCGGTGCGAACGTTCCCTGGTTCTATTATGCAGGTTTAGAAAACAATTTCGCCACTGACTAGGAAAAAAACATGTTCTAAAATCAGTGGCGCGTTGCGCATCAATGCAATCAATGTAGAGTGTGCACAACGCGCACACTTTGCTTATCTCATCTAGCCTACACACAGACGCAGCAGTTCTCATTTTTAGAAAACCATACATTATTACAAGAAAAAAATATTCACATACAAGGGGAATCATTGTTGTGTCCATGAATATGAGAAAAAATAGGCATAATCTAGCTTACACATTTACCCAAATTTTTATACGCCTGTTTAAACGCCTGTGTGTTCTCCATCCCCAAAGTCACGTCTTTTACGGCCCTGACGAGAACGTCGGTCTCCTCGGCTGTGAACCGCTCCTGGCGCGCGTCTGGCAAATCCGCCGTTATAATCAATGGAACAAGCGCGCCTGCTCTTAAAGGGAATGTGAGATGTCGCTCTGATTGGTTTATTTCACGTTACGCCCAAACCACACCTATGAATAATGTAGCTACTTCAGACCAACACATTTTAGATTTGCGTCGGGTGCAAGAGTCCCGCTGGTATAATAGCAATAGCGCCCAAGATCCCAGAGTTACTTGCATTACACGTTTGATACTTGCGTTTCAGATCGTTAAAATAGGGCTCATTGTCTCTCAAACATGGTTCAAGTTATGTATGAAATGGGGCTCAGCTCAATGACAGTCAGTCATTGCTGAATTGCAATAACTTTAAACAACAAAGCAAAATGCTCCAGGTCATGTGATGAAATGTCATAGGCTACAGTAATCTACTAAGACAAAGCAGGCTGTTGTATACAATGAATCTTCCTATTAATTCCTAACCATAATACACTATAGTAGTTGCTAGAGGTGAATGCACTCTAGATGTGATTAATATGGATTATGTCCTCCATTCATTTGTTAAATAGTGATGTTTGCTAATACCAGTCATAATGGACAGAATCTGCCTCATGGACAATAGTGTATATCCTTTACAGTGACCAGGTTCTTATTCATCCTTCCTACAGTGTCCTCACTGTCCTGTCCCATGACTCCCATCAGTTTCCCCATCATAGTGGTAGTTATTACTGCTCAGTCACAGGTGTAATGTCCTTTTTTCTCTTGATGTTGAGCAGACCATCTTTATAGAAAACACAAAGACAAATCTACACTTTAACATGGGTAGTGTAAATGCTGCCAAAATATTAAATTTGTCCTTGCATGATAGTGGTTAAGCTGATGTGTATCCAGGGAAGGGCTGGGTCAAAATAATATATAATGAAATTAGACTTAATTAGGGGGGAAGGGGGGTTACAACAAGAAGACCTTTAAATATCCTTTCATAATTTTATTTTATTCACTGGAAATTATGCATATATACATTATTTCTAAATACAGGGACTTTTGTGTCAATCCTCTCTCATTTCCATTCAGTGTGACTGTCTGTCAGACCTTCCATACCAGGCAGTGATGAATAAGATATATGGCTTTAGAAGAGTTTGTTGTGTTTAATGTGTTTTTTTTTTTCTGTGCCTGTTCATAAGGTGGGATGTTAATATCCCATTTCAATTCAATTAATTATGTCTGATGTGAGACATCAGGGGGAGTATCAGAGAGTATCAGGGTTATGGGATAGTCAACTATAATAACTGGGACTTTGGCATCCTTCTCAAGATGAAATTTGCTGTTGGTACTCCATTCTACATCCCAATTCACCTCCATGGAGCACTTAGACTCATCTCTGATGGGACTGATGATGGGGGTATCACCTGCAAACTTGATCTTGGTCGTTTCTCCTCCAGCAGTAGGAGCAATAGTTGCTGGTAGTTTGCACCACTGATCCACTGCCTCGTGACCTGTGCTGCGCCACTCATCAACTGTCTTATGCCACCTGTCCTGTGCACTGTGCCACTGACTTGCTGTCCCATGCACTGTCCTACACAACTCATGCTGTTTTGTGACACTTGCCTACTCTCACATGGCACTCACCCAATGTCCCGTCTCGTCTGATGTGCCTACTGTCCCTAGTCATTTGTCACTGTCCTAGGATTAGGTTTAGGGTTCAGGGTTAGGTTTTTAACAATTTGTAAGTCTCACGGGACAGTGGTGCGGGACCATAAACCAGTGGCACAGGACAATAAGTGAGTGGCGCAGGACAGTGTACAGGACAGTAGGTGAGTGGCACCAGCCACCAGCGACAGTAGAATACAGTTTTCGCTCCTACTGCCTCCTTACAGCCTTGTGGTGGCCTATCCGTGTTGAGGGCATGCTTCCGTATTGTTAAAATTGATTAAATTATATTCCTCTGATAGTCAAGTATCAAGTGACACAGAGCTATATTGCTGCTCATGACTTGCAGGCTGGAGAACAGATTGAGAGGATCTATCATGTTCTATGCTAAGTTATGCATGCATAGGTGTTAATTGACTCGTAGCAGAGTAAACAGCTAGGTTGATGGTATTTTCCACAGCCTTGTAAGCAAACTGATAGGGATCCATGAGTGACAACAGTGGTGGTGGACATCTGGCATGCAGCTTTATTATACTTTCAGACACTGGCTACGATCTTGTCCTGTTTCCAACTCTGAACCTATCAGCACCCTTAATGAAAGGTTCACTTTTTTCATATTAATTTGAATACTATCCTGCTTAAATACATTTGTTTTGAATATATGAATAACAGATTCATGGCTTTTTATCAAAGCTCTAACCTGTCAAGTCCATCACAGCGTGTTAAATACTGCCAAGTGACACCAGGTCCCATGGACAATTAATGATTTTGATGTATTTCACCAGTGCCACTTCAGCATCCTGAAGAGTTTTTATTATGTGACAGTATACTGTAAAATGTAGATTTTCAATGAAGACTACTAGGCAATTATGTACTTTATGCACTTCAATTACAATCACAAATAACTTATGACATTTACAAATTCACATTCAAGTTTATTGTAGCCATTTCCACAGTTGAAAGAAATCTCTCTTTGTGTGCTCACATGTACCACAACACACATCCAACACAAGAAAATTCAATAGAGCATTAATGAGCTCCATATTGTCCTTTAAGTGCTGAAGTTGAGGTTGAAAAGTCACAGTCCAGAATGCATAAAACAGTCCATGTCCAACAGTCCATGCAGAGGGCCAATCCATTCAGTAGATATTGCATTGATATAGTGTACACACTCATGATTGTAGTACATGTAGTTGCAGTGCAAAATAGTTTCACATTTAACAAAACCTAATGTTGATAACTGAATTATCATAGGGTTAGTGCATATTTACGTGTCTGACAGCCTGGGGGGTAGCCTGGTAATAAAAGGTAGCCTGGGTCTGGCCATTCGGTAGCGATGAATTATTGCTTGCTGGAGGTGTTGAAGTTTAAAAAGATAGGATCATCCCTTGACTGATAGCATTCTAAATCAGCGTTCACAACTCCTTTCCACCGGAGACAACCAGGGCTGGGTTTCCCGAAACCTTCTTAACGCTACGTCGTTCTTAAGTTACACATTAAGCTGTACCTTATCGTTAATACGTGTTTCCCGAAACGTTCTTAGTTAAGCATACCTTCTGTAAGTCATACTTCCGTAAGGTTGGTCTGGACCAATCTTAGCTTTACCTTATCACTGTTGTGGGTCTATATGAATATAATTCTGAAGTTTTAATACACCCAGACAGTGTTCAATTAGGCTAATTCAAGTGTTTTCATGCAAAGAATAAAATTGTCATTACACTGATTGTTAATAGAATTTTAATTATATTATTATATATAATAAAATTCTATACATTTATTTTAATTAAAGAGCACTTTTAAAGGCCAGTGAAAGCATAGGCTACTGTCAGTTAAGTCCTATTCGGACGCTAATATTGTTTCTCATGGTCTCGTACAGTAAGTCGGTTATTATAATCCATAATATCAGTGTTTTTTCCTCACCCAACCCGCGTAAAAAACCCTGGCCAAATTAGTACCTACTGTTTTTTTGACAAACAGGTCGTACGTTAATTTAATTGCCGTCTGAATCCACATGTCCGAGTTTACAAGAAGAGATTCAAAATCCACTGTTTAAATCATTTTTGATCACTGCCGAGCACCGTAGGCTACGTTAGATTTAAACTTTTATTACTGAAATGCTGGAAAGTATTTACAAGAACAATATTTCACCACAGCTCCACCTCAGCGAACAAAAATGGGAAAGAGAAGAAAGCACATAAATAATTGAAATGGTTATTATGGCAGCAATACATGATACTATTTAAAATATGTAGGCTTGGCTATAATAGGCTATTATAGTTTGGGTTATTTTTTATAATATCCCATGAGCCCTAATAATTGCAATTTCAACTATTTCTGAAGTGCTTCTTTTATAAAGAACACCGCTTTCTCACATAAACAGCCTCTGCACGAGAGAATAATTGATTCTCGAGGCATCGATATCAGCAGATTCAGCACCATCGACACGGACAGAGCCGGGTAACGTCGCACGTAAGAAGGTATATCTTAAACAGCTTCCTAAGGCATAGTTCGGGGAACACGCCTAGAAATGGTATACCTTTTCAGTTAAGTTATACCTTAAGAGTTTTCGTAGCGCGCTAAGAGACAACGTTATCGGGAAACTCAGCCCAGCTCAATGGAATCAGAATCAAATCCAAACTAGTACTGTAGGGAGATGATAATCGAGCGGATGTGCATAGGAAGGCGGGGCCACGCAACCTGGGGTAGGTACTATCCCTGAATCATAATGTTCCTGCTAGTGATGCCTCTGTATCTTTTGCCTGATGTGTGAAGAATGAACAAGCACTGTTCTGGGTAGGAGTTGTTATGATTTAGGGAGGGTGAGAGATAATGTAAAGTTTACAGATTTTAAAAACAAAACAAAACAAAAAACAAAACAGAATGGTCTCCTTTCTAATCTTCTTCTGACTCTGGACTACTAAGGTCATATTCATCATCAGTGTCCGTTCTGCATTCTGTGTCCTGTAACTGGAGGTCATCAACTATAGCACTATACGTGCTCACAGCTTGTTGGCATAAACTCTCCAGTGCAGAGGACCTCCGCATGAGGACACTTTTCAAACCAGCTGCAGCATCCTCTGACATGTCACCAAAATCTGTAACATACATAAACATAAGAATTACAAGTATTGTTCCAAAATTATAGCATGTAGAACCACACATGACAGAAAGATGTTACTCAATTTCTTGTTTTGTTTTTTGTTTATTTGTTGCAAGAAAACTTAAACACGGAATTCAAGGCCATTTTATTGTCATATGCATATAGCTACTGGTACCAGCTCCACTTGACTCTGGTACCAAGCACTTTTGGTTCCACTTCTGTTGAAGTTCCAACAATGATGTGTAAATATTGGAGATAGCTCTGTGGTCATTGTTATCGCTAGCATCGTAATGTTAACGTTCTGAGCATGCCCTCAGCAACAGCTCAGTGTTAGCATGACAGGACGCTGATAGAGTAAATATTGCCATCTCCCCAAAAATGTGTATTGTGATGAATTCAGAATACTTTTGATTTGATCTGTTCTGCTGTAGTGATTGCTGTTACCATCTTTTCCACGTTGGTGATGCTAGGATAGTTTACTTAAAAGAACCAGTTACATGAAATGGTACTTTCATGCAGTGGAAAACGAAATGTTTGAAACCAAACCGAGTAGAGTCGTGTTGTGGTGAGGTGAACTGGTACCAGTCTGTAGAAAAGGGACTATACATATGTTAGTGAGAAAAAAAAAAAATCCAAATTTGACTTACAGCCCATTCTGATGTTCTCTTTCAGTTTCTCCACTCCCTTTATCTCCTTACGGAGAGACGTGATGTGTTGAGACATCTCCTTCACCAGGATGCTCTGCTCCTCCTCAAGGCGTCTAATAAGCATCATTTGGTCAAAAAGAGACCGTTTTAACCTGAAGGAGTGACCTTTAGGTAGAGGGAATTGATGGAAATATGAAAAAGTTATTTAGTATTTATGATGATTAAGTTATAAGCCCAAAATTACAAAACTGGTATGGACATCCCAAACACCAAAATTGGGCTCAGGTGCAGGACATCAAAATAACAAAAAAAAAAAAAAAAAAAAAAAAAACCAGTGAAGTGCGCACACTGCATGCTAGATAGATTTACATTTCGACCATCAGGTCTTAATCAGGTGCAAATGTTGCATCATTTGCACCTGATTAAGACCTGATGGTCGAAACGTTGTGCTTTTAATAAATCTATCTAGCATGCAGTGTGCGCACTTCACTGTTATTTTTTTTTTGTTTATGTTCAGGCATACATTTTAGAGAACATGTCAGGACTACCATACCATCCTCACGTCTCTCCCAAGGCAGGATGTAGTCCTCTGTCAAATTTGAGGCCAACTCCTCGTCAATTGTGTCCTCTGCACTAGCATTGTACAGCAGGATCTTTTGTTTCATTTTTTTTTTAATTCTCTTCTTTTTCTTCTTTTTCTCTGTCTTGTCTGGTTGCTATCTGCAAAGTGAAATAAGAAAACTATCAGGAAAACTGTTTTTGTTTGTTTGCATTTGCAATGTACCATTTGAATATCAGTCAACCAACCATGCTGACGATAGAGGTCCTGCTTCTTGCGTAGCAGGGCCACTATGATGCTCTCTATCTCAGCCCTGAGGTCCTCTGTTGCTCCCTGTTCTGTTGTGCTCCCTGGCTCTAAATTGGTAACACAATTAAGCAATTGTTTCATTTAAAAAATTCTGATCACCTTATGTAGTTCATATTTGAACAAAGTAATTAACAGTTGTATTTGTGTAAAGTCTGAGCACTATGCATGATTTACCTGTGAGTGCCCACTGCTGAACATCACACACCCACTGCTTTGCTGTTTGTTCAGTGATGTTATTCTTCTGGCGGAAATCACTGAAGCTGGCAACTTCCAGCTTTGCCCTCTCGGAGATCTTTAAATCACACAAAAATAAAAAAAAATATCATGCAAGCTTTCAGCCAATACCAGGATCAAGAAATTCCTTCACCTACAGTTTATAAATGAATGGATGAATGAGCTCATTACAGATGGATGGACTACAGCTCTGCTGTTTGTTGTTAAAATGTATGTTGTGTCAGGCAAGAGGACCATTAGGAAATGTCCTTACTTTGATGTATCTGCAGGCCAAGACTTTGTGAAGATTCTCTGTCTTTTTTCTGTTCCACCCCATGGCCTGTTGAGTGAGCATATTCTCTCTCCCTGATTAAAAAAATAAATCTGCATGCGTGATTGGATCAATTTACATGAGAAAGACCATTGCAGTTAGACACGACCTAACACAACAATTACTTTAGTGCAAGGAGAACAGGAAAATGACATTTTAGAAGTCAGAAATACCTCATCACAGCGTATGGTTTGTAATGTGTCATACCAACCTGCCTTTGTCATGTACTTTGTGACAAGAGCTGCCCTGGAGAGAAAGCTGTTTACCTAGATAAACAATAAAGAAATGAATGCATTTCTATATAACATTACCAAAAAATCAAACAACAAATAAACCAAAACATATGTATATGTGAACATGTAGCCATACTTAATATTTAAGTAATATCTTATCGTCAACTAGCTCTCCACCTTAGAATGCCATGCAAACTAAAACAACCACACCCTTTCAGCCATAGCCATAGACATCAAATTGGAAAGATCGAGCCCAATTTTTCAAAGTTGGGAGCAATGCTGGATCTTGCCAATTGGGTCTACATTTTAAAACCTCACAATGGCATGCCAGAGCTGTGACAGTCGGCATTTTCATAGAATCCCATGAAAGGTTGGAAAGTCAACCATGGCCTACTGGTTAGTGCCTTGGGCGTTCGACTTGTTCGAATGCCGACCAAGAGGAAAGTGGTTGTGTAAAAAGTGAAAGTTGGTGGGGAAAGTTGTTGAACATCGCAGTCCCGTCCACATCCACGGCTAAGATTCCCTTGAGCAAGACACTAATCCCTTCACTGCTCACCGGGCGCCGCAGCAGCTGACTGTCCACCACTGCTTTTAAGTGGTTAGGAGATAGTCTGTGCCACCTCACTGTGTGCTGTGTATGTGCGTCTCTAATTCACGGATAGGTTAAATGCAGAGACTGAATTTCCCTAACAGGATCAAAAGAGTGTATATAATTAAATAGTGCAGCTCAGAGGGAAAGAAGCTTGAAATAGTGATGCATCATGCATAAACCACCACTGCTGACTTCACTTTTTACTCAGACATAATGTGTGTTGCAACTACAGTTCAGATAGTGATCTGATGGTCATCCGAGCAAGCATGGATCTTTGTTTGATACCCTGATGTACTTTATCCTTCACACTCTGCTTGTCTCTCACATAAATGTATCAGTGAAGTCTCCTATATCTACATAGTTACAATTAATGTCGGTAATAACATACTTGTTCAACTTCCTCTCCAACAGTGTTCTCTGCTCCATCCTGATTCCTGCCACCCCATCTCACCTGCAGCATAGTGTTGGATTAATTTCATACCATAACTTTAAAAATCTAATGTTATGCAATCATGAATTATGTGCACATTAAAACCACTTTCACATTAAAGGTGTCATATTTTATCTGCAAAATATACTACATAAAATATCATAATCACAGACTTACAATTTAGTATATTGCCACTAATACCAGGTTAAAATAATAAAAAATAATCATTGCTCAACTTTTCGCATCTGAATTTCAGTATCAATTTGAGGTACCTCGCATTTTGCTGTATGAGCTTTGGCATGCATCACACTGAGAAATGGCCTCATTTCCATCAGCGGTTGAAGATCTGATGATTCTTCAGTCACTTTGCTTAGGTATGGCCAGTACCTAAAAAGAAGCACAGCATTAGTAGGCATTAACTAAAACTTTGCCTGGCCATCAATATAAAACGAGTGAAAAAAAAAACAGGCATTTGTCATTTAATGTACAGTAGGTTGATCGAGTTTCAATATGATAATAGAAAAATTACCTGCAGACAACATCCATGCAGAAGAAAGTGACATTGGCCCTCTCTGACAATTCCCTCTGTAAAAACATTGGGTAGGCGAAGACCTCGCCACGGTAGTGGTTCAGTCCTCGCAGCAATATCCCGTGTCTGATACACAAGAGGGCAATATGGTTAATAATCAATTTACACAATAAGACCTGTGGAAAGCAAAACTAATCAAAACCCTCTATTCAAAGCTTATATCCATTCACACACACACACACACACACACACACACACTCTCTCTCTCTCTCCCCCACACACACATTTCCCCATCAATCTGTACATATGTGACTAATTAAGCTTTAAAACAATCTTCTTGGGAAAAAAATATATTAACGGGATTTACTTTAATAATAATTCAAGTGTAATTAAATATTAAATAATTAAAGTGATGAAGCCAATATGGGGATGATTAGGAGGCCATGATGGGCAGAGGCCAAGGGGCAAATTTGGCCAGGATGTCACCCCTACTCTTTTTTCAAAGGACATCCTGGGATTTTTTAATGACCACAGAGAGTCAGGACCTCTGTTTAATGTCTCATCCGAAGGATGGAAAGGACTTTACTTCCAATAAGGAAATTAAACACGACTCTGATACATATATCCACAACTGAGTTTCCACAGCGTGTGACAAGTGGCATCTGTACAATTGCACACTTATGATCTACTCACATACCTGCAGACTGCCACTTGTATCCCCTCTTCATCTATTTTGGACGATGATTTTTTTGACATCTCCTTACTCGCCCTGAACCTTGAAACACCACATGTTCCACTGTTATCTGCCTGTAAAGTCAGATATCACTCGTCTTAACAAATAGAAAACAGAAAAGACACAAACATAAGCAGTAGATATACTGTCTTAATATGCAATATTAGACATACTCTTGTCATGCTGCTGCCTCTGACGTTGTTTAGAAAGGCTGATACCTCCTCATCTTTGGCAAGAAATAATCCCTTGTACAGAGACTGTTCCTCATTTCTGTCCATTAAAATTGATCACAAAAAAAAATCCTTTTTTAACTGACCAAACATTACTCTACATGCAACTATTTCTATGACATTGCTGTGGTTTTGATATTGACATTAATGCCTGTGTAATATGAACATACCCCCTTGATTTTTTGAAGCGATAATGTTTGCGATTGCCATCGCAACACACTGCCAACATGTCTGGGTGACATGCTGGACAGTAAAAGTCATTTACTTCACACATCACCTCTTCTGTATGCTTGCAAAAGCAATATTCGAAAAAACTTTTCTGGAACGTATCTGCACAGACATTTCCCGGCTATGACATAAAAACAATTATTAGTGTTTACAGAAAATAAATATTACAATATTACAGATACAGTAATATGATTATGTGTTACAATGATTCAAGCAGATCTACCCTTCCAGCCTGAACAGAACGGTGCTCCAGTAGCTTTAAAAAGGCATTTCTTGACATCGAAGGAGCCGATACTTTAAGGTGAGCAAATGCTTCGAAGACGTCAAAACTATATAGTGTCTGGCAGTTTGTTGTGCTTGGCCAGTAACGATACCTAAGGAGCTCTTTCACCCCTGGGGTCCATTCCACAAGGCAGGTAGGACAAACTTTACGGGGCAAACAGACATCATATCGTCCTGTGAAAAAAGAGACACATTAAACGTGCTTCAAAGAATCAACTTTTTCCAACTCAACTGTGCATTATTCATTCACTGTAGTATTTGATATGGCATTGGCATTTGGTAATTGGTATATTATTCATGAGAAAAGCTTTGCCTTGATTGCAATTGTTAACTTCTGCAGTACAACAAAACAAAAAGCAGGACTTTTCAAACTTACCATTCATGGTGACCACAGAAATATGCTTGCCAGAGGTGACCTCAATCTCATGGGTGCACTCGCATATTACCCTACGTGCGGGCAAGGGCAACTGACATACTGCAATGCAAAGAGGTTGTTACATTTTTCCTCAATCGAGAAGGTATATCTATACTAGTGATTCAAAACAAACATCTACAAAATAGCTCTACCATATGTCATTATCACTGTTTTCTTACTAATAGCACGTTTCATAGTCAAAGCCAAACAAAAACAATTTCTTCAGTCAAAGAGAGATTCAAATTAAGAGTTTAAACCTTTTCCATTGACAAAGTCTATCAACAAAGAATATTTGTGTAATTACTCTTTACTAGTCAACAGAAATTGTTATTAAACACATACCCTGCTCACAAAAGTGAGGCTGGCCATTTTCACCCATCCCCACAGCCTTTGTGGGGGGAATAGGCTCCAGGTAGCCATGGAAAAGTGCCTCCCTGCCGTGGAACACATTCTTTTTGTGAGCCTCCATGTCGCATCCTCCACATAGAAACTCCATGTCCAGTGGCACACAATCCAGGCACCTAATTACTCCCTCTCCAGCGCCGCACCTGTGGCATTTTTGGTTGATGTCTCTTTCAGCGGACAGTTTAGCATCAAGCAGCACTGGCCTTGCTGCTTTTGCCCTTGTATCAGCGTGTAGCTGCCGCTGTGCCCATGCTGTTTTTTCAGCTGCCACATTAACCTCAACAAGAGTGTCCCTCAACTCTTGAAGACGCGTTTCTGAAAATAAATGAAAATAAATAAATATAATAAATAAATAGGGTTAAACAACCCTTCGATTGAGTGAAGGCACAATGGATCAAAATGACTTAATACTGAATGGTACGACAATAATTATGACTTAAAATCTGACTTTGACCAAGCCATACACTACAGTGTCCATTCAATGTTGGTTTAATGTACTGTATATGGACTTGCTCATGGTATCACAAACCATGTAATATGCTTCCGATAATATACCAGTTTGAAATGAAAAGTTGGAGTGTCTATCACTTCACTTCCCAAACTAGGCAAGAATTAACGCCTCTGCAAAAGCACTGAGTGCAGAATTGTCAAAAATCAGAATATAATGCACATGTTCTGTCTACAACAAAATAGAAACACAAACCACTTTTAATGTAGTTGCGTGGAGAAGAAGTGTGAGACATCAACAACAATGAATCAAGGAAAAGTTTACAAGGTCATTAGAAAAGTTGTTTATATGGAGGAATAGGAAATGTAGTCTTAGGGATATTACAGACATACTCACCAAGACTTGCAGTCATCTCTTCTTCTATCTGAGGGACTTCCTCAGACACTGTGTTCAATTGAACTTCGGAAGCTGTAAAGGCCAATACATTTGGTTATCTATTCTATCAGGGTCTTAAAGCATCATATATTTTAGTCCAGAAAATTCACAAAATTCCATCATACATCTGGCTCAGTGAGCTCAAACCATCTTTTCACTCACCAACATTTAGATAATTACCGTTATTAAACTATCACAACAGTGCTATAAACAACAAACCTAATGCACGGCGTTCTGCTTTTTGACGTTTCTTACGTCTGTTACTTATGGCCGCTGCGCTTGCGACTGCTTTCTTTTTCATAGTCCTCTTTCTTTTTTGAGGGACATGGCTTTCCATTGCCATTGCCATTGCAGCCTATATGAAAATAAAATATTAATGTTTTCTGCTAGAATATCAGACTAACTTATGGTTATGTTTGATGGATGCTTTTTTCCAAAGTAACTAACAATAAAAAAACACAAATCAAAAACTACAAAATATAAAATACTACACTACTCCAATATACATTAAATGTGTAGAACATCATACCTCAACAGCAACTACAACAAACAAACAATATGTAATTTTGTAAGACATGGGTGTAAGTGTATAAAATGTCTCACCCTGGCCTCATGGAGAAGAGCCTTGCTTATTTCGGCAGCCATATGCCCCCTGACCTCACTGGGATCTTCAAAGACTCTTGAGTGTTTTTCCGACATGGTGCACACTCACAGATACAATACAAAAATACAGACAATAGACACACAATACAGATATGAAGATGAGTGTGTGTGTGTGTGTGTGTGTGTGTGTGTGTGAGGGGGAGGGGAGGCTGAGTGAGAGTGAGAGAGATTGAAAGAGTGGCTCTTAAAAGTGCCTTTGTTTTCTATGTAAGAGTCTATATAAAAGAGTTTATGAAGAACAGCAAATAATCTGTAGAACAGACAAGAAAGCATCATTAGATCTCTGAGAAAAAAAGACATTAATTAACTCACAAATATTGGACTACAGTTATTTACTAATTACATTTGAATCAAAAGAAAACAAAGAGAACATTTGTCTCTATGATGATGTAATTTTAATTTTAATCTTTATGGAGATCGTTTTTTAGAGCTCAACAGTGTGAGTTCTATTGCAACACAACAAACACAAACTAATCCCCAGGGTGAACGCAATAAACAATAAAGGTGATGTAAATAAATACGTAACGCAGGCTTGAGATACATACCCGATCTGTAGAGGTGATCCTCGCAATGGCTGTAAAAACCGCGAAATTCTAGGATGCGCGTACGGAAGTGTGACGTGTCGCCGTCATGGCAACAGACTCATCTGATTTAACATTCATTTATTATTAATCTTTATCGTGTTTTGTTGTTTGTATATGCCTATCTGTCAATTCCGTGAACAGTAAAAAAAAAAAAAAATAATAATAATAATAATAATAATAATAGTAAATTAGTCCAAATAGTATTTAAACTAAGGCTAAGGGGTGGCTGATGGGTGGAGAGGTGGGGAGTTTGATTGATCAAGCCTGCCTCTAGTGATCCGGTTATCCGTGTGTCCACCACGGAATAATCCGTGGTGCCATCACAGAATTTCACAATATGCAAAGGGCTATACAAAACTGATCAGGGGGGGATAAGAGGTTCACAGTTTAATTGGGCTACATTGCATCGCAAACACAGACAACTTGAATAGCCTACTTAAAGTGTCAAAATCAGCAATAGGCAATATCGTCCAGTGAAGGTGAAACAATCTACTGCATATTCCGTGGTACCGTCACGGAATGTGGTGACCAGAAGCTATCATAGCGATTAAACGACGACAGAACAATGTAATAGGGGAGACCAGGGACAGTTGTAACATGGGACGGTTGTAACACTTTGAATTCCACCAATCAGAAACAGCCTACAGTGATGTCACTCGCTGTGCTCATGCTCCGTTAGTTTCCCTCCCTTTTTGCTAAAAGGGAGCCACATCTGAAACTTCTGGAGGGAGTTATATAAAAAAGGTTGATTTGAGGTAAAAAAAATACTTTTTTTTCTGATGTACTTTTTTGGATGCTGTTATAGGATAAAATGTCTATGAATTCAAACAAGTATTATTAGAATCACTGTTTTGTAAGCTACAAATAGAAATGGCTAACAAGTGTCAAACTAGCAGTCAGGCTAGCTCACATGAGATGAAAACATGGTTGGTGATACTGGGACGGTTGTAACGCCCTGTTACAACCGTCCCAGTATCACCAACCAAGTTTCATTTATATTGTAAAAACTAATCAAGCTAAAAAAAATTGCAGAGTTTAACTAATTTTTAAAAGTAAAATGTGCACTGTGCATTTTAACACTGTGCAAATTAAATGTAAAATGTAATTATCTTTTTTTATATAAAGATAGTCAGTGGAAACGTGATTGATTACAGCATGCCAAATATCAGGAAGAGGAAGACAGACAGGGGAGTCCCATTTCCTGTGCTGGAAAGGGCTTCCGATGAAATAAGACAGGGAAAGTCAGTCAGGGGAGTGGCCAAAACATATGGCATTTGCCATGTGACCCTGCACCGATTCTACAAGAAGAGGAGCCAGGGACCAAAGACACTTCCCAGAGTTGGATACTGGACTCCGAAAAGGGTTTTCACACTAGAGCAGGAGCTCCTCTTAAAAGACTACCTGATGCAGGCAGCTGATTTATATTATGGGTTGAGCCCAAAGGAGGTAGATAGGCTATGTATTAAGCTACAGTAGGCTGCTATGTACATTTGTTGTGTATTAAACAAATCATATCATTTAGGTCCGGAAGTTTGCCTATGATTTGGCAAAGACCTACAATTGCAGTTACCCCGAAACCTGGGCAGAGAACGGGATGGCTGGAGCCGACTGGTTTGTGTGCTTGGAAAGCTTCTCCAGGCCAAAGGAGGTCTGGCTCCAGTGCTGGTCCTGTAAAGCCTGGGCACACAAGGACTGCACAGATGGAAGGGATTTTTACACTTGCCACAACTGTGACTCAGACTAGGCCTACCGAGCCCCCCACCCCTCCTCTCTCTCTGTTGTTGAGAATGTTTGAGTTCATGTTTAATGAACATGTTTCATGTTTCTGAGGTGTTCTACCCATTAAATAAATTTCTTGTATTATAATTTGACGGTTTCACCTCTTTTTTGTCATGTAGTGTGAAAAAAAAGGTAATCATTCCTTAAAAACATTAAATGAATAGTCACAATAACATGACTGATAAATAATATTTTCCATTTTGAGTATATGATTGATTAATTATGTATATTTTAGACATGTTACAACCGTCCCTGTACACTGGGACGGTTGTAACAGTGGAGAGACTGTATTAAAATCAATTTTGCAACCTGTACATATTTCATAAAACCACTTAAATACATTGTTTCAGAAGTTGACAGATTGAAGTTTATAATATAACAAATTGGTTATTCCAGTATAAATGGTTTTTGATGTATTGCTAAAATGGCAAAAAGTGTTACAACTGTCCCTGGTCTCCCCTATCAAGTTAAAATCCCTTTGAGACTAAACATTTAAACTGAAGTACTTTAAGTAAACTCAGAATATTTAAAGCCATACGTTTCCAAATTATAAAACGACGTCAATTGGGGGAGCGCAAGTGATCCGGTTATCCGTGTGTCCACCACGGAAGAATCCGTGGTGCCATCACAGAATTTCACAATATGCAAAAGGCTATACAAACTGATCAGGGGGGGATAAGAGGTTCACAGTTTAATTGGGCTACATTGCATCGCAAACTTGAATAGCCTACTTAATGTGTCAAAATCAGCAATAGGCAATATCGTCCAGTGAAGGTGAAACAATCTACTGAATATTCCGTGGTACCGTCACGGAACGTGGTGACCAGAAGTTATCATAGCGATTAAACAATGCAATATCAAGTTAAAATCCCTTTAAAACTAAACATTTCAAGTGAAGTACTTTAAGTAAACTCGGAATATTTAAAGCCATACGTTTCCAAATTATAAAACGACGTCAATTGGGGGAGCGCAAGTGATCCGGTTATCCGTGTGTCCACCACGGAATAATCCGTGGTGCCATCACAGAATTTCACAATATGCAAAAGGCTATACAAACTGATCAGGGGGGATAAGAGGTTCACAGTTTAATTGGGCTACATTGCATCGCAAACACAGACAACTTGAATAGCCTACTTAAAGTGTCAAAATCAGCAATAGGCAATATCGTCCAGTGAAGGTGAAACAATCTACTGCATATTCCGTGGTACCGTCACGGAACAGGGTGACCAGAAGTTATCCTAGCGATCAAACGACGACAGAACAATGCAATATCAAGTTAAAATCACTTTAAAACCAAATATTTAAAGTGAAGTACTTTAAGTAAACTCAGAATATTTAAAGCGATACGTTTCCAAATTATAAAACGACGTCAACCGGGGGGGCGCAATTGTTGGAACAGGGAATCCGTGTGTGGACCACGGATGCTGCCTGTCATTGACTTACATAGGGATCACTTCCGTGGGCACATCACGGAATTTTCGGCGATTCCGTGAAACTGTCACGGATTTTGAGTTAAGGGGCCGTGTTCATTTCACGGAATTCTGTGAGACCAGGTTGGAGAGAGCAGAGCCGGGGGCGGGTCTATGGTGTGAATGAAGACATTTTATTGGTTGATCCCTGACCAATGAACAATGCCAAGCATCGAGACTTGCCAAGAAAGAAATTCGTTTTATGCATATGTTTCAATTATTTGTAAAACACTGCAAACTATTTTCACTGAATACGCTTAGCTTTTACAGTATTTTAAGAAACCAGATTCATCATTCAGGTATTAACTGGAAGACAAATAATGCAACATCTTTCATATGTATATACCACTGCATATTGCTGTACCAGAGCTGCAACATAACTCTGTTGTTTTTATTATTTTTATGTTTTGTAAAAAATAATTTAAACTTAATCATTTGGTTAAATTCCCAATTTGCTTGTGAGTAATGAACCTTTTTAAATGCAACATTAAAAAACGTATGAATAAAACACTATTGTAAAACATAGTCAGCGTAGTTATCCATGCACAATCAATGCACATTTTGTTTTAATAATTACTAGAAATCGCTGCAAATATAGTGAAGCTGCTGCCTGTCCCCATTAATCCCATTCAACATATGACAGCGTGATTTTTTTAGTACTATTGATAGCTCCATGAACCACGTGACCGCGTGACGATGAGATCAAAGCATGTTACAGCTATGTTTCTCAGCTGCTCTGGTACGGCAATATTACTCTGCAATATGCAATAGGGTATACATATAAAAGATGTTGCATTATTTGTCTACCAGATAATATCTGAATGACAAAATGAATGCAGTGTCTTAGAATCATGTAAAAGCTAAGGATTTAAAAATAAGGATATTATAATAACATAATAATTAAATAACTGATACATATGCATAAAACAAATTTCTTTCTTGGAAAAGTCAGGATGGCTGTTGTTGTTCACTGGTCAGGCATCGACCAATAAAATATCTTCATTCGCACCACAGCCCTGCCCCATGCTCTGCTCTCTCACATCTACATACACAAGTGCACAAGTGAGTTTTGCAACAGAAATACCGCAAAAGGAGAAGCAAAAGTCAAAGTGCTAGGATTTTAACTTGTACTGCCAGATCTGAGAGGTTGTAAGTGCCGACTTCACATTGTGCAGCGAAACTGAAGTGCAAAAGTAAATATGTTATAAACATTTGTATATGTCATTTTCTTGGTGTGAATATAATTTTACACATTTGTAACTATTAATCTACAACTTCCAATTCAAAACGCGGGTGTTGTGTGCAAATTGAAACATTCAATTATTTAATATCACAAGTTTTCATATTCACCTTCAGATCAACAAGCTCTCAAGTATTGTTACTGTATTACCTTCATTGAAGTGTTGCTGGCAGTAAGTGCTGTGTCTCTGCAGTCTCATACCTGTTGGAGCAAGTGCCTGTGCACTTTTTATTGTGTTAGCCTGCAATTAAACAAAATTGTTTCTCATGCTGCAACATTTTTGATGCTTTTCATTTTAATTTCTGTAGGCTGGTGCCAATGTGACCTCCTTGCTCAGTGAATACATGAAAGAGTCCCTGTCTGCTCAGCCACAGTTGGTTTCCATTGATTCTTTTGGACATGGAGCCCAGTACGTAACTGTGGCAAATAATGGTTCTTTTGCCCTTCCACTTGATGTTGAAAGCCTGAAATGTGCTGTAGACAGACTTTTCACATTCTTCTGGCTGTGCATTCTTCAGTATCCATGCCAACTGTCCTCTGTTTTTTTTCTTCTCTTTTTTTTAAGGATATATATGACTTACCTTTGTCCCAGTCCTCTTGCAAACGATCAAATGTCATGGAATTGATTGCAAAATTGCAGTCTCGTCCCTAATTGAAATAAGTATGTATACCTGTCCAAAGTGTCTTAAAAGTGTTTTTGTTGAAAAAGCAGTTAATTTGGCATTTAAGGGAAGTACATACACTTAAAAAAATTATATGTTGTAATTACTTAACTTTGTTATGTCAACAGGTTCCACGCAAATGAGTCAGGTTGCATTTAAGTAACAATTTTTATTTCAGTAAAGTTAATTACATAACGTTAATGCAATGTTGTCTAGTTGAATGAACTTAACATTCTTTATTTTATTTTAATCTATAAGTTAATTAAGCTCCTTTATTCTAAAATTAATATTGTCACCTTCAATAAAATCAATCAAGTTTCATTGAGTTTATTCAATGTCCATTCAAAACATTACAAATTTCACAAGTTTCTCCAACAAGAATTTGTACAAATGCTTCACAAGTTTTTCACTTAATACAAGAAAAGAAGTAAAAATAAAAAGTATGCTGGATTTACAAAATACTCAAATGCAAGTAAAAAATGTCAGTCTTCATTTGTAATATGTGCCTCCTTGAAACTGAAAAAATGCATCTGTTATTCAAAAGGAATTTAATTTAAGTTCATGCGACTAATAATATCAGTTTTTTGGGGACAACATAATGGACAGGATGAGTTCTGACATTAAAAGCAGGTGAAAACCATTCTTTGGTGAAGTTGTACACATTATTCCCCAAAGTCAAAGAGAATGTGTTTTTTTTTTTTTTTTTTTTTGTAGTTTATGAGTTTAGTAGTTAAGGTTTAGTTGGGACATTGCATATGCTGAAGATTTTGGTTTTATTTTTATATTTGTGTACCTAGTTTAAAAATTTGTTAATAGGATTGTTTTGTTTTATTTCATTAATTTGGGTGACACTCCTGTTTTTGTTTTATTTTCTATAGTTAGACATTGTTAAACTTAAACCACATGCATTTTCTTTTGAGACGTTCAGTAGTCTTTCTAAAAAATACATTTTAGTATAGTTTTGATCCGCACCACACCTAGTAACACTTGTACCACTTAAATGTTACGGTATCATCCTATTTAACATCAAGCTCGTAACATTCGGTGGCAGCGGTGGGATATTATGATCAGTCTTTTATTGGGATGATATGTGGGACATTGTTGCTGGTGTGATGAAGGATCAACTCGTTAGGGTAGTATGTTGGAGGCTGTTTAGTAAATGGGTAGAGCGCAATTGGTATGGCTGATTTTAACGTTTTGTTAGTGCACCAAATGTCGAACAATTAGATGCGAGCAGAAAGGATGATTTGTTGAGAGTTGCCGTCCATTTCTAAATGTTAGTCTCTAGACAACAGTTAAAACAGGATATTAAGAGAG
Source organism: Carassius carassius (assembly GCF_963082965.1). NCBI lineage: Eukaryota > Metazoa > Chordata > Actinopteri > Cypriniformes > Cyprinidae > Carassius > Carassius carassius. The sequence continues at coordinate 26,252,503 of NC_081767.1, read as the reverse complement.
TCATTGTGCAGCATTTAAGGGAACGAGGGGTGTTGTCTGGTAGTTCTCCTGCCGTTGACGGTCTCTCTTCTGGGTTAGGCAAGTGGGAAACGGGTGGGGCTGTTGGGGCGGAGGGTTCCGAAGCCAAAGCTGCTCTGCCGCCTTTCGAACCTTTTTCTCTGGAGGTGATGCTCGCCTCAAACTGCGTCTTGCGATACTCAGATTGAAGAGCGCGAGAGATAAGCGGAAAATCACGCCGAAATGGAACTATGACTTCAAACTGGAATTGGAAATCGAGACGAAAACGAAAGTCAAGCTGCGAGAGCTTGAGTTGAATGAGGCCAGAACCTGTGCAACCTTTGCAGAATGCTGCACCTTCTACTGACTTTGTATAATACTGGCGTACGTTTGATGTGAGTAAACATATATCTCTTGTACATCAATTTAGGGAAGCTGAGGTTAATTCTTATTTTACGGAACGAATTGCCTCCTCTCTTGAGTGGCCTATATATGGCCTTTGCTTTTGCAATAGGTTTATTGGCAAGGCTCAAGAAGTAGCCTATGTGCTGCTCTGTCTTTGGAAGACATTTTTAATAAGACGTTGTGAAAATGGCAATTTTTGCAACGTTTCATGAGCCATAAGAAAAATTCATGTCCGACGTTCTTATAATTCGCGAGAGAAAAATGTGTATTGTTTGACAAATGGTATACATCAAATAGGGTGACAGATTTTCAGGCGTTGCGCAAATTCATTTTCTTGGAGGAATTTAAGAGTTATGTATCCCTGACCGTATTCTGGTGTACTTCAACGAACAAAAAGTAACTTTTTTGTCTCCGGCATCTGTTTGTACTGATGAGTTTATATTGACCCATATAAATGTTTTTACTCCGGTCTCTGGTTGTCCATGGTTACCACCTATTGATTAAACAAGAAAAGTTCAGAAAATATAATGGCTGATGCTTTGTCAAGAACTTAAAAGAAGATGGGAGTAAAAAATAAAACTAGACGTTTTTTTTCTTCTTAACCTATAGTTTGTCTTAAGGGGAAGAGTGTTAAGTTTTTTTTACTCTCCGGTCCTTTTTGTGTTGTTGCTCCGCTTCTAGGTCGTGATTGGGTGATGTGACTGCCAATCATCATTACGACGTCATGATGCCAGCTGTACTTGAGGACTCGAGCTGATTTTATGTGTATGCACGCCAGCGTACCTCGTGCCCCAACACGATCTCCTGATGCTACGTCTATCTTTCAGGGGTCTTGTTTTTTTGTCTAGATTTATTTCTTAGCCATTGACTTATCGAATTCTTAGCAAAAGATATCGCGAAGGTCGGTTTTAAAGTTCCAGCCTGATTAAGTGTCAAGTTCCCAGCAAGCAATTTTCGGTTTAAAAGACGTCTATTAGCCATCTAAACACAGCCCAGACGTCTAGGCTAAAACAAGGCTGAATTTAGGCTGTCAGTGAACAATTATTAGACGTATAACCATAATAATCGAATAGACAGATTATGAATGCCTATAGATAACAAAAAAATACCTATAACTAAATATAACATGTTCTTCTCATAAATAGCAATTACAACAAACACATTAAAAATAAAACTTTTATTAATAAAACAACATTAATGAAAACTTGAAATAATATTTAAAACAATATTGAATACAAAATGAAAAACATAAGAAATAATGTATTTGTGGCAATAACAAAATATAAACAATGTAATTACAGTTTTTTTTTAAGTAAGATTTTAACTTCTTTAGAAAAATGTGTAATAAAGGACAACCAATATTCGGACAACTTATGACATGGAAAAATATTAAATTCAGTACAGATCACGAAAAAAATTATCAAGAGTGAAGTGATTAACTGTTATTTTTATTTCTATACCCACGGGGTTGCACGACTACTGATAACTACTAGTCGATTTGTTATTTTAAAAATACTCGACTACTCGTGGTTCATGCTAGCCTACTGTAAATGAAAATACATTCAATTGTTTTTTTATTATTATCAATAAACGCTTATTAATTCATAGCCTTATGCAACAATATAAATTGTCAAAACTATTATGACATTACATATTTAAATTTTCATGTAACAGTCAGTATTTGTATTTGTGTCTGTAACAATCACAAAATTTTTCGTATCTGCATTCGGATACAACGTCGCACAGAGAGATGTCATGACAAACGTTTAGTGATCATTTGAACACAACTTAATCAATTCAATGCACACATTTTCATTACATTAAAAGCAAGTCTTAGTGAACTTCACTAAACAAATGTGTTTGTGAGTGTGCCGCACAAACCAGCAAAAGATAAAGATGCAAACATGTAGGTCAAATAGAAAATGTATCCATATCTAAGTTGATTATTAGGCTGCTCTCTGGTTTTTGAGAGACTGACGCGCATCGCGGCGGTTTCATTGATGAGCGCGCTGTGCTTAATCCATTCAATCGTATCATATCGTAGCCTAAGGTTTAAAGCATTGCCTTTTAAATATATACAATAGAACGTGTATTATGTATTATTATAGGTAATATTCTTCTTGCCAAGTTCTGATTTCTGAGAGATGCACGGAGAGACAACAGCAATGCTGTGTTTGATTTGCGCTCTTTTCACTCATAAAGTTTACATTGATTCACTTCACACTCGTGACTTTAGCGGTCTGTGTATAATATTGCGCTAATCCCCTCGCTCACCTGTTATATAGCGAACACCGGACTGTGCCAGCTTCAGCTGAGTATTCAGGCAGAATTATTCCTTGTTTGTTATTCATTTTTGAAGACATTATCCTTTCCATTCGGAATAAGATATTTGGCTTCAGGCATACCCCTATTTACATATTTTAATTTTACATGCAACATAGATAAGGTCATAGAAAGTAACAGCTACATGCAATAATGTAATCCTAAAATGCAAACTCTTTGTACGCATTATGGTTAATGCATGCTTGAGTAGTCGATTGTTTCCGACAGCGCTGACTAGTGGTTGAAGTAGTCGATCACTCGACTACCCAACTAGTCTATGAAAGCCCTAATACCCAAACCAAACCAACCCAATGTTTGTGCAATGTTTACTTGCAAAAACACGCACATACCTGTAATGACCGAGAACAGAGTCGTCTTCTCAAATGCTGCCTTCTGCAGTGTACCACACCCCTTCATGTTAAAAGTGGACATGAGACAGTTTTGCAAAACCCTAAAACATATAAAATTGGTAATAAATACTGACATGACATATATATATATATATATATATATATATATATATATATACATATATATATATATACATATATATATATAAGATATATTTTATATCTCTGAATACTTTTACAATATTAAAATACTTTGTGTTGTGAACACATTAAAGAATTGAGTATGGACACCACAATGTTTGATTAATGTGGCACGTTTTGAAGGCTTTACCTGTCCAGCATCCTTCTGGTACAGTCTTTGATGTTTCTTCCTCCTACTGTGCACAGTTTTGACCCCTGAGTAACACATGTCAATGTCAAGCAGATAGAAATATATGCTTCAGTGTACAAGTGTGCACCAACCTTAAATGATAATGACCAGTTCTGAGGTATTTATGACTTCCTGTCTGTAAAAAGCATGTACTTCAATGTAATATGCTAGATTTATAAAGCACTGAAAGTTTTAGGGCCTCTCAGCTCAGCTTTCTGTCTCCAGTGACAAAACTACATTTGGTGAATAAGGATTCAGTTTTTATATGGAACAAACTGCCAGAAGCTGAAAAACTTTTCTATCTGCATCTAATAATTTCTGCGAATTATTAATCTCTCACATTGCACTTATACTGGGTGTTTAGAGGTATGTAAATGCATAAAGTTGACCGAGGAATATGACTGGTACAAACATTTTATGCCTTCCACAGTCGATATAAAAACATTTAGACCACATATATGAAGATACTTTCAACCAACATAACACAAAGTGCTTTTGAACCGAATACCTTGCCTTTGATATAACCACAAAATCGCATACTCTAGCTACTCTGCTATCTGCTATAATTTCCCGGTCCCTACAAGATATCTATAGCGGGTAAAATCTAATGGCACTGGCGGTATTTTTTATCGCAGATCTGTCTGAATTCTCTACCAACTTCCAAGTCTCGCGTTGGCAGTGGCCATCTCTCTGTAGGGCAAATTGCCATCTACAGGTTGGGATATGTAATTGCATGTTTATTTAACAAAGAGTAAAAATCTAATCGGGAAATGCCACAGATTGGCTTGATTTCACCCATACACAGCCTGTCCAATTCAGGGATAAATTGTGGCTACAGATGTCACGAAATAACACTTTTTGTCTAGATATTATTGATACTGCGAACATGATGGGAACCATCTGATGTGCTGCCTGGGCAAAAACTGTCATATATTTCGCAACTTGCAAAAATTACATAAAACCAAATTCAAGGTTATAGATTAGACATTGGCAGATATCGGGTCATTTTTATTTTTGCCTAATTCAATATTTAATAATATGCTGTAAAATAATTACATAAACTATATAATAATTATAATTGCAATTTGATAAGCTGCGTGGTCAAAACTTACATGTAAACAATTTTAAGGCTATTTTAGTAATGCTCATCGCTGGTAAAGGGCTATAGCCAAGCCATTAAAATTAGAGCACATATAGCCTCAATTTCGCCCAAGGGATAAAAGCAGACTACACGTAGCCTGTCCAATTTAGAGCTAAAACGTGGCTACATATGGACCAGGTCAAGAAATTACACTTATATTTTTCTAGATGTTATTGACACTGCAAACATGATGGGATATGAACCAGGCACTGCCTGGACAAAAAATAGTGGCTCATTTTGGACTATGAGTGGGCTACAAATAGCTGCTCTGACGACGAGAGCGGCTACACTCAGGATACTTATTGAACATGTCAAAGAAATGAAACCAAACACCTTATAAACGCTGTTGACTTTGCTTACATGATGTAATATCATATATCTCACAAGTTATTTTGCCAAAAAACGACTTTTAACCAAATTCTGGGTTTGTTGGGCTACACATTACCAGACTATATCTGGTCTTTAGTTAACCGAGACGGTGAAATGACAGCTATTGCTTGCTGGGTTCAAAGTTAAGAATGCATGAATTGATAAAAATTATTTTGTGGTTAAGTAAATACTACATAAAACAAATGTAATTTCTACATTAAATAATTTAGTTATGGCAAGAATAAAAAAAGAAAGTAAATGCTATGTTAGCTAAATGTAAACTCGTAGAATTAAAGTTGGAACTCAAGTATATGTTACTTGGAACCTTTTGTTAAGTTTACAAAGATTCCTTAAGTAAATATCAAAGTTATGATCCCATATTTCCCATCATTCACTGGGGCATGAATAATAATAAAAAAAAAAATTTTGAGTTGTAATTACATTGTTTTATGGTTGCTTTTGATGTTAGGTTTAGTAACATGCTGTTTTTGTGACATCTGAAGTTTACTTTCTACTCAAAATGACACATTCATTCATACTCAGACACTATTCACTGATTGTTACCATCATTGTGTATGGTGTACCAAGTATTGCGATCTGATATGATTATGTATTATCTTAAATGGATAACATTCTTGGTCCGGTTCCCTGAAACGTTTTATCGCTAAGTAGTTCTATTCCTTAACCTCTCTCTTAACCTTATGGCACGATTCCCGACACGTTCGTACGCTAAGTATATCTTCTGTAAGTCACACTTTCATAAGGTTGTTCTGGACCATTCGTAAGCTCTCTCTTAGCGTTGTTTGAGCTCAAGACGCTAGTCGCCGCCACTGTGCAGCAGTCTTTAGAAATCAACGCAGTGCAGTACAAGTCAAACTGTGGTATGACAACAATGATTTTATGTTATGGACATTTTAAGACTAATAATAAAATATGTTCGCAATGGATACAGGCCTATTTCTGAAGTTGACTTTATGTGGTATCAGAACTAATATGGTGGTAATTAGCCTAGGCTATTTCGTAATGTCATTAAAGCGTTTAAATTGCAATCACTTTTGATAATTAAAATCTGGCAAATGATTTGGCTCTAAATGGCTAAGATCTATAAATGGGTAAGCATGGTGGTGTCCAGTAAGCGACCAACTATGGCAGCGATCCAACTTCCTTGTATTGAATCAAAGACGGCGCCGGCCGCGGAGCCGTTTAGTCCATGTCAGTTTTTGTATTCGGCAAAACTTAAGCCCTCTTGACATTTTGCCTGACGTGGCTATATATAAAAAATCGCCTCCCAAGACAACTCATTATGGAGCTGCTGGACCTTCTCAGACCTGAAGTCCAGCTGCTTGCAGCACTACGTTTTTTTGCTACAGGGAGCTTTATCGAGGTCGTGGGAGAGGGCCACGGACTAAGCAAGACCTCGGTGTGGAGGTGCGTCCACATTGTCACCAATGCCCTTCTGCGCCATGCCGGGGATTACATCCGGCTGCCGGCAACACGTCAGGAGGTCCAGGAGGTGTACCAAGGCTGTCATGGTGGATGATTAGCGAGGGATATCCGGTTCGTCTAACCGTCACAACATGTGAATATATTACTGACCATTTGATAATTTAATTTATAGTCTATATTTTACTGATAACTTAAACTATGTTAAAATATATGTTACTGGAATAATTTGAGGAATGTTTAATTTGCATAGAACTTGTTGTCTTTCTTAACGCTGTAATGGACATTCATGTGCAGTGGAAAATCGATTCCTGAGCAATCGATGCCAACTAATTCAGCACCCTCAATTTGGACAGTGCCTATGTAATGTCGGACGTAAGAGGCAGCGTGTTAAGAAGCTTCTAAGGGACACTTCGGGGAACGCACTTAGGAACATAAACAACTTTGGTAAGATATATCTTTCGAGTCTTTCTAGTCTTCTTAGCGCGCTAAGAGTGAGCGTTATCGGGGAACCGGGCCCTTAGTACTTCTAAATTGTTTTTTCCTTTTCTTTTTTTGGTGTAGTATTATTTTATTACATTACAACATTTACATTTATTTACGTTTATTTAATTTGAAATAATTACCAGCAATGCATAAAAAGTTAATGTATTTGAAAGATCAAATGGTTTTATTTAATAATCTTAATCACATCAGATTTGTAAGTAGAAATTGCTCAATAAAATTTAGCAGGTTGAGTTAAATGTACTCATTCACTATGTTAATTTTACTCATCTTAGTTAAGTAGATTTACTTGATTTCCACATGTGTGAAATTTACTTAAAATATTCCCGCAAAACCTTGCAAAATAAAAACTGAATAAATGCTACTTGTTTTTTTTCAGTGTGTTGGTGTATCCAGCAATTTAGTCATATTCCATATTCACCTTTCTGTGATGATTTGAATACTTAGTCGGTCATTGTTATAATACTGGGCCCGGTTCCCCGATAACGTTCACTCTTAGTGCGCTAAGAAGACCTCGAAAGATATATCTTACCAAAGTTGTTGATGTTTCTAAGTGTGTTCCCCGAAGTGTCCCTTAAGAAGCTTCTTAGCACGCTGCCTCTTACGTCCGACGTTACAAGAGCGCTGTCCAAAGTCAGGGTGCTGAATTAGTTGGCATTGATTGCTCATGAATCGATTTTCCACTTTACACGAAGGTGCAATACAGCGTTAAGAAAGACAACACGTTCTATGCAAATGAAACATTCCTCAAATTATTACAGTAACATTTATTTTAACATAGTTTAAGTTATCAGTAAAATATAGACTATAAATTAAATTATCAAAGGGTCAGTAATGTTCACACGATATGTTGTGACGGTAAGACAAACCGGGTATCCCTCGCTAATCATCCATCCTGTTGTGCCACTTGTGCCGCTTCTTGACATGGGTTTAACGACCTATAAAAATTATATAATACACTTTTATATTAATGGCAAGGTACTTTACAATTAGAATTGATTGGCAAGCAGCTGCAGTTACTTCTGTTTAATGGGGTATTGATTGCAATTGGTTTATGTTTTTAATAAAAAGCAACCTATCTACAATGAACAGAGAGAGAGAGAGAGAGAGAGAGAGAGAGTTAGATACAAAATATGCTGGGGAAGCAACGTAAAAAAGGGCACCAAGCCTCTCGTCAGAGGAACTTGAAGTGTTGCTGGACCTTGCCACCAGGTCAGATATCACACCCCTATGGTCCACTATAACCTGCACATTTATGGCTGCGTCTTCCTTTCGCGATAAGTAGCCTACGCCTGATCATTCACTGATGGATTGGCGATAGGGATGAGTGCCATCCACCAGGATGCAATCCCCGGCATGGCGCAGAAGGGCATTGGTGACAGTGTGGACGCACTTCTACACAGAGGTCTTGATTAGGCTGTAGCCCTCTCCCACAACCTCGATGAATCTCTCCGTAGCAAAAAAAAAAAAAAAGAAAAAAAAAAAGTAGCGCTGGGCTTCAGGGCTTAAAGCAGAATTCCGCCGTGTTAGCCTGGCCAGCGCAGGTCTGGGAAGGTCCAGCTGCTCCACAATGAGTTGTCTTGGGAGGGGATTTTTTTTAATATAGCCACGTCAGGCAAAATGTCAAAAGGGCTTAAGTTTTGCAGAATAAAAAAACTGACATGGACTAAACGGCTCCGAGTCCGGCTCCGTCTTTGATTCAATACAAGGACATGTTGGATCGCTGCCATAGTTGGTCGCTTACTGGACACGACCATGCTTACCCATTTAAAGATCTTAGCCATTTAGAGCCAAATTGTTTGCCAGATTTTAATTATCAAAAAAATGATTGCCAATTCGCTTTAATTACATTACGAAAAAGCCTAGGCTAATTACCACCTTATTAGTTCTGTAACCACATAAAGTCAACTTCATAAATAGGCCTGTATCCATTGCGAACATAATTTATTATGAGTCTTAAAATTCTCAAAATTGTCAACATACCATAGTTTGACTTGTAGTTCGCTGCGCTGGTTTCTAAAGACTGCTGTACAGTAGCGTCATGAGCTAAAATAACGCTAAGAGAGAGCTACGAATGGTCCAGACCAACCTTACGAAAGTGTGACTTACAGAAGATATACGTAGCGTATGAACGTGTCGGGAACCGTGCCATAAGGTTAAGAGAGAGGTTAAGGAAAAGGTTAAGAACTACTTAGCGATAAGAACGTTTTGGGGAACCGGGCCCTGGTTGTTTTTTTTTTTTTTTTATTATTATTATTTTTATTATTAAGGTTAGTTTGTATTCTGTTAAATAGGATTGCGAGTGTTATACGCCACCCTTGTATTTTTGTTTGTAGTTTATGAGAGGTTTAGTTAGGGCGTCACATACGCTGAAGATTTCGGTTTTATTTTCAAATTTCTTTTTGTAGTTAGTTTAGAAGTTAGTTATACAGATTGTTTTAATTATTTAATATATTATTTGGCTTTCTGTTGGACCAAAAATCGACGTTGAAAATTGGTCTTTGTTTGGTCTGTCGGATTTGCTCCAATGTTAGCCCCAAAATCAACGTTTAACGTTGTGTTTTGTTTGGTCCATCTGATTTAGTCCAAAATTAGCCCAAATATAGATATTGAAAAATGGGCTTTTGGTCCATCTAATTTATGATAGCTCGTGAAGAAATAGATTAGACATTGACATACGTGAAGCGCTGTTAAATATTTAAATATATTTTGAAAATATATTTCTACATCAAACAAAGCTTAAAAATTGTTCCTCATAATACATATGTAAATATGTGTATGAATATTCATGCGTTTCTAATCATTTTTTTTCCATTTCTAAAGATTATTATATAGGTTATTATATTATACTAACGTAAATTCTGCGTGACTTCTAATGGGCACGCGGGCTGAACTGGAGGGAGTCACCATGGAAACGGGGCGGCAGCTCAACTGTCAAGCACCTGAACGCAGTATCACGGTTGTTTTCACTAATTTCAAGTAAGGTTCGTCTCTAAAATTACAAAAATAACACATAAGTGTTCCTGACACTTTCTTCCGTGTAGCCTACATGACACACTTCATTTGAAAAAAAAAAAAAACTTTATAGAAATGGTTTAGTGTCTTCAGAAAAAGTCCGTTAGCATCTCAACCGTAATGCTAACTATAAGAGGTAACTTGAGCTATTTTTATGAAAGTTTTTTTTTTTTTAATGTCATCATACATATACATACATATGTATGTATATAAATATATATATATATATATATAGAGAGAGAGAGAGAGAGAGAGAGAGAGAGAGAAAGAGAGAGAGAGAGAGAGAGAGAGAGAGATCTTGCTTGCAATTTGTCAACGGATGAAAGTAAGCTAACGTTAATTAATTCAACCTAAAAGTATGCACTGTACAATTAATTTAATCAGATAACTACCTCACTTACATAGAGCGTGAAAATGGTCTGGGCCCGGTTCCCCGATAACGCTCACTCTTAGCGCACTAAGAAGACCTCGAAAGATATATCTTACCAAAGTTGTTTATGTTCCTTAGTGTGTTCCCTGAAGTGTCCATTAGGAAGCTTCTTAACACGCTGCCTCTTACGTACAACGTTACATAGGCGCTGTACCGAGTGAAGGTGCTGAGTTAGTTGGCATTGATTGCTCAGGAAACGATTTTCCACTTCACGTGAAGGTGCAATACACCGTTAAGAAATACAACCCGTTCTATGCAAATGAAACATTCCTCAAATTATTCCAGTAACATTTATTTTAACATAGTTTAAGTTATCAGTAAAATATAGACTATAAATTAAATTATCAAATGGTCAATATGTTCACAGGATATGTTGTGACGGTTAGACGAACCGGGTATTCCTCGCTAATCATCCACCCTCCTTATCCCGTTGTGCCACTTGTGTCGCTTCTTCGACTTCTAATAATTATGTAATACACTTTTATATTAATGGTAAGGTACTTTACAATCAGAATTGATTGGCAAGCAGCTGCAGTTACTTCCGTTTAATGCGGTATTGATTGCCATTGGTTAATGTTTTCAATAAAAAGCAACCTATCTACAATGAACAGAGAGAGAGAGAGAGAGTTAGATACAGAATATGCTGGGGAAGCAACGTAAAAAAGGGCAGAATGTAATCCCCGGCATGGCGCAGAAGGGCGTTGGTGACAGTGTGGACGGGCGCACCTCTACACCGAGGTCTTGATTAGGCCGTAGCCCTCTCCCACGACCTCGCCAATTTAAACGCTTTAGTTACATTACCAAATAGCCTAGGCTAATTACCACCATATTAGTTCTAATACCACATAAAGTCAACTTCATAAATAGGCCAGTATCCATTGCGAACATATTTTATTATGAGTCTTAAAATGTCCATAACATAAAATTATTGTTGAGCCACAACATTGTCAACATACCATAGTTTGACTTGTACTGCGCTGCGCTGATTTCTAAAGACTGCTGTACAGTGGTGGTGAGTCACCGCCGGTGACTAGCGTCTTGAGCTCAAACAACGCTAAGAGAGAGCTTACGAATGGTCCAGACCAACCTTACGAAAGTGTGACTAACAGAAGACATACTTAGCGTATGAAGAGTACGCTATTCTTAGCGTACATAGTGCCATAACGTTAAGAGAGAGGTTAAGGAATAGGTTAAGAACTACTTAGTATGGAGGAATTATTGAGTCAGATTATAAACTAAGACTCTAAAACTAAAAGCCTTAAACCAAATCTAAAAATCTAAATTTGAAACTTAAAGTCCAAGTCGAAAATCATTTGGTATTTAGGATTGGGCATTTGGTATTTAGGATAGGGCATTTTGTATTTAGGATTGGGCATTTGGTATTTAGGATAGGTCATTTTGTATTTAGGATTGGTCATTTTCTATTTAGGGTTGGGCATTTGGTCATTTAGCCATTTAGGATTTAGGATTGGGCATTTGGGGATTTAGGATTGGGAATTTGGGGATTTAGGATTGGGCATTTAATCTTTTAGCCATTTAGGATTGAGGATTGGGGATGTGGGGATTTAGGATTGGGCATTTGAGGATTGAGGATTGAAGAGTGTATGCAAATTAGGAGGCGTGGCCCAAATACTGGAGGCTGGGTTTGAAATGGCTGGTGCGCAGAGGCACCTTATGGACAGCAGAGGGAGCTCCCAGTGCTAAGGAGAACACTGTAATGAAAGTAATATAATTGTAATGTAATTCTGTTTTTTGTTTTTTTGTGAGAGAGAAAAGAAATTAGGCTTGTTCGACTTGAACCGGCGCTGCACACTGCAAGACTGATCGGTTTATGAAATCAAAGTACTCGAGAGCGATTCAAAAGCATAAGGAGCGTCTACTCTCTTTGATGTCATATGTCGTGTGCCAGGCACCAACAACCATGCCATGCTCAAAATTGCTTAAATCACCTTTCTTTCCCATTCTGACATTCAGTTTGGAGTTCAGGAGATTGTCTTGACCAGGACCACACACCTAAATGCATTGAAGTAACTGCCATGTGATTAGTTGATTAGATAATTGCATTAATAAGCAATTGAACAGGTGTTCCTAATAATCCTTTAGGTGAGTGTATACATATACATATATACATACACACACGACATATGACATCAAAGAAAGTAGACGCTCCTTATGCTTTTGAATCGCTCTCGCAGTACTTTGATGTCATAAACCGATCGGTCTTGCAGTGTGCAGCGCCGGTTCAAGTCAAACAAGCCTAATTTCTTTTCTCTCACAATCTTTATAAAATATATATAGGCTATATAGCAAAAAATATTGTTTCATTACAAAAACAGAATTACATTACAATTACATTACTTTCATTACAGTGTGCTCCTTAGCACTGGGAGCTCCCTCTGCTGTCCACTGGTGCCTCTGCGCACCAGCCATTTCAAACCCAGCCTCCAGTATTTGGGCCATGCGTCCTAATTTGCATACACTCCTCAATCCTCAATCCTCAAATGCCCAATCCTAAATCCCCTAATCCCCAATCCTCAATCCTAAATGGCTAAATGATTAAATGCCCAATCCTAAATACCCAAATTCCCAATCCTAAATCCCCAAATGCCCAATCCTAAATCCTAAATGGCTAAATGACCAAATGCCCAACCCTAAATAGAAAATGCCCAATCCTAAATACCAAATTAATTTTCGACTTGGACTTTAAGTTTCAAATTTAGATTTTTAGATTTGGTTTAAGGCTTTTAGTTTTAGACTTTTAGTTTATAATCTGACTCAATAATTCCTCCATAACTTAGCAATAAGAACGTTTTGGGGAACCGGGCCCTGATAATTAAAACAGGTTTTGATCTTTAATGGTAAACGCATATTGATACCACCTGTTGTGCGATTTCTAAAGTGTCAAAAAAAAACCTCTACCACACAGGAGATGTTCATGATGGAGCTGCTTACAGAAAATGAAAACATCTGAGAAATACTTATTAAATAAATGTATATGCATCTTTAAGCATATATTTCGCCTATATCAGCATGAATCAGTTATTTTGATATATATATTTACAGGGTTTCCCATTGATACAATATCAAAACTGACAGTCACAAATAGATTTTCCAGAAAGCTGACTGCGTTAAATAAACATGAGCACTTGCAAGTTTCAATATCAAAAACCGCCGTGGGTGTTTTTATATCACTGTATTTCAGAAGAAAAAAATACATTTTCGATGACATTTTCATTCCATCTTGCAAGCAATGCTTGATAAATGAGCGTTTGTGAGCTCAGCAGCCGTTACCGGAAAAACCTCTATCTCTCCCTAATAGCGCCTCCTTCTGTCAGAAAAATAAGTTGCATATTTATATATGGGGCGGGAGTGCCGCCACAAATAGTGTTAAGGCGTTTCCAGGCAAAATAGAATCCCAGCAAACATTCAGACGTCTTTTGACCGTTGGAGAGACGTCCGTCCGACACGTCCCGTCATGGTTGAAAAATATGGCGTTCGGACGAGGTCATTAATATGACTTTCTTGTAACATGCACTCGTCTCACTGAACGTCACGTCTGCGTCTGTAGAACGTGACGTCTACGTCTGCCGAACGTGACTTCTGCGTCTGCCTAACGTCACGTCTGCAACTTTTACAGTTTGGCTGCCTGAACGTCATGTCTGCATCTGGTCTGGGTTCTTCCGGGTTTTTTTTTCTTTTTTTTTCGGTTCTTCCGGGTTCCAAACATATTTCTAAAATAACTTAATAAAGAAACGAAAAATGTATATGACCACTTTGCCATTAAAAAAGAAAACTTAAATATTGTAATTGCTGCAACATCAGCTGTTTATGGGAAAGAGAGAGAGACCAAAAGACAGGAGATCAGTCTGACTCGGGACTAGAATTCTGATAAGCTGTGCAGGGCTCTATTCGTTCCCTCTAAAAGTTCCCCTGGGCTCGGCGGGCCTCCAAACTGCCCGGACCCTTATGCACCTTCATACCCATTTTTTTCTCTTGCAAATATAACAAATGGTATATTGTTGTTGTTGTTGTTTTTTTACATCAGTTAAACAATAACTCAATATTAACAGACTTCTGATTAAGACACACCATATTGCCTATTTTTGCTCTATTTCACCAATAAAAATAGCTCATTCCAAACAGAGCCACGGTGCTGTTTTGTGTCTCTGAGCATCATGACAGTGTTTCGTTCCTGAATTAATCAACCGTTTAAATGATCAATGATCGAAATGAGGGGGGTCTGGGGGGGGGGGTCCCGGACCCTCCATAAGTCAATAGGGACCCCCCCCCCCCCCATAAGAATTCATTTTTGGATTTTGGGGGGTCCCCGACAAATATATTTTAACATTAAAAATGATTGTGAAAATTATAGGTTTTAGTGACGTTATGTATTTATAACGGCAATAAATTGATTTCCTAGCACGAGTCAGCTATTAGCTGAGTGAGTTCCTATACAGCGTCACAGATTGTTGTGGTGCTCCCGCAGACATGTACTAGATGAACGCGGCAAAAAGAGACATCATAAAGAGTGAAATCCTAAATGAAAATCATGTAAGTGCTTCGATTGTGTTTCTCCATAATTGCTTATAGTAAAATATTAGGAGTTCGAGTTCCTATATCAAAAGTTGCATTAACTAGAGATACCCAGTGTAATGTAGAAGAGTACGTTTGTCAACGTTTCTTGCTAGCTGTAACTTATGTGTATGAAGCCAAATGATCTGCCAGCTAACAGCAGAACAAGCAGCTAGACTAGTTATTCAAAGCTAGCTTAACAACCTAACGTTACTTGTCCAGTCAGTGATTACGAAAGATAACCACGACTTAATTCAAGTCTGTGAGTTGATTAAAGGGAATGTGATTTGAGCATGACTGCACATGAGAGCTTGGTAAGCAATCTAGGAAGCTAAGAGTATTTTTTTAATTTAGCATCCTGCACGTGGAGAGAAAAAGAGGAAAAGGAAAGATCACCGACTTTTTTCAAGGGTAAATTGTGCTTGTATGATAACATGGCTGTTGTTGGGGGAAATTGTAGATATCAGGGATGCAAAAACAGTGCGCTTTTCGGCGCCTTCCGCCTAGTGCTTCTTTTACTCTCTATGGTAACTGCAACTGCATCAAATTCTCATCAAATTCTGCTTTAAAAAACTTCCTGTCAACACAGAACGAAATATGGTGTAGCCTATTTTGTTGTCAATATTGCCGACGTTGTCTTTGCTGTATCTGTAGGCTATATATTTATGTTAAACATCCAAATGTAGACTGGTCTGTCAGCGCAAAGAGCCACACAGTCGCAGACAGAAGTTCGTGAACACCGAATTCCCTTGTCTTTCTTATCGGTGTTTGAACGAAAAAAAAAAGAACGATGTGTTCGAAAAAAAGAAGTCAAAGTGCCCGTCTCAACAAGTTTCCCCGTAAACGCAGTCAGAGAAAGAAAACAAATGCATGTCATTGCCGGTATTGGATACATGCATTCGTCTTAAAGGGACAGCAACCCAATATACCTGCAACTGTTTGTGTCACCAAAGTTAATCAAACAACAAAAGAGAAAGAGAAAGAGAAAGAGAAAATACACTTTTGTAGTCAAGTCAAGTCACCTTTATTTATATAGTGCTTTAAACCAAATACATTGCGTCAAAGCAACTGAACAACATTCATTAGGAAAACTGTGTCAATAATGCAAAATGATAGTTAAAGACAGTTCATCATTGAATTCAGTGGTGTCATCTCTGTTCAGTTAAATAGTGTCTGTGCATTTATTTGCAATCAAGTCAACGATATCGCTGTAGATGAAGTGACCCCAACTAAGCAAGCCAGAGGCGACAGAGGCAAGGAGCCGAAACTCCATCGGTGACAGAATGGAGAAAAAAACCTTGGGAGAAACCAGGCTCAGTTGGGGGGCCAGTTCTCCTCTGACCAGACGAAACCAGTAGTTCAATTCCAGGCTGCAGCAAAGTCAGATTGTGCAGAAGAATCATCTGTTTCCTGTGGTCTTGTCCTGGTGGTCCTCTGAGACAAGGTCTTTACAGGGGATCTGTATCTGGGGCTCTAGTTGTCCTGGTCTCCGCTGTCTTTCAGGGCAATAGAGGTCATTTCTAGGTGCTGATCCACCATTTGGTCTGGATACGTACTGGATCCGGGTGACTGCAGTGACCCTCTGATCTGGATACAGACTGGATCTGGTGGCTACGGTGACCTCGGAATAAGAGAGAAACAGACAAATATTAGCGTAGATGCCATTCTTCTAATGATGTAGCAGGTACATACGGTGTTATGGGAAGTGTTTCCGGTTCCGGTTTACCTAATTAATGCAGCCTAAAAATCCTTTAACGGATTTGGATAATAAAAGCATATTAGTATGTTATGTGTAAGCCAGGTTAAAGAGATGGGTCTTTAATCTAGATTTAAACTGCAAGAGTGTGTCTGCCTCCCGAACAATGTTAGGTAGGTTATTCCAGAGTTTAGGCACCAAATAGGAAAAGGATCTGCCGCCCGCAGTTGATTTTGATATTCTAGGTATTATCAAATTGCCTGAGTTTTGAGAACGTAGCTGACGTAGAGGATTATAATGGAAAAGGAGCTCATTCAAATACTGAGGTGCTAAACCATTCATGGCTTTATAAGTAATAAGCAATATTTTAAAATCTATACAATGTTTGATAGGGAGCCAGTGCAGTGTTGACAGGACCGGGCTAATATGGTCATAATAGCTTCCTGGTTCTAGTAAGAACTCTTGCTGCTGCATTTTGGACTAGCAGTAGTTTGTTTACTAAGCGTGCAGAACAACCAGCCAATAAACCATTTCAATAATTTAACCTTGAGGGCATAAATGCATGGATTAACATTTCTGCATTTGACATTGAGAGCATAAGCCATAATTTAGATATATTTTTGAGATGGAAAAATGCAGTTTTACAAATGCTAGAAACGTGGCTTTCTAAGGAAAGATTGCGATCAAATAGCACACCTAGGTTCCTAACTGATGACGAAGAATTGACAGAGCAACCATCAAGTCTTAGACAGTGTTCTAGGTTATTACAAGTGGAGTTTTTAGGTCCTATAATTAACACCTTTGTTTTTTCAGAATATAGCATTAAGAAATTACTCGTCATCCAGTTTTTTATATCGATTATGCATTCCATTAGTTTTTCAAATTGGTGTGTTTCACCGGGCTGCGAAGAAATATAGAGCTGAGTATCATCAGCATAACAGTGAAAGCTAACACCATGTTTCCTGATGATATCTCCCAAGGGTAACATATAAAGCGTAAAGAGTAGCGGCCCTAGTACTGAGCCTCGAGGTACTCCATACTGCACTTGTGATCGATATGATACATCTTCATTCACTGCTACGAACTGATGGCGGTCATATAAGTACGATTTAAACCATGCTAATGCACTTCCACTGATGCAAACAAAGTGTTCAAGTCTTTGCAAAAGAATGTTGTGGTCAATTGTGTCAAATGCAGCACTAAGATCCAATAAAACTAATAGAGAGATACACCCACGATCAGATGATGAGAGCAGATCATTTGTAACTCTAAGAAGAGCAGTCTCAGTACTATGATATGGTCTAAATCCTGACTGGAAATCCTCACATATACAATTTTTCTCTAAGAAGGAATATAATTGTGAGGATACCACCTTTTCTAGTATCTTGGACAGAAAAGGGAGATTCGAGATTGGTCTATAATTAACTAGTTCTTTGGGGTCAAGTTGTGGTTTTTTGATGAAAGGCTTAATAACAGTCAGTTTGAAGGTTTTGGGGACATATCCTAATGACAATGAGGAATTAATAATAGTCAGAAGAGGATCTATGACTTCTGGAAGCACCTCTTTTAGGAGCTTAGATGGTATAGGGTCTAACATACATGTTGTTGGTTTAGATGATTTAACAAGTTTATACAATAGGGCTGCTCTCTTTAGGGTGCTCTCTTTAGGGTGCGAGTATGCTCATTATACCATGGTGTCAAACTGTTTTCCTTAACCTTCCTTAAGCGTAAAGGGGCAACTTTATTTAAAGTGCTAAAAGAGAGAGAGTCCATAGTTTCTTTTGTGGTAGAAGTGATGGTTCTTCCATACTTGTAACAAGAAGTAGAATTTACAATTTTGGCTATATGAAGCTTGCACAGAACTAAATAATGATCTGAGATATCATCACTTGGCTGAATAATTTCAACACTATCAACATCAATTCCATGTGACAGTATTAAATCTAGAGTATGATTTCGACAATGAGTAGGTCCTGAAATGTGTTGTCTAACACCAATAGAGTTCAGAATGTCTATAAATGCTGATCCCAATGCATCTTTTTCATTATCAACATGGATATTAAAATCACCAACTATTAAAACTTTATCTGCAGCCAGAACTAACCCGGATGTAAAATCACCAAACTCTTTAATAAAGTCTGTATGGTGCCCTGGTGGTCTGTATAAAGTAGCCAGTACAAACATAACAGGGGATTTATCATTAACATATGTTTCTCTGGATAATGTTATATGAAGCACCATTACTTCAAACGAGTTATACTTGAAGCCTGCCCTCTGAGAAATCCTGAAAACCTTTAACCTATAAATTGAAGCAACACCTCCACCTTTGCCTTTTAGACGCGCCTCATGTTTATAACAGTAATCTTGGGGGGTGGACTCATTTAAAATAATGTAATCATCAGGTTTTATCCAGGTTTCTTTCAAACAGAGTACATCTATATTATGATCAGTGATCATATTATTTAGAAAAAAAAGTGTTTTCGTAGAAAGGGATCTGATATTCAATAAGCCAAGCTTTATCATTTGTTTTATCCATATTGTTTCTGTTTTTTATTTGTTGAACCTCAATTAAATTGTTAATCTTAACTTGGTTTGGACGTTTTTTTGTATTTTCTAGTTTGGGGAACAGACATGGTCTCTATAGTGTGATATCTAGGTGGAAAAAGTCTCTATGTGCTGAGAATTAACTGACCTCTGTGACATGAGGCAGCTAGCAGACGGCCGGTTTAGCCAGTCTGTCTGCTTCCTGACCTGGGCCCCAGTTAGTCAAGTATAAACTCTAAGACTATTTGCCATATTTCTAGAGAGAAGAGTGGCGCCACCCCAGGAGGGATGAAGACCATCTATTTTCAACAGGTCAGGTCTGCCCCAAAAGCTCGTCCAATTGTCTATGAAACCTATGTTGTTCTGTGGGCACCACTTAGACATCCAGCCATTGAGTGATGACAATCTGCTATGCATCTCATCACCACGGTAAGCAGGGAGGGGACCAGAGCATATTACAGTGTCTGACATCGTGCTTGCAAGTTCACACACCTCTTTAATGTTATTTTTAGTGATCTCCAACTGGCGAAGTCGAACATCATTAGCGCCGGCATGAATAACAATCTTACTGTATTTAGGTTTAGCATTAGCCAGCACTTTTAATTTTGTCAAGATGTCAGGCGCTCTGGCTCCCGGTAAACATTTGACTATGGTGGCTGGTGTCTCTATATTCACGTTCCGTACAATAGAATCACCAATAACTAGAGCACTTTCATCAGGTTTCTCAGTGGGTGCATCACTGAGTGGAGAGAACCTGTTTAATGTTTTGATCGGAACAGAAGAGCAGTGTTTTGACCCACGACTACGCTGCCTCGCCGTCACCCAGTTGCCCTGCTGCAGAGGCTCTGTTTCCGGAACTGAACAATGTACAGGAATCCCTGAGCTAGACGCATCCAAAGCCGTAACTAGAGCCCTAACATTCTTACTGTCCTCAATTAAAGTTTGGATGCGTGTCTCTAATTCTGAAATCTTCTCTGTCAGCCTAACTATTTCCCTGCATTTATCACATGTGAATCCCTCATCAGCGACAGAGATAGATAAACTGTACATGTGGCAAGAGGTGCAAATAACAATAGCAGGAGAAGCCATTACTCACCGTGTTTGAATGAAATAGCTATTCTTACTGCGGTTGTTTGATGAACTTGTGAAAAACTGGAGCGAGAGAGAGGAGAGGAGAAAAGAAAACAGCGATAGGTTCGAATGAAAACGCTAATGACAAGTTAACGAGTGCTAACGCTTTGCAGGTGTACTGCACTCACGGATATAAAATAAAAGTGAACGATCAAAGTTAATCTGATAAGATTGATCGATAATATCAGAAATATGGTGTGAATTAAGTTATATTTTACCACTTTAAAAAACAGAGAGTGATAGTAAGATAGAGATTCTAGAGAAAAAATAAAATAAAAACAGCTACACGGAGCTACGATTAGCTCTGTAGCTAAAGATGAACTGTATTAATTATATGAATCATATTTAATGTATACATTGAATGCAGTGTTATTTTACATTTGATTATTCGATTTCTGTAACTTAATACAGTTCATTTACCTAAAAAACCAAAAGCACTGCTTTATTTCACAGTATTTTTGTTCTATTGCATTTATATATGCTTGTACTTTGTTTATTATTTTCTATGCAGAGGCACTAGGCCTGCCCTACAAAATTACCCCAATCATCCTAGAACTTTACAAAAAGAGCTACTCAAATCATCAGGTGAAATTGTTTTCGGGAAGTATTGGAAGGAGTAGTAAAGCAAGAAGAAGTGATAGATAGCTAGTTTTTCAGAATTTCATTTTACTCTGAGTCTATATGGGTGGGCCGGGGATGTAAGTATCTAGATATTTGCAGCAGGGCGAGGGCTTCGATTACCTCTCTCTTTTTTGATCATACATTTGTTTGCTAATTAATAAAATTTTAGGGGACCCCCCAAGAGTCCCAACTCATTTCGAACCCTGCTTAGTAATAGTGACTTTCTGCCACCTACTGGCGGTTTTCATTTCACATTTAAAGTAGTTTAAAGTATTTAAGGTGTTTTTCTTTATAATTGTAAATATCAGTAGGCTATTCAACAATTTAGGATTAAAATATCAAAACATTATTTCTGCATTTGTAACTGCAGGTTAAAGGATTCATGTCCTGCATTAAACAGTGTGTAAATACATCTAAATGCCTCTTCAGATGCAGCTTGTTTCCTCTGCATTGCAAAGATACATTTTGTTTATAATGATTTTTATTGGTTTGGTAACAGCCCTGAATTTCGTATAATTCTAATTCACTTTATTGATTGAATTTAAGAATTTGACGCTAAATATAATGCACTCTTCTCGAAAAAAATATAAAATGCCCATTTAGGTTGAAAATAACTTTTGTTGGGAAATATTAATTTCCATCATTGCTGTGAACTGACTATGCAGAATGTGAATAATATTAATAACTTTACATGTCAGTTTCTCCAACACACTCAGAAAAATAGTCTGATTGTGGTTATGGCTAAAAATCCCAGAAAATATCGAGATATCATTTTTGTCTCTATCGCACATCTTTATATAGCCTATTTAATTCTTCTTTGCTTGTTTGGTACACATAATTCACTGATCATAAAGCTTAAAATAAGCTTATCTTAGGTTTTCTCAACGATAACGATCGAGGACACGACAAATAAATAAATAAATATGGTCCTTCAATGTTCAACGTCGGAAACAATTGTGCTGCTTAATATTTTATATGATATTTTTAAAGGATTGATTGATGAATCCTGGCAGATTTATTTCAAAATATAGAAATCTTAATTTAACATTATAGCTGAATAAAAGTTTACATTAAAAAAAAGAAAGGAAAAAATAAATAATTAATAATAAAATAATATTAGAATCCTAATTAAGATTTTAAATGTAAAATATAAGAAGAGAGGTGCTTGAAAAACAGAACATTTATCAGGCATAATGCATTTTTCCATGTATTATATTATTATTTTACAGCAACAGTCTCAGATCTAGCAGCTGGCCATCAAGTGCTGTAAGCTACATTAAAAATGTAAAAAGATTTAAAAAAAAAAAACACAATAACCCCAAATGTAAATTTAAAAAAAGAAAAAAGGATTTCATAAAACAATAGGACATAAGTTTACCTATAAGCAACACAAACTTCGCTAAAGGATTGTTTTTGTTATTTATAGGCTTTGTACATTATCTTTATACTTTTACAGTGTAATTAAAAAATGTAAAAAAAAAATCTAAATTATTATATATTAATATATGTATATTTAAAATGCACATAAATTAATATATATTGAGTTGGCCGGGAAAAAGACGCACTAAAAAACTGCAATCACAAAAAGGAAAAAAATTGAATAATAAAATTATATTTAGAATCCTAATTTAGATTTTAAATGTAAAATATAAGAAGAGAGGTGCTTGAAAAACTGAACATTAATCAGGCATAATGTATTTTACAGCAACAGTCTCAGATCTAGCAGCCAATTGCGATCGATGGGTTGGCCATCAAAACGATCAAGCACTGTAGGCTACATTAAAAATGTAAAAAGATAAAAACAAAATAACTCTAAAATGTCATTTCAAAAAGGATTTCATAAAAATAAACGGAATAATTAATGTACATTGAATTGGCCGGGAAAAAGACGCACTAAAAATGTAATCACAAAAAAAAAAAGAAAAAAAGTCAGACGCAGACGTCATGTTATATTGCAGACGGAGATGTCACTTCCATTGAGAGCAGTGAATGAAGTGCAAGTAAATTGTGCATTATGGGGTGTGGTTTATGCATTTGATTTGCAAACTAAGCAATCATCGTGTCGATCGTCGCGTATCTTACCGTGACCAAAGACGTGTGATAAGAAGCGCGACACTTTCGTCGCCCCCCTTCTCGCGTGAGAAGCTACGTGACGTCATGCCCCTTGTCGTTTTTAATATCTTTTTTCCCCATTTGTGTGTGTGATTTTGTCAAATGGCTTAAGTGCTGTAGGTAAGTGTTTTTTTGTTGTTGTTGTTGTTGTTTTTTTGTTCGGAGCAAAAATAAAGAAAAACCTGCATGTTATAACAATTTAGCTCCTCCAAATCCCCAAATATTTCATAATCTTCAGAATGCTGACGAAAATATGTTGAGTAAAATTAAAATTACACTGCAGTATATCTAATCAATGAACTTACAATGTTATTTAGAAGAGCACATGTAAAGCAACAACCAGGAACAACCAATTCACAGCTTTCTTGCAAGCATCATATATAACTAATGGCACCAAGATAAGGACAGTATAAACCAAAAAGACAACATTTGTATAAGTTTAAGTGTTTTGTCCACCAGAAAACATAAATTGAAAAATGGCTAAATGCATTAATAGTTAAATCCAAAGGCCAAATTAGAAATTAACAATGGACCATGGGCCATGAGTAAACACTTCAATCATGTAATGTTTTAATAATTTAGTAGTTTAGAAATTATAATTTTCTATAATATTCATATATACACACATTACAATTTTTTTAATGATTTCTCCAAAGTTGGCCTCATTTAACAGATATTTTATGTTCTCATTTATAAAACACAAACACATCAAATAGTTAACTCTATTGTCACAGTGTGAACTCAAATAACACACAATTATCCATAAGCAAGCATTCAGTAGCATCTCAGGAAATTATGAACAGGAGCACAGGTGACTGCTTTAAGAATGCATCCTAGCACTGGAGAGAGAGCTGAAAGAATCACACAGTGTAGTACAGTATAGTAACAGTACTTTATTACAGTTACAGTGTTCTGAATTGATCTCACTAGTGTGCACTGGGCAGGGAGGTTGTCTGCACTGTAAATTATAATAAGTAAACCTTATTTTAAAAAAGCATGCAAACCGATTGCCTAGAAAAAAACAAGTAAAGTGAAAACAGAATAGGTTTACTTATAAGTGTTGTAAACTTACACGCAAGTTCTTGTAACTCAGAATCACTTTCAACAACTAAATTAAGTACATTATACTATGTACGTATTTCAAACAACTCGTTTAAATTTAGCTAAATCAAGTAACATTTCCTACAACTTGGAATTTCTAAGTTGTATTTACTTGAACAGAAATCTAGTTTTGACCAATTGCCTTAAAAAAAGTTACCGTTACTCTAGTAACTTAAATACTTCAAAAATCTATTACAAATTAATGACAACAATGTTCTATTCTTCACACACATAATTAAATCAAATGTAGTGACATTTCAAAGTTAAAGATGATATTTTTTTTCAATGTAGTTTTATCTTGTATTACAAAAATTCTGAAAAAAAGCAAAAACAATCTGCTTTTGGTTATATTAAACAATGGAGGTAGCAGTACAATGATTTTAAATACGGCAATGAGTTGGCCACACAAGTTGCCAATGTTTTTTCTGTCCCAAGTCAAGCATCATATTGTAGGTGTTCTTCACAGTATCAGGGTAACCCAGATGTAGCAGTGATGCAAACGTAGCACATGGTGGTCGGGAAGCAAATGTTGGAGGTAGACCCTGGAGACTGTTCTTTGCAGTACTACCCTGAACAATGATGGCAGAAGACACAGGGTCAAGATTTGGAGAAGTACTTCATCGTCAGTGATAGTCAGCAAGCCAACAGATACTAGTGGCCAGACTGCATCAACATCAGACACCTGTATAAAACCAAATAAAAACAATATTAGCAGGGAAATGTGGATGATCAGTTTTCAGTGTTTTCTGTCTTGCCTACACTGCCATGACATTGGGTTAGTTCACCCAAACTTGAAAGTCATGTCATCATTTACTCACCCATGACTTTTAGTTATTTTCAGAACACAAATAAAGACATTTTCAGTGAAATCCCAGAAATTTCTGTCCTTTAACTGAATGTCTATTTACCCAAAATTTTAGACAGTTGATCATATAGCAATCACGTCTCTTTCAAAGACTTCAGCCAAACCATTCTTAATTCTCAATGGTTAACCATTCCATTCTGTGCCAAAACAGATATGGTTTAATTTTTCACTGTTGGGCTGTTAACAGAGCTCTTTTGAATGCAAAATAAACATGTCAGTCGTTGCCTTAGTAATGCAATAGTTAAGATATCGAACCTGATGTAAATAGCACCCACGTAATGAAAGATTAAATATTACTTTTAATTTTAATATTACCTAATTTACTTGACTCAAATAGCATGTTGTCCAGCTGCAGAGAAACTGGTGGCTAGGCAAAAACAAATGACCAACCTGAGCAGTGACTATCATCCAGGCTTTCTACAGCACGATCAGTGTGTTCAGCTAAGAGTTCTGGATCGAGAACAGTTCATCAGACCATGCCTAACAGAGTTCAAGTGGAAATATAACTGAAACTGCTCCTTACAATTCTTTGAACAGTTTGTCCCAAAAAGTAGATTAATCAGCTCCATTCATATAGATTGATTTGATGGTTTCTTGGGTGTCAGAGATTTGGGTTAAATATCTTCATTCGTGTCATGAAAATGCACAGTTTTTTTATGGAATAGAATGACAGGAGGGAGATTAAATGGCACATTTTTCAGTTTTGATTGAACTAGGTATGTAATCAACATTAATCTTTATAAAGGTATCTCAGTAATATACCAGCAAATACACAGGTATTTTTTGTGCTTCTTTAAGGTGTTACTAACTATGAGAACTTACCAAGCAGCATTTTTAATTAGTTAAAAAAGAAAAACTAAGTTTAAGAAATGTAAAAAATTACAATAGAAACATGTTTTTCAAAGTGTCAATAAAGAAGACATTGAAGTCAATAAACACTGTTTATTTTAAATATTATTAATAAATATAATAAAAATATTAAACATTTAAGGTAGCAACATACATTTTTATGGGTTCTAGGATGTGAAGTGTACTCTTAGATATGTGAAAAGAAACACAGTTACCAATACGGAAATACGGTTAAAGGTATTCTGGAACTGCAATAAATTATTTGAAATTGCAAATAAAGCATAGCACATGATTGAGTCAAAAACTGCCGGGCACATGCAGGGCTCTATTCGTTCCCTTGTTTTAATTAGAAGTTCTCCCCCAGCTATGTCCCAAAACTGCCCGGGCTCATATGCACCTGCATATCCTGCACCCAGACTATTCCACGGAGGAGACAGATGTGTAGCCTACTTTAGGTGCTGTTATCATGATTATTACCTTAAAGCCTTCCTTAGGGCAAAATAGGACTAAGCCAAATTATTATTAATGTACTTATTCACACGTAGGTCATCCATGCGTACGTTATCCAGACGCTTATCCACACGTACGTTATCCAGACGCTTATCAACGCGTACGTTATCCAGACGCAAAGTAAAAAAAATCCTTTCTTTGTTACGCCGCCGCCGCGCAGTTTGAGCGCACCTCCAACACGTGACCGTGACACATCTTGACAAAGGTTCAAAATTGGTCCAGTCAGACCTGAACGTCCATAAAACGTCTTAATCAAGTTTACATCACAAACAAGAACACATTATTTGTGGACATATCCAAAAAAGAAGCATGTTCTGATTTAGCACATTTTATTGTTTTTGAACAGTTTAACATCTGTTAACCAAAGTAAAATACCAATTACAAAATATTGAATTATTATATAAAGAGATAGTTTACCCAAAAATGAACATTCTGTCATTTACTCACCCTCATTTTCAAAACTGTATACCTTTCTATGTTCTGACGATATTGTTTTCACGTTTGCTTTACTGGGACAATAACAAATAAGAATCTTCAAGATGATAAAAATCCAAATTTACAGGCCTACCATTTTCGTCAGAAATATGATTTAATGACAGTCATCACTGAATAAAAAGTGCTGAAATGCTCAATCTTGAAGTCCATTATTATTGTCAAAAAAATTTATTTTCACAGTATTTATTAATGTTTTTAATATAGAATAAATCAACATTATTTATTTAAATGCATTTATTTTTAAATACTTTAATCATAAATAATATTAAGAATATTATTAATGTTTGAACGTGGAATAACAACCTTGCAGGACCCATTGCTGTCATGTGACAAGAAAATCATAAAACATAAGACCCTCATCATAAAATGTGTTTGAAATCATTGCCATTTATAAAATCAAAGTAGCGCAAATACTACATTTCTGAGAATGCGTTCAGGTGTTTTCTACTTTTTATCATGTCTTTATTCATCTTGTCATTGACTTAAACAGTTGTCTTATAAACACAAAGATATTTGGAAGAATATTTGTAACCAAGCAGATCTCACACCCCATGAACTACCATTGTAGGTAAAATTATTATGATAGTTAAGGCGGCAAGATCTGCTTGGTTACAAACATTCTTCCAAATATCTTTGTGTTCAGCAGAACATAGAAAGGTATACAGGTTTGAAACATGAGGGTGAGAAAATTATGACCATTTTCATTTTTGGGTGAACTATCCCTTAAACACATTACAGTTGTTTGGCTCATTTCTTGTAACCTCCACCCTCAGCTCTTCCTGGAGTGAGCTTCAGGTGTTCTGCCATCGCTGCATCCACTTCAGAGTCTCCACCTCTTCACAGCATCTGAAGAGAAGATAATATATTTATTTTTAAAATAAATAAAATACAAAATTTGAGATAAATGACATACTTATTTTCAAAATATCTTTATGGTCTACAGCTAAAAAAAAAAAAAATAAGTTGGAACAAGATGAATGAATCATGAATGAAACATTAGAAAAAGGTAATCAACATGCATTAGATTTTATTTTTATTGTATAAAAGATGTTGTGCTTTAATGTGGTGCCATTGAGAAAGACTCTTAACTGGGTGTGTAACTGTGAGAAAGTGAACAGGACATTTCTGATAAGACAGATGGGATGTGATGTCCCCTGAATAATTAATTAAAGTGTACCAATAAAAATTACATCAATATAGTAACTTTTAGCCTTCTAATGTTAGCTAATTTTAGCCATACTCTGTGAATCTCAGTTGACAATGTGGGCATCATTTCTCTCTGTTCCTTCATGTCAAACAAGTAAAACCCAAGCACGTTAATCAAATAATACAAAATGTACTTACCCAACAGTAGATTTTATATAATATATATCGATACATCTCCCTCCAAAAGTCCTCTTCGAGTCCTCTCTTCTCCTGGTGGTTGCCTGCTCATGTTCCGGAACTTCCAGAAGAAAGCGAGATCTCGCAAGATAATCTATCCTATCGCGGGATTTTGTAATATCACGAAATATATTACTATGTTTTGTCTACATCTTGGCAGCACCGTTTTGGCAATTATATCCAACTCAGACCGCAATGGTGACTGGATATATATCTGTTCTATGTATATGCATAGATTCCATAAAAATAATAACAACGAATACATAAAACAGGTTGAAATAATTACTAAATTGCAGCGTGGCTTTGCAATCACTTAACCACACTGGGCACTTTGTGATTATAATTTAGTTAAACAAGATACGGTAAATATATTTACTTTGTATAAAAAAAATTCCTGCTAGTCTTGCTTGGATGTCTTTTCACAACTGTGAAACTCTTTGTACTTTCATGTTCCTGGTCTTAATGAGAATGTTATTCATCTAAATCTCAATTATATAAACAGCAGCAAAATGAGCTGCGTGTCTGCACGCACATTTACAAATATGAAATTTTTAACTTCCAGTATTTCCAAATGCACGACGAGATCTGCTTACTTTGGATAGATTGAAGTCATCTTGGCCTCTGTGTAACCCGGTTTACACTCGCCTTTACTGAGATTACCATATTTATATTGCAGCTCCAGAGGCCTGTGAACCAAAGACAGAAGAAGATCCTTTTCAGTAGTGCCCTATTGAGAGTGAGCAGTCACGTGCCAATTTGGGTTGATTTGGGCGGGGTCTTAGCCGGTTGGCCATGATGGTAGGACACGCTATCGGTTGCCAGGGGCAATGCCTTCAGAACTTCACAGAGACGCGACTAAACATTTCAGAGCTCTTTCATTTTTGCGCATTTATTATGTCGGCGGAACAGAGATGGATCTACGAATACGAGAAAGAAAAGGAAGAAAGTAGAGCAATACAAAAAGATAAGGTGAAAGAAAGGGGACCTTACAGGAACAAGCTCACACCAAGCGCAAAACAGCGGTATTTGGAGAAGCTCTCAGGCATCCAAAATATCAACCATATGACCATGAAAGACCTGGACCATTTACCTCTGTGCACACATATGGACATTGTGAATTATATTGTTTACGATGTAAGTCACCTTGCATTCACGCTGTTAATGGCTTTAATCTAACCAGGACATTTACATCTTGCAATCACACATTTAACTACCCTAGCCAACCCAGAACTGGTTTGTCCACTTTGCAGCCCCCAACACAAAAAGCTGATACAATATGTGTCATTGGGCTAAATTTATATTTGTGTAAATTGAACATCTCGTTACAATCTAGTGTTTACGAAACAGTCGCAGTTATTTAAGTTACTTTGTTATTTTGGTCAAGAAGTGTCTGCTAAATGCAATGTAATTACAACACGCTAAAACGCATGTGAATAAACTTACTTTGGCCAGTACAACGCTGTTTTCACCACCTGGGGGCTTGTAGGTGGACCCAGCCACAGCAGAACGCCTCGTTACTTTCAAAAGACTTGTGGCTTTTAAACTCCTGTATTGTGGAAGTAACTTACATCAAAAACAAGATAATTCACAATATCCATATGTGCATGGAGGTAAATGGTCCAGGTCTCTGTGCCATTCCACTGCAGGGAGCTCGTATGGGTCGCTCTTTTGGATGCCTGAGAGCTTCTCCAAATACCGCTGTTCCCTTTCATAGGTCACTTCGATGCTGCGGTGACGTCACTGTATGGGAACACCCCTCGGTGTGACGAATGTCTGAAGCCCTATACCATCCCGCCAATCCTATTGGCCAAATAGCGCTTTGCACCACCCCTACGCATGCGCACGCATTATACCTGGGTGCCGCACGCTATTTCGCTCAGATTTCATTCCTTCAGGGAAGCGAATCATCTGTGCCCTAGAATCATCTCGCGTTCTCAGCGGTTTCTACGATCAGTGCTAACTCCTCCAGACAACGAGGGTGTTACGCAAAATTCGTCACGGATACACCATTCAGTTTCGAAAAGGCACGCCTCCTTTCCGCAGAATTCTTCCCACGGTTGTGAAACCGAAGGAAATAGCGGTGCTGCGACAGGAGATGTCAACTCTGCTGAGCAAAGGGGCTATAGAGGAAGTACACCCCTCTCAGATGGAGTCAGGGTTTTACAGCCGCTATTTTGTGGTACCAAAAAAAGACGGCGGGTTGCGACCCATTCTGGATTTACGCCGTTTGAATCTTGCACTCAGGACGAGCAAATTCAAGATGTTAACAGTAAAGTCTATTTTGTCTCAGATTCAACCAAACGACTGGTTTGTCACGATCGATCTGAAAGATGCATACTTTCATATTCAGATCATCAAGAGACACAGGAAGTTCCTCAGATTCGCTTTAGAGGGCAAAGCGTATCAGTACCGCATGCTTCCCTTTGGCTTAGCTCTGGCTCCCCGTACTTTTTCAAAATGCATGGACGTAGCTCTGGCCCCGTTGCGGCTTCAAGGCGTTCGCGTTTTGAACTGCTTAGACAATTGGCTGGTGATAGCACAATCGCAGACTCAAGCACACTCTCATCGGGATCTTAATTTTTAATTCCCTCTCAACGGATAACCTTTCTGGGAATAGACTTTGACTCTCGCGCGATGACAGCAAAGCTATCTCTCCCGCGCGCTCAGTCATGCGTTGCTTCAGCGGGTCGCACAGTGGCGGTGAGCTTGTGCCTCAGACTTTTAGGTCTAATGGCAGCGGCATCCCCCGTAATCCGTCTGGGATTACTTCACATGCGCCCTTTTCAGTGGTGGATGAAAAGACGGAACATTTCACCCCGTTGTCTTCCGCATCGTACGATTTCGGTGTCACGGAGGTGTGTTATGTCGATAAAACTGTGGATGTCAACCGAATTTCTTCTAGCCGGGGTTCGTCTGGGGATTTGTGCTTTCCGAGAGACTGTCACGACGAATGTGTCTTTGACCAATTGGGGAGCTATTTGTCAAGGGCGCCCAGCCCACGGAGTGTGGCAGCGGCATCCCCCATAATCCGTCTGGGAATTCTTTACATGCGCCCTTTTCAGTGGTGGACGAAAAGACGGAACATTTCACCCCGTTGTCTTCCGCATCGGACGATTTTGGTGACGGATGCGTCTTTGACCGGTAGGGGAGCTGTTTGTCAAGGGCGCCAGCCCACGGAGTGTGGACAGCGACACAACGCAGTTGGCACATAAACAGGTTAGAATTACTGGCAGTTTTTCTAGCTCTCCAGTATTTCTCACCAGTATCTGCTGATCGGCCGTCATGTACTGCTCAGGTCAGACAACACAGCGGTTGTGTCGTATCTGAATCATCAGGGATGATTACGCTCTCGCCCCCTGTGCAGGCTGGCGAGACATATTCTTCTCTGGTCTCAGAACAAATTTCTTTCGATCCGAGCGGTTCATGTCCAAGGACGTTTGAACTTCGGAGTGGATTTGCTATCCAGGCAGACTCTGGAGCAGGGGGAATGGAGATTGCACCCCAAAACGGTGAACCTTTTATGGCAGATTTTTGGAGAAGCGAGAGTGGACTTATTCGCGTCGAACATGACTACGCATTGCCAGCTATGGTTCTCCCTATGCCCTTCATCGCCCCTGGGCTTGGATGCGTTAGCTCACAATTGGGGATGATTTGGCACCCAAGGCCAGATCTATGGAAACTGTGGGCGTGGCCTCTGAGCAGAGTGAGCTAGTATGTCCTGGTCTTTCTGTTGAAACCACCGAGACTATACTGAATTCTAGAGCAGCTTCTACAAGACGCTTATATGCTTTCAAGTGGAAACTGTTCACGACCTGGTGTGGAGTTCGTAATACGGATCCAGTTTACTGTCCAGTGGCTTCAGTACTGGAGTTCCTTCAGGACCGTTTTTCTGATGGAGTAACGCCAACCACTCTGAAAGTTTACGTGGCAGCCATTTCAGCTATCCACGACTATATAGATGGTGCCTCAGTGGGCCGTCATCCGCTGGTTTCTCGTTTTATGCAGGGTGCGCGACGGCTGAGGCCTTTCCGCCCTGTGCGAATTCCTTCATGGGATTTATCTATTGTGTTACAAGGTTTATCAGGGCATCCGTTTGAGCCCCTGGAAACTATACCGGATAAAATCCTGACTCTGAAGACAGTTCTTCTTATGGCTTTATCCTTCCTCAAGAGAGTTGGGGATTTACAGGCTCTTTCTGTCTCACCCTCATGCATGGAATTTGCACCGGGCTCTGTAAAGGTGTTGTTGCGACCGAGGCCTAATTATGTCCCTAAGGTCGCTTCTAACCCCTTTCGTTTTCAACAAGTGGTCTTGGAGGCTTTATCCCCTGCTGAGGCAGGGTCAGGAGATCTAAGTCTTTGCCCTGTCAGAGCGCTAAAGACTTATGTAATCGAACAGCCCCATGGCGTGAGTCTGACCAGCTGTTTGTCTGTTTTGGACATAAGAATAAAGGCCATGCTGTCACAAAACAACGCATGTCCCATTGGCTGGTGGAAGCAATATCTTTAGCCTATTAGGCGCGCGGACTCGCTTCGCCCTTGGGAATGAGAGCTCATTCCACGAGAGCAGTGGCTTCTTCACGAGCTTTTCTCAGTGGATCTTCTATGGATAATATTTGTACTGCGGCAGGTTGGTCCTCACAGAGCACTTTTATCAAGTCTTACAGTCTGGATGTGAGGATGGCTCCTGGCTTCTGGGTTCTCTCCGCTTGAGCAGATGCTTCCTTGGATCCCAGCTATCAGGTACGTCAGGCGTTATGGCATAGAGTTCCCATACGGTGACGTCACCGCAGCATCGAAGTGACCTATGAAAGGAAACATCTCAGTTACGTATGTAACCATGGTTCCCTATGTAGGGAACGAGATGCTGCGGTCCTGGTCGTTCCATACCTTGATAGCATTCTTCTTCTTCAGTTCATGAAATCTGAGTGTAGGATTTGAAATGTGAGTTATCATCAAAAGACTGTGGAAGGGATCACTTGCACTGGTAGGCCGGTCAGAGCCCAGGAACTCAGTCAACAACAGTTCTTTCTTTGAGGACCTTTCTTTTTCCTTTCCCATTTAGCATGTAATAGGTGTGGTCTGTATAAAGATAACAAATACAAAAACAAATACTAATCTCAATGTAGAACATGAGAACAGTAGAAATAAAGCAATTGTAAAATATCACGGCAGATATACATAACGTGCATGTATACAAACGCTGGTTATGCACGCACAATCAATCAAAAATAATTATATCTGCAAATGCCAGCAAGATTACAACTTAATCTCAATATTAAGCATAATTTAACAAGAACAACTCACTTATAGGATGCACGCACACATATTATGCTTGTATTGTATCGGCTAATGTCTCTTCTCTTCAACTTTGCTGCGCAAATGTAAAATGGCGATAAAACTTAAAAGGGCAACACGTCTTAAAGGGGCAACATGTCTTAAAAGGGTCATGCATGCAAGCCGTTTGTACACTGAGCGAAATAGCATGCGGCACCCAGGTATACGATGCGTGCGCATGCGTAGGGGTGTTGCCAAGCGCTATTTGGCCAATAGTATTGGCGGGATGGTATAGGGCTTCAGACATTCGTCACACCGAGGGATGTTCCCATACGGTGACGTCACCGCAGCATCTCGTTCCCTACTCAGGGAACCATGGCTACATACGTAACCGAGATGTTTTGCGCTTGGTGTAACCTAAAAAAAACTGTATTCCATTGTTCCTATGTGTTCCATATGTATCGTGTGAGGTACTGGGGCAGTTTTTAACGCAGCAGTAACTTCCAGGCATGGTAAAACTGTGCAGAATTGCGAGAACCTTCTCTACTACCGAGTTAACAACACACGTAAACAATCATGTTTTGCCGCCAGTGTCCTGCCAACATGGCGGAGACTGTGATATCGAGGGGAGGGGCTCTGTGCTATGACCACAACTCCTCACTCTCAATAGCGGAGTAATCACAAGTGTAGAAACGCACAGGAACAAAT
Source organism: Carassius carassius (assembly GCF_963082965.1). Classification (NCBI taxonomy): domain Eukaryota; kingdom Metazoa; phylum Chordata; class Actinopteri; order Cypriniformes; family Cyprinidae; genus Carassius; species Carassius carassius. Next base: position 26,218,294 of record NC_081767.1, on the reverse strand, counting down.
TACATTTTACAATATAATCATACAGAAAACAGTTGATTTTATGATCAAATAAATGTAGCCATTTCTTCTCAAAAAGATAAAAAATCTTACCGACCCCAAATTTTCAACATGGCCATACTATTTAAATTAACCTTAAATTATTGTAATCAAAAGCAAGTCATTTTGTGAAATATAAAACGTGAACAATACAGATTTTGTGTAAAATATGGCAGCAAGTTCAAAGAATTATCCTAATTCATTCTTAATAAATCTGTGGAGTATTTTAAAATGCCCCAGACCATGCTGATTTAAATTTGATTGATTATGGAAGTTCATTCATTCTCAAGCAGATTAAGGCCCAATCCCAATTCTATTTTATACCCCTTCCCCTACCCCTCCACCTACCCCTTCCCCTTGTCCCTTGAAGTGTCAAGGGGTAGGGGAGAAAATATTCCCCTAAGGATTGGGACACCACTACCATGACGTCACACGCCATCATTCGTCTAGCTCTTACAATAAACACATATACTGGACTATATAGATGACAGACGCGAATACATGCACCTTTCATATCTCTCTCTCTCTCTCTCTCTCTCTCTCTCTCTCTCTCTCTCTTTCTCTCTCTCTCTTTCTCTCTCTCTCTCTCTCTCTCTCTCTCGAATAGGCAATATTTGAGAAAATGGTGTAGCGATTTCTAATTATTGGGGGGATTAGCCCCCGTCAATGTCTACGTCAGTTATCACCCTGATCAGACATATACTGTGGCACTATCATGCAGTCTGTAATGATATGACGTTAGCAAACAGCGATTTTTTTTTTGCAAAAACATTTCTTTGAGTAACATGACCACTAATATGAACTCCCGATTGAATGTAACATAAAACAAATGATTTATTTTTGTTAAAATCTTTATTTATGCCAAAAAGCTTACATTTATGTGTCTTTTTGTTCGCTGTAGCAGCCATGTTGCCGAGATAATTCATACCCCTTTGCAGACATGGGGACTTGTGACTTGGTGACTTGGACTCGAGTCGACTCGAGTCGCTATTTTTAAGACTTGTGACTTGACTTGACAAAAAATAAAATACTTGAGACTTGACTCGGACTTGGAAGTTAAAGACTCGGGACTTGACTTGACTTGAGACAGGATGACTTGAATGACTTGAGTGTTAATCACATTATGTTTTCAGTTTGAATATAAAATATATAAATTATTTTTAAAAAATAAAATTGATTACTCAGCTGGAACGCAGGCTGAGAATCGCGTTGTCATGTCATGACATCATCAGTCATGCCCTCTCTACCTTACGCAGACCACGCCCACTTAGATCAGATATCACATCACATCAACATCTCAGCTTGAGGGGTAGCTACTGAGGGTCATCGCTTTTGTCGTCAATAATTCGCGCCTAAAAACGCGTGGAAATCTTTCTCGTTGTTTCCAAAGCGCTCGGGCAGTTACGCCCCTGAGGCGTCGAGCGTGTCGCACCGCGTGTGCGTCGCGACCGCGTTGCTTCCATTATGAGCGCGCATACCGGTGGCGCATACATGGTGGGATAGGCCACATCGTGCTCGGCTTGCAGACAAGACTCTCGAATCTTATATTTTGCAAGTGCAATACCTTGTAATAGAGGTAATGACTTACGGATGTACTCTGAGAGAGAGATTGTGTGTGTGTGTGTGAGAGAGAGAGAGAGAGAGAGAGAGAGAGAGAGAGTGAGTGAGAGAGAAACACACTCGTGCTTCACCTGATGAAGGAAACCCAAACTGAGTCTGACTCCAATCACAACCCCAACATTCAGAAACTAATTGACAAAAAGCTGAAGTATAATTATGATGAATTATGATCAAATGAATTTGAGCTCCAAACCAAACTCCAGTGTTATTCGGCCCTAAACAGAACCACAAAACTGGCAAATTACTTATCACTCAAGCAATTAAAAGAAAGACAAATCCTTTCAAAATATCGACTCCGTGATCATGATTTGGAAATAGAGATTGGTAGACATAAAAGATTCTGGCTACCGAGAGAAGAGAGGCAAACACTGTGAGCTGAATCAAACAGAGGATGAGAAACACTTCCTTCTTGTCTGCCCCAAATACAGCACTACAAGAGAAACATTCTTCCCACAGTTTGAAGCTTTGAATCCTTCATTCTTGTCTCTAAATGACTCAGAGAAACTACTCTATATACTTGGAGAGAATGAGACGGCAGTCACAATAGCTGCTAAATATTTATACACCATACACACCATACTAAAGGGATCATTTATTGTATTCAACTGTTTTATTTTATATTCTTAATTCTATATAATTACTATTATTAATATTAGAAATATTATCTGCTGCTGCTATTTTTATTGTATTTTATTGTAATCATATTTTATTCTGTATCTAAATGCTAAATTTGGCAATACTGTAACTCAAATGTCATGCCAATAAAGCAACTTGAACTTGAACTTGAACTTGAGAGAGAGAGAGAGAGAGAGAGGAGAAATGTAAGAAAGTTTAATGTTGTATGTAAACTGTGTTTGAGGGGAAGTTGTGGCCTAATGGTTAGAGAGTCGGACTTGCAATCGAAGGGTTGTGAGTTCGAGTCTCGGGCCGGCAGGAATTGTGGGTGGGGGGAGTGCATGTACAGTTCTCTCTCCACCTTCAATACCACAACTTAGGTGCCCTTGAGCAAGGCATCGAACCCCCAACTGCTCCCCGGGCGCCGCAGCATAAATGGCTGCCCACTGCTCCGGGTGTGTGTTCACAGTGTGTGTGTGTGTTCACTGCTCTGTGTGTGTGCACTTCGGATGGGTTAAATGCAGAGCACGAATTCTGAGTATGGGTCACCATACTTGGCCGAATGTCATGTCATGTCACGTCACGTCGTTTGAGAGAGGGCGGGGGGGGGGAGTGTTCAGAGAGGAGTCTGTTGGATGTTTAGCTGTTATTTGTTTTATGGACTCAATGTTGAAAATGTAAAACATTTCTGTTGGCAGAAGTGAAAAATAAATAATTTTATGAAGTTACAATTTTGTTTGATTCCATGATGTATTTTACTGAACATGAGTATTTACAATGCAAATCCAAATTATTTTAATTTACTGTTACTTATATCTTGTCTTTAACTTTAAAGGTTAAAATTACAATAATAAGGTGACTTGACTTGGACTTGACTTGACTTACTACAGGACTTGACTTGACTTGACTTGACATAACTTGTGACTTGACTTGACTTGACTTGCCCAAGAAAAAAATACTTGGGACTTACTTGAGACTTGAAGGTTAAGACTTGAGACTTACTTGAGACTTGCACATGTGTGACTTGGTCCCATCTCTGCCCCTTTGTTTGAAGTGTGGTCCCGAAAAATCTTCGTTTGAAGGGCTATCTGGTCCTTCCCCTTCCCCCTACCCCTCCATCCAAAAGAGAATCGAGACACCCCTACCCCTTCACGTGGACGCGCGAAATGAAGGGGTAGGGGAAAGGGGAAGGACTAAGGGGTAGAATTGGGATTGGGCCTAACATGCCTAAAATAGAGCTTTGTATCTTACTAATTGCTTTGGGGTCTGGAGAGAGGTGGAAAGCAGCTGTGTCGAGCTCTCGTGCCCAGAGGATGTACAGATGTACAACTTGTGTGAGGAGTAGTTTATTTTATATAAGCGCCAGTATAAACCCACTAATTAACAGGCCGGCAAATGGAAACTTTCTAGTAAGTTAACATCAATACTGTGAGTGCTGGACATATAAAGATGACCTGTTGACAGTGCCATTTATTAATGGCACCCTAGAAATGTGTAGGGTGCCATTAATTATCCTTCCAAAGTAAAGCTCAAATAAACAACAAGCCGAGTTATAAAGAGAGACAAATTGCTCGATAGTACAGGCCAAGGTGAACTCAACACATACATGCACACTCTGAAATTCTGTTACAAAACCTATTGAGCGGTCTTGCCCTACATAGCCAGCTGCCTTAGAAGGCAGTATCCCAAATGAAATAAAATGGTTTGGAACATTGACATCAATTCTGTGTCACACAAACAGAAATTAATGAAAGATTCTACTCCAACAGAGTATAAAATGTTGGGTGAAGTAGTCCATTTGAATTAGACTGAACTATTTTTGTCAATAGTTAAAAAGATGAGATATTAGAGTATCTATCTATCTGCTGTATATGTTAAAACACAGAGGCTTGTATATCTCCAATATTTTTTTTTTCAGCAGATTTGTTTAAAAAAATATGCAAAATATGTGGTCTTAACTTAAAATGTCCCTAAGGTATTTTAGAAGGCAGCATAATTGTTCTAACCTTTAGTGCAGTGATGAATGCATATTGAAATGCTGCCTATGTAGGCATCTCTAGGTTTTGAAACAGAAACTCATGCTCACGGATGATAACAATGCATTACTTACAGTTTTCTGTCAAGCTTGGTAAGGAATCCCTGCTTGGCGTATTCTAAAGAGAGAAGAAATACAAGAAATCAACAGAGTTTATGTCCCTAAAAGAGAAAGAAGAGAGAGAACAGCCAGGAAGTAAAACACTGAAATATAGTCTATGCAAAAAAAAAAAAAAAAAGAAAAAAGAAAAACACTGCAGAGTACACGCGATTATACAAAGTATGCATGGCTTTCTCACTTTACTGAATTATTTTAAAGGAATCTTGATGCGATTGATGAATGTGTTTATAAATATACTTGTAGCTAACTACGTGAGGAATGTGTGCTTGCAATGCATTAGTCAAGCATTTGCATGTGATTGGCTAAACATTTCACAAACTTTAGATGGAAATATGTACAGTTGCAATATGGACATGAAATACTGATTGTAAGAATAAAATAAAATAAAGTGGAAAAAAGGGATATGACTAGCACAGTTAAGCAAGTTAATTATGTAGCTTAGCTATAAAATATAGAAGAGTATTTTACTAAAGATTGACAAGGATGACACAAACACACATACGTATGCAAGCTGTTAAAATTAATTAAGATTAAATATGATGTTTATGAAATCATAAAAAGAGGACTGGCTGCTTCCAAGCAAGATCAACAAACATATTATTGTTCTAAGTGCCAGGCAATATTAGAATGCACAGTTCACTAAACCTGGTAATAAAGTTTTAGAACCCATGAAGTCCTATTTTATAACAGTGATGTGGTTACATGTTTAACACAGAAGGATATTACAGAAATGTGTTACTTCCTGACCTATTACACAGCTATTAAAATAGTTTCGTTTTGGTTATAATAGAAACGTTGTCATATTTATTTTTGTTTCCTTATTAAGTTAATTTAGAAATATGTTTGGAACACTTTGTGTTTGGTAATTTCAAGTTCTTTTTTGTTTTTTAATGGAACGAGCAAACGGCAGACAGTGAGTTGAGCATAGTGTTTGATCAGTTTAGCCTTCTCAAACCAACACGACTTGCCCTAAAATAAACAGACATAATACTCATACGTTCCACGGCATTAATTTAAACATTTAACCTAAATAAATGAGCACTGTAAGGTGCATATCCAATCGTTTGTGTGGAGAGTGGGCGCTTTGCAGGACATGGAGGAGACAGCTTGCTTTTATTTTTAATGATAGTAACAACTTAAAAACACGGCATTCAGAACTGAAAAGGCTCTTGTATTTGTGTGCACTCACAATATCAACAAAACCTTATGCGTTTGTAAAATAAGGAAAACAAACAGGATACGATTTCTATCTTCTTGGGCCCGGTTCCCCGATAACGCTCACTCTTAGCGCGCTAAGAAGACCTCGAAAGATATATCTTACCAAAGTTATTTATGTTCCTAAGTGTTTTCCCCTAAGTGTCCCTTAGGAAGCTTCTTAACACGCTGCTTCTTACATCCGACGTTACAAGAGCGCTGTCCAGAGTGAGGGTGCTGAATTAGTTGGCATCGATTGCTCAGGAATCGATTTTCCACTTCACGCGAAGGTGCATTACAGCGTTAAGAAAGACAACACGTTCTATGCAAATGAAACATTCATCAAATTATTACAGTAACATTTATTTTAACATAGTTTACGTTATCAGTAAATATAGACTATAAATTAAATTATCAAATGGTCAGTAATATGTTCACACGATATGTTGTGAATCTCTCGCTAATCATCCACCCTCCTTATCCCGTTTGTGTGACTTGTGCCGCTTCTTGACGACTCATAAAAATTCTATAATACACTTGTATATTAAAGGCAGGGTAGGTAATACATGTATAAACAACTTTCTTCCAAATTTGTTTAAACTTTCTATATATATCAATGCATAATTAAAATGTAAGTACTCTGATAAGAGTATAAAAATCGAGTGACTCTAGACCGTTTAATCTGTATTAAACACAGCTCATTATTTCCATTTCGGGACGAAACATAGGATTGGCTTAGGCGACTGTCACTCTCTCGCAACCATGGCAACTACCCTTTTGCCACACATGACCTGCCCACTTGCGCGTGCACGTTTGATTTGAGGAAACAGCATGTTTGATTCAACAGGCACGGATCCTAGGAATACCAAAACAATGGCAGAGAAACAGCAAGCAAAATTCACAGTACCAGCCTATGCAGTAAGTGAAGGCAAACCAGGCAAAAAAAGGAAGACAGTAACAGTACAAGAAAAGGCAATAAACAAAAAGTCTTTGGATAAACAAAGAAATAAAACGCGAGTTAAAATCGGCGTGGCTTTCCAGCGATGGCGAGAACTGAGGGAACTCAAGGGGCTGAAAAGTGACTCCTTGATGGCTTTATTTCTGCTGGACAGGTAAATCTTTCTTTTTGTATTTTGATCATACATATTTTTTTCATGAAGCATGTGTCATTAGCACACGTAGCTGCGTAATATAGCTAACATAACATTACTTAGCGAGCCATAGTAGAGGCTTTGGAAGGAGCCCAGAAGGGAGGGGGTGGAGTGAATGGAAATAATGAGCTGTCTTTAAAACAGTCGTGAGAGGTCTACAGTCACTCGATTTTTATACTTTCTTTTTCAGAGTACTTACATTTTAATTATGTATTGATATATAAATAAAGTTTAAACAAATTTGGAAAAAAAAGTTTTTTATAAATTTTTTACCTACCCTGCCTTTAATGGTAAGGTACTTTACAATCAGAATTGATTGGCAAGCAGCTGCAGTTACTTCTCTTTAATGCGTTATTGATTGCAATTGGTTTATGTTTTTAATAAAAAGCAACCTACAATGAACAGAGAAAGAGAGAGTTAGATACAAAATATGCTGGGGAAGCAACGTAAAAAAGGGCATCCAGCTTTTTGTCAGAGGAACTTGAAGTTTTGCTGGACCTTGCCACCGGGTCAGAGATCACACCCCTATGGTCCACTATAACCTGCACGTTTATGGCCGCGTATCCCTTTCGCGATAAGTAGCCAGTCTGGACGCACCTCCACACAGAGGTCTTGATTAGGCCGTAGCCCTCTCCCATGACCTCGATTAATCGCTCTGTAGCAAAAAAAAAAAAAAAAAAAAAAAAAAAAAAAAACCTTGCGCTGGCTTCAGGGCTTAAAGCAGAATTCCGCCGCGTTAGCCTGGCAAGCACAGGTCTGAGAAGGTCCAGCAGCTCCATAATGAGTTGTCTTGGGAGGCAAATTTTTTTTTATATAGCCACGTCAGGCAAAATGTCAAAAGGGCTTAAGTTTTGCAGAATAAAAAAATTGACATGGACTAAACGGCTCCGCGTCCGGCTCCGTCTCAATACAAGGACACGTTGGATCGCTGCCATAGTTGGTCGCTTACTGGACACAACCGTGATTACCCATTTATAGATCTTAGCCATTTAGAGCCAAATTGTTTGCCAGATTTTAATTATTAAAAAATTGATTGCCAATTCGCTTTAATTACATTACGAAAAAGCCTAGGCTAATTACCACCATATTAGTTCTGATACCACATCAAGTCAACTTCATAAATAGGCCTGTATCCATTGCGAACATAATTTATTATTATAAAATTATTATAAAATAACATAAAATCATTGTTGAGCCACAACATTGTCAACATACCATAGTTTGACTTGTACTTCGCTGCGCTGGTTTCTAAAGACTGCTGTACAGTAGCGTCATGAGCTCAAACAACGCTAAGAGAGAGCTACGAATGGTCCAGACCAACCTTACGAAAGTATGACTTACAGAAGATATACTTAGCGTACGAACGTGTCGGGAATCGTGCCATAAGGTTAAGAGAGAGGTTAAGGAATAGGTTAAGAACTACTTAGCGATAAGAACGTTTTGGGGAACCGGGCCTTGGTCTTGAGCAGGAGCGCTTCATCGACATGCATAAATATATCTATGCTTTTTTGCGTTTTAAATTACTATTTTAAAACGAAATAATTCCAATCGAAAACAAAAACTCTTTCATTATGTAATCCTAAAGATGCATTTCTCTCTAAAGGCATGTACAAAGAGGAGGCAAGTCAGTATCGTCAAATTCATTTTTGCAACATTGACTCAGAAGACATTATTTTATTAAGAAATAATTCAAATATCTCGACATTTCGTTTGTTTGTTTTATTTATTTATGTTTTGTTTGTTTGTTTTTGGGCCGCTGTGCCAAAAATTGTGTTTAGATTCAGTAGCGTATAAGGCAACATTTTGTGCCACGTTGAAAAATAACTGAATAAATAAGATAAACATCATAATATTTTAAGAAAAAAGTCAAAATTACGATAATAAATGATAAATATATTACATATATAATAAATATATACAATAAATATATTACATTGTGAAGTAATAAAAAGTCTGTGGCATCCATTAATTTTTTTTTTTACTAACTCTGATTGATCGATTCATGAGACATTCGTTTGTATTAAACTGTTTTGCTCGGTTTCCAGTTAACGATTGATCTTAAGCGTAATTTTGCGATCGTTCGTTATTGTTTCACGTGCGTTTCCCAAAAATGCACTTAACAGTCACAGCTGTGCTTTATACTTAGGAGTCGCTCTCCGTTTGTCAAGTTCTGAAATGTCACCTAATAGAATGACTCTTAATTGTAGTACACGATCGTTTATTGACGTTAACCTAATGCTGCGTTGACAACTTGTATATAATAACTATTATACAAAACAATATTATATTATAGTCTATAATATTATACTTTACACATATATATATATATATATATATATATATATATATATATATATATATATATATATATATATATATATATATATATATATATATACATACATATACATATGTATATATAGGCCTATATATATATATATATATATATATATATATATATAATATCATATACTTTATATATTTATATATAATGTTCGGTAAAAGAAAAAAAAAAGAGAGACTTTATTTCCAGGTCTAATACACAGGTTCAGAAAGTCATTAACATATTTTTTCCCCCAGTCTTTGAAGCATTTCCCACATTACTTCTTTTATTATTTTTTTCTGTCATTTAATTTAAATGTGTATTTCTATTTTTTCTGCCCTTTTAAATTATTTCATTTATAAATTAATAGAAAAATAAATAAAGAAAACGACGATAAAGTGTACAATAAAGCACAATTAAATCCTTATATTATAATCACATTTCACTTGAATCAAGTTGGTGTACTTGTCCTGCAGGTGATCACATAAATCTGGGCCCGGTTCCCCGATAACGCTCACTCTTAGCGCGCTAAGAAGACCTCGAAAGTTGTTTATGTTCCTAAGTGCGTTCCCCGAAGTGTCCCCTAGGAAGCTTCTTAACACGCTGCCTCTTACGTCCGACGTTCCATAGGCGCTGTCCCGAGTGAGGGTGCTGAATTAGTTGGCATCGATTACTTAGGAATCGATTTTCCACTTCACGCGATGGTGCATTACAGCGTAAAGTAACACAACAAGTTCTATGCAAATGAAACATTCCTAAAATTATTCCAGTAACATTTATTTTACATAGTTTAAGTTATCAAAAAAAATATAGACTATAAATTAAATTATCAAATGGTCAGTAATATGTTCCCACGATCTGTTGTGACGGTTAGAATCAGAATCAGAATCAGAATCAGAATCAGAATGAGCTTTATTGCCAGGTATGTTCACACATATGAGGAATTTGTTTTCGTGACAGAGCTCCGCAGTGCAACATAACAGCGACAGAACAAAAAACACAATAAGGAATAAAAAATACAAAAAAATACAAATAGGTGGGTAAGGATTGACAATATACAAATTGACAATGTATGGCAGGTATATTAAAAAGAGCATTTATGTATGTACATGTATATTATGTGGAAAAATTGTAACTGTACGCTAAGTATGTGTGTTTGGATAAATAAGTGTATGTGTATATAAATATAAATATAAGTAGTATAGTGTGTTCCATGTATGTACATGTATATTATGTGCAAAAGATTTACGTATACGCTAAGTATGTGTGTTGGATAAAAAGTGTAGTGTATATAAATATAAATAGTGTAGTGTGTCCCACAGTTATTATCAGCTGTTCATAAGATGGATTGCCTGAGGGAAGAAACTGTTCCTGTGTCTGGTCGTTCTGGTGCTCAGTGCTCTGTAGCGTCGACCAGATGGCAACAGTTCAAAGAGGGAGTGTGCTGGATGTGAGGGGTCCAGAGTGATTTTAACAGCCCTTTTGCTCACTCTGGATAAGTATAGTTCTTGAATAGATGGGAGGGTTGTACCGATAATTCGCTCAGCAGTCCGGACTACCCTCTGTAGTCTTCTGAGGTCCGATTTAGAAGCTGAGCTGAACCAGACAGTTACTGAAGTGCAGAGGATGGATTCGATGATGGTGGAGTAGAACTGTTTCAGCAGATCCTGTGGCAGGTTAAACTTCCTCAGCTGGCGAAGGAAGTACAACCTCTGCTGGGCCTTTTTCACAATGGAGTCAATGTGAATGTCCCACTTCAGGTCCTGAGAGATAGTGGTGCCCAGGAACCTGAATGACTCCACTGCAGTCACAGTGCTGTTCATGATGGTGAGTGGGGGGAGTGCAGGGGGGTTTCTCCTGAAGTCCACGATCATCTCCACTGTTTTGAGCGTGTTAAGCTCCAGGTTGTTGAGACTGCACCAGACAGCCAGCTCTTTAACCTCCTGTCTGTAAGCAGACTCGTCACCGTCCTGAATGAGGCCGATGAGTGTGGTGTCATCTGCAAACTTCAGGAGCTTGACAGAGGGGTCCTTAGATGTGCAGTCATTAGTGTACAGGGAGAAGAGCAGTGGGGAGAGAACGCAGCCCTGGGGAGCTCCGGTGCTGATTGTACGGGTGCTGGATGGGTATTTTCCCAGCCTCACTAGCTGCTGCCTGTCTGTCAGGAAGCTGTTGATCCACTGACAGACGGAGGTGGGCACGGAGAGCTGAGTTAGTTTGGGCAGGAGGAGGTTTGGGATGATCGTGTTGAAGGCAGAGCTGAAGTCCACAAACAGGATCCTCACATAGGTCCCCGGTCTGTCTAGGTGTTGCAGAACATAATGCAGTCCGATGTTTACTGCATCGTCCACAGACCTGTTTGCTCTGTAGGCAAACTGAAGAGGATCCAGCAAGGGTCCAGTGATGTCCTTCAGGTGGGCCAGCACCAGTTTTTCAAATGACTTCATGACTACAGACGTTAGAGCCACAGGCCTGTAGTCATTTAGTCCTGTAATTTTGGATTTCTTTGGGATGGGGATGATGGTGGAGCGTTTGAAGCATGAAGGGACTTCGCACAGCTCCAGCGATCTGTTGAAGATCTTTGTGAAGATGGGGGCCAGCTGGTCAGCACAGGATTTCAGACAGGCTGGTGTAACACAATCTGGGCCTGGTGCTTTTTTCCTTTTCTGCTTCCTGAAGACCTGGCGCACCGCATCCTCGCTGATCTGTATTGCAGGTGTGGGGGAGAGGGGGGATGCAGGAGGTGTGAATGGTGAGAGCGCTTGATTGGAGAGGTGTTCAGGGTGGGTTGCAGGAGTTGTGAGTGGTGTGAACAGTTGTTTGGAGAGGCATTCAGGGTTGGTTGCAGGAGTTGTGAATGGTGAGAGCGGTTGATTGGAGAGGTGATCAGGATGGGTTGCAGGAGCTGTTAATGGTGTGAATGGTTGTGTGGAGAGGCATTCAGGGTTGGTTGCAGGAGCTGTGAATGGTGTGAACGTTTGTTTGGAGAGGCATTCAGGGTTGGTTGCAGGAGTTGTTATTGGTGTGAACGGTTGTGTGGAGAGGTGTTCAGGGCAGGTGATGGGTGTTCTTTCAAACCTGCAGTAAAACTCGTTCAGATCGTCTGCCAGTCGTTGATTTTCCACAGTGCTGGGGGGTGGTGTCTTGTAATTGGTGATCTTCTTTAGGCTTTTCCACACTGATGCGGAGTCGTTCGAAGTGAACTGAGTCCTTATTTTTTCAGAATAATTCCTCTTTGCCACTTTGATCTCCTTTTCCAGTGTGTATTTAGCCTGTTTATACAAGACATTGTCCCCCTTCACGTAAGCATCTTCTTTGGCCTGACGGAGCTGTCTGAGTTTTGCAGTGAACCACGGTTTGTCATTGTTGTAATTTAGTTGAGTCTTGGTAGGAATACACATATCCTCACAGAAACTGATATAAGATAGACGATAGACGAACCGGATATCCCTCGCTAAACTTCCACCCTCCTTATCCCGTTGTGCCACTTGTGCCGCTTCTTGACATTGGTTTAACGACTTCTAATAATTATGTTATACACTTTTATATTAATGGTAAGGTACTTTACAATCAGAATTGATAGGCAAGCAGCTGAAGTTACTTCTTCGTTTGCCAGATTTTAATTATCAAAAGTGATTGCCAATTTAAACGCTTTAATGATATTACGAAATAGCCCAATTACCACCATATTAGTTCTGATACCAAATAAAGTCAACTTCATAAATAGGCCTGTATCCATTGGGAACATATTTTATTATTAGTCTTAAAATGTCCATAACATAAAACCATTGTAGAGGCACAATATTGTCAACATACCATAGTTTGACTTGTACTGCGCTGCGCTGATTTCTAAAGACTGCTTCACATTGGCAGAGACTAGAGTCTTGAGCTCAAACAACGCTGAGAGAGATTACGAATGGTCCAGACCAACCTTACGAAAGTGTGACTTACAGAAGATATACTTAGCGTACGAACGTGTCGGGAATCGTGCCATAAGGTTAAGAGAGAGGTTAAGGAATAGGTCAAGAACTACTTAGCGATAAGAACGTTTTGAGGAACCGGGCACCTGTCTTATTACGATGCACTCAGGGCTTTACGATTACTCCAGAGCACCCCCAGTGGCGGATCTAGAAAATTTTGCATGGGGGGGCAAAGGGGTGGCAAGAGGTCTTGGCAGGGTGGCAGGGGTACATGGAATCCCTATATATGAATTGCTTTAAAAAAAAAACACAAAAACACTTTTAAACCATAGTAGTTATTGTTTAATCAAGCCCTTACACACTACAACGTTTTTTAATTCACAACACACACACCAGTTATGTTTAGACTACTTAATTCTATTGTATTTGTTATTTCCCCAGTTGTAACCTGGTTTCATTGCTGTGATATCTGAGAAGAATTGGATTTAATAGGACTGCATAGGCTTAGCTAATCAAATGATCGATCTCCTAACTGGCACTGTATTGTGTGTTGTAACGTAACAGCCCAAACTAAAATTGGGTATTTTTATTTAAAGTAATTAATTAATTTTTAAAGCGATTTAAGGGAATAAAGAAAAAGAAAGGCTTGTTGTATTAGTGAAATAATTGTAACTATTTGCAACTAATATTTTATTTTTAATTTACATAAATGAATCAAGGAAATTATAGCATATTTTCAATTCAAAAAGGCAAAATTTAATAAATAAATAAAAAAAAGTTGAACTTTTCTATTGTAAAACAGTCAAATATTAAATTATCTACTTACATTTTACCAGGCATTTGTTAACTTATTTAATAATTTTGACATTGATGAGCTAGACCGCTGAACTTTTAGTCTTCCTAACAACAAACAGAGCGTTGCGTAATGTAGTGCATCAGAGCAGCATCAATAATAATATCAAGTGAATCTCTTATCTGCATCTTAAGTTTATTGCCAATAATAATGACAGGTTTGCGAACGTGAACTCGGTGAACTCGCGCAAAACACATCTTCAGCACAGCGATTCATTTAAACGCCTCTGATTGGCTGATGTGATCAACAGACATGTCTGTGATTAGCTACAATGCTCAACGTTGCAAAAGCACGTCAAAAGTACCTTTAATGCAAAGGGAAAAATATAAATAAAAATGTAATATGCACTGTTCATGATTAGTTAATCGCGGCCGCTGTAATCTTATTCACATTTGTTTTTTCTGATGAATTGTTTTGCTCTGTGAGAGACAATTTAACAAAATATTCGGGGCTTTACTAAAAACTTTCGGGGCTTAAGCCCCATTAGCCCAGCCCTAGCGCTGCCCCTCAATATTTTATATTTTTTATTAAGCTGTTCTTGTCTTTACTAAAATCAAAATCAGGCTAATCAAAGAGAAGAGTGCTCTTACAAATCACGAGGGAGCGATTTGACCGCTGATTTTGCCTAACGTAATAGACTCGCTGTTTTTGCTGATGCTGAATCGTCTTTAGCATACAATACATTCATTACAAATGTAACTTTAAGTTAAACGTGTGTTTAAACTACACCTGGGGAAACTCACTTCACCTTCAGAGGATCTGTCCGGGGCAGCTCAGTCTCTGGTTGCAGGGCCACCGCACCGAATCAGACTCGCTGTGTGTATGAGCCAGACTGAGCGAACGTCGCTCTGCACGTTTGAATCAGGGATGTAACTAAGTATTTGAGGGGCAGGGGGGAAGGGCGAATAATACATTTAAAATTAAAATTAAACTTTTGGTAAATGTATTGGACATAGTGGTGGGTTGTTTTTGTAAGTACAGTTTTTGGATCATTAAAGTTAGGGGGGCAGCTGGGGGGGCAAGGCTCTAGAGTGGGGGGGGACACCTTAGATCCCAGATCCGCCCATGCGTAGATCTATAATGATTTTTCAAGTGCTACTTAAGTTACGATGCTTTTGGGAAACAGACCGTAATATTAAGATCAGTCGTACAATCGTTTTTACGAACTTCTTAGGCTTACGAAGCTTGGGAAACTCGGCCCTGATTTGTTTTTCAACATTTATCAAATATTCATGTTTGTTTTGTGCTGCAAATATTAAAAAGGAAAATATAATTCATTCATATGCAGCGTAAAAAATAGATGTTAATTGTTTGTATGTACAAGTGTTTTGCATATATGTCCGGGGTTGACTCGCTACACAAATTAAGATATTATTACCTTACCTTACTGGGGTAAGGTAATAATGCCCAGTAAGGTACAAACTTCTACAGTAGTACAAATAGGTTCTGTACTCATAAAACGAGGCATTGGAAAGTTAAGTACATCAGGAGTTTATACTAGTTAGTACAAACCAGAGCCAGTTTGTATAGCCAGTAGAAAAAATCCTTAACATTAAGCTCTGACGTTATTGTATTTAAACAAACATGAGATTTACATACCTCACAAATTCTGATAAACTTGGAGGTTCCTCTTTAAGGAGGTAAGGAACCCCAGGGAGGACACCTGCTCTTCTAAGTTGGTTAGAGCTCTGCAATGAACAACATTGTTTCAAATAAAAACTTGTAGTCATAAGCCACTTTTCCACTGTCAGGCCAGTGCAAGCAAGGGCAAACAGCATGCCAGGATGGGGCCAATAGAAAATTCAAGGAATAAACTGAATGGAAAATAATACATGAAATTACGTTCTCTAAAATTTGAAGCTGTTTTCCAATGCAAATATCAAAATTTTTCTTAAAGAGTTCACCCAAAAAAAGAAAGAAAGAAAATTACAATTTATTAAAGGTCCCGTTCTTCGTGATCCCATGTTTTAAACTTTAGTTAGTGTGTAATGTTGTTGTTAGAGTATAAATAATATCTGTAAAATTCTAAAACTCAAAGTTCAATGCCAAGCGAGATATGTTATTTAACAGAATTCACCTACAAAAAACGACCCATTTGGACTACATCCCTCTAGTTCCTGCAGTAATGACGTCACTAAAACAGTTTTTTGACTAACCTCCGCCCACAGGAATACACAAAAAAGGGGACGTGGCCTTGTTGCGCTACGACAGAGAAGAGGAAGAGTTGCGTTTGTGTTTGTCGCCATGTCGTTGGAACTCTGTTATTTACATCTCGGAGTCCAATCACCTTTGTTTGGCCTTCCCAGGGACGCTGTACTTTTAGATTAATGGTTACAATTTATGTTTTACTCGGTTCCCGAAAATTATAATCCACATGTAAAACTATGTGCAGCACATTTTGCTGAGGACAGCGAGCTTTTAATTTAATGCTGGATTCGCACAAAGATTATTCTTGAAAGATGGAGCGGTTCCCTCTTTGTCTGGAGAATGCGTTGTTTATGGACCACAACCGGTAAGTGTTTTTTTATTATTTAAATTGGTGCTTTTAACAGTTTCTGTAACTTATTACACAAAGGACAACGCTGTTTAGCTTTGTTAACTAGATGGTAGCGCTGTGCAAAAAAATCAAATGCGTTTTTCATGCGCATCTCGTCAGTAAAAGCGTTCTGTGATTATAAGTACATCTCCAGCACGTGCGTTCAGATAAGGATTGCCAGGTTTTCAAAACAAATCCTGCCACTTGCTTCTCAAAACTACTCCAAAACTTGCCCAATCTCATTTCCAGGAGGGCAGCGTGCGCTAAGCTGCTGTCGAATCACAACACAGGAACCTCTGGCACATTCAGAACTTGTTACGTATTTCTGAAGGAGGGGCTTCATAGAGCAAGGAAGTAATCAGTCCGTTTTTATGACAGTGAAAACAGAGGTATACAGATAAGTGAATTGTGTGAAAAATACTGTTTTTTTACACGCGAAACATGAACACATGTTATATTGCACGCTGTAAACACAATCAAAGCTTCAAAAAAACACGAAAAATGTGACCTTTAATCTCCCTGCTGTCATTCTATTCCATAAAAAAGTGTGTTTCTTCATGACACGAATGAAGATATTTAACCCAAATCTCTGACACCCAAGAAAGCATTAAATCAATCCATAGGAATGGTGCCGATTAATCTACTTTTTGGGCCAAACTGTTCGGTGAATTGTAAGGAGCAGTTTCAGTTATATTTCCACTTGAACTCCGTTAGGCATGGTCTGATGAACTGTTCTTGATCCAGAATGTTGCTGCTCAGGGTTGGTTGTTTGTATTTTGCCTAGCCACCAGTTTCTCTGTAGCTGGCTAACATGCTATTTGAGTGAAGTAAGCTAGTTAATGCTAAAATTAAAAGTAATAATTAATCTTTCATAACATGGGTGCTGTTTACATCAGGTACGATATCTTAATTATTTCATTACTAAGGCAATGACTGACGCATTTATGTTGCATTTAAAAGAGCTCTGTTAACAGTCCAACAGTGAAAAATTAAACCATATCCATATTGACACAGAATGGAATGGTTAAGCATTGAGAATTAAAAATGATTTGGCCTGACAGTGAAAGTCGCCTCAAGTCTTCAAAAGAGACATGATTACTATATGACCAACTGTCTAAAGTTTTGGGTAAATAGACATTCCGTTAAAGGACAGAAATTTCTCGGATTTCACTAAAAATGTCTTTATTTGTGTTCTGTAAATAAACAAAAGTCATGGGTGAGTAAATGATGACATGAATTTCATGTTTGGGTGAACTAGCCCGATGGCATGGCAGTGTAAGCAGGACAGATAACACTGAAAACTGATCATCCACATTTCCCTGCTAATATTGTTTTTATTTGGTTTAATACAGTTGTCTGATGTTGGTGAAGTCTGGGCACTAGTGTCTGTTGGCTTGTTGACTATCACTAGCCGTGTTTTCCACTGTCTAGCTTAAACCGGGTGTGCTAGTGCATGCTAGGGCCAGTCGCGTTTCCACTGTCACTTCCGGGGCTTGATCGTGCCTTGTCGGGGCTTCCTTGTGGCCAACGGCCCGGGCTTTTTAGCCCGACGAAAACCTTGGGCCAAAGCTGGCCAACTTGGACTAGAGGCATGGTCAAAGTGAAAGGTCGAGCTTTCTCTGGTAAGCGAGTATTATGTTGTGCAAAGAATTCCAACTAAACTTAAAATGGAGAATCGCCAGTACTGGTCTGTGGAAGATACCAGGGCTCTTCTTAGCATTTGGGCAGAGGACAATGTACAATGCCGTTTTGACGGGATCTGCAGGAATGAAGATGTAATGAAATACATCATTGCTGAACTCGCAAAGTTAAGTATACAGCGCACTATGATGCAAGTTCGAGAGAAATTAAAGAAATTACGGGCACAGTATAAAGTCATAAAAACACACAATGGACAAAGCGGTGCCCAGAGAAGGTCCTTTCCATGGTTCGACATAATGGACGGTGTGCTGGGTCACCATCCCTGCGTTAGTGGAGAGACCACTCGGGATACCATGGCAGCTGCTGTAGTCAGTCAGTGAGTGAATTTACCTTGCTAGCAACCCAACATAACATGCGAAACAGATAAAAATATGCTAGTGACTGACATGCATGTGTACTTATGTCTTTTTAAAAAATGTATTTGTGTGTGTGTTAGAATTGGAATCTCATAGTGATTTCTTGGAGTCTGAAGTTGAGCAGGGACCATCTACACCTCCGCAGCTAACATCTACACCTGTTATGCTACTATAATCAGATTCCATCAAAGCATGATTGCATATTTGTATGTTTTCTTACCAGTAAGTAATTATAGCTAAATGTATATTTATTGTAGAGAGACATGATGTTCCCCAAGATATTACAGTAATCAGAGGGGGATCACATCGCTTTCCACAAAGGACCAGAACAGGTAATTTACAGTGTCATGTACCTGCTGAATCGCTCAAACCATCCTAGATGTGGAGCTTATTGTTCACGTACTTTTCTCCCCTTTTCTGTATTTCAGAAAGTTGCAAACGTAAAGCTGCTAGTTTGGCACCAAGGGAATTTTTGCAGTGTATGCGTGACATAACACAGCAACAGCTGGAAGAAGAGCGGGAGTTGAGAAGGGAAGAAATGAACAAAGACATGATGATGAAAAGAGAGGAGCTGGATTATGAGGCACGACTCAGACGTGAAGAGATGTCTCAGAGAGAGAAGGAAGCAGATGCTTTTGCTTCTGTGTTTGCACATTTGGCAGCAGCTCTACAAAAAAGTAGATGAACACTGCACTTGTTTTTGTGTTCTGTAAAGCAAACCTTTTCATATTACTTGTTTCTTATTTTTAATTTTTCTTTTAAATATTTTTTTTATCTAAATACTATATTGCACAAACATTTTAAAGCACCTTTGTATTTATTAGCTGATACAAATTTCATATATAAATAAAGTTATATGTTTGCTGTTTTCCCAGAGACTATTTAAAGTTATTGCATAAGGGGCACAATGTCCAAAATATAAACATTATTGTTGAATGTAAGCATTCATTTGTTTTAGTACATATCAGTTCACAGTGCACTTACTCATGTCAGAACATAAAGCTTTTTTTTTGTAAATAACAAGCAAATGTCAAAATGATAAATGTAAATGTGAGAGCATAAAAATCTAAAAGACATAAAATCATAAATATGTGTCTGAGATTTTCAAACCGTTAATCACCTGCTATGCAAAAAAGGTGCTATTCAAATAGAATCACATTATCAGGCAGATATTGATGCGGACAATTATACTGTTTTGATGGGCACATTACTTAAATGGCTCTGATGGGCACCTTTTGTTTCTGTGTAAATCAGGTCCTATTCATTAAGAGTTCTATACACTATGAACTATTGTTAAAGACAACTACACATAGTGAAGGGAACATTATTTAAATGAATGTCTGATGAGTGCC
This sequence comes from Carassius carassius, assembly GCF_963082965.1. Taxonomy (NCBI): domain Eukaryota; kingdom Metazoa; phylum Chordata; class Actinopteri; order Cypriniformes; family Cyprinidae; genus Carassius; species Carassius carassius. The sequence continues at coordinate 26,198,482 of NC_081767.1, read as the reverse complement.
TTTTGTTTTTGGTCAAATGCAAATATGCTCCCATACAAATATCAGAAATATCTGACAATGTATACGTTTGTTTACATCATCATGAAAAAACACATAACAAACAACACTTACACTTAATGTTATTACACTTCTGTACCTAAATAAAGACATAAAAAGGTTAAACTAGAAATACAAGTGTGCAGTTAAGATGTCAACATCTTAATTTGTTAATTTTGTTAATTTGAAAGCAATTTGTTTCACGAGTTCACCCTTACATCTAATCTGAAAGCGAATAGTTAGCATATTTTGGCGTGCTGTCCTGAGGCAGGGGTCCGGGCAAGGAGCATAGCCCGAACCCAAAGAACTCCCCTATCCCTAATTTGGGAGAAAATAGATTAGAAGTGAGGAGTTGGGGTGGAGGAGGGATGCCGAAACTGTCGTAGGACAGGAGGAAGGAAGGCTGGATATATATACACTTGTTGTGCTAGTTAAGATGGTTAAACGAGATGCACCTGTGCCAGATTGGATGATTATCTGATCGTGCTCCTCCCGAACTTTGTTAACAAAACCCCATTTCACGAGTTCACCCTTACATCTAATCTGAAAGTGAATAGTAAGCATATTTTGGCGTGCTGTCCTGGGGGAGGGGCCTTTTTAAACTGCCTCCAGAGCGGATAAATTTGGGATGCTGTTTTCCCATTGTAGTATGGACTGTGGAAACAGAGGCTTTTGAAAATGATGAAGCATGTTTAGTTTGAAAAACATTGTACCAATATACATGTCTATAGCAGTAACGTTAATTGCAGTTATGTGTTATTTAAATTCAAGCGGTTTCTAAAGTTATTTACTTTGCATGCTTTTCATATTACAGTCCTAAAAAGACAACAGAAATTTTACTCACACTTGCTGTCCTACGGCAAAACACGAGGGTAGTTGCGTTTTAGGCAAATTCTGAGAAATCAGAAAATGGTGAAATATGTCCCTAAATAAATTGATCCTGCCAGAATAATTGCATGAAACTTATGTCTGTATCATCTCAGTGAGGTTTAAACATGCACAGTAAGGCAAATGTAATGTCTTCAGACATTTCAGTGTGGATGACAACTCTTGCTTCATGGTTAAAAGTGGCATCGTCATCCGACAGAGTTATGTCATCATGTCGTTTAACAAACTTTAGCCGTGAAACCTGCATTTAGCGTCTTCACCTGCAAATGTATTGATTTGCAATGCACTAATGGTGGAAATTATGATTCTTTCAAGAGATTCGTTCATTTTCAGTTCGTTCACCAAAATGATTCGGTCAGTGACCATTTCTTCGTATTACACAAAATACGCCAGCAGGTTGTGAAAAAGTGTCATATGTGTTATGTCTTAAGTCAACGAACCGATTCACTTGTTACAAAAACTGATTTGGCTTTATTAAAATGTGTGCATAATCGCATTCAATATATAAAGTCTATTTAAGTTGTTCAGATGAACAAAGCATGAGGTTTTCTTGCATAATTAGCATTTTAATTGTTTGGTCAGACAGTTCATATATTAGCCTATATATTCACATTCATAAGTCGGGTATTAAACGTGGAATTATGTTTTGTATGCTAGATATGAAAACACGCATATGTGCACAGTACCTATAACTGTGCTTTGCATTTTGCAAGGTTGACATGCTAAATGGCCAACTGACCCGGTTTACTCTCATTAATTTTGTTTACGAACGAGATTAAGCTATGTACCAGTTCATTTCATTCATGAACGACATGTATCCGTTCATTCAACTCATTCACGAATGACATCGATATCAGTTCAGTCTTTTCATCCACGAACGACAAGTGTCAGTTCATTCAACTCGTTCACGAACGACATGTGTGCTGGTTAAGTCATTTCCCTCACGAACGAGATCTCTAGATCTGAAACTCGCTCAGTGAAGGGCATATTCGTTCAAAAATCACATGCTTTGTCACATGTCATACTCGAAGGCTATTGGCTCGAGGTTGAGTAACTCTTTGACAGGATGAAGCAGTTCACGGAGCTACCCGGTTCACCGAGCTGCGCATGTGCTGCTAATAGCGCCGCGCTGCTGTGGAGGGAGGAACTTCAGTGAACGAGAAATATGAGTCAGTGGATTATGTGAACAAGAACAATTCGTTCACGACCAACACATCACTACAACACACGGTCTTCGCCGCTAGTGGAGGCAGCCTCAAACTGCGCCACGGCTGGAAAAGCCGCGGTGACAGGTTGAGCCGCGACCGGAAGCAAGAGAGGCTTGCTGCGGTGAGAAATGGGGTGCGGCCCAGGCAGTTTGAAAGCCTGCTGCTGCTTCGATCCAACATTCAAAGAGAGCCCGGTCTTGGGCGGGATGATCTTGTTGGCGAGCTCGGGGCTTTGCACGGTCTATTGGCCACAACGTGTGGCTTGGCGAGAAGATCAGCTGACGCGATGACGCTTGTTGGTGCTCAGCGGCCGTGTTTGGTGGGGTAGGAGTGATCATGGGTCCGGCAAAAATGCGGCAGATCTGAAAAATCCTTGGTATAGATCTCTTCGTCGGAAGGAAAATTGGTGATAAGATGACTGTGATAAGATGACAGACAGAGCGAACTGAATGCTGATAGAGCGAACCGAATACTGATAAACCGCGAATACTGATAAACCGCCCATGCTGAAAAACTGTCGTAGGACAGGAGTTAGGAAGGCTGGATATATATACACTTGATGTGCTAGTTAAGATGGTTAGCTAAACGAGATGCACCTGTGCCAAATTGGATGATTATCTGATCGTGCTCCTCCCAAACTTTGTTAACAAAACCCCATTTGATGTAATACCAGTTGGATGAAAGATTTATGTGTAGGTCATTAAAACAGAGAAATCAAAGCTCCTTTTCAATTTATTTATTTGTAGCACACACAATGCAATGGCATCTCATAATTATTGTTGTTGAATAAACAACTGTTGCAGAGCACTTCTGACATCAGAACGGACATCATCTACATTACAAGGTGGGCGTTCAGCATCTTCATCATGGCCACCACCCCACTCTGGCACAAATCTATCCATGTATAATTCACATAGGTTGTGCAGTGTACAACATTTCTCTACCATATCAACAACAACATTTACATTGCAGTCGTTTCTTCCACTGTCCTTTCAACCTTCCGAATGCATGCTCAACCACACAACGGGCTCGACTTGTTCTCATGTTGTATAGTTCTTGACCCTCTGTAAGCCAGCCATAACAACCATTTCTGCAATGGGTAAGCAGAGTCACCAAGAATAAAGTAGCCTACATCAGTTCCACAAATATTTTTTACTCTGCCAGAGAAAGCATTACTGTCTGTGGCCCAAGCCCAAAGGCGTGACTTTTTGAGGATGCTAGCATCATGTTCCCTTCCTGGCTGTCCAACATTCAGGTCCCAGAACATCCCTTTACCATCTACAACTGCTTGTAAAATGATGGAGTGCCAGCCTTTACTGTTGGGAAAGTCATATTGGTATTGTGGAGGATTCAAAATAGGGAAGTGAGAACCATCAATAGCACCCACACACTGTGGAATTCCAAACCTCTCGTCAAAATAATCTGCAATCCCAGACAGTTGGGCTTGATCAGGTGTTTTAATCAATTTTGGGTGAAGTATTGCAATCACAGCCTTGCAAAAGTCATGCACACAGCGGCAAAACAGAGGTCCGACTGACAGCAAACAGGTTAGCGGCTGTCCTGTTCTCAGTGGTTGAAGCATGTTTATACAATGCAATAGCTACCCGTTTCTCCAGAGGACTGCATAGCCGGTTTGATGTGACTTGTCACTGTAGTGCAGGCTTCAGAGTTGTACAAATGTATTTGAATGTTTCTCTGGAAACTCTGAAGTCCTCCTGCCACGGCTCATCTGTAAATCATTGAGCAGTGTTTTCCCACCAGTCACTAGTTCGGGGATAGGTCCACACCTCTGAGGTACGGGTGTATTGGTGTAGTAGTATTGATGCATCATCTGATAAATAATAGAATGAAAGGTAAACATTAATTATCCAGTTATGTTATATATCTACAGATGTATATAAATGTCAAAACATAAATAGATCCATCATTTGAAGGATAATCTAAAAGGTAAACAATACATCCCTAGTTATGTTAAATATCTGTTTAAATATCTGTTCTACAGGAGTCTGTTAAGCTGTGACGTTGATAATTTGTGGCGCGAGCTTCTTGGGGAAAAATCAGCAAGTGCAGTGTTGGGAAGACGTGCTTAGTCCATTTGGCCAGCTTCTTCCAGCGAATCCGTGCATGTGGTGATGAATTACCGGCAGTGGAGTTGAGGAGGGAAGGATTATACATCGGAGATACCACTTGAAAGATAAGTGTTCCACTTTGTGTTGTGAGGAAAAAAAAAAGGAGACCGTAGAGGAACATCCTTGACTGTGTTATCAGGAGTAAAGCTGTGTTTCACTAGATGTCCGCCATCGACCTGCATGGAAATATCTCGCTGGACTTAGTTTTGAGAATTGGAGTGATACTGCGGTGTCTGCTGAACTTTGCACGATTAATGAGTGATATTGCGGTGATTGCACGTGTGGGGCAAAGTACAGCGTTTGCAGTGAGGGAAAGAGTGCAGCAACAACGTGTCAATGGACGGAGGATCCAAGCATCTAAGTTGAATGCAACCACAGTCTAAAACGCTATCTTCTATGCTGAGCCACCACAGCTGAACGCCCATTTCTAAAGCGCTGTCTTCTATGCTGAGCCACCACAGCTGAACGCCCATTGTGAGTGCTCTCTCTTGAAGTTACATTGAACGTTCTGAAGGTCTCCTCTCTTTATGCTGTTGCATTGATGCCTATATGCTGAGTCACCACAGTCTAAAGCGCTGTCATCTATGCTGAGCCACCACAGCTGAATTCCCATTGTGAGTACTCTCTCCTGAAGTTACACTGAATGTTCTGAATGTCTCCTCTCTTTATGCTGTTGCATTGACACCTATATGCTGAGTCACCACAGTCTAAAGCGCTGTCCTTCTATGCTGAGCCATCACAGCTGAACGCCCATTGTGAGTACGCTCTCTTGAAGTTATACCGAGCAGCCTGAAGGTCCTTCCTCTTAAGCTGTATGCTTTGAAGCCGCAGTCTCGCGCCACTACCTTCAAGAGCCTTGTCCCCTACGTCGAAGCACCACCATTGAAGGCCTGACCTGACTACCCGAACTACGATCTCTACCTACCTGAAGCGGTGACCCGAGTTCGATCCAGAAGCCAGAGTGTCGGCTCCCCGCATTCTTCGAAGAGGTGTACAGCCCGAGTCCAGAGCCCGAGGCCGTTCCTGTGGTGCATTGATCCTGAAACACAAAAGCCGAAGAATAGATGATATAGCTACATACCCACATTGACGCTGTCCCGAGCCTCCCGTAGTGCCGTTTCTGCCCAAGCCGATGATCCTTCCCGGCCGCGGTCCAGGCTGACCCTGTGGAACAGATGCTTAACGTTCGGGCATTCACTCTCGTCCAACTGCTGCTGTGGAATTAGTGCCGCCACTTTCCTGTCCTTCCCTTGTTGGTTCCGGCCCGTCCTCGGAAGAATTCCCGCCTCCTGTAGTGGTGCCTAGCCCGTCTAGCCGAATCCGGATCCTGGGAAGTAGAAATCAACGGTAAATAGTACCTCCATCGAGTCCCCTGCGCCCACCCCTTCGTAAAAGACAGAACGGCCACAAGGAGTGAGGATCTGTGCCACTGTGCTTGAGAGCTTTTCCCCCAGTGACATACTTGCCCACCAACGGACCTGACCTTGGTGTCCAGATACTTACCATCCGTCCACATTCAGAGCAGTCTCCAGTTTTAGAATTATTTAGATAATAAAGTCTTTTAAATTGTTACTCTGTTGTCTGTCGTCTCTGGGCTGTGGGGTAGCTCCTCGGAAGGGCACTGCCAAGGGGTTAACGGGGAGGTCGGTCGGCACGGTGCCACAGTACCCCCGACCTGTGACACTTTACTGCCCTAATTTTCATTAAGATCTATATTAACATGTTTAAACATTTATGTAAGCTTATGTTAAAGAACAATAATCAGACCAACTCCATATGTTACTTATATAATATATCTCATAGGGCTAAGTTATATGACATCAATTTAGGTTCGCACTGAATATGATGAGAATAATCCACTATATTATGTAATTTAACAACTCTTACCATTTCCATTCAATGTCTGCGTTTCTGCTTTCGGTGCATCCGGTCTGCACTTCACAAAATCGCTCTTTTTCGCCTTGCAGCTAACATAAGCTTTCGGTGTAAATGCCGCTGAGCCTCGATCCATCTTGGCTTCGCTGTCTCATCTTCCACCAAGAAAACACCAAAAGGAGCAAACAAACAGCTGCTTCCGTTCTCTCCATTTTGCTCATTCAATAGTCACACTATAGTGCCCTATCTTCATAACTCACTGTTCCCGCTGAAAGGGGAGGGGTTTTGTGACGTTTGATCCAAAGAGGTGTATAAAGGGCGGGCTTCAGTTTTGTGCAGCGGGGCTACTGGCTTGACAGTGGAAAGGCTGCTTGCTTTTGGTCTTGGTGCTTGCGGATCGAAGCCATTGGCCCCGCTCGGCATGCTCTTAGCCCTCGCTTGCACTGGCCCGACAGTGGAAACACAGCTATTGAAGAAGTACTTCTCCAAATCTTCTCTGCTTTGTGTCTTCTGCCATCATTGTTCAGGGTAGTACTGCAAAGAACCATCTCCAGGGTCTACTTCAAATATTTGCTTCCGGACCGCCATCTGCTACGTTTGGATTACTGCTACATGTAGATTACCCTGATACTGTGAAGAAAACTTACAATATGCTGCTTTAAAACAAAAACATTGGCAACTCATTGCCATATTCAAAATCATTGTACTGCTACCTCCACTGTGTAGCATAATCAAAATCGGACAGTTTTTGCTTTTTTTTTTAAATGTTTGTAATACAAGTAAAAACTTTTTTCAAAAATATAAAATACGTATTATCTTTAACTTTAAACTGTCACTACCTTTCATTTATGGGTAATTATGTGTGAAGAATAGAACATTGTTTTTATGAATTTATAATGGATGTTTGAAGCATTTAAGTTACTGGATTAATGCTAACTTGTTTGTTTTAAGTCAATTGGTTAAAACTAGATTGCTCTTCAAGTAAATACAACTTAGAATTTCCAAGTTGTAGGAAATGTTACTTGATTTAGCTAAACTTAAATGAGTTGTTTGAAATATGCATATAGTATATTGTACTTAATCATTTTGTTGGTGAAACTAGTGATTCTGAGTTATAAGAACTTGCGCGTAAGTTTACAACACTAAATAAACCTTTGTTAATACAAATTACTATTCTTATTTCACTTAACTTGGTTTTTTCAAGTCAATCGATTTGCATACTTTCTAAAAGTACAGTTTACTAATTAAAATTTACAGTTCAGACAACTTCCCTGCCCAGTGAACACTAGTGAGATCAATTCAGAACACTGTAGCTAATAAAATATTGTTATTATGGTTACTACACAGTGTGATTCTTGCAGCTCTCTCTCCAGTTAGGATGCATTTTTAAAGCAGTCACCTGTGCTCCTGTTAATACTATCCTGAGATTCTAACTGGTGTGTAATCAGTTTTGCTACTGAATGCTTGCCAATTGTGTTATTTGAGCTCACACTGTGACACTATAGTTAATTATTTGATGTGTTCGTGTTTTATGAGTGAGAACATAAAATGAGGCCAGCTTTGGAGAAATCATTAAAAAATGTGGAATGTGAGTATATATGCATTCCAAGTAGTGTTATCATATCCTTTATCTCCGATTGATGATTTATGACCCTGATTTATGGGGGATTTATGCCGAGAAGGCACCTTGCACTGTGACACTCCTGCTGTTCGAGAGTAACCCTTTTATTGCTGTAACCCTAACACCAGTATGCAAGATGGTTAAATACATATTGCCTGATTTGCAGTTTTCCTTGAGGCCACTGGGGTGGCAATGATACCTGGGCTTGGGCTTGTCTTTGCTGTTTAAAACTATATTTGATATTGAGTCTGTATGGGAGCCAATCCCATGATCTTCCATCATACAGTAGAAATCCTTCTCAGAATAATGAAACTGGTATGGACTATGGAGAACTAACCCCCTATTAATAAAGTTGAAATTACTGTTTAGCAAGAACATATGGGTGCATTCAGGTATCCATATACTTTTGGCAACGTAGTGGATAATAACATGATCAACAATTATCCCTCACGTTTTTAATTAATTTCAGAATTTATGATGGTGTAGCAGTTTGGTCTACCTTTGACATAATCCATTAATAAACTAAGGCGTGTTTTTTTTTTTTATTATGCTCCTTTAGTAGCATATAAAAAGGAATGTAGTGTCCCCGTGTGTGTGTGTCCTCTCTCTCTCAGGTAGCGAGTTACCTTACTTCTGTCACGTACGGGAACACAGGAGACAGAAGATCCAAGTGCAGTGTGGTTTATTAAGGGTAATCCAAATCAGAGTCAAAAACAAGCCGGGGTCGTAACCAACATCAATCCAAACAGAACAAACAAACAAACAGGAACAAGAACAGGAACTCAAGGACTAGGAAACGCGAGGAAATAGGTGACGGAAAGTAAGGACTCCATAAAGACAATAGGAAACAGACCGGATTATATAGGCAGGGTAATGACTATCAAGTGAAGACACCTGAGTGCAATTAACAGGAGTGCAATTACTGTGATGAAGGGACAAGACTTTGTGGGAATTGTAGTGCCTGCGGTGAGGTGCCTATGGGGAAGTGAGACCACTAGTGGACACCCAGGGAAACAGAGACCAGACAGTGTGACATTACCCCCTCCTCCACGGAGCAGCTACCAGATGCTCCACCCGAACCCAAGACGAGACCAAGGAACACAGAGACCAGGAGGGAGGTGGACCAGCAGAGGATCAGGGGGAGGGACGAAGGGACAGGTCCATAGAGGGAAACAGAGAGAAAAGGGCAAAAAACAAAACAACAACAAAACACAAGTCCAGGAAGGATAGAAAGTTCAGTGGCCCAGGGCCAAACCGACAGGACAGTAATCCAGGGTGGAGCAAGGTGGAACTGGAGCCATGCGGTTGAGTCAGAAACCCACCAGGGCAGCGCAGAAGACCACCACATCCGTGCGGTCGAGACAGAAGCCCACCAGAGCGGCGCAGAAGACCACCACAGCCGTGCGGTCGAGACAGAAGCCCACCAGGGCGGCGCAGAAGACCACCACAGCCGTGCGGTAGAGACAGGAGCCCACCAGGGCGGCGCAGAAGACCACCACATCCGAGCGGGAAGCCGCTTGCTTTGTGGGAATTGTAGTGCCTGCGGTGAGGTGCCTATGGGGAAGCGAGACCACTAGTAGACACCCAGGGAAACAGAGACCAGACAGCGTGACAACTTCTGGCAGAGCGTGTGGATGTTTGTAAGGGTGGACTGAGGAGCTTTGTGGGATGCAATCAGCTGTTTTCATGGGAATGTGTTTATCATGTAACTGTTTCTGTCATTACCGGTGTGATCAAACATGCAAGTTGCGTTAAAGTGGGCTTTGTGTCTCGTCTAAACCTTTGTCTGGATGCCTGTATTGCTGGCTGCTCTGCTTTTCTTCCTCTGTTTCACTAGATGTCATCAGACCTTGGTTACTGCAATTATTACCTTGTTGAATTAAGGGAGACTGGAGATTGTAGCCTATGATCCTGCTGCTGGATTGGACTGGCAGCCCCGCGCTATAAACTAGTTTTGGCTCGTGTGTTGTCACACGGTGTTAGCTTATTTTCCATTTACATTTGCAGCATCTTACACCTGCTGGATCAGCTGGACCATGGTTTTGGCCTGTTGCGTGGTGCCTTTACCATCAATTGTAACTGTGTGTAGTTGCGTGGAGAACCCAACAGCAACCTAGTAGTCACTAAGTTTTCTGAGGTTTTGTTTCTTTTATATTTGTTTTCAAGCAGTGTTTATATATATATATATATATATATATATATATATATATATATATATATATATATATATATATATAAATTCTTATGTTTGATTTGAGTTTGTGTAATTTATATATTTCTTCATGATTTTGAAGTTGTCTTTGTTTTTTTCTTTGTTTTTGTAGTGTGTCTGTGAGGTTGTTGTGTTTCATTTTTCTTTTGTTGGTTGCTGTTTTCCAGCCTCTCAACCAACTGGTCATTGTGTTGGCCGGACGCGGCCCCTTGATCAGCGTGGCAGAACTGACCTGGCGAACTGGCCTATTGGTTGAAACTGTGATGCGTGTTCGTTTTAATGTGCTTTTAAAAACTGTGAAGTGGTTGTCTTATTGTTCCTTTGTTTCTTCAGAATTGGGGCAGCCAGCTGCAGAGAATCAGCATCTCTTCTGTGGTGGCAGGTAGGGTTGCAAAATCATGATTTTTCATGGCCGATTCTGATACCAATTTTTTTACAAGCAAACTGGACGATTCCTATACCGATTTCCGATGTTTTTTTTTGTTGTTTTTTTTATGCAACAAACAGGAAAGAAGGTCTGCATGCATAAACAAGATGTATGCATAAACAAGATGTTTATTATTTAATAGGCCAAACTGGCTTTTGGCTATTGAAAACAATAAACTTAACCATCTGAAATGAACTGCAGTAACTGCACAGTAAGTAGCCTACATTCAATACAAACATAGATGGTACAGACATCAGCATTTAGCTTTTGTATTTGAATTGTGTTGAAACTACATAGAACTGGCCTTAAATGAAAATATTAACTGTAACCATGTGAAATTAAAGGCAATAACTGCATAGTTCTACAGTCCAAACAACACAATCAACACACATTCAATAAGATGTTTCTTAATCAGCATTCAGTATTTGTTTTAGTTTTCAAATTTGGTTTTAAATAAAAAAAAAAAGCTTTACCAGTGAGAATAAAAAATTTATGCTATATAAATAAATTATTCCAAAATGTTAAAATCAAATAATGTTGGTGCGAATAAAACAAAGATGCAAAGTGTTTCATTGGTCCAATTAAAAAAAATAGGGTAATGATTCACATCTATATTTTTTTTGCTTGAGCCAATGACAAATAAATAACAATTTGCTCAAGTTAAAAAATATAGATGTGAATCATTACCCTAAAAATGTTTCATTGGATGAATGAAACACTTTTTTCAGTGTGCTACAGCAGGTCAATGTATTTTTAAGGTAAAAGAAAAATAATAATCTTATACAGAACTGACTTCTGGCTTTTCAAACGTGTTTGCAATTTCTCCGCTTGTGCAGGGCTCGTATGGAATTACATAGGCAAGGACAGGTACAGTACGCTCGCGCAGGGAAAGGCTCTTATTTGTGCGCCAGTTTACCAGCTGCTGTTTGCTTCCCGCTATCGGTGCCTCAGACATGAAGCTCTGCACTTCCAGTGCTGAACGGCTGCCCGTGTCCTGGGCACAGATTTGAAATACCTCCACACAAATTACATGATAGCGAATGATTATGTGTGAATGCAGTGTTCACAGTGAGGTGTGGTATGCAGTGGTGTACACTTGACTGCTGGGTTCCTTAGACTAGTGTGGGTGATTGTTTTTACTGAATTTATTGTGGTATGTTTCTATAATATTAAATAAAGATTGTTATTGTTAAAATTGTCACCTCCTCATCTGTTATCTGACTCAGCCTTTACAAACCTGTGAGCCTGGAGTATTTTTTCTGTGAAGGGCGATCCCCAGTAGTAGGCGTAGGTGGTTAACCAGGGTATTTCCTTATATAGTTGTATTTCCTTTTACACATACTGCCACAATGGAAAAGGAATGTAATATGCATGTTTAATTAAAAAAATACAAATAATCAACAAACATAAGGAATGTCAGAGCCTTATGAAAAATAACTAACTGGTGCTCAACTGGCACCACAAGCACTAGAATCAACTGAAATGAGAAAATGTTTCTCAAATTTAGGAGCACTCAGCACAGGAGCATTTGATGATAACGCTTAACATTTTCAAAGGCAGACTTTGAATGTAGGTCTCTCTGGGCTCAACAGATCAAAGGTGAAAGTGAAGTGTGGCCAAGTATGGTGACCCATATTCTGAAATCGTGCTCTGCATTTAAACCATCCAAGTGCACACAAACACCCAGAGCAGTGGACAGGCATATTGCTGCAGCGCCCAGGGAGCAGTTGGGGGTTCGATGCCTTCATCTCACCTCAGTCATGGTATTGAGGGTGGATGAGAGCTCTTGTTATTCACTCACCCCCACAAAAATACCTACTGGACCTGAGACTTGAACCTGCAATCTTTGGGTAACAAGTCCAGCTTTCTAACCATTGCGCCACAGCTGCTTCCCTCTAACTGTTTGTTGTGCACTGACAAAATCCTCCATAGTACTTCAGCATTCCTAGGAAATGCTACAGTTCAAGATGGGATTGTGTGTGGAAACTACAGATAACATCCATTTTAGCATCGACGGGTCTTACAGATCCCTGGCAAACTGTCTCAGAGCCTTTTTTTACTAATTCAACATTTGGCAAGATTAATGGGTAGATTAGAAAAAAGCTCTAGTAGTTCAGACCAGGAAAAACTATAGAGAACAACATTATCCAAGTTAGCATTGTATTCTCTTCTTTCAAAATGTTGAATTAGCCAAGAACTACAACTTGGTTCTGTTCAATTATGAGGAAGTAAATGATTCACCTACCTACGGATTTCCATTTGAAAGGAATTCACTCAACAGGCATGCTGTTTTATCAGTTGGGCTCAGTGTCATGAGATCTGGTTAGCTGGCCCAGTGTTTTGTAATTCGCTAACCGCCTTGTGCAAGCTAGTATAAGCTCCTGTGAGAAAATGACATTGACACTCTTGCTGTTCTAGACTAACCCTTTTATTGCTGTAACCCTAAGATCCAGTATGCAAGAGGGTTAAATGCTCTGACGTTCCTTATGTTTGTTGATTATTTGTATTTTTTTTTTTAAATCAAACATGCATGTTACATTCCTTCTCCATTGTGGCAGTATGTGTAAAAGGAAATACTAGGGAACTACCCTGGTTAACCAACTAAACCACCCCAGGGGCCTACTACCAGGGATCGGTTGATCAGCGCGGCAGAACTGACCTGGCGAACTGGCCTATTGGTTGAAACTGTGATGTGTGTTAATTTTAATGTGCTTTTAAAAATTGTGAAGTGGTTGTCTTATTGTTCCTTTGTTTCTTCAGAATTGGGGTGGCCAGCTTCAGAGAATCAGCATCTCTTCTGTGGTGGTGGGTTTCTTGCCTGAATGCAGTGTTCACAGTGAGGTGTGGTGTGAGTGTACACTTGACTGCTGGGTTCTTTAGACTAGTATTGTGGACAACCCTAATTCTGGATTAGTAGACTGTGTGTGAGTAATTGTTTTTACTGAATTTAGTGTGGTATGTTTATATAATCTAAAATAAAGATAGTTATTTTTTAAAATTGACACCTCCTTGTCTGTTATCTGACTCGGCCTTTACGAACCTGTGAGCCTGGATTATTTTTCTGTGAAGGGCAATCCCCAGTAGTAGGCCCTCGGAGTGGTGTAGTTGGTTAACCAGGGTAGTTCCTTGTTCCTTGAGTTGTATTTCCTTTTACACATACTGCCACAATGGAAAAGGAATGTAATATGCATGTTTGATTAAAAAAATACAAATAATCAACAAACATAAGGAACATCAGAGCCTTATGTAAAATAACTAACTGGTGCTCAACTGGAACCACAAGCGTTAGAATCAACTGGAATGAAACAATGTTTCTCAAATTTAGGAGCACTCGGCAAAGGAGCATTTGATAATAAAGCTTTAGCATTTTCAAAGGCAGACTTTGACTGTAGGCCTCTCTGGGCTCAATAGATTAATCAAAGGTGAAAGTGAAAGTAAAGTGCAACCAAGTATAGTGACTCTTACAGAACCCTGCCCAACTCTAAAAGTTGAATTAGCCAAGAACTAAAATTTGGTTCTCATCAATTTTGAGAAAGTAAATCAATCACCTCCCTATGCAATTCCCTTTTAATGAGATTCACTCAACAGGCATGCTGTTTTACCAGTTGGGCCATACCAACATAAATGTTATGATCAGTGACATGAGATCAGGTAGGGACAACAGAGAAGAGAAAGGAGAATGAGCTTACCAACTCAACATCAGCATTTGAACTTTAGAAAAGTATCGAAACATGAAGTTCGAGCCCTGATCAGACAGAATTGTTCTGGAATGCCAAAAACAGACATAAAACATTCAGCTTTTTCTGAAGGCTTGATTGTGTTTATGGGGTGCAAACAAAAACAAATTATTTTCAAATGTTTTACCTTTATTCTTATTGTTTTAATTCATAATTTTTTTAGGTATTCCAGGGGAAGAGATTAATTTATCTTAACTGGTAATCCTCTGAAGATTAAGAAGGTTGTAGTTAGTTTTGTGTATGGGTAGATAGGTCTGGAGTGTGCTTACTTGATTCCTATTATTTTTTATAATGGCAACGTTTGATTTGAACGACTTTATTAAGCAACCGAGGGTCGAAACATTGGACAACTGTCGAAAAAAGGATTTGTTTGTTATTGCTCAGCAGTATGAGATATCTGTTTCTAGAGCATTACTTAAAAAAAAGAGTTGAAAGCTTGTTTGTTGGCCAGTCTTATTGAAAAAGAGGTGTTACCTGATGACGCTGAAGTAATGCAGCAGGGTGAACCATCAGTCTCCTTTAGCTCCTGTTACGCCATTGAATGCTGGTATGGTAGTTCCACTGTTGTCTATGCCAAAATTTGAGCCATTGTTAGTTTCCACTGATATGTTATCAACGTCTCTAGTAGGGGCTCGTGTGAAGGTACAGTTAGCTCGACTGCAATTGGAGGCCCAAGATAAAGCTCAAGCGCAAAAACACAAATTGCAACATCAGTTGGAGAGGTATCGTATTGAGGCAGAAACTAAAGTTCAGCTGCGAGAGTTAGAATTGGGAAAACCAAAGGAGACGGTATTAGGAAATCAATCGTGTGTAGACTCTAGAGTGAGTAATGTTAACTCTAATGTTGAAGGATACTTTCAGGCTTTTGAGTGTATAGCTATGGCTTTAAAATGGCCAAACGAAACTTGGTCGTTGATGCTGCAGTGTAAGCTCATGGGGAAGGCTCAGGAGGTGTGTGTGTCATTATCTTTAGAGGAGAGCATTCATGATGCCGTAAAAAATGCCATCTTGCAGGCATACAAGTTAGTGCCAGAGCAATATCAGCAATGTTTAAGTATGACTAAAAAATCAGCTTCCCAAATGTATGTTGAATTTATTTGGGAAAAGTGTGTATTATTTGATAGGTGGATTAAAGCCTGCAAGGCTACTGATTATGAATCTCTGCACAAACTTCTACTTATTGAAGAGTTAAAAAATTCAGTCCCAGAACGTAAAGCTCTTTATTTGAACGAACAAAAAAGTAATTACTGTGCAACAGGCAGCTGTTTTGGCCGATGAATATGCTTTGATGCATAAAACTTTGTTAGATCTCCATCGGAATCAGGACTTAGTTCTCAAAAAGAAAATGAAGTTTTCTATATTGATTCTAAAGTGAAGCCTTTAGGGGTGAAGTTTAGGAAGGAGTGTAGTTATTGTCATAAAACCTTTCTATCACTTAATGTTATAGTCTTAAAAAGAAACAAACACGATATGACGCGGTAGGTCAGTCTCGAGGTAGGTCAGTCAGTCTCGAGGGTTCTGTGTCTTTGACTGGAAAGGTTGAGGATTAGCCCGTGGTGAAAATCTTACGTGATACAGGGGATCGCAGTTCTTTGTGGTAGCAGATGTTTTACCTTTCTGCCCAGAGACTGCATGTGAAACGAGAACTATTGTACAAGGAATTGAAATGGGGTTTTGTGCCCGTTCCTCTCCATCGAGTATGGCTTACATCTGACTTGGTGTCAGGGTTCTTCAATGTTGCAGTTCATTCTTTTCCTGTAAAGGGCGTTGAGTTTATTATGGGAAATTATATTTCCGGTGGTTATGCCAGTGTTACATGTTACTAATATACCACAGGTTGAAAAGTACCCTGATCAACTCGCACAGAAATTCCAGTGTTTTCAGTCAGTGCAGTGTCAACAAGAGCGCAGGTGAAGGCAGCATGGCAGCATGAAGTCGATTTGTGCGATACCTTGCTGGCTGATGTTTCTGAAGAGGGTAATTTGTTTAATGAACAAATAGGCGAATAGGAGTTAAATCTTAAAAGTGTTGCTGTGCCAGAAATGGCTGCATTTTTGCCTGTTTCTCGTGAGTCACTTATTGGAGATCAAAATAACGATCATCCCCTTGAGAGATGTCGTGCAATGCTAATGTTGCCAGATCGCAATCAGATAAGCACCAATATTATTGGGACAAGGACATTTTAATGCATAAATGGAATGCACGCTCGTTCATTGAAGATAATGAGTGGGCTTCTGTGAACCAAATTGTTGTCCCTTCTAAATTTCGACAGCATGTTTTGGCTGTGGCGCATAATCAACCCTGGGCGGGACATCTCGGTGTGCCTAAAATATATGATCGTATTCTTCAGCACTTTTTCTGGCCCGGTTTAAAAAAAATTATATATTGTTTATATTATATATTTGTATAATATATATTCAGAGGTGGGTAGAGTACCCAAAAACTGTACTCAAGTAAAAGTAAAAGTACTTCTAGAAATATTTACTCAAGTAAAAGTAAAAGTACTAGTCTTGAATAGTTACTTGAGTAAGAGTAAAAGAGTATTGGATAAAAAATCTACTCAAGTAGTTAGTTAGTAGTTACTTTGGGTCATATATACTGAGCCTATTTTTATTTAGATATATAGATAAAATGTATGTAATGTATGTGTGCGTGTATAAATGTATATATTTCATCAGCCTTTACTCCAATTTATGTAATTTATTATAAAACCTTGTCTGTTTACTTAAGTAACAGATATAGGTGTCATGCCATAACATATTTTTAATACGGCTGACTTTATATTAAATGTGAATTTAACATTGAAAGTTAATGTGATATAAATATTTCTACTAATCTTTCATTGTTCAGAAAGAGAGCAAATAACATTTACATTATTAAAGATAGTTTTCACTGACAGTCTAGATTTCAATCACTCTCAGAAACTCCCATTAAAATCACTGAAACTGTTAACACTGTGAAATCAATATCTTAATTAAAGATTCGTACACACACCTGCACTTTGTTGTTTCTGACGAGAGAATTCGCCAGAAAGAGGTATTCAGTCAGTGAGCGAGTGAAGGAAGCACCGGCATTTTAGCGATGACTCATCGGCACACCTTTGATTGGCCAATGCTTTAATAAGCTCAAAAGAATCGTGTGTGATTGGTTATAATGCGCAGTGCTGTAAAAACGCGTCTGTCTCAGCGCCAGCAAGCAATCACAGATCTGAATTTAGCAGCTGATAATATGACTCGCTGAACGTACTTGCACCAGTGTGATTGTATTAAAATTAATAAAATCTTAATCGGCTATTTTTTGTCTTTTGGAAGCTGCATTCAACTTGACTCCCCTCTGTTATAAGCCACACACGTACAACAAACTAATGTCACAGTGGTATCGTGTACTGTAACCGAATGTAGCTCAAGTTATTACCTGTTAAACAGTAGGCTAGACAGCACACGCGGTCTTCATCTAATAAGGATCTCCATCGCTAGCAAATAATAACCTTTGCAGATTTCAATTCAGTGCAGTTCCAGCCACGTTTTCAACGCTCTTTCTGTTCTTAAACGTTACAACTCCGAGTGAACCACTTCAGACGCTCAGCGCGTGCGGCAGGGAACTGAACGACTCATTCAAACTGATTCATGAACCAATTCACTCGTTTGCCAATTGGTTTGATCAAGCCTTTGAACAGAATTGACTCAAAAGAATGAATCATTCGCGAATGGGCATCGCTCATTGCCCAGAGAAAAGTAGACGGCGCGTTTGGATCAAACTGAAGCATTTATAACATTTATTGCATTAAGATAAAGTAACGAGAGGAGCGTCGCCCACAGTAACGAAGTAAAAGTACAGATTTTTCCCCAAAAATTTACTCAAGTAAGAGTATAAAGTACCCATCTTTAAATATACTCCGAAAAGTATTCGTTACCCCAAAAAATTACTCAAGTAAATGTAACGAAGTAAATGTAACTCGTTACTACCCACCTCTGTATATATTATATTATATAGTTTATATTATATATTTTACATATTTTATATAGTTTTTCGATATTGTAAAACTTGTCATATGTGTCAGCTGGCTGGTAATCACAGCAGCTATGGTGACGAAAGCGCTTATAAATTCTTTACTACATTTGGACTTCCAAAGATAGTTCAGACTGATCAAGGCTCTAATTTTCTGTCAAGGGTTTTTCGTAAAACGTTGAACGCCTTGTATTTCTCAACATTGTATCTAGTGCATTCCAACCGGAATCTCAGGGTGTCCTTGAACGTTGGCATCAGACTTTAAAGTCTTCTTTCGGTAAATATTGTCTCAAAACTGAGTATGATTAGGATGATGGTGTCCTGCTGGTGCTGTTTGGTGTTCACGAGGGGAGTAAGGAGTCCCTTGGGTTCAGCCCAGCTGAGTTGGTTTTTGGCCACAATATGCAGGGACCTTTAAAGGTTTTAAAGTGGAGCAAGCAACAAAAATCAATGTTCTTGATTTCATTACGCAATGTCGTAAGAACATGCACTTAGTCGTTCCCAAGAGAAAATGAAGCGGCAATATGATAAGTGTGCAGTTGTGCAGAATTTTGTGCCGGCGGAAAAGTTCTGCTACTGTCCTGGTACTGTTGCCCTTGCCGGGTGCTGCTCTTGCTGCACGTTTTTCAGGGCCCTATGTCGTTATGAAAAGAGTGAGTGAGACCGATTATGTGCTTCATACTCCAGATCGACATAGGAAAGTGCCTCTATGTCATGTGAATATATGTGAACATGTTGAAAATGTATTCGGAGCGATCAAATGACACTGCCGTGACAGGTAACCTCTCTGAGTTAACCACAGAGAATGAAAAAGTGAACCCTGTATTGTCCGTGTTGAATGCACAGGTTAGTGAGGATGTATTGGAAGTGCACTGTGAGATGCTGACGGGTGGGCTTTTAGATAACTCTGAGTGTTTAAATTCTCTACAGGAGCAGTTGTCTTATTTAGATGCTGATCAAAAGCAGGATGTTATGGAGTTGATAAAGAATTATCCTGTTTTGTTTAATGATGTTCCCTCCTGTACTTCAGTGTTACAGCATGATATCGATCTGGGTTCTGCCACACCAATCAAACAACACGCGTATCAATGTTCTATAGACAAAAGATGGGAAATGAAAACCGAAGTAGTGTATTTGTTGCAGAATAATTTCGCAAATCTGAGTAAAAGCCTGTGGAGTTCTCCTTGTAGGGGTGGGCGATATCTCGATATTTAAGATATATCGAGATATTTTTTCAAACACAATATGGATTTTGACATATTGTGTATATAGAAATGTGGTTTATATTTAATTCTGATTCCGCCACTTTGCTTGTTTGCATTCTATGTGCTGTGCTTGCCACCGCTCGCTCGCCCCTACCTCCTTGCATTTGTTCCCCCTCCCCACATGTGTTGTCTCATTGAACATGGCGGCGTCCACAACCAGCCCAGAGGCTACCGAACTCGTCTAAAAAAATAAGGACAACTGGCTCCATTATATGGAGATACTTCGGTTTTAAGGTGTCGGATGAACAGCAGACAGATGTCTACTACCGTGAATGCCGAAAGTTGGTGCCAACCAAAGCTTCGAGCACCAGAAAACTTTTCCACCATTTACAGACAAGGCACAAGCTCGCATACAAGGAGTGCAACAGACTAAGGATCCCGGCCACTAAACTCACTAGCTCTGGCAACACTACAAACATTACACAGATAACACTTCACAAATCTTTAACGTGGAGTGTAGAATTTGAAAGAAAAAGCGCAAGGGGTGAAGCATCACCGAGTCCATTGCATTTCATATAGCGGTGGACATGGCACCCATTTCTGTCATTGAACAATGTGGCTTCATACGCATGATAAAAATACTTGATCCAAGATACAGTTTACCTAGTCGGCATTACTTTGCGAGACAAGAACTCCTGCAACTGTACATTACAGAGAGAGAGTGGCTTGCTGCTGATTTGGAGATGGTTACTTACTATGCCCTGACTACAGACATGTGGAGCAGCAGGACATGCAAGTCTTATATGTGCGTCTCCCAGAGGTGGGTAGTAACGAGTTACATTTACTTCGTTACATTTACTTGAGTAATTTTTTGGGGTAACGAATACTTTTCGGAGTATATTTAAAGATGGGTACTTTATACTCTTACTTGAGTAAATTTTTGGGGAAAAATCTGTACTTTTACTTCGTTACTGTGGGCGACGCTCCTCTCGTTACTTTATCTTAATGCAATAAATGTTATAATGCTTCAGTTTATTCCAAACGCGCCGTCTTCTTTTCTCTGGGCAATGAGCGATGCCCATTCGCGAATGATTCATTCTTTGGAGTCAATTCTGTTCAAAGGCTTGATCAAACCAATTGGCAAACGAGTGAATTGGTTCATGAATCAGTTTGAATGAGTCGTTCAGTTCCCTGCCGCACGCGCTGAGCGTCTGAAGTGGTTCACTCGGAGTTGTAACGTTTAATAACAGAAAGAGCGTTGAAAACATCTCGGTTACGTATGTAACCTTGGTTCCCTGAATAGGGAACGAGATGCTGCGGTGACGTCACCACGTATGGGAACACCTTCGGTGTGATGAATGTCTGAAGCCCTATACCATCCCGCCAATCTTATTGGCCAAATAGCGCGTGGCACCGCCCAGCATGCGTAAGCATATATATACCTGGTGCCGCGCGCCATTTACCTCAGATTTCATGACGAAGAAGAAAGCTATCAAGGTACGGCACGGCCAGAACCGCAGCATCTCGTTCCCTATTCAGGGAACCAAGGTTACATACGTAACCGAGATGTTCCCTTTCATAGGTCACTTCGATGCTGCGGTGACGTCACCACGTATGGGAACGCTATACCATCACGCCTGACGTACCTGATAGCTTGGATCCAAGGAAGCATCTGGTCAAGCGGAGAGAACCCGGGAGCCAGGAGCCATCCTCACATCCAGACTGTAAGACCTGATAAAAGTGCTCGGTGAGGACCAGCCTGCCGCAGCACAGATATCATCCATAGAAGAGCCACTGAGAAAGGCTTGAGAAGAAGCCACTGCTCTCGTGGAATGACCTTTTACTCCTAAGGGCGAAGCGAGCCCGCGCGCCTCATAGGCCAAGGAAATGGCCTGCACCAGCCAATGGGACATGCGCTGTTTCGTAACTGCATGGCCTTATTCTTATGTCCAAAACAGACAAACAGCTGGTCAGACTCACGCCATGGGGCAGTACGATCCACATAAGTCTTTAACGCTCTCACAGGGCAAAGACTTAGATCCCCAGACTCCGCCGCAGCAGGAGAAAAAGCCTCCAGGACCACCTGCTGAAAGCAAAAGGGATAGATGCGACCTAGGGACATAATTAGGCCTTGGTCGCAACAACACTTCCACAGAGTCTGTGCTATAAAAGTCAGGATTTATCCGGAACAATTCCAAGGGCTCAAACAGATGCCCTGATAAACCATGCAACACAATGGAAAAACCCATGAAGGGACCCGCACGGGGCGGAAAGGCCTCAGCCGTCGCGCACCCTGTATGAACGAGAAACAGTGGATGACGGCCCACTGAGGCACCATTTATATATTCGTGGTAAGCTGAATGGCTGCCACGTAAACCTTAGGGTAGCTGGTGTCACTCCATCCGAAAAACGTTCCTGAAGGAACTCCAGTACTGACGCCACTGGGCAGTAAACTGGATCCATATTATGAGTTTCACACCAGGCCGTAAACAGTCTCCACTTGAAAGCATATAAGCGTCTCGTAGAAGCTGCTCTAGAATTCAGTATAGTCTCGGTAGTTTCAGCAGAAAGACCGGGACATATGAACTCACTCCGCTCAGAGGCCACGCCCACAGATTCTATAGATCTGGCCTCGGGTGCCAAATCAGTCCCTGTGCTTGTGATAATAAATCCTATCTGAGGGGAATCTCCCATGGAGAGCCCGCTAACAGATTGATCAGATCCACAAACCACGGCTGTGTGTGTGCCACCGCGGAGCCACCAGCAGCAGCTGTTCCACCCTGTCCACCCGTATTCTGCATAATACCGCCGAAATCAGACAGATTGGGGGAAAACGCATACAAACTGGTCCTGGGCCAGTTGTGGGCTAATGCATCCAAGCCCAGGGGTGCTGGAGGGCATAGGGAGAACCAAAGAGAGTAATGCGCAGTCGTGTTTGACGCAAACAATTCCACTTCGCTTCCCCGAAAATCTGCCATAGGAGACTCACCGTTTGGGGGTGCAATCCCCACTCTGCTTGCTCCAGAGTCTGCCTGGATAGCAAATTCGCTCCAAAGTCCAACGTCTGGGGACATGAACAGCTCGGATCGATAGAATTTAGTTCTGAAAACAAAGAACATGTTTCGCCAGCCTGCACAGGGGGCGAGAGAATAATCCTCTCTGATGATTCAGGTATGACACAACCGCTGTGTTGTCTGATCTGAGCAGCACATGACGGCCGATCAGCAGATTCGAGAAATACTGGAGAGCCAGAAAAACAGCCAGTAATTTCAACCTGTTTATGTGCCAACTCCCTTGACAAACAGCTCCCCAGTCGGTCAAAGACGCATCCGTCGTGACAGTCTCTCGGGAAGCGCAAATCCCCAGCCGGACTCCAGTCAGGAGAATTCAGTCAGGAGAATTCGGTTGACATACATATTTTTAGCGACATCACACATCGCCGTGTCACCGGAATCGTCCGATGCGGAGACAACGGGGTGAAACATTCCATACGTAAGCCCAGGCTGTTAAATGATTCAGCACAAGATGTGTGCTTGAGTCTGCGATTGCGCTAAACACCAGCTAATCGCCTAAAATAGTTCAAACACGAACGCCCGGGGCCGCAACGGGGCCAGAGATCCATCCATGCACTTTGAGAAATACTGATACGCTTTGCTCTCTAAAGCGAATCTGAGGAACTTCCTGAGTGCAAGATTCAAATGGTGTAAATCCAGAATGGGTCGTAATCCGTCAGTGTTTTTTTTTTTTTTTTTTTTTACCACAAAATGACGGCTGTAAAAAACCCCGCCTCCATCTGAGAGGGGTGTACTTCCTCTATAGCCCCTTTGCTCAGCAGAGTTGACATCTCCTGTCGCAGCACCGCTATTTCCATCGGCTTCGCCACCGTGGAAAGAATTCTGCGGAAAGGAGGCGGGCCTTATTGAAACTGAATGGTGTATCCATGACAAATCGTGCGTAAAACCCATAGAGAAATGTCGGGCAAGCGTTCACACACGGCCGAGACCATACTAGCGGTCTCAAAATTTCCGCTTCCTGCAACGCTGTCATACATGTTAAAATATCCGGGCACGAAAAGCTCGTGGCGTTCGTGCACAGGGGAAGTGTATGTATAAGATCCGTTGCGTCTCGTTGTGTATAATCCTGAAACGTGTCCACGGCAGGAATTAGGCCAACAGATTGAACATCAGGCTTTGCCGCTAGCGAAAACGGCGGCTGTGCGAGCCGTCATAAATGGGTCGTCTGTGCAGGACCCTTGAATCGCCCCTCGAATTCTGAAAGCTGGATTGCGCAGAGTGTCTGAGGGAACGTTTGGCATTACAGCTCAATCCAATGCTGCTCGAAGCACCGTTTGCTGCGAGGCAAACAATGTAGAATGTGGGGACTGCAGTGAGAGAGTTAGATGTGCATAGCAATCCAACAGCACTCTCTGGTGGAGGGCACAGTCCCTGGCAAGCATTAAGGAAAACGCATGCGTCAAACTCGCTGCGTTTCGTTGTGTATAATCCTGAAGCGTATCCACGGCAGGATTTAATCCAACAAGATAAACATTGGGCCACGCTGCTAGCGAGAACGCGGCAGCTGTGCGAGCCGTCATACACTGGCCATCTTTGCCAGCCTCCGCGCCGTCCCTCAAACTCTGATGGCTGGATTGTGCAGAGTGTCTGAGGGGGCACGCGAATGATAGCTCCGTTCAATGACGCTCGAGGTGCCTTTGCTGCGAGACAGTCAATGTTCGAGAACATGAAGGAAATGCATGCATCAAACTTGCTGCGTTTCGTTGTGTATAATCCTGAAGCGTATCCACGGCAGGATTTAATCCAACAAGATAAACATCGGGCCACGCCGCTAGCGAGAACGCGGCGGCTGTGTGAACCGTCATACGCTGGCCATCTTTGCCAGCCTCCGCGCCGTCCCTCAAACTCTGAAGACTGGATTGTGCAGAGTGTCTGAGGGGGCGCGCGAATGATAGCTCAGTTAAATGATGCTCGAGGAGCCTTTGCTGCGAGACAGTCAAATGTTAGAGTGTGGAAACTGCAGTGAGAGGCTTAGATGTGCATTAGCAGTCCAACAGCGCTCTCTGGAGGCGGGCACAGTCCTAAGCAAACATGAAGGAAAAACGCATGCGTCACATTCGCTGCGTTTCGTTGTGTATAATCCTGAAGCGTATCCACGGCAGGATTTAATCCAACAAGATAAACATCGGGCCACGCCGCTAGCGAGAACGCGGCGGCTGTGTGAACCGTCATACGCTGGCCATCTTTGCCAGCCTCCGCGCCGTCCCTCAAACTCTGAAGACTGGATTGTGCAGAGTGTCTGAAGGGGCGCGCGAATGATAGCTCAGTTCAATGACGCTCGAGGTGCCCTTGCTGCGAGACAGTCAAAGTTAGAGTATGGGGACTGCAGTGAGAGGGTAGATGTGCATTAGCAGTCTAACAGCACTCTCAGTGAAGGGCATAGTCCCTGGCATATTAACATGAAGAAAAGCGTGTGCGTCAAACTCGCTGCGTTTCGTTGTATATAATCCTGAAGCGTATCCACGGCAGGATTCAATCCAACAAGATAACATCGGGCCAAGCCGCTAGCGAAAACGAGGCAGCTGTGTGAGCCGTAATCCACCATTTGAAGAGCAAAACTGTTGATTAACGCGCTCGAGTGGGGGAGAGCGAGCACATGGAACTCCAGTGCATCACTGTATTCATAGTCAAGCCGCACATATCGCCCCTAACCAACACCTCGTGCGGGGCCTCGGCGACCGCAGAAGCGAAACGGTGGGGGTTAGACGCGAGGCGACTTAACAAATACACTCCAGAGCGCGGATACTTCCTATTGGCGTTAGTGCACAGGGGAAGTGTATGCATATTTTACTGTAGCCATAGGCTATCAAGGAGAGAACCTGTAGAGAGGCTGCAACGAACCTCTCATAAGTGCCTCCTCGTGATAACCCATCATACGGCTCCTACCTTTCGTTGACTCATCGCGTCCGCGGAGAGGAGTATACTGCTCGTAGATGATCGCTGAGAACGCGAGATAATAGGGCACAGAAGATTCGCTTCGTACTGAAGGAATGAAATCTGAGGTAAATGGCGCGCGGCACCAGGTATATATATGCTTACGCATGCTGGGCGGTGCCACGCGCTATTTGGCCAATAAGATTGGCGGGATGGTATAGGGCTTCAGACATTCGTCACACCGAAGGTGTTCCCATATGTGGTGACGTCACCGCAGCATCGAAGTGACCTATGAAAGGGAACGTGGCTATGGAACTGCACTGAATTGAAATCTGCAAAGGGTATTATTTGCTAGCGATGGAGATCCTTATTAGATGAACACCGCGTGTGCTGTCTCCTGTTTAACAGGTAATAACTTGGGCTACATTCGATTACAGTACACGATACCACTATGACATTAGTTTGTTGTACGTGTGTGGCTTATAACAGAGGGGAGTCAAGTTGAATGCATCTTCCAAAAGACAAAAAAATAGCCGATTAAGATTTTATTAATTTTAATACAATCACACTGGTGCAAGTACGTTCAGAGAGTCAAATTAACAGCTGCTAAATTCAGATCTGTGATTGCTTGCTGGCGCTTAGCCAGAGATAGATGCGTTTATACAGCGCTGCGCATTATAACCAATCACACAAGATTCTTTTGAGTTTATTAAAGCATTGGCCAATCAGAGGCGTTCAGATGAGTCATCGCTAAAATGCCGGTGCTTCCTTCACTAGCTCGCTGACTGAATACCTTTCTGGCGAATTCTCTCGTCAGAAACAACAAAGTGCAGATGTGTGTACAAATCCTTAATTAAGATATTTATTTCACAGTGTTAACAGTTTCAGTGATTTAATGGGAGTTTTCTGAGAGTGATTGAAATCTAGACTGTCAGTGAAAATGGTCTTTAATAATGTAAATGTTATTTGCTCTCTTTCTGAACAATGAAAGATTAGTAGCAATATTTATATCACATTAACTTTCGATGTTAAATTCACATTTAATATAAAGTCAGTCGTATTAAAAATATGTTATGGCATGACACCTATATCTGTTACTTAAGTAAACAGACAGGGTTTTATAATAAATTACATAAATTGGAGTAAAGGCTGATGAAATATATACATTTATACACGCACACATACATTACATACATTTTATCTATATATCTAAATAAAAATAGGCTCAGTATATATGACCCAAAGTAACTAGTAACTAACTACTTGAGTAGATTTTTTATCCGATACTCTTTTACTCTTACTCAAGTAACTATTCAAGACTAGTACTTTTACTTTTACTTGAGTAAATATTTCTAGAAGTACTTTTACTTTTACTTGAGTACAGTTTTTGGGTACTCTACCCACCTCTGGCGTCTCCATACATTATATTTTGGACTGGAAGATTAAAAGTGAATGCCTCAAACTACTTATTTCCCACAAGATCACACGGGTGAAAATATTGCAGAGGCCCTCAGAGACGTGACAACTACCTGGACGTTAAATCCAAATGGACCCGTGTCCATTACCACTGACAATGGAGCAATTATCGTCTGCGCAGTCCAAAACAACAACTGGCAGAGGATGGTGCTGACAGATGTCTTACTTTTCTACTAAGTTCAGTAGGCCTCAGCTGAATTATTCGACTATAGAGAAAGAGACATTAGTGATGTTAATTGCGTTACAACATTTTGATGTTTATCTGGGGGCTGCTTCTTTACCTGTGGTGGTTTTTACTGACCACAATCCTTTGGTATTTCTGTCATGTATGTACAATCATAACCAGCGCTTAATGCGTTGGGCCTTGATGGCCCAAAAATATACCTTAGAAATTAAGCACAAGAAGAGTAATGACAATATTGCTGCAGATGCTCTTTCGCGAGGTTAATATAATCTGTTATATTTGTTTTGTCCCTCCCTTGTTTTTCTTGGCGTCGCTCTATCCTTTTGGAGCGTGTACACACTCTATCTCTCTCTTAGGTGGATGCACCTGTTCGTGAATTGAGTGGCTGATTGATGGAGCTGATTGATACCTGTATAAACGTCAGCACGGAGGAGATAGTAGGTTGTCAACAGATCTTGTTGGCTAGCCAGCAAACAAGCATCTCTGATATCTGTATTTAGTTCTTTTTCTTTGTTAGGTTTTGTCTGTTCTGTACAATTTCGTTCCCTGGTTGGTATGTTCATTATTATTGTGACGTCTGTTGTAAGTGAGTGAATAAATAGATTTGAGTGACTTCTATATTTACTGATTCTTGTTTATGTTATGTAGATCTCTTCTCTCTGAGCTGATATTTTTATGATAGGTCGTAACAATGTGCTTTTAAAAATTGTGAAGTGGTTGTCTTATTGTTCCTTTTTTTCTTCAGAATTGGGGCGGCCAACTGCAGAGAATCATCATCTATTCTGTGGTGGTGGGTCTCTTGCCTGAATGCAGTGTTCACAGTGACTGCGTTTACATGCAGCCAATAACCCGTTCAAAACCGGGATATTAGCAATAACCCGGTCGCGCACGGCCATGTAAACACCGGCAAAAACCCGGATATGCTGTAAAGGAAATAGGTCAATTTAGCTCAAAGGGAATCATTTAAGATTTTAAAGGGAATTTGAACAGAATCACTGTTTCACGGCTGATCACTGAGACGCCCTGCGATGCACTGAACGAGCCGTTTAACATCAAATCTGCGCTGGATATTAATATCCAAACTATAGTGAAAACACTATCAATTAGCACCGTAACAAGATCGGCAGTTTAAGACATTAACTTGTAAGCACAAAACACAAGATACTTCTCTTTGCAATATGAATAAGGCTTTATTAGATAAATCTAAGATATATAAACTAATCTAACACATAAACGCACGCACTCACACATTCACACAAGTTGCAGGAAGATCGAAAGTTAGGGAAGGATGAGTTTAAGAGAATGGAAATATGGAATCCCAAGTTTACAGCAATATGTTAAATTGCATAGGCATGAACAGCCATGAATCACTTAATTAACCCTCGCACTGAGTTCCTCAATGAGGTTAAAATTATATTATATACACCAGCACAAATGTCTGAAGGTACATTGCCTGAAGGTGTCGCTTTGTTGTCGCTGATTGGCTGGAAGTTCAGTAGTCGTTGAAGTGACGTCTTGAGAAGGCCCGTGGTGTGTTGGGCGTTGGCTGAAGATGCAGAGAGTTGTGTGTAGCTGGCTGAAGTTGAACTCGACGTTACAAAACTTAACTCAGAACACGAAACTCTCAAACGGAAAAGAAAAGAAGTAAAGTTTGACGAGACTATAGGTTGTGTTTCTCCTCATCGTGGCTAAGTAGCAGCAGGCGTGCAGGCTGAAGCACGCTGGAACCGCGTTCAAAGAACAGTGATGACAAACAGCATGGCCAAAAGCTAAAGCTAAGAAGCAAAGCTAAAAGCTGGCATGACTGATAGCCAAAGCAAGGCTAGAACTAAAAGCAGGCATGGCTAGTAGCAGAAGCAAAGCTGAAGACTAAAAGCCGACATGACTAATAGCAGAAGCATAGCTAGATACTAAAAGCCTAGCTAGCTAGAGACTAAAAAGCTATATTTTATGGTGTTCTGGGTATTTAAACTGGCCTGTTGGCCACACCTCAAAAGTTGTCTTGACCAATCAGATATAGTCTTGGCTCGGGGGTATCATAAATCATGTGTTTATCTTACCAAGCATGTGGTCCGAATTTTCCCGCTCTTGCAGGGTATAATTTTGGACATGATTCCTATAACACGAATATGATACATTTGATAAATATTTGATTGTCAGGCCTATTTAAAGCAAGCAGTTTCAATTACGTAGATACTAGACATGACTATGTATCCTTAAGCTATCCCATAGTTATTAAAATAACATACACAATAAGTGAATATAAGATGATAGTCAAATGTGTGGGTTACATATAAATGAATATGGAGTTAAGCGATGGACTGATTAATTTATAAGTCCTTTTGAGTTCATTCTGGTCCATATATATATGTACAAAAGATAGTTTATTTGCCATTCTCTTCACAAAGACTTCTGTGGAGAGACCAGAGGTTCAAAGCCCCTTCCCCCTTAGGAATTTCAGTCTTGTTCTGTTAGGTGGGGGAAGTCCATGGAAGTGTTTACCTCTCATGGGTTTACATGTGATGTCCAGCGTTGCATTTCAATTACGAACAACAAATTTGACAAATCTCTTCTCCGAATTGAAATTGTCAATAATTGTTCTAGTGGTGTTAATGTTGAAAGCTGTTCTGTGAAAGCTTTGGTTGGTTGGTTATCTTGCTTGGGACTTGTGGCACAGAATGTTTTATGACTCCTGAGGAATTCGGCTCGTGTTTCAAACACAGCCCTGATCGACTCTTTAATTTGTCTGGTTCGAGTCATTTCGGCTACAATGCTCATATCCCGGTTTTTAAAAACCGGGATATTATACCTGGGGTACCCCTTTTCTAACCCGAATATTTGGTCTTGTAAACGCGTTTCGGCATATCCCCATCAAAATGTGTGTTCTGCGCATGTTCTATTCGCAAGGAATCTTGTTCTTTTGAGTAGAGACGGCGCATAAAAAAACCCTGCGTGCAGTATAGAGGCACAGTAGTGTCAAGTGCTGCTGGTGGATCAGTACCAGCGCCAAAGCGCAAACAAAGACTATCGCTATCTGCCCCAAACTATTCATTATCCGCCTGCTGCTGCTGTTGTTGTTGTTGTCTTTTGATACAGGAAGAAGAATCGGAAATTACGCATATTGCGTCTTGTTGTCCGTACGTCCAGACGCTAACCGTGCATCGCCGTTTACATCGGGATTGGTAACTCTCTCTGCTCACGCATGTAAACGGGTTATCCCGAATGTTTCAGAAACCCAAATAGTGACCTTAACCCGACCATAACCCGAATTTTAACAGCATGTAAACGTAGTCAGCGAGGTGTGGTATGCAGTGGTGTGAGTGTACACTTGACTGCTGGGTTCCTTAGACTAGTGTGGCCAACCCTAATTCTGGATTAGTAAACTGTGTGTGAGTGATTGGTTTTACTGAATTTAGTGTGGTTTGTTTCTATAATCTAAAATAAAGATTGTTATTGTTAAAACTGACAACTCTTCGTCTGTTATCTGCCTGAGCCTTTATGAACCTGTGAGCCTGGAATATTTTTTCTGTGAAGGGTGATCCCCGCTAGTAGGCCCCCGGGGTGGCGTAGGTGGTTAACCAGGGTAGCTCCCGAGATAGTTGTATTTCCTTTTACACATACTGCCACAATGGAAGAGGAATGTAATATGCTTGTTTGATTAAAAATACAAATAATCAACAAACATAAGGAATGTCAGAGCATTATGTGAAATAACTAACTGGTGATCAACTCTGGCACCACAAGCGCTAGAATCAACTGAAATGAGAAAATGTTTAAAAAAATTAGGAGTACTCAGCACAGGAGCATTTGATAATAAAGCTTTAGCATTTTCAAAGGCAGACTTTGACCGTAGGCTTCTCTGCGCTCAACAGATCAATCAAAGCGCCCAGGGAGCAGTTGGGGGTTAAGTGCTTTGATCAAGGGTCTCACCTCAGTCGTGGTATTGAGGGTGGAAGAGAGCGCTGGTTATTCACTCACCCCCACAAAAATACCTACCAGACCTGAGACTTGAACCCACAACCTTTAGGTAACAAGTCCATCCTTCTAACCATTAGACCACAACTGACCCCTCTAACCATTCGGTGTGCACTGACAAAATTCTGAAAAAATCCTCAATAGTAATTCAGCATCCCTTCAAAACGGTACAGTTCAAGATGGGATTGTGTGGGTAAACTACAGATAGCATCCATTTTAGCATCGATTGGTTATACAGAACCCTGCCCAACTGTGTTGCAGTGGCTTTTCCAAATTCACACTTGGCAAGGTTAATGGTTAGATTAGAGAAAAGCTCTAGATGTTCAGAACAGGAAGAACTATACAGAACAATATTGTCCAAGTATGCATTATATCCTGTTCTTTCTAAAGGTTGAATTAGCCAAGAACTAAAACTCGGTTCTCATCAATGTTGAGAAAGTAAATTATTCACCTCCCTACGCAATTCCCTTTTAATGAGATTGACTCAACAGGAATGCTGTTTTACCAGTTGGGCCATACCAACATAAATGTTATGATCAGTCACATGAGATCAGATAGGGACAACAGAGAAGAGAAAAGAGAATGAGCTTACCAACTCAACATCAGCATTTGAACTTTAGAAAAGTATCGAAACATGGAGTTCGAGCCCTGATCAGACAGAATTGTTCTGGAATGCCAAAAACAGACATAAAACTTATGATGTATTTGATCCGCTTTTTCTGAAGGCTTGATTGTGTTTATGGGGTGCAGTTTAACATGACCCCATTCCAAAAACTAAGGATGGCTTTAATAAAGTGTTTAATTCAGAAGTGTGTTGGTGAGTTTGAATAAGAAGTTTGTAGGTGTTCATTTATCGTATTTATCGTTTTTATAGATTTAAATACACTATACAGTAAATGCGTACAAGGAAAGGTTTTAAAATATTTCTATATTCAATTAAATTCAAAACTTTATTAACGACACACTCGGTCCAATAAAGACACGTCAATAGCAACATATAAAAACACGCACAAGGACAAACACACAATATCACATATTTACCAGTGTACTAAAATGCCAATGATCCCACATATTTGAAAAAAGCCTGACTGAACTTAGCCAAGTTGATCAGTGTTAAAATTATACTGTATGTAGATTCTGATAACCTACACATACACCTGTACATGAAATTACACAACACAGCAGCGCAGGTTGGCACAAGAGCACTGACAAACATTTGGCTTGCACTGCTCCGTGGCACCTTAAGTAGCAATCGCATACCATCATTATAAGCTACATTGAGTCTCTGCATGCTGCTCTTTCTATAATGCTGCCACAAATGACCAGTATACATAGAGTATACATGACTGCCAATTTAACATGTTAATTTAGTGTGGTCATTTATAGTGTATAGTGTATAAGTGAATATAGTAGCATTGTTACATAAGCATGACATTTTATTTCGTTTCTCAAGCAATTGCTTGTACTAAATACGGCTGCCACCTAGTGGTCAAAAGTTTTGTTGCGTGTTTTTGTTTATTAGGTGCCGATTTCATTCACCTCAGCTCCTTATGAGACGAATGGTATAAATGCCAGAGTTCGGTAGAATACTCAAAAATTGTACTTAAGTAAAAGTAAAAGTACTAGTCTGAATAGTTACTTGAGTAAGAGTAATAAAAAGTATCGGATAAAAAAACAGTAGTTAGTTACTAGTTACTTTGGGTCATATACTGAATATCTATAGTATATTTTTATTTAGTGTGTGTGTGTGTGTGTGTGTGTGTGTGAGTATATATATATATATATATATATATATATATATATATATATATATATATATATATATATATATATTAAACATTTATATTTCATCGGCCTTTACTCCAGTCTTCAGTGTCACATAATCCTTCAGAAATCATTCCAGTATGTTGATCTACTATCAATGATGTTCTTTTTAGCTTTCTATTCATCAAATAATCCTAAACAAAATGCCACAGGTTCCAAAAAATATATTAAGCAGCAAAACTCTTTCAAGCACTGGTAATAAATCAATATATTAAAATTGTTTTTTGAAGGATAATTTCTTCTGGAGTAACATCTGATGAAAAATCTGATTTGCATCACTGAAATAAATTATTTTTTAAATTATGTATGTATAAATAACCTCAGAGAAGAGTGAAAACTCCTCACATGACCGCTAAGTTACCCAGTTACTAAACATCTGAACATAAAAAACCAAATGCACAATGATGAATCTTGTGCTAGTGCGTGCCAGGGCCAGTCGCGTTTGCACTGTCACTTCGGGGCTTGATCGTGCATCATCGTGGCTTCCTCGGGGCCAACGGCCCGGTTTTTTTTTTT
Source organism: Carassius carassius (assembly GCF_963082965.1). Lineage (NCBI taxonomy): Eukaryota > Metazoa > Chordata > Actinopteri > Cypriniformes > Cyprinidae > Carassius > Carassius carassius. The sequence continues at coordinate 26,165,213 of NC_081767.1, read as the reverse complement.
TGGCCCGACGAAAACCTTGGGCCAAAGCGGGCCAGCTGGGGCTAGAGGAGGTTTTATGAACAAAGGCGGAGTTTTTCCGCGTCTGGGGAGCTCAGCGCTGCAGATCATTTCAGAAAGATAACAGCTTTGACACCAGCATTAAAAACTTTTTTATATATGTTGAGTTCAAAAATTACTCTTACTCAGCAGCGAGTGTTTGAAATAATGTGGATTATAATCACTAAACACGGCAGAAATGTATAAGCGATGTGCACGCTAAACATTAACGTTACCATGGTAAACATGGTAAATCCAAACAGGATAAATCAGACGTCAGCTTCTCATTCTCTATCACAATCGTTTATTCATTTAGTAACTTATATTATCTGTCCTAAATCTAGTCTCGAGAGTTTAGCTCCGCGTAAATGTCATCATAATGGTTTTTGTTCGAGAGCTTTTATAAAACTAGAGAGCGTCTGCACTGCGGATCATTTCAGAAAGCTAACAGCTATAACACCAGCATTAAAAACTTTTTTAAATAAGTTGCTCAAAACTCACTTTTAGTCAGCAGCGAGCAATCCGATCCGATGTGGATTATAATCACTAAACAAGGCAGAAATATTTTAAGCGATATAAAAGAATATGCACGCTAAACTTGTTCCCATAGTAAACATAGTAAATTTGACCGCTTGAAGAAATCAGACATCAACTTCTCTATCACAATCGTGTATTTATTTAGTAACCTGTATCTGTCATAAGTCTCGCCGAGTTTAGCCCCACGTTGCCTATCATAAAAAAACTATAATGTTTTTTTTTTCGGGAGCTTTTATAAAAATAGAGATATTATCATTAATTCTAAATGTTACGGGCTATGTGGCTACAAATAAATAGAAACAGACTCGACTGATTAAGAATGCTATTTTTATAAGCGTTAAAAATAAATAAATAAAATAGAAATAAGTGTATTTCTTTGTGATTAATTTTGAGTCCTGATAAATTAATTCATGATCAATGTATAACTTATTCTATAGTAAAACATCGATGCTTTTGAATTTGAATATTTAACAAAGCATGCAAACAAACAGCCGCTTTTATCATGTTCGTGTGTGATCGCGCATGTTCCAGTAATTTATTTCTTATTAGCTTTCTGATAACTTCTCTTTGTTTGTGAAATGATGAGGTTGCATGACGTTGTTCCTGAGAGGCGTGTAAAGGGCGTGTTTTAGTGACGCGCAGCGGAGCTTCAGGGAGAAGGGTCTGTCTGCAGACTGCAAGTCTTTGCACATTTGGCAGCAGCTCTACAAAAAAAGTAGATGAACACTGCACTTGTTTTTGTGTTCTGTAAAGCAAACCTTTTCATATTACTTGTTTCTTATTTTTAATTTTTCTTTTAAATATTTTTTTATCTAAATACTATATTGCACAAACACATGTTTGTTATGTATGCACATTTTCAAAGCACCTTTGTATTTATTAGCTGATACAAATTTCATTTATAAATAAAGTTATATTTTTGCTGTTTTCCCAGAGACTATTTGAAGTTATTGCATAAGGGGCACAATGTCCAAAATATAAACATTATTGTTGAATGTAAGCATTCATTTGTTTTAGTACATATCAGTTAACAGTGCACTTACTCATGTCAGAACATAAAGCTTTTTTTGTAAATAACAATCAAATGTAAAAATGATAAATGTAAATGTGAGAGCATAAAAATCTAAAAGACATAAAATCACAAATATGTGTCTGAGATTTTCAAACCGTTAATCACCTGCTATGCAAAAAAGGTGCTATTCAAATAGAATCACACTATCAGGCAGATATTGATGTGGACAATTATGCTGTTTTGATGGGCACATTACTTAAATGGCTCTGATGGGCACCTTTTGTTTCTGTGTAAATCAGTTCCTATTCAGTTATATACACTATGAACTATTGTTAAAGACAACTACACATAGTGAAGGGAACATTATTTAAATGAATGTCTGATGAGTGCCTTTTGTTTTTGGTCAAATGCAAATATGCTCCCATACAAATATCAGAAATATCTGACAATGTATACGTTTATTTACATCATCATGAAAAAACACATAACAGACAACACTTACTAATGTTATTACACTTCTGTACCTAAATAAAGACATAAAAAAGTTAAACTAGAAATACAACTGTGTAGTTAAGATGTCAACATAGTGTGTTAATTTGAAAGCAATTTGTTTCACGAGTTCTCCCTTACATCTAATCTGAAAACGAATAGTTAGCATATTTTGGCGTGCTGTCCTGAGGCAGGGTTTCCGGGCAAGGAGCATAGCCCGAACCCAAAGAACTCCCCTATCCCTAATTTGGGAGAAAATAGATTAGAAGTGAGGAGTTGGGGTGGAGGAGGGATGCCGAAACTGTCGTAGGACAGGAGGAAGGAAGGCTGGATATATATACACTTGTTGTGCTAGTTAAGATGGTTAAACGAGATGCACCTGTGCCAGATTGGATGATTATCTGATCGTGCTCCTCCCGAACTTTATTAACAAAACCCCATTTCACGAGTTCACCCTTACATCTAATCTGAAAGCTAATAGTAAGCATATTTTGGCGTGCTGTCCTGGGGGAGGGGCCTTTTTAAACTGCCTCCACAGCGGATAAATTTGGGATGCTGTTTTCCCATTGTAGTATGGACTGTGGAAACAGAGGCTTTTGAAAATGATGAAGCATGTTTAGTTTGAAAAACATTGTACCAATATACATGTCTATAGCAGTAACGTTAATTGCAGTTATGTGTTATTCAAATTCAAGCAGTTTCTAAAGTTATTTACTTTGCATGCTTTTCATATTACAGTCCTAAAAAGACAACAGAAATTTTACTCACACTTGCTGTCCTACGGCAAAACAAGAGGGTAGTTGCGTTTTAGAAAAATTCTGAGAAATCACAAAATGGTGAAATATGTCCCTAAATAAATTGATCCTGCCCGAATAATTGCATGATACTTATGTCTGTATCATCTCAGTGAGGTTTAAACATGCACAGTAAGGCAAATGTAATGTCTTCAGACATTTCAGTGTGGATGACAACTCTTGCTTCGTGGTTAAAAGTGGCATCGTCATCCAACAGAGTTATGTCATCATGTCGTTTAACAAACTTTAGCCGTGAAACCTGCATTTAGCGTCTTCACCTGCAAATGTATTGATTTACAATGCACTCGTGGTGGAAATTATGATTCTTTCAAGAGATTCGTTCATTTTCAGTTCGTTCACCAAAATGATTCGGTCAGTGACCATTTCTTCGTATTACACAAAACACGCCAGCAGGTTGTGAAAAAGTGTCATATGTGTTATGTCTTAAGTCAACGAACCTATTCACAAAAACTGATTTGGCTTTATTAAAATGTTTGCATAATCGCATTCAATATATAAAGTCTATTTAAGTTGTTCAGATGAACAAAGCATGAGGTTTTCTTGCATAATTAGCATTTTAATTGTTTGGTCAGACAGTTCACATTATTAGCCTATATATTCACATTCATAAATCTCGGATTAAACGTGGAATTATGTTTTGTATGCTAAATATGAAAACTAGCGTATGTGCACAGTACCTATAACTGTGCTTTGCATTTTGCAAGGTTGACATGCTAAATGGCCAACTGACCTGGTTTACTCTCAATAATTTTGTTTACGAACGAGATAAGCTATGTACCAGTTCATTTCATTCATGAACGACATGTATCCGTTCATTAAACTCATTCGCGAATGACATGGATATCAGTTCAGTCATTTCATCCACGAACGACAAGTGTCAGTTCATTCAACTCGTTCACGAACGACATGTGTGCCGGTTCAGTCATTTCCTTCATGAACTAGATCTCTAGATCTCGTTCAGACTCATATGAAACTCGTTCAGTGAAGGGCGTATTCGTTCAACTAATCACATGCTTTGTCACATGTCATACTCGAAGGCTATTGGCCTCGAGGTTGAGTAACTCTTTGATAGGATGAAGCAGTTCACGGAGCTACCCGGTTCACCGAGCTGCGCATGTGCTGCTAATAGCGCCGCGCTGCTGTGGAGGGAGGAACTTCAGTGAACGAGAAATATGAGTCAGTGGATTATGTGAACAAGAACAATTCGTTCACGAACGACACATCACTACAACGCACGGTCTTCGCCGCTAGTGGAGGCAGCCTCAAACTGCGCCACGGCTGGAAAAGCCGCGGTGAAAGGTTGAGCCGCGACGGGAAGTGAGAGAGGCTTGCTGCGGTGAGAACTGGGGTGCGGCCCAGGCTGCTTGAAAGCCTGCTGCTGCTGCTTCGATCCAACACTCAAAGAGAGCCCGTTCTTGGGCGGGATGATCTTGTTGGCGAGCTTGGGGCTTTGCACGGTCTATTGGCCACAACGTGTGGCTTGACGAGAAGATCAGCTGACGCGATGATGCTTGTTGGTGCTCAGCGGCCGTGTTTGGCGGGGTAGGAGTAATCATGGGTCCGGCAAAAATGCGGCAGATCTGAAAAATCCCCGGTATAGATCTCTTCATCGGAAGGAAAATTGGTGATAAGATGACTGTGATAAGATGACAGACAGAGCGAACCGAATACTGATAAACCGTCCATGCCGAAAAACTGTTGTAGGACAGGAGTTAGGAAGGCTGGATATATATACACTTGTTGTGCTAGTTAAGATGGTTAGCTAAACGAGATGCACCTGTGCCAAATTGGATGATTATCTGATCGTGCTCCTCCCAAACTTTGTTAACAAAACCCCATTTGATGTCATACCAGTTGAATGAAAGATTTATGTGTGGGTCATTAAAACAGAGAAATCAAAGCTCCTTTTCAAGTTATTTATTTGTAGCACACACAATGCAATGGCATCTCATAATTATTGTTGTTGAATAAACAACTGTTGCCGAGCACTTCTGACATCAGAACGGACATCACCTACATTACAAGGTGGGCGTTCAGCATCTTCATCACGGCCACCACCCCACTCTGGCACAAATCTATCCATGTATAATTCACATAGGTTGTGCAGTGTACAACATGTCTCTACCATATCAACAACAACATTTACATTGCAGTCGTTTCTTCCACCGTCCTTTCAACCTTCCGAATGCATGCTCAACCACACAACGGGCTCGACTTGTTCTCATGTTGTATAGTTCTTGACCCTCTGTAAGCCGGCCGGTGTCAGGATATGGTTTTAACAACCATTTCTGCAATGGGTAAGCAGAGTCACCAAGAATAAAGTAGCCTACATCAGTTCCACAAATATTTTTTTACTCTGCCAGAGAAAGCATTACTGTCTGTGGCCCAAGCCCAAAGGTGTGACTTTTTGAGGATGCTAGCATCATGTTCCCTTGCTGGCTGTCCAACATTCAGGTCCCAGAACATCCCTTTACCATCTACAACTGCTTGTAAAATGATGGAGTGCCAGCCTTTACTGTTGTGAAAGTCATATTGGTATTGTGGTATTGTGACCCCAACTAAGCAAGCCAGAGGTGACAGCGGCAAGGAACCGAAACTCCATCGGTGACAGAATGGAGAAAAAAAACCTTGGGAGAAACCAGGCTCAGTTGGGGGGCCAGTTCTCCTCTGACCAGATGAAAACCAGTAGTTCAATTCCTGTCTGGAATACATCCCTAGTTATGTTAAATATCTGTTTATTAATATACACAAATATAAAAAGATAACAAAGTACAGATTATGAAAATAGTGCATTGAAAGGTATGCTTTACTGCCTTAATTTTCATTAAGATCTATATAAACATTTAAACATTTATGTAAGCTTACGTTAAATAACAATAATCAGACCAACTCCATATTTTACTTATATAATATATCTCATAGGGCTAAGTTATATGTCATCAATTTAGGTTCGCACTGAATATGATGAGAATAATCCACTATATTATGTAATTTAACAACTCTTACCATTTCCATCCATTGTCTGCGTTTCTGCTTTCGGTGCATCCGGTTTGCACTTCACAAAATCGCTCTTTTTCGCCTTGCAGCTAACATAAGCTTTCGGTGTAAATGCCGCTGAGCCTCGATCCATCTTCGCATCTTGGCTTCGCTGCATCATCTTCCACCAAGAAAACACCAAAAGGAGCAAACAAACAGCTGCTTCCGTTCTCTTGTGCAGCGGGGCTACTTGCTTGACAGTGGAAATGCTGCTTGCTTTTGGTCTTGGTGCTTGCGGCTCGAGGCCATTGGCCCCGCTCAGCATGCTCTTAGCCCTGGCTTGCACTGGCCCGACAGTGGAAACACAGCTATTGAAGAAGAAGTACTTCTCCAAATCTTCTCTGCTTTGTGTCTTCTGCCATCATTGTTCAGGGTAGTACTGCAAAGAACCATCTCCAGGGTCTACTTCAAATATTTGCTTCCGGACCGCCATCTGCTACGTTTGGATTACTGCTACATGTAGATTACCCTGATACTGTGAAGAACACTTACAATATGCTGCTGTAAAAAACAAAAACATTGGCAACTCATTGCCATATTTAAAATCATTGTACTGCTACCTCCACTGTGTAGCATATTCAAAATCGGACTGTTTTTGCTTTTTTTTTAAATGTTTGTGTAATACAGTTCACGTTTTCTTTGTGGGTGAAGAAAGGAGACCAGGGTCGGCTTGCTGAGGCTCGAGGAAGATTTTATTATTTTAAAAAGAAAACAAAACAGAAAACAAAGTCGCGCCACATGCACATAAACACTCCCATTCACGTTTGTTCACCCGTCAATAAGGATTCACTTTCAGCGCTGCTGCGTCCTTCCCCGAGTCCTCAGGTCTCTCTCTCTCTGCCGATCCTCGGGCGGCTTAAATAGCGTTTCCACACGCCAATCACTATAACGAGAACCAGGTGTTACTTGTTTCTCACTTGAACCACTTACCACCGCTCGTCTCTTCACTCTCTCTCCCGTCGCAGACCTCGCTGAACCACGCCTCCACCGCCACATACCCCCACCGCCCGACTCAGGCCGGGGAGCCATCCGGCCTGCAGCCCCCCACCCCCCCCCCCATTCCGGGAGAGGAAGTCAGCCACAACCGTCTCCCCCCTTCCCCCCGGCCTGTGAATCACCTTGAACTTAAATGGCTGCAGAGCCAGATACCAACGAGTGATTCACGCATTGGTATTCATGCAGTGGAGCCACTGGAGGGGCGCGTGGTCCGAGCAGAGGGTGAACTCCCGCCCCCGGAGGTAATAGCGAAGGGTGAGAACCGCCCACCTGATGGCCAAACACTCCTTCTCTATGGTGCTGTACTTAGTCTCTCTCTTTGAGAGTTTCCGACTAATGTACAGCACCAGACGGTCCATCCCCTCCACCTCCTGGGACAGGACTGCACCCCGCCCCCTGTTCGACGCATCAGTCTGCAACAAAAAGGGGAGAGAAAAATTAGGAGAGTGCAGGAACGGCCCGCCACACAGGGCAGCCTTAACCCGGGTGAAGGCCAGTTGGCACTGCTCCGTCCACTGGACCGTATCTGGTACCCCCTTTTTAGTGAGGTCAGTCAGTGGGCTGGTGAGGTCCGAATAGTCAGGGATAAACCTCCTGTAATATCCCGCCAGCCCCAGGAACTGCCTCACCTCCTTTTTGGTCTTGGGCCTGGGGCAGGCTGCAATCGCTGCCGTCTTATCAATTTGGGGACGCACCTGCCCGTGACCCAAGTGGAAGCCCAGATACCTTACCTCCACCTGCCCAACTGCGCACTTCTTCTGGTTGGCTGTTAGCCCCGCCCGTCTCAGCACCCCAAGGACGGCCCTCACATGCTCCATGTGCCGCTGCCAGTCTCCACTATAGATGATGATATCATCCAGATAGGCCGCGGCATATGCAGCATGCGGTCTTAGCATCCTATCCATGAGACGCTGGAACGTAGCCGGGGCCCCGAACAAACCGAATGGAAGCGTCACGAATTGGTGCAATCCAAATGGCGTGGTGAAGGCTGTTTTTTCTTTGGACATTGGAGATAAGGGGATCTGCCAATATCCCTTTGTCAAGTCCAATGTCGAGTAAAAGCGAGCCGTGCCTAACCGATCGAGCAACTCGTCAATCCGCGGCATTGGATAAGCATCAAACTTTGATACTGCGTTCACCCTGCGGTAGTCCACACAAAAGCGCACCGAGCCGTCCGTTTTAGGCACCAAAACTATCGGGCTCGCCCAATCACTGTGGGACTCCTCGATTACCCCCATCCCTAGCATAGCTTCTAATTCAGCCTGAACTACCTTTTTTTGTGTTCAGGTAACCTATACGGTCGGCTGCGAACCACCACGCCCGGCTCAATATTGCGCTGAATCACATTAGTACGACCCGGCAGAGGCGAAAACACGTCGGCAAATTCGGACTGCAACCGCCCGATGTCAGTGAGCTGCGAGGGTAAGAGGTGACCCCCCGGGGCCAGTGCGAGGGATTTTCCTTTGATAATCGCTTCTGGCCCGAGATCATCCCCTCCACTTACTGCCATCGCTAACAGCACTGACGCCTCCGCACTCCATTTTTTGAGGAGGTTGAGGTGGTAAATTTGCCGAGCGTTGCCTCTATCCGTTCGTTCTACCTCATAATTGAGATCTCCTATACGCTGTGTGACCTCAAAGGGTCCTTGCCACTTCGCTAATAATTTGGAGCTAGAGGTGGGTAGTAACACGAGCACTTTATCTCCCGGTGCAAATTCTCGTAGCTTAGTTCCCATGTTATACGACTGGCTCTGTCTGTCCTGGGCCTGAAGCACATTCTCCATAGAGAGCCGCCCCAGTGTATGGAGTTTTGCCCTCAGGTCCATGACATATTGAATTTCGTTTTTACTCTCCAAGCGTCCATCCTCCCAAGTTTCTTTCAGGACGTCCAACACCCCTCGGGGCTGGCGTCCGTAAAGAAGCTCGAAGGGGGAAAACCCCGTTGAGGCTTGGGGGACCTCGCGCACAGCGAATACCAACCAACGTCCCCACCTTCCCTAGTGGCCAGATGTGGGTCCAGTGATTGGCGTGAGGAAGCAACAGGAGGTTCCTCGCCCCCGCCCAGCGCGGGAAGCCCATTCCCCTGGCCGGCCCCCGCGACCCGGGCCCCGACTCCGGCCCCGTCCTCCAGCGCGGCGCGGCCCTCGGCGGCCCTGCGAACCGGGTCCTGGGGAAAGGAACGGGTTTTGGGGAAGGGGAAGAGAGTGAGGTAGGGGAAGAGAGAGAGAGAGAGAGAGAGACAGATGGAAGGGGTTCGCTGACCCCGGAACACGCCGCCAGCTGATCCTCCGCCAGCTGGATGGCCAGATCCAGCGACGTCAGCCGGTGGCACTGGACCCACTGGGCAGTCTTCTTCAGCAGGTGGGAGATAAACTGCTCCAGTACCACCCTGTTGACGATGTCCTCGGCGTCGCTTCCTCCGGCCAACAGCCATTTGCGGCACGAGTCCCGGAGCTGCTGGGCCAAGACAAAGGGCCGGCCTGCTTCGGTCAATTCCAATGACCGGAAGCGCTGACGGTGCTGTTCGGGGCTAAGGCCGACCCTCTGGAGTATGGCTCGTCTCAGATCGGCATACACTAGGAGGTTCGGGACGGGCAGTTGTTGTGCTGCTTTCTGGGCCTCCCCTGACAGCAGCGGGATGATGCGGACTGGCCAGCTGTCCAATGGCCACCCACATGCCTCAGCCGTCCTCTCGAACAGGTCTAGGAATGCCACCAGATCATCCGTGGGTCCCATCTTCGTCAGAGGCATGGGAGCGGCTGGGGCAGCACTAGGGGAAGCCGGGATCGCCCGAACCCCCCGGTCCAGCAAGCTCCGGAACAGCTCGCGGTCCTCCTGCTGGGTCTGCATCATGGCCTGAAATCGGCGGTCGTGGTCGGCCCGCAGGTCCAGCAGGGCTTGATGTTGCTCCTGATGCAGGCCCGCGAGCGACGTGATGTCCGCAAATGGCGAACCCGATGGGCCTGACGGGGTCTGCATGGCGGTGTGTTTCTCCTTCCTTCCCGGGTTTCGGCACCAGTGTAATACAGTTCACGTTCTCTTTGTGGGTGAAGGAAGGAGACCAGGGTCGGCTTGCTGAGGCTCGAGGAAGATTTTATTATTTTAAAAAGAAAACAAAACAGAAAACGAAGTCGCGCCACATGCGCATAAACACTCCCGTTCACGTTCATTCACTCGTCATTAAGGATTCACTTTCAGCGCTGCTGCTGCTGCTGCTGCTGCTGCTGCTGCTGCGTCCTTCCCCGAGTCCTCAGGTCTCTCTCTCTCTGCCGATCCTCGGGCGGCTTAAATAGCGTTTCCACGCCAATCACTATAATGAGAACCAGGTGTTACTTGTTTCTCACTTGAACCACTTACCACCGCTCGTCTCTTTGCTCTCTCTCCCGTCGCAGACCTCGCTGAACCACGCCTTCACCGCCACAGTTTGTAATACAATTAAAAATTGCTTTCAAAAATATAAAATACGTATTAACTTTAACTTTAAACTGTCACTACCTTTCATTTATGGGTAATTATGTGTGAAGAATAGAACATTGTTTTTATGAATTTTTTAATGGATGTTTGAAGCATTTAAATTACTGGATTAATGCTACCTTGTTTGTTTTAAGTCAATTGGTTAAAACTAGATTGCTGTTCAAGTAAATACAACTTAGAATTTCCCAGTTGTAGGAAATGTTACTTGATTTAGCTAAACTTATATGAGTTGTTTGAAATATGCATATAGTATGTTGTACTTAATCATTTTGTTGGTGAAAATAGTGATTCTGAGTCATAATAAGTTGCGCGTAAGTTTACAACACTAAATAAACCTTTGTTAATACAAATTACTATTCTTATTTCACTTACCTTGGTTTTTTCAAGGCAATCGATTTGCATACTTTCTAAAAGTACAGTTTACTAATTAAAATTTACAGTTCAGACTAGAGTCCTGCGGACACAGGGGAAACACGGGTCTAAACACGGGTTCAAAAGAGTCACGTGCAAATGTAAAAATAGGCCTACGTTCCACTTTAAAAAAAAATCCCAACCGCGCGAACGGCTGCATGAGTCATTAGTTAACAGACGTAAAAGATCAGCCAGCTATATATATATATATATATATATATATATATATATATAGGCCAGTGGTTCCCAACCTTTTTCAACTCGCGGCCCACACAACCAAACACATATGTTTGCGAGGCCCACTGCAAAAAAATTAACTGACCCCGCTACTGTTGGGTTAATAACTTAGTACTCAGAAGCTAGATTGTTAACTGTCTTTATTGAATGAACTGACAATAAACAGAAAATAACTCGGGCTGCGCACCCCTTGCTATCACTGCTGTTGTTCTGTAGCATATGCAACAAAAATATCTAAGATAAATTGGTGGTTTATTCTTAAACCAATCAGCGAGCTCGAATAGTGGAAGCATGGTTACAGTTTAATATTTTTTTTTGTTATTTAATTATATGAAATGATGTTACAATGTTATGACAGACATTTTTACATATAATAACAATATTATTTATTTTAATAGTAATTGGCGGCCCACCTGCAATACCATCGCGACCCACTAGGGGGCCGCAGACCACAGGTTGAAAACCACTGATATAGGCTATATATATATATATATATATATATATATATATATATACAGAATCTGAATTCAGATGTGTTTGATTTAAGCCTATTTCAAAATTTGTGTCATAAAATTATATCGCGCATACAGCTCAACTAACGAGATCGTTATAAAGGTGTTTAAACAACAATACACTTCCACTTGCATGTATTTGACAATCGGAATGTCAGATATTTCATTCCATAGCTAACACATTTGTGAATATGGGCCTAATCTAGGCTATCCATGGGTTGTTTTTTTTAATTGCATCTGAAAATTACTTTGTGCAGCTCATTCACATGTGCGCTCTGGCGCAGATCCGCCTCTCGCGATGCTCAGCTGTGAACGATTTAAAAATGGGTGCGTTCGACTTGAAGCACAACCTCAGACGGTGGTATGATTCGCTCTTTTGTTGTTCTGTTTTCTTTCAGGATCAAAAATACAACAAATGAAAGCATTTATCTGTATTTCCGACTGATGAGAACTATGCATATACATTCATAAATCAGTCAATTTTGTATTTTATTATGAGATATTTCATTCTAATATGATCAGTGACTCAAGCACTGATGGACCAAAGAGCACGCATTTCAACATTTGCAGTAAAAACGTGAAATATAAATTCTCAGAAAATGCATTTAATACCAATATATTGAAACGTCTGTTTATATACTCCATTTATAAAGAAGTCCAGACATTGGAAAAATCAGTCCACATGCGTTTTATATTTGTTATGAGGGTGGTGGGGAGGATGAACCCAAATGCAGACAGTAGTCACAGCAACAAAGTTTATTGTACAAAAATAGGAAAACAAAACCCACGAGGGGGCAAAACAAGACAAAAGCCTTGACGATGACTAAAAACAACAAAACAATTAACATTAAACGCAGAACAGAACAGAACTCTAGACAAAATACTCACAGCAATATCTAATTAACGAAGGACAGTGACAAAGCTTGACAGTACTTAACAATATTAAACAACGTTTGGCAACATTTGGCAATGAACCGCCAAAGGGACAGAGAAACACACAAGGTTATAAAGGGATGCTACTTATGAACACAACAGGTGGAACAGGTGAAACAATGATGACAAAACTAGGGTAACAAGGGGGGCGGGGCAAGGAAACGAGACAACACAAGCACATGGCCCAAAGACAAGGCCATGTGCTTGTACACAAAACACGGGCCTGTCATGATCCTGCCACAAGACTAGAGAAAAACCAGGACATGAAGGCAGAACCATGACAGAACCCCTCCCTTAAGGAGCTGCTTCCAGACGCTCCTCAAGGGAACATCAAACACGGGACACGACTGACTGGGACAAAGACACAAACCAACAAGACATGACAAATAACGCCAAAGGCAAACATGAAAAAACAATCACAGGGTTAGGGTGCAAAATCAAAAACAATAAACAAGGCAGAGGAGGTGGGGGAAGTACAAAGTTCTTAGGGGGCAGTCCAGGGTGGATGGGAGGACTGGGGTTCTTGGGTCTCTGGGACGAGGACCGAGGACTGGGACTCCGGGGGAATTTGGCTGGAGACACATGAGGGGATGACTTGGGGGAAACAGTAGGCAACTTGACAGGGGAGACAGGAGGGGACACAACAGGAGACAAGACGACAGGAGTTACTGCGGATGACCTTGGAGCAGAAAAAGGTATAGAGCTCCCCATCTCTGACTCGGAGAGATCATCGTCTGCAGCAGACTGGGGTACTGCGCTCACGGCAGCTGACTGGGGTTCGGCGCTCACCGCAGCTGACTGGGGTTCGGCGCTCACCGCAGCTGACTGGGGTTCGGCGCTCAACGCAGCTGACTGGGGTCTGGCGCTCACCGCAGCTGACTGGGGTCTGGCGCTCACCGCAGCTGACTGGGGTCTGGCGCTCACCGCAGCTGACTCGGCCGTGACTCTCTCTGCGGTACTCACAATAGCGGGCTCTGGGACAGAACCTGGGACAGCGCTTACAGTAGCGGGCTCTGGAACAGCGCTTAGGACAGCGCTTGCAGTAGCGGGCTCTGGGACCGGCTGAGATGAAGGGCGAGAGGCTCCCTTTCTCCTCCTCTTCCTTCTGCGACTCATCCTTGGAGAAACTCTCCCATAGCCGGGCATAATTCTGCAGGATCCACTCACCCTCGGACGAATATGGGAGGGTGACCCCCTTCCTGTCAGTAGGGGATGACAACCAGCAGTGCCTAAGAGGATAAGAGGATCCGCTTGTCGCTGACGATTGGAGAGCATCCTGTCTGCTGAGTTCTTGCGTGGTCGGTTCATTCTGTCATGTGGGCGGTGGAGGATGAACCCAAATGCAGACAGTAGTCACAGCAACACAGTTTATTGTACAAAAATAGGAAAACAAAACCCACGAGGGGGCAAAACAAGACAAAAAGGCAAAAGCCTTGACTAGGACTTGACTAAGACTTGACGATGACTAAAACAACAAAACAATTAACATTAAACGCAGAACAGAACTCTAGACGAAATACTCAAAGCAATATCTAATTAACGAAGGACAGTGACAAAGCTTGACAGTACTTGACAATATTAAACAACGTTTGGCAATTTTAAACAACATTTGGCAATGAACCGACAAAGGGACAGAGAAACACACAAGGTTATAAAGGGAGGCTACTAATGAACACAACAGGTGGAACAGGTGAAACAATGATGACAAAACTAGGGTAACAAGGGGGGCGGGGCAAGGAAACGAGACAACACAAGCACATGGCCCAAAGACAAGGCCATGTGCTTGTACACAAAACACGGGCCTGTCATGATCCTGCCACAAGACTAGAGAAAAACCAGGACATGAAGGCAGAACCATGACATTTAATATGAGGGAAATAGACATGCATGCATGCCACAAAAAATATTTAACTTTTAGGTAGCAAAATATTTTTTAGTAATTCTGTCAATTACACTAAGGTTATTACATTGTCTGCTATATATTTGCTTCTTATTTATTAAATACGGGCAATTGATTGATAAAACATTGATTAAAATTAAGTTAAAATGTATAAAAAAAACGAATATCTTTTAAAAAAAGAGTTTTCCATAAATAACTGCTGTATGACCTGGCAATAAAATTCGAAAAAAGTGTGTCTAATGTGATTGGCTTAACTGATTTAATTTCGGGTGCGGGTCGGGTGTCGGTTCTATTTTAAGCGGGTCTGGTGCGGATTTTAATTAGTGCTGCTGTCGGAAAACGGGTCGGATGCGGTTTTAAGCACTGCGGGTACGGATTTACAAAATCGGACCCGTGCAGCTCTCTGGTTCAGGCAACTTACCTGCCCAGTGAACACTAGTGAGATCAATTCAGAACACTGTAACTAATAAAATATTGTTATTATGGTTACTACACAGTGATTCTTGCAGCTCTATAACTTATTATAGAGTTATAAATTATAGTTATAAATTATATAACTATAGTTATAAATTAACTATAGTTATTTATTTGATGTGTTCGTGTTTTATGAGTGAGAACATAAAATGAGGCCAGCTTTGGAGAAATCATTAAAAAATGTGGAATGTGAGTATATATGCATTCCAAGTAGTGTTATCATATCCTTTGTCTCTGTAACGGGTCTTTGGGACCTGCTAGCCAATATTATGTAATTAATATTAGCTATAATAAGTTGAATAGGTAGCTATGGAAATAAACAATATAGGCTAGTTAAATCACAGAAGTCTAAATTCGGCTACAGGAGCTGGTGGTCAGTAATACAGAAACATGATTTTAAATTTGGTGCAGGTACCATGTATTGAAAAGTGATTAAACAAAATATTTACAACCAGAAATAATGAAGGAAAAAACATAGGAAAAACAAAATATTTACAGACTGCAGTTAAACAGATTATAATCAAGTGCACTTTGAAGTTATTGTTCAAGTAAGATATGACAACAGAAATTACAGCAAATACCAAAAGAGAGAGGAAAAAACTGTCCCAGCGATGTTTGGTTTCTTGAAGACTAACACAACAACCCACAAGAGTTTTATGAGAATTTATATTAATAAGTCCATTGGTTATTGTCCAGGGAAAGGATGTGCATGTGGGACTGAAGTGCTAGTCTATGGAGACGTGTGTTGGGGACAGGCTGCAGACAACCTTCCTACCAGACCACTAGGATGGCTGTTCAGTAGATGCTGCTCAGATGTTAGGCTTCTAGCCATAGTAATTCAGCTCGCCATCATTCATCTCTAGACAGAGAGAGAGAGAGAACCTGGCCTGTGGTGCAACAACAGGACCAGTAAATAACAAGGCTAATTTGGAACTAAGTTTGCATTAAACTTTAGCTAATTCCACACTCAAATATCATTTCCATGTGTACACGATTTTAAATCATTACAAAATCATTAAATGTACAAGCTACAAATAATAAACATTAAGTGCCTGACAACATAGTCAAAAGTGCAATATTAAATTTATATTGCCTGCACAAAGTACAAATAATTAATCCAACAGTACTGTAATCTAATTTTCATAATACATGTAAACACACTTAGTGCAAACAAATATATTTATAAAGCAAAAACAGTGGCAGACTTCACAACAGCATAAAAGGAATCAACTAGAGCAGCCAATGTTAAAGCTAACACTAATGCTAAAGTTCTGCTCTGCTAACTTAATATGTTAGCCTCTAGCAAGTGGTTCATTCATTCGTTCAGATTACTCACCAGTTCCTCTATGTAACATAACCTGATGGCGGTGACGAATTCCCTGCAGCCAGTTAAGTTGTTCTAAAAGTTACAATGATATGCTTAACTTAAAAGCATTAAGTTATTAAGTTATTATTGAGCACAAGAGTGAATAGTTTGTACGACACAAACCTGTCCACAACTGTCGATTGGCTTCCCCAGACCTCTGAGTGAGGAAGACGCCACAGTCTGATTAAACACCTGTGCTCAATTTTGTGATTGGCTAAGCACAGTCAATTGACTGGGATTACGTGAAGTCGCAGGGCACTACTCCACACAAGCAATTTAAAGGGACGGGGACAGCAAAACCAATATACAAACATTTAATATATATTTTGACAGATTTTAACCTGGGTTACATCTCCGATTGATAATTTATGACCCTGATTTATGTCGAGAAGGCACTGTGACACTCCTGCTGTTCTAGAGTAACCCTTTTATTGCTGTAACCCTAAACACCAGTATGCTGATTTGCAGTTTTCCTTGAGGCCACTGGGGTGGCAATGATACCTGGGCTTGAGCCTGTCTTTGCTGTTTAAAACTATATTTGATCTTGAGTCTGTATGGGAGCCAATCCCATGATCTTCCATCATACAGTACAAATCCTTCTCAGAATAATTAAATTGGTATGGACTATGGAGAACTAACCCCCTATTAATAAAGTTGAAATTACTGTTTAACAAGAACATATGGGTGCATTCAGGTATCCATATACTTTTGGCAACGTAGTGGATAATATCATGATCAACAATTATCCCTCACGTTTTTAATTAATTCCAGAATTTATGATGGTGTAGCAGTTTGGTCTAACTCTGACATAATCCATTAATAAACTAAGGCGTGTTTTTTTTTTTTATTACGCTCCTTTAGTAGCATATAAAAAGGAATGTAATGTCCCCGTGTGTGTGCGTCCTCTCTCTCTCAGGTAGCGAGTTACCTTACTTCTGTCACATACGGGAACACAGGAGACGGAAGATCCAAGTGCAGTGTGGTTTATTAAGGGCAATCCAAATCAGAGTCAAAAACAAGCCAGGGTCGTAACCAACATCAATCCAAACAGAACAAACAAACAAACAAACAGGAACTCAAGGACTAGGAAACGCGAGGAAACTAGGTGACGGAAAGTAAGGACTCCATAAAGAAAATAGGAAACAGACCGGATTATATAGGCAGGGTAATGACTATCAAGTGAAGACACTTGAGTGCAATTAACAGGAGTGCAATTACTGTGATGAAGGGACAAGGCTTTGTGGGAATTGTAGTGCCTGCGGTGAGGTGCCTATGGGGAAGTGAGACCACTAGTGGACACCCAGGGAAACAGAGACCAGACAGCGTGACATTACCCCCTCCTCCATGGAGCAGCTACCAGATGCTCCACCCGAACCCAAGATGAGACCAAGGAACACAGAGACCAGGAGGGAGGTGGAGCGGAGGAGGACCAGGGGGAGGGACGGAGGGCCAGGTAAAAATGGGGAAACAGAGACAAGAAGTGCAAAACAAAAACAGGGAGCCCAGGAGGGAGGTAGACCGGCGGAGGATCAGAGGGAGGGACAGAGGGCCAGAGGGCCAGGTCCATAGAGGGAAACAGAGAGAAAAGGGCAAAAAACAAAACAACAACAAAACACAAGTCCAGGAAGGATAGAAAGTTCAGTGGCCCAGGGCCAAACCGACAGGGCAGTAATCCAGGGTGGAGCAAGGTGGAACTGGAGCCATGCGGTTGAGTCAGAAACCCACCAGGGCGTCGCAGAAGACCACCACATCCATGCGGTCGAAACAGAAGCCCACCAGTGCGGCACAGAAGACCACCACAACCATGCGGTCGAGACAGAAGCCCACCAGAGCGGCGCAGAAGACCACCACAGCCGTGCGGTCGAGACAGAAGCCCACCAGGGCGGCGCAGAAGACCACCACAGCCGTGCGGTCGAGACAGGAGCCCACCAGGGCGGCGCAGAAGACCACCACATCCGTGCGGGCGAGACAGAAGCCCACCAGGGTGGCGCTGAAGACTACCACATCTGTGCGGTCAAAACAGAAGCCCACCAGGGCGGCGCAGAAGACCACCACAACCGTGTGGTCGAGACAGAAGCCCACCAGGGTGGTGCAGAAGACCACCACAACCATGCGATCAAGACAGAAGCCCACCAGGGTGGTGCAGAAGACCACCACAGCCGTGCGGTCGAGACAGAAGCCCACCAGGGCGGCGCAGAAGACCCCCACAGTGGGATCGATGATACATGAGAGCAAGTCTGGATAGGCAAATCTGAAACAGAGAACATGAACAAGTTAAGGGTGGCCTCCGTGGCCACGACAGGATCAGTCGGGCGCTCAGAGAGTTTGGCTGAGACGTGGAGAGGCTCTGGTAGTTCAGCAGAGACGTGGAGAGGCTTTGGTAGTTCAGCAGAGACGTGGAGAAGCTCTGGTAGTTCCGCAGAGTTTAGACTGGATTCAGTAAGATCAATGGTGACTTGACTCTGCTCATAAAGATCATTGGTGACTTGACTCTGCTCATGAGGATCATTGGTGACCGGACTCTGCTCATGAAGATCAATGATGACTTGCATTTGCTCATGAAGATCAATGGTGACTTACCTTTGCCCATGAAGATAGTCGGTGATTTGACCTTGTCCATGAAGAACACTGGTGACTTGACTTTGCCCATGAAGATCATTGGTGACTTGACTCTGTCCTTGAAGATCACCAGTGACTTAACTTGACTCCTGAGGTCTAACTGTGGTAGTGCTTAACTCATGAGTGTCAACAGTGACTTGACCTGACTCTGGAGTGTCAACGGTGACTTGACCTGACTCTGGAGTGTCAACGGTGACTTGACCTGACTCTAGAGTGTCAACGGTGACTTGACCTGACTCTGGAGTGTCAACGGTGACTTGACCTGACTCTAGAGTGTCAACGGTGACTTGACCTGACTCTGGAGTGTCAACGGTGACTTGACCTGACTCTGGAGTGTCAACGGTGACTTGACCTGACTCTGGAGTGTCAACGGTGACTTGCCCTGACTCTGGAGGGTCATCGGTGACTTGACCTGACTCTGGAGGGTCATCGGTGACTTGACCTGACTCTGGAGGGTCAACGGGAACCTGACTCGACTCTGGAGGGTCAACGGGAACCTGACTCGACTCTGGAGGGTCAACGGTGGCTGTCATCCCATGTAGAGGTGCTGGACAAGCGGCCATCTTGTGCCATGACTCTGGATCGGCGGCCATCCTGGGCAGTGGTGCTGGACCGGTGGTCATCTTGGGCAGTGGCGCTGGGCTGGCGGCCATCTTGGGCAGTGGCGCTGGTCTGGCGGCCACCTCGTGCTGTGGCACTGGGCCGGCGGCCATCTTGGGCAGTGGCGCTGGACCGGTGGCCATCTTGGGCAGTGGCGCTGGACCGGCGGCCATCTTGGGCAGTGGCGCTGGGCCGGCGGCCATCTTGGGCTGTGGTGCTGGGCTGGCAGCCACTTGCTTTGTGGGAATTGTAGTGCCTGCGGTGAGGTGCCTATGGGGAAGTGAGACCACTAGCGGACACCCAGGGAAACAGAGACCAGACAGCGTGACAACTTCTGGCGGAGCGTGTGGATGTTTGTAAGGGTGGACTGAGGAGCTTTTTGGGATGCAATCAGCTGTTTTCATGGGAATGTGTTTATCATTTAACTGTTTCTGTCATGTAAGTCGAATTACCGGTGTGATCAAACATGCAAGTTGCATTAAAGTGGGCTTTGCGTCTCGTCTAAACCTTCGTCTCGCTCTGCTTTTCTTCCTCTGTTTCACTAGATGTCAACAGACCTTGGTTACTGCAATTATTACCTTGTTTCTGTGAATTAAGGGAGACTGGAGATTGTAGCCTACGATCCTGCTGCTGGATTGTACTGGCAGCCCCGCACTAAACACTATGAAACGGGGTTTGGGTAGTAGTTTATCTGCCACTGCTGGAGTTACGCTGTGCTTACCATTTGCACCCACAGAACCTTACCTGCTGAAAGCTGCTTCAGCTTCCCCGCTCTGCGAGCACCGACCGCCGGCCCCTTCGTGAGTCTCGTAAACCTCCGCCTCACCAGTCTGCTTGTCACCCCTGCCACAGAGGTCTTCTTAGTTCATTTGTGCTACCCAGTCTACAGGTCATCTTCTGTTAGTCTATTTCTCCCTTGCTTTTGTTGGAATACCTGTGGCCAGACTTTGTTTCATTAAAAAACATTTATCATTGCACTCGCATTTGAGTCCTCTCTCTCAATCCATTTTCATCACAGATAAAGCTTAACATTTTCAAAGGCAGACTTTGAATGTAGGCCTCTCTGGGCTCAACAGATCAAAGGTGAAAGTGAAGTGTGGCCAAGTATGGTGACCCATATTCTGAAATTGTGCTCTGCATTTAAACCATCCAAGTGCACACAAACACCGAGAGCAGTGGACAGGCATATTGCTGCAGCACCCAGGGAGCAGTTGGGGGTTCGATGCCTTCATCAAGGGTCTCACCTCAGTCGTGGTATTGAGGGTGGAAGAGAGCTCTTGTTATTCGCTCACCCCCACAAAAATACCTACTGGACCTGAGACTTGAACCTGCAATCTTTGGGTAACAAGTCCAGCTTTCTAACCATTGCGCCACAGCTGCTTCCCTCTAACTGTTTGTTGTGCACTCACAAAATCCTCCATAGCACTTCAGCATTCCTAGGAAACGATATAGTTCAAGATGGGATTGTGTGTGGAAACTACAGATAACATCCATTTTAGCATCGATGGGTCTTACAGATCCCTGGCAAACTGTGTCTCAGAGCCTTTTTTTACTAATTCAACATTTGGCAAGATTAATAGGTAGATTAGAGAAAAGCTCTAGTAGTTCAGACCAGAAAAAACTATAGAGAACAACATTATCCAAGTTAGCATTGTATTCTCTTCTTTCAAAATATTGAATTAGCCAAGAACTACAACTTGGTTCTGTTCAATTATGAGCAAGTAAATGATTCACCTACCTACAGATTTCCATTTGAAAGGAATTCACTCAACAGGCATGCTGTTTTATCAGTCGGGCTCAGTGACATGAGATCTGGTTAGCTGGCCCAGTGTTTTGTAATTCGCTAACCGCCTTGTGCAAGCTAGTATAAGCTCCTGTGAGAAAATGACATTGACACTCTTGCTGTTCTAGACTAACCCTTTTATTGCTGTAACCCTAAAATCCAGTATGCAAGAGGGTTAAATGCTCTGACGTTCCTTATGTTTGTTGAATATTTGTATTTTTTTTTTTAAATCAAACATGCATGTTACATTCCTTCTCCATTGTGGCAGTATGTGTAAAAGGAAATACTAGGGAACTACCCTGGTTAACCAACTAAACCACCCCAGGGGCCTACTACCAGGGAGCGCCCTTATGAAACAAAAATATATTGCAGTATATTGGAAAATATCATGTAATATATTAGGCATATATTCTTATATATATTTATTTTTTCCAATATATTGCAATATATTGAAAGCGGCAATCATTTGTATATTTTGCAATATATTATGTAATATATGTATCATCAATATATTATTAAATGTATTCAAATATACAATATTTTAGAAAATAAAAAGGGAAATTAATATATTACAGTATATCACAATATATTTTAAGACAAATATTGGTAAATATATTTTCCTTTCGTAAGGGCGGTTGATCAGTCCGGCAGAACTGACCTGGCGAACTGGCCTATTGGTTGAAACTGTGATGTGTGTTAATTTTAATGTGCTTTTAAAAATTGTGAAGTGGTTGTCTTATTGTTCCTTTGTTTCTTCAGAATTGGGGTGGCCAGCTTCAGAGAATCAGCATCTCTTCTGTGGTGGTGGGTCTCTTGCCTGAATGCAGTGTTCACAGTGAGG
This sequence comes from Carassius carassius, assembly GCF_963082965.1. Taxonomy (NCBI): domain Eukaryota; kingdom Metazoa; phylum Chordata; class Actinopteri; order Cypriniformes; family Cyprinidae; genus Carassius; species Carassius carassius. The sequence continues at coordinate 26,143,143 of NC_081767.1, read as the reverse complement.
TGTGGTGTGAGTGTACACTTGACTGCTGGGTTCTTTAGACTAGTATTGTGGACAACCCTAATTCTGGATTAGTAGACTGTGTGTGAGTAATTGTTTTTACTGAATTTAGTGTGGTATGTTTATATAATCTAAAATAAAGATAGTTATTTTTTAAAAGTGACGCCTCCTTGTCTGTAATCTGACTCGGCCTTTACGAACCTGTGAGCCTGGAGTATTTTTCTATGAAGGGCAATCCCCGATAGTAGGCCCCTGGGGTGGTGTAGTTGGTTAACCAGGGTAGTTCCTTGTTCCTTGAGTTGTATTTCCTTTTACACATACTGCCATAATGGAAAAGGAATGTAATATGCATGTTTGATTAAAAAAATACAAATAATCAACAAACATAAGGAACATCAGAGCCTTATGTTAAATAACTAACTGTGGCTCAACTGGCACCAAAAGCGTTAGAATCAACTGGAATGAAAAAATGTTTCTCAAATTTAGGAGCACTCCGCACAGGAGCATTTGATAATAAGATTTTAGCATTTTCAAAGACAGACTTTGAATGTAGGCCTCTCTGAGCTCAACAGATCAATCAAAGGTGAAAGTGAAAATAAGCATGGCCAAGTATGGTGACCCATACTCTGAACATGTGGTCTGCATTTATACCATCCAAGAGCACAGAAACACCCAGAGAGGTAGGGCAGCCATATTGCTGCAGCACAAGGGGAGCAGTTGGGGGTTCGATGCCTTCATCAAGGGTCTCACCTCAGTCATGGTATTGAGGGTGGAAGAGAGCGCTGGTTATTCACTCACCCCCACAAATATACCTTTGGGTAACAAGTCCATCTTTCTAACCATTATGCCACAACTGCCCCCCTCTAACTGTTCGGTTTGCACTCTGACAAAATCCTCCATAGTACTAGAAAACGATACAGTTCAAGATGGGATTGTGTGAGGAAACTAAAGATAGCATCCATTTTAGCATAAATGGGTCTTACAGAACCCTGCCAAACTGTGTCTCACAGTCTTTTTTCTAATTCACATTTGGCAAGATTAATGGGTAGATTAGAGAAAAGCTCTAGAAGTTCAGACCAGGAAAAACTATAGAGAACAACATTATCCAAGTTAGCATTATATTCTCTTCTTTCAAAAAGTTGAATTAGCCAAGAACTAAAACTCTGTTCTGGTCAATTATGAGGAAGTAAATGATTCACCTACCTACGCATTTCCATTTTAATGGGATTCACTCACCAGGCATGTGGTTTAATGAAGTTCCTCCCTCAGAAATACGCAATGAGGTTCAACTGGTTAGCTGGCCCAGTGTTTTGTGATTCACTATCCACCTAGCGCCTAGTATAAGCTCCTGTGAGAAATTTTTGATTAACACTTTTGCTGTTCTAGACTAATCCTTTTATTGCTGCAACCCTAAAAACCAGTATGCAACAGGGTTAAAATGCTCTGACGTTCCTTATGTTTGTTGGTCATTTGTTTTTTGTTTTTTTTAATCAAACATGCATATTACATTCCTTTTCCATTGTGGCAGTATGTGTAAAAGGAAATACAACTATGTACCCTGGTTAACCAATGTAACAAATTAGCTCAAAGTGAGATGTACATAATTAATAATAATAGGTTATTATTAACTACATTCATCTTCAGGAATTACTTGTAGCATTATAGCATTAATAGTAAAATAAAATGATTTGTTCATCGGAAGGGCGGGCAGTGTTAATTATTTATTGACTCTAAGTAAGGGTGTGGCGCAAATCCAAAAATACTACTGACCTTAATGTGTATCAGTCACTCCTATCTTCCTTCTCTGCTAATGTCTCCACTGCTAAAATGACATACTACCATAACAAAATTAACAATTCGTCTAACTCTCGCATGCTTTTTAAAACATTTTCCTCACTTCTTTGTCCTTCTCCTCCACCTCCTGCTTCATCTCTAATAGCTGACGACTTTGCAACGTTTTCATTAATAAAATTAAACACATTAGTGCACAATTTTCCACACCACAATCAGTCAAGCTCATATCGCCAGCAAACATACACTCATTTACATCCTTCTCTTCACTCTGTGAGGCAGAAGTCTCAAAACTTCTCATCCTTTCTAATCACCCTACAATGGCCTTGCTCTCAGTTGTTGAAGCTCTAAGACTGGCAAGAGCAGAATCCAAATCTTCAGTACTTATCCTGCTTGATCTGTCCGCTGCTTTTGACACAGTTAACCACCAGATCCTCCTATCAACCCTACTGGCAAAAGGCATCTCAGGAACCACACTTCAATGGTTTGAGTCTTACCTATCAGATAGGTCCTTCAAAGTATC